>NC_134358.1:369321767-369960722 GCF_048569485.1 Anomaloglossus baeobatrachus
TTATTGTTATGTCATTGTGTTTACTTGTGTTTACCTGTTGAAATGTCTGTTTATTTGCAGCAAGCAGAGTACTTGCTGGCTGCCTGAAAAAGAGGAAGTTCTATGTGCTTTGTTCGTACTTACTGGTTTACGGAAAAAGAGGAAGTAGTGTCACGAGAATGTACTTTGATATATTGAAGCTGTTTCTTCTTTGAGTGAATGAGAAACTTGGAAAAGTATGCTGTTTATACTGTTTATGTATATAGTGTATACACTGGTGTGTGACGTGTCCGGTCGATAGTCAGTAATTGATAAATCTAAAGGGCAGGTACAGTGTCATGGTGAGACCCTGACTGTATCCTGGTGCGTCTCCCAGGGAGAGGAGACGATAGGGGGATTGGTTTTGGCCGGTACAGAGTCATGGTGAGACCCTGACTGTATCTGGTGGAATTTGATGTGTTCTCCGCGATCCTAGGTAGGAGGAACATTGGCAGAATCCCTTGACTTTGGTTTTAAACAGTATTATTGATGTTCTGGATGGACCGTTCAAAGAAGGTGTATATAGTGTGAACAGAGGTTACTAGTACATGAAGTAAGAGATAGTGAGGGTGAATTTAGTTTCTATCACCCACGTGACACTTCTTCCTGGTAGGACAACCCGTTTGTGTTGTGGTTTGTGGACTGAGGTAGAAATTCTGTGTATTCTGTGGATGTGTATAGTTGCTGGTCCAGGAGAGAAAGTGCACTATGGCACAGACCAGACATCCAGGTTGACGTGTTAGTTTTAGGTCGTGTACCCTTTAAGCATGGGGTCTAATCGGTCCACACCTGTCAAGTTAACGGCAGATGAATTAGTAAGCGAGCAAGAATGGAAAGATGTTTTGTTAAATAAGCGAGGGATTTTGAAAGATAAAGATCTCCTTATGGATGCTGAGGCATGGTATAGAACGTCAAAAGATGTTAGAAAATTGGCATGGAAAGAGGAATGGGATGGAGATAGTAGATATTTCTATATTGCATCAGCTCAGAAAATGGCACCTCAGGAAGTGGCCAAGCCCATTAGGAAACAATGCCCCCCCTCCTTATAAGTCGTCCCCAGAGGGTTGGACTTGTGTAGTTTGTCCCCCTGCCCACCAAACGCCCTCCCTAGCCTGCCCAGACGTCATTTCAGGTCGGGCCGCACCTAGTTCCCTTTTCCAGCCATCTTAAGTCCCAAGGCCACTGGCCTATTTGTTGCTGGAGCAACAGAAGCCACCGAGGGGGGGGCAGGAAGATGAGAATGATTTAACAATGATCCACCCCACCACCAACACTGTCCCTAGTAGAGGTAAACCACAGGTGCTGTCTTTATTTGAGGACGTCAGGCCATACATGGCATCGCACCATTATTCCGATAGTCCCAGACAAGAACGCCCTAAATATGTGACATGGAAGCCTCAAGAGGCTGCAGTCCTTGTGAAGGAACACTGAGATATATACACCTATGAGTGACGTGTCATCAATAATTGATGTTTGATACCTTGGACCTGATCTTCGGGGATAGAAGATTTGAAAGGGGGGGGGTTGTCTATGTACAGGTGCAGTGTTAAGGAAAAAGTGGGTGAAAGAGCCCTGACTGTTACCTGGTACGGTTTTCCTGCTAAGCAGTGAGTTGAACGTTGTATGCATACTCACTGGTCTTGTTTTAGTGGATGTCAATGTATTCTTACCTAGAATTGAATACATTGGGGAAGACCCCTAAACTTTGGTCTTAAATCGGAATTATTGAGTATTCGATAGACCGTTCGCATGGAGGTGTATGTATATCGTGAATTCTCTCCCTGACATAATATCTCATATATAGTTTTTCCTGGAAGATGTTTTCACCCAAATTAAAGCTGGGGATTCTTTCTGGCCAGTAATGGAGCCAGGTTTGCGGGTTTACGGTGAGGGTGCATGTACCTTATCACCCAAGTGATAAGGTACACAGTTTTTGGTGTATAACACCGTAGGGTTGAAATTGAAAGGGAAAAAAAAAAAAGGAAGTGTTAGTTTCTATTTCAGTGTCCTGTGAATGTACGTATGTTGAAATGGAGAATTCTCCCAAGGGGGGAGATTAGATGAGAATTGATGAGTAATTCTGAATCTAGCAACTACACTATGTGTATTTTACCTGTCTGTGAAAATAAGAAACATAAGCTGATATATAGGGTGGACTTGTGTGCTGTCTGTGGAGCACTGTGTCCACGTAAGCCCACCCCATTATTTTCTGTCCTAAATGTAGATTTCTTTCTGTCACTCTGTGTTTTGCTCAGCCCTGGGTGGGGTATGGTATGGGGATAGTTTGCAGGGTCTGACAGGAGATAGGGATACGCTGGAGGCTCGGCCCTGACCACCATTAGGTCTACCGTCGAGATGAGGGCAAGCACAGGGTCCCTAGTTACAGGGTCAGCCCAGGGGTCTCTATATAATCTATATTCCCGGTGACAGATTGACTACCTCCTGAATGTAGATGTCACAATACATGTCACTCCCTCCCAGGACTCTTCAGACGCCATTTTTGGCCAACACCTACTTCCTCTTTTAGCGGCTGTTTCTTATCAGTAATTATCTTTAGTGGACGTTTTAACTCAGACACTACATAGTTCATCTTTTGACGCCATTTTAGTCCAGCCGGCACCCAGTTCCCTATTTTTGTTTTAGCAGCCAAAGTCACTGCTCTGTTTATTGCTGACTAGAGTTGAGCGTGGTTCGTGGTTCTCCAGTTCTAGGCTCGAGTGATTTTGGGGCATGTTCTAGATCGAACTAGAACTCGAGCTTTTTGCAAAAGCTCGATAGTTCTAGAAACGTTCGAGAACGGTTCTAGCAGCAAAAAAACAGCTAAATCCTAGCTTCGTTTCTGCTGTAATAGTGTAAGTCACTCTGTGAATCACACTATTATGACATTTCAGTGTATACTGTGCGGGAACAGCGCCTTCAGATCACTGCTGTTTGTATAATGGCGATCGCTATTTTTTTTTTTTTTCTTGTCTTCCTTCCCTAAGCGCGCGCGTCTTGTGGGGCGGGCCAGCATGTCAGCCAATCCCAGACACACACACAGCTAAGTGGACTTTGAGCCAGAGAAGCAACGGCATGTGTGATAGGATGTCCATGTCACATGTCCCTGCATTATAAAACCAGACATTTTCTTCCAGGACGCCATTATCTGCCTTCTGCGTCTTTGGTGTCAGACATCACTGTCGCAGCTCCGTCCTCCTGAGTCCTATAGCCGATACAGCTGTATGCGCGTTAGACAGCTTAGGGAGAGCACTTTATAGCAGTCCTTTTAAGGGCTCAAACCGGCAGGGTCAGAGAGCCATAGGTGACAGGTCCTGCAAACAGCAACAGCGTCTGTGTAGCCAAGGTCAGGGATTTCCTCCCTGCATTTCACCATTAGGAGGGAATAGAAAGGCAGGCTTCCAATCCTCTACCCAGAGCACCACAATCCTGCCACTGTACCCTCTTGTCCTCTGCACACTCCAACTCATTATAACTAAGCCATTATACTAGCAAACACTCAGTGTACCTAGTGGCATCCTAAACGTGGCTATTGGACTTTGCTATAGTCCCACTAGTGCAAAGACATTTGCAGAGCACGTCTGCCTGCATTGCACACTCCAACTTTTTTAAACTAAGCAATTTTACTAGCAAACACTCAGTGTACCTAGTGGCATCCTATACGTGGCTATTGGACTTTGCTATAGTCCCACTAGTGCCAAGACATTTGCAGAGCGCATCTGCCTGCGTTGCACACTCCAACTCATAACTAAGCCATTATACTAGCAAACACTCAGTGTACCTAGTGGCATCCTATACGTGGCTATTGGACTTTGCTATAGTCCCACTAGTGCCAAGACATTTGCAGAGCGCATCTGCCTGCGTTGCACACTACAACTCATAACTAAGCCATTATACTAGCAAACACTCAGTGTACCTAGTGGCATCCTATACGTGGCTATTGGACTTTGCTATAGTCCCACTAGTGCCAAGACATTTGCAGAGCGCATCTGCCTGCATTGCACACTCCAACTCATAACTAAGCCATTATACTAGCAAACACTCAGTGTACCTAGTGGCATCCTATACGTGGCTATTGGACTTTGCTATAGTCCCACTAGTGCCAAGACATTTGCAGAGCGCATCTGCCTGCGTTGCACACTCCAACTCATAACTAAGCCATTATACTAGCAAACACTCAGTGTACCTAGTGGCATCCTATACGTGGCTATTGGACTTTGCTATAGTCCCACTAGTGCCAAGACATTTGCAGAGCGCATCTGCCTGCGTTGCACACTCCAACTCATAACTAAGCCATTATACTAGCAAACACTCAGTGTACCTAGTGGCATCCTATACGTGGCTATTGGACTTTGCTATAGTCCCACTAGTGCCAAGACATTTGCAGAGCGCATCTGCCTGCGTTGCACACTCCAACTCATAACTAAGCCATTATACTAGCAAACACTCAGTGTACCTAGTGGCATCCTATACGTGGCTATTGGACTTTGCTATAGTCCCACTAGTGCCAAGACATTTGCAGAGCGCATCTGCCTGCGTTGCACACTCCAACTCATAACTAAGCCATTATACTAGCAAACACTCAGTGAACCTAGTGGCATCCTATACGTGGCTATTGGACTTTGCTATAGTCCCACTAGTGCAAAGACATTTGCAGAGCGCATCTGCCTGCGTTGCACACTCCAACTCATAACTAAGCCATTATACTAGCAAACACTCAGTGTACCTAGTGGCATCCTATACGTGGCTATTGGACTTTGCTATAGTCCCACTAGTGCCAAGACATTTGCAGAGCGCATCTGCCTGCGTTGCACACTCCAACTCATAACTAAGCCATTATACTAGCAAACACTCAGTGTACCTAGTGGCATCCTATACGTGGCTATTGGACTTTGCTATAGTCCCACTAGTGCAAAGACATTTTCAGAGTGCATCTGCCTGCGTTGCACACTCCAACTCATAACGAAGCCATTGCACTAGCAAACACTCAGTGTACCTAGTGGCATCCTATACGTGGCTATTGGACTTTGCTATAGTCCCACTAGTGCAAAGACATTTTCAGAGCGCATCTGCCTGCGTTGCACACTCCAACTCATAACTAAGCCATTATACTAGCAAACACTCAGTGTACCTAGTGGCATCCTATACGTGGCTATTGGACTTTGCTATAGTCCCACTAGTGCCAAGACATTTGCAGAGCGCATCTGCCTGCGTTGCACACTCCAACTCATAACTAAGCCATTATACTAGCAAACACTCAGTGTACCTAGTGGCATCCTATACGTGGCTATTGGACTTTGCTATAGTCCCACTAGTGCAAAGACATTTGCAGAGCGCATCTGCCTGCGTTGCACACTCCAACTCATAACTAAGCCATTATACTAGCAAACACTCAGTGTACCTAGTGGCATCCTATACGTGGCTATTGGACTTTGCTATAGTCCCACTAGTGCCAAGACATTTGCAGAGCGCATCTGCCTGCGTTGCACACTACAACTCATAACTAAGCCATTATACTAGCAAACACTCAGTGTACCTAGTGGCATCCTATACGTGGCTATTGGACTTTGCTATAGTCCCACTAGTGCCAAGACATTTGCAGAGCGCATCTGCCTGCATTGCACACTCCAACTCATAACTAAGCCATTATACTAGCAAACACTCAGTGTACCTAGTGGCATCCTATACGTGGCTATTGGACTTTGCTATAGTCCCACTAGTGCCAAGACATTTGCAGAGCGCATCTGCCTGCGTTGCACACTCCAACTCATAACTAAGCCATTATACTAGCAAACACTCAGTGTACCTAGTGGCATCCTATACGTGGCTATTGGACTTTGCTATAGTCCCACTAGTGCCAAGACATTTGCAGAGCGCATCTGCCTGCGTTGCACACTCCAACTCATAACTAAGCCATTATACTAGCAAACACTCAGTGTACCTAGTGGCATCCTATACGTGGCTATTGGACTTTGCTATAGTCCCACTAGTGCCAAGACATTTGCAGAGCGCATCTGCCTGCGTTGCACACTCCAACTCATAACTAAGCCATTATACTAGCAAACACTCAGTGTACCTAGTGGCATCCTATACGTGGCTATTGGACTTTGCTATAGTCCCACTAGTGCAAAGACATTTTCAGAGTGCATCTGCCTGCGTTGCACACTCCAACTCATAACGAAGCCATTGTACTAGCAAACACTCAGTGTACCTAGTGGCATCCTATACGTGGCTATTGGACTTTGCTATAGTCCCACTAGTGCAAAGACATTTTCAGAGCGCATCTGCCTGCGTTGCACACTCCAACTCATAACTAAGCCATTATACTAGCAAACACTCAGTGTACCTAGTGGCATCCTATACGTGGCTATTGGACTTTGCTATAGTCCCACTAGTGCCAAGACATTTGCAGAGCGCATCTGCCTGCGTTGCACACTCCAACTCATAACTAAGCCATTATACTAGCAAACACTCAGTGTACCTAGTGGCATCCTATACGTGGCTATTGGACTTTGCTATAGTCCCACTAGTGCAAAGACATTTGCAGAGCGCATCTGCCTGCGTTGCACACTCCAACTCATAACTAAGCCATTATACTAGCAAACACTCAGTGTACCTAGTGGCATCGTATACGTGGCTATTGGACTTTGCTATAGTCCCACTAGTGCAAAGACATTTTCAGAGCGCATCTGCCTGCGTTGCACACTCCAACTCATAACTAAGCCATTATACTAGCAAACACTCAGTGTACCTAGTGGCATCCTATACGTGGCTATTGGACTTTGCTATAGTCCCACTAGTGCAAAGACATTTGCAGAGCGCATCTGCCTGCGTTGCACACTCCAACTCATAACTAAGCCATTATACTAGCAAACACTCAGTGTACCTAGTGGCATCCTATACGTGGCTATTGGACTTTGCTATAGTCCCACTAGTGCCAAGACATTTGCAGAGCGCATCTGCCTGCGTTGCATACTCCAACTCATAACTAAGCCATTATACTAGCAAACACTCAGTGTACCTAGTGGCATCCTATATGTGGCTATTGGACTTTGCTATAGTCCCACTAGTGCCAAGACATTTGCAGAGCGCATCTGCCTGCGTTGCACACTCCAACTCATAACTAAGCCATTATACTAGCAAACACTCAGTGTACCTAGTGGCATCCTATACGTGGCTATTGGACTTTGCTATAGTCCCACTAGTGCCAAGACATTTGCAGAGCGCATCTGCCTGCGTTGCACACTCCAACTCATAACTAAGCCATTATACTAGCAAACACTCAGTGTACCTAGTGGCATCCTATACGTGGCTATTGGACTTTGCTATAGTCCCACTAGTGCCAAGACATTTGCAGAGCGCATCTGCCTGCGTTGCACACTCCAAATCATAACTAAGCCATTATACTAGCAAACACTCAGTGTACCTAGTGGCATCCTATACGTGGCTATTGGACTTTGCTATAGTCCCACTAGTGCCAAGACATTTGCAGAGCGCATCTGCCTGCGTTGCACACTCCAACTCATAACTAAGCCATTATACTAGCAAACACTCAGTGTACCTAGTGGCATCCTATACGTGGCTATTGGACTTTGCTATAGTCCCACTAGTGCAAAGACATTTTCAGAGCGCATCTGCCTGCGTTGCACACTCCAACTCATAACTAAGCCATTATACTAGCAAACACTCAGTGTACCTAGTGGCATCCTATACGTGGCTATTGGACTTTGCTATAGTCCCACTAGTGCAAAGACATTTTCAGAGCGCATCTGCCTGCGTTGCACACTCCAACTCATAACTAAGCCATTATACTAGCAAACACTCAGTGTACCTAGTGGCATCCTATACGTGGCTATTGGACTTTGCTATAGTCCCACTAGTGCCAAGACATTTGCAGAGCGCATCTGCCTGCGTTGCACACTCCAACTCATAACTAAGCCATTATACTAGCAAACACTCAGTGTACCTAGTGGCATCCTATACGTGGCTATTGGACTTTGCTATAGTCCCACTAGTGCCAAGACATTTGCAGAGCGCATCTGCCTGCGTTGCACACTCCAACTCATAACTAAGCCATTATACTAGCAAACACTCAGTGTACCTAGTGGCATCCTATACGTGGCTATTGGACTTTGCTATAGTCCCACTAGTGCCAAGACATTTGCAGAGCGCATCTGCCTGCGTTGCACACTCCAACTCATAACTAAGCCATTATACTAGCAAACACTCAGTGTACCTAGTGGCATCCTATACGTGGCTATTGGACTTTGCTATAGTCCCACTAGTGCCAAGACATTTGCAGAGCGCATCTGCCTGCGTTGCACACTCCAACTCATAACTAAGCCATTATACTAGCAAACACTCAGTGTACCTAGTGGCATCCTATACGTGGCTATTGGACTTTGCTATAGTCCCACTAGTGCAAAGACATTTGCAGAGCGCATCTGCCTGCGTTGCACACTCCAACTCATAACTAAGCCATTATACTAGCAAACACTCAGTGTAACTAGTGGCATCCTATACGTGGCTATTGGACTTTGCTATAGTCCCACTAGTGCAAAGACATTTTAAGAGCGCATCTGCCTGCGTTGCACACTCCAACTCATAACTAAGCCATTATACTAGCAAACACTCAGTGTACCTAGTGGCATCCTATACGTGGCTATTGGACTTTGCTATAGTCCCACTAGTGCAAAGACATTTTCAGAGCGCATCTGCCTGCGTTGCACACTCCAACTCATAACTAAGCCATTATACTAGCAAACACTCAGTGTACCTAGTGGCATCCTATACGTGGCTATTGGACTTTGCTATAGTCCCACTAGTGCCAAGACATTTGCAGAGCGCATCTGCCTGCGTTGCACACTCCAACTCATAACTAAGCCATTATACTAGCAAACACTCAGTGTACCTAGTGGCATCCTATACGTGGCTATTGGACTTTGCTATAGTCCCACTAGTGCCAAGACATTTGCAGAGCGCATCTGCCTGCGTTGCACACTCCAACTCATAACTAAGCCATTATACTAGCAAACACTCAGTGTACCTAGTGGCATCCTATACGTGGCTATTGGACTTTGCTATAGTCCCACTAGTGCCAAGACATTTGCAGAGCGCATCTGCCTGCGTTGCACACTCCAACTCATAACTAAGCCATTATACTAGCAAACACTCAGTGTACCTAGTGGCATCCTATACGTGGCTATTGGACTTTGCTATAGTCCCACTAGTGCCAAGACATTTGCAGAGCGCATCTGCCTGCGTTGCACACTCCAACTCATAACTAAGCCATTATACTAGCAAACACTCAGTGTACCTAGTGGCATCCTATACGTGGCTATTGGACTTTGCTATAGTCCCACTAGTGCAAAGACATTTGCAGAGCGCATCTGCCTGCGTTGCACACTCCAACTCATAACTAAGCCATTATACTAGCAAACACTCAGTGTAACTAGTGGCATCCTATACGTGGCTATTGGACTTTGCTATAGTCCCACTAGTGCAAAGACATTTTAAGAGCGCATCTGCCTGCGTTGCACACTCCAACTCATAACTAAGCCATTATACTAGCAAACACTCAGTGTACCTAGTGGCATCCTATACGTGGCTATTGGACTTTGCTATAGTCCCACTAGTGCAAAGACATTTTCAGAGCGCATCTGCCTGCGTTGCACACTCCAACTCATAACTAAGCCATTATACTAGCAAACACTCAGTGTACCTAGTGGCATCCTATACGTGGCTATTGGACTTTGCTATAGTCCCACTAGTGCCAAGACATTTGCAGAGCGCATCTGCCTGCGTTGCACACTCCAACTCATAACTAAGCCATTATACTAGCAAACACTCAGTGTACCTAGTGGCATCCTATACGTGGCTATTGGACTTTGCTATAGTCCCACTAGTGCCAAGACATTTGCAGAGCGCATCTGCCTGCGTTGCACACTCCAACTCATAACTAAGCCATTATACTAGCAAACACTCAGTGTACCTAGTGGCATCCTATACGTGGCTATTGGACTTTGCTATAGTCCCACTAGTGCAAAGACATTTGCAGAGCGCATCTGCCTGCGTTGCACACTCCAACTCATAACTAAGCCATTATACTAGCAAACACTCAGTGTACCTAGTGGCATCCTATACGTGGCAATTGGACTTTGCTATAGTCCCACTAGTGCAAAGACATTTTCAGAGCGCATCTGCCTGCGTTGCCCACTCCAACTCATAACTAAGCCATTATACTAGCAAACACTCAGTGTACCTAGTGGCATCCTATACGTGGCTATTGGACTTTGCTATAGTCCCACTAGTGCCAAGACATTTGCAGAGCGCATCTGCCTGCGTTGCACACTCCAACTCATAACTAAGCCATTATACTAGCAAACACTCAGTGTACCTAGTGGCATCCTATACGTGGCTATTGGACTTTGCTATAGTCCCACTAGTGCCAAGACATTTGCAGAGCGCATCTGCCTGCGTTGCACACTCCAACTCATAACTAAGCCATTATACTAGCAAACACTCAGTGTACCTAGTGGCATCCTATACGTGGCTATTGGACTTTGCTATAGTCCCACTAGTGCCAAGACATTTGCAGAGCGCATCTGCCTGCGTTGCACACTCCAACTCATAACTAAGCCATTATACTAGCAAACACTCAGTGTACCTAGTGGCATCCTATACGTGGCTATTGGACTTTGCTATAGTCCCACTAGTGCAACGACATTTGCAGAGCGCATCTGCCTACGTTGCACACTCCAACTCATAACTAAGCCATTATTCTAGCAAACACTCAGTGTACCTAGTGGCATCCTATACGTGGCTATTGGACTTTGCTATAGTCCCACTAGTGCAAAGACATTTTCAGAGTGCATCTGCCTGCGTTGCACACTCCAACTCATAACTAAGCCATTATACTAGCAAACACTCAGTGTACCTAGTGGCATCCTATACGTGGCTATTGGACTTTGCTATAGTCCCACTAGTGCAAAGACATTTTCAGAGCGCGTCTGCCTGCATTGCACACTCCAACTCATTATAACTAAGCCATTATACTAGCAAACACTCAGTGTACCTAGTGGCATCCTATACGTGGCTATTGTACTTTGCTATAGTCCCACTAGTGCAAAGACATTTGCAGAGCGCATCTGCCTGCGTTGCACACTCCAACTCATAACTAAGCCATTATACTAGCAAACACTCAGTGTACCTAGTGGCATCCTATACGTGGCTATTGGACTTTGCTATAGTCCCACTAGTGCAAAGACATTTGCAGAGCGCATCTGCCTGCGTTGCACACTCCAACTCATAACTAAACCATTATACTAGCAAACACTCAGTGTACCTAGTGGCATCCTATACGTGGCTATTGGACTTTGCTATAGTCCCACTAGTGCAAAGACATTTTCAGAGCGCATCTGCCTGCGTTGCACACACCAACTCATAACTAAGCCATTATACTAGCAAACACTCAGTGTACCTAGTGGCATCCTATACGTGGCTATTGGACTTTGCTATAGTCCCACTAGTGCAAAGACATTTTCAGAGCGCATCTGCCTGCGTTGCACACTCCAACTCATAACTAAGCCATTATACTAGCAAACACTCAGTGTACCTAGTGGCATCCTATACGTGGCTATTGGACTTTGCTATAGTCCCACTAGTGCAAAGACATTTGCAGAGCGCATCTGCCTGCGTTGCACACTCCAACTCATAACTAAGCCATTATACTAGCAAACACTCAGTGTACCTAGTGGCATCCTATACGTGGCTATTGGACTTTGCTATAGTCCCACTAGTGCAAAGACATTTGCAGAGCGCATCTGCCTGCGTTGCACACTCCAACTCATAACTAAGCCATTATACTAGCAAACACTCAGTGTACCTAGTGGCATCCTATACGTGGCTATTGGACTTTGCTATAGTCCCACTAGTGCAAAGACATTTGCAGAGCGCATCTGCCTGCGTTGCACACTCCAACTCATAACTAAGCCATTATACTAGCAAACACTCAGTGTACCTAGTGGCATCCTATACGTGGCTATTGGACTTTGCTATAGTCCCACTAGTGCCAAGACATTTGCAGAGCGCATCTGCCTGCGTTGCACACTCCAACTCATAACTAAGCCATTATAGTAGCATTTTTTGCTGCCAGTTTAAGGGCCGTAGTTGCATTGTCAGGGATATTTATTCTTTATTATTCTGCTGTTAATTAAGCTAGACCACCACTGCAATCTTCACCACCTCTCAATTTTTACTACCACATTTTCAGTCCACAATCTTGTCGCAATCAACATGAGTGGCAAAATGACAGATGCTGGTGGAAAGGGGAAGAGGCGTGGTGGAAAAGGCAAAAAAGGTTTTGTCTGTGGGGAAGGTGGCAAAGCTCCATTATCATCTGCTGAAGATAGACCATCTACCAGCAAAAGTAAGATGTCTACTACTTACCGTGGACAATCCGATGTGCTCCCTTTTTTACGGACACGAACAACAGGAAGAAAGGTAGATGATGGGCAAAAAAGGAAAATGCTTGAATGGATCTCAAGTGGTCCAACAAGTGCCCTCTCAGCCACTTCAAGTACCGCATCCAAAAAACACCAGTCCTCTGAGTTGTCATCCCAATCACACTTGATTTCTCCCAGCTCTGAAGTCTCCATCAGCCCTGCACAGTATGGTGGAACTGAGATGGCTGAGTCTGCAGAGCTGTTCAGTCACACTATAGCCTGGGAATCAGAGGTCTGCTCCCAAGCTACAGTGAGTACAGAACAGGAAATGGTCTGCAGTGATGCCCAGAACCTTTGTGACTCGGATTCAGGCCGTGAGGAACAAGTTTCTGAGCATAATGTTGACCCTTTGTCACAAACTGTAACACCTGTGGTTATAGACAATGAGGAACATACTGATGAAGATGAGACGCAGATACCCGATTGGGATAACAACTTAAATATTCGGTCAGGGCAAGAAGAGGCTCGGTCTGAGGGGGGGGGAGTGCAAACACAACAATTGATGATGAAGTTCTAGATCCCACCTACTGTCAACCCCCAGTCAGGCACTCGAGGAGGTCAACAGAGGCGGTGGAGGAGGATGCAACCGACGACGAAGTTACCTTGTGCCTTCCTGGACAGAGTCGGAGCACTGGTAGCACGTCTACAACTGCATCCTCAGCCACCACTCTGCCTATGAGCATTATTCGGGGTGGATCAACAGGTCGCATGGCCTCTAAGCCTTGCCTAGCCTGGTCCTTTTTTGACATAGAAAAAGATCGCCCAAATCATGTGATATGTAAAATTTGTCATGATTCTCTTAGTAGAGGTCAAAACCTCAGCTGTTTGACAACTTCTTCCATGAATCGTCACATGAATAAATATCATATGTCCCGGTGGGAAGCTCACTGTGCTGCAATGCGGCCTAGCGGAGCGAACCATCCACCGCCCGCCCCTTCCAGTGCATCCGCGCGATCTTCATCTTCTAGGACTGTGGGGACAGCTGTCACACCTGTTTTTCCACCCACAACTTCCACCACTGTAACCGCTACAGGCAGTTTGCTTGGTAGGTCATCAGTTGGTTTGGAAGGGGAAACAAGTGAGTGTGTACAGCTCTCTCAGACATCGATAGCACCAACGTTGGATGAAGGCAACATCATGTCTCTGCCTGCACTTTCCTCACAAACCTGCATTTTTCCAGGGACACCCTACTCAACACCGTCTACACACAGCAGCCAGATCTCTGTCCCTCAGATGTGGTCAAATAAAAGGCCACTTCCTCCGACCCATGACAAAGCTAAGAGGTTGACTCTATCCCTCTGTAAGCTGTTGGCTACAGAAATGCTGCCTTTCCGCCTAATGGACACACAGGATTTTAGAGACCTTATGTCTGTCGCTGTGCCCCAGTACCAGATGCCTAGTCGCCACTACTTCTCTAAGAAAGGTGTGCCCGCGCTACACCAGCATGTCGCACACAACATCACCGCTTCCTTGAGAAACTCTGTGTGTGAACGGGTGCATTTCACCACCGATACTTGGACCAGTAAGCATGGACAGGGACGTTACATGTCGCTGACTGGGCACTGGGTAACTATGGTGATAGATGGTGAAGGGTCTGCTGCACAAGTCTTGCCGTCCCCACGACTTGTGTGTCAATCCTCTGTCTGTCCAAGTTCCGCCACAGCTTCTGCATCCTCCACCTCATCTGGGTCCTCCACCTCCGCCCCAAGCCTGCTTGGTCAGGCCACCAGCGTTCTCACTGCGCAGAAGGAATCACGCACGCCTCATTACTATTCTGGCAGCAGAGCGCAACGGCATCAGGCGGTCTTTAGCTTGACATGTCTTGGGAATAAGAGTCACACAGCTGAGGAGTTGTGGTCAGCTCTGCGGTCCGAGTTTAATAAATGGTTGTCTCCACTCAACCTGCAGCCTGGTAAGGCCGTGTGCGACAATGCTGCAAACCTGGGTGCGGCCCTTCGCCTGGGCAAGGTGACACACGTACCTTGTATGGCTCACGTGTTGAACCTTGTCGTCCAGCAATTTTTAACACACTATCCCGGCCTAGATGGCCTTCTGAACAGAGCACGAAAACTGTCTGCTCACTTCCGCCGTTCAAGCGCCGCAGCAGAGCGACTTGCATCGCTCCAGAAGTCTTTCGGCCTGCCGGTTCATCGCCTGAAATGCGATGTGGCGACACGCTGGAATTCAACTCTCCACATGTTACAGCGACTGTGGCAGCACCGCAGAGCCCTGGTGCAATACGTCATGACGTATAGCCTGGGCCAACGAGATGCAGAGGTGGGGCAGATCACCCTGATGGAGTGGTCTCAGATCAAGGACCTTTGCACCCTTCTGCACAGTTTCGACATGGCGACGAATATGTTTAGCGCTGACAATGCCATTATCAGCATGACGATTCCAGTCATTTACATGCTGGAGCACACGCTAAACATTATTCGGAGTCAGGGGGTGGGACAACATGAAGGGGAGGAACTACAGGAGGATTCATATGCGCAAGGGACAACAACATCACCAAGGTCCAGACCATGGGGAACAGGGATCGACAAGGGCGCATAGTAGCAGGCGAAATGTTGAGCAAGGTGCAGGAGAACATGAAGAAATGGAGGACGAACTGTCCATGGACATGGAAGACTCAGCGGATGAGGGAGACCTTGGTCAAATTTCAGTTGAAAGAGGTTGGGGGGAGATGTCAGAGGAAGAAAGAACGGGTAGCACCTCTATGCCACAAACACAGCGTGGACTTGGTCCGCATGGCTGCGCAAGACACATGAGTGCCTTTTTGTTGCACTGCCTCCAACATGACAGTCGTATTGTCAAAATTAGAAGTGATGATGACTACTGGATTGCCACACTATTAGATCCCCGGTACAAGTCCAAATTTTTTGACATAATTCCAGCCATAGAAAGGGACGCACGTATGCAGGAGTATCAGCAGAAGCTGTTACTCGATCTTAGCTCGGCTTTTCCACCAAACAACCGTGCAGGTGCAGGGAGGGAATCTCCCAGTTGTAACTTGACAAACATGGGACGGTCTCGTCATCTTCAACAGTCTACCCGTACCAGTAGGACCGTATCTGGTGCTGGTAACAGCAATTTTATGGAATCTTTTCATAATTTTTTTAGACCCTCTTTTGCAAGGCCACCAGAGACAACAAGTCTGACACATACTCAATGGCTGGAGAGGATGATACAGGAGTATCTCCAAATGAACATCGATGCCATGACTTTGCAACTGGAGCCTTGCTCCTTTTGGGCTTCAAACCTAGAAAAATGGCCAGAGCTCGCAACTTACGCCTTGGAGATTTTGTCGTGTCCAGCTGCCAGCGTTGTCTCTGAACGTGTATTCAGTGCTGCTGGGTGTGTGCTGACAGATAAGCGCACGCGTCTGTCCAGTGACAATGTGGACAGACTGACGTTCATCAAAATGAACAAGTCATGGATCCAGAAGGAATTTACTACCCCTGTGTCATCCTGGGGAGAGTAAATGCTTGTTGATTTTGAATGTGCTTGATGCAAATCTAGCTGTGAAGTGTACAACTAGGGCACAAGTGCTGCCACTGAATGGGTGGGTGTGTGTGGGGCACAATTTTTGGAAAAAAAGGGAGACTCCGCTTGGAGTAACCCTTGCTTACATTGTTTTTAAAAGAAGCCAAGATGAACAGAGCTGGGATCAGGAAAGACTTTGCTACCTACCCCGGTGTCATCCTGGGGACGGATAAGAATGGCGTATTTTTGAATGTGCTTGATGCAAATCTAGCTGTGAAGTGTACAACTAGGGCACAAGTGCTGCCACTGAATGGGTGGGTGTGTGTGGGGCACAATTTTTGGAAAAAAAGGGAGACTCCGCTTGGAGTAACCCTTGCTTACATTGTTTTTAAAAGAAGCCAAGATGAACAGAGCTGGGATCAGGAAAGACTTTGCTACCTACCCCAGTGTCATCCTGGGGACGGATAAGAATGGCGTATTTTTGAATGTGCTTGATGCAAATCAAAACATCCTGTTTCCAACTAGGGCCCAAGTGCTGCCACTGATGGGGTGGGTGTCTGTGTGGCCCAATTTTTGGAAAAAAGGGAGACTCCGCTTGGAGTAACCCTTGCTTGCTGTGTTTTTAAAAGAAGCCAAGATGAACAGAGCTGGGATCAGGAAAGACTTTGCTACCTACCCCGGTGTCATCCTGGGGACGGATAAGAATGGCGTATTTTTGAATGTGCTTGATGCAAATCAAAACATCCTGTTTGCAACTAGGGCCCAAGTGCTGCCACTGATGGGGTGGGTGTCTGTGTGGCCCAATTTTTGGAAAAAAGGGAGACTCCGCTTGGAGTAACCCTTGCTTGCTGTGTTTTTAAAAGAAGCCAAGATGAACAGAGCTGGGATCAGGAAAGACTTTGCTACCTACCCTGGTGTCATCCTGGGGACGGATAAGAATGGCGTATTTTTGAATGTGCTTGATGCAAATCAAAACATCCTGTTTGCGAGTCCAAAATGGCCGCGGTCAGCAGCAGACGTGCATGAAGGAGCTCCTGACCATCTGAGTGCATCCAGACCCCCAGCTGTTAATAGTCAGCCTAAGACCCTCCACCCATGCTGCGGAGACTAGGCGGACAGAAGGTGACCTTAAATTAAACGGCTGCATTGGTGCTGGGACCCCGTGGAGGCTCCTGGAGGCTGAGGCTGGGAACCACGCGTCAGGCCGCAGGGCCTAAGAAGTAACGCTACTGGGGGCGAGGAGTGCCTGGGCAGAGGCGATCCAGACGGCGGCAGGGGACCCAGGCAGAACAGATTGGGACCGCACTGAACCGCTGCATTGCCCCTCAGAATCGGCCTCACAAACCAGCAAATCCGGCAGTCAGAGTGAAGGAGGAGGGAGACCGCCGCCATCTTGGAATCCAGAACCCCCCCTCCGGATCCCGCAGACCAGAGGCAGGTGCGACTAACACGCAGCTGCGGACCACGGACTGGGTGATCACCAGGGAGCGGAGAGGAGACGGCAGTCTGCCCGGACGTCAGACTGGAAGGGCCGGTGCGGGGAGGGCGGTGAGACGCGTCGGGTCCTCCGGAGGCCGCTGGGAGATCCGAGGTCCCGACCGGAAACCCCGCGATAGCTGACGGTGGCGCTCGGAAATACCCTGCCGGGACCGGAGAGGAGTTCGGGGGGTAAGTGACCATCTCAGCGACTTCGGACGTCCTCTCGCGCCCGCGCGCCCACCCAGGGAGCCCCAGGAGAGGCCGAAATATAACCCGCCACGACCTTTATACACCGGGTCGGCGTCTCTCTTCTCCCCCCCCACCCCCGCTCCCACAGCAGAAAGCCGCACACCTGCCAGGGAGTCAGAAGGTTGCCAGACCTGGGCCCGTGGTGAAGCTGCACACAGGAACCAGATAGGGGAGCCCGGGGGACTCCTGAACCGAAGGCCCCCCTCTCACAGCATAAGGGACACATTCATAACGTATCAAGAGGCACCCCACGCCTTTATCCACCACCAGAGGGTCAGCCTGGGATGAGACTCTTGTATTAAGGGCCACAAACAGGGCTCTCTAGTAATATTCCCAGACCCGGAGCTATCTTCCTGGACTCAGGGGCTGCTGACGGGAACATACAGAAGAGAGTGCACAGAGGACACCCAAGTGGTCCCACATATAAAAAAGCACAGTCCTTCTGATACTCCCCCCCCCCCCTCGCAGGGGCATGTAAAGTGGTGCACCCCACACTGCTCAGAGGGAGCGGAGAGACCGGACCCCCATTATACTTGAAGTAATATAATATCATAAGAGCTGACTTCGACATGGTCAAATTCGGTAATAAAATGGCCAGTGCTCTGCCTAAACCAGCGGCGACCACGACCCAAGCAGATGTTGATAAGTTTCTCAAAAAACATCTCCTGCCAGCGGAGGTAGGAACTGACTGTCTTCAAAATTCATCTGCTAACACCACACAAGAAACGGAGGATGACGCCAGTGACGCAGAAGACATGGACTCTAGCAAAAGCCTCCCTATCTCCAGGTCCTTTATCAAACGGATTCTCAACAAAGCCTTGGAACCGGTAGTGAAGGAGCTCACTCACATCAAACAGGATATTGGCCAGATAGGACACAGGGTGGAAACGCTGGAAGCTTCCCAGGCCACGATCACCACAACATCCAACGCCATCATCTCCTGTCTTCACCAACAAGAAGATAATGTCAACCAAATACATACTATTTTGGAGGATCACGAAAATAGGGAGAGGCGGAACAATCTTAGAATAAAAGGCCTGCCAGAAACGGTAGTAAATGAAGCCCTGACCCCAGCCCTTCTAAGCATCTTCTCTGATCTGATGGATACTGACCCTGCACCACAGATAGAGTTGGTCAGAGCTCATAGATCTCTGAGACCTCGTCCTAGGCAAGGGGAACCATCAAGAGATGTCATCTGCCGTTTCATGGACTACCGTATTAAGGAGCTCATTCTCAAAAATGCAAGGGAAGCTGGCACCGTAAAATATGAAGAATCCGAAATTAGGATTTTCCAAGACCTAGCTGCCACCACTCTGACCAAGAGGCGAATACTGAAACCCTTCACAGAAGAGCTACGCCAACGCCAATTCCCATACCGCTGGCTATATCCATTTGGCATTGCAATAACAGCACAGGGGAAACACTATCAAGGCAAAACATCAGGCGAAATTAGGCGAATCTGCGAGGACCTGGGGATTACCTTGGAGAAGTATCCTGAATTGGAAATCCATAGTTCAGCATCTGCGCTCCAGCATCTTCCAGAGCCGTCACCCTGGCACAGCGTCATACCGAAGGCCCAAAGGCCTAGACGCAACGCGGCACAGAAGCTCCAGATGAACTCAGAAAGCAAGGCCTGTGAGAAGACCTAGGCTCCAGCCTACTATTGCCTAACATTGTTTATGCGTGTTGAAAGAATGAAGTCACACTAGGGGCTCTATACTTTCTGCTCCCTCTTGATGCGTATCTACTCTTATATAGATGTTGAAAATGTTGTTATTGTTGTCTTTAACATTTTGTTCTTTATCTGATCTTTTCTCCACCTCCCACCTTTTCTGCTCCCCTCTTTCCCAGCTCGGTCGTTGGTCTGGTCCATTCATCCCACCGGAAAAAGAGTCATACTTCTGCAACCGTCACTATGCAGACACAACATAAGGTATTTAATGTGACAAGCTTTAACGCTCATGGGTTGAATTCCCCCATACCAAGGGCACAAACTTTATCTAATTTTCACAAGAAACATATTGACATTATCTTTCTACAAGAAACACATTTTTGCAAAGGCAAAATTCCTAATTTTGAAAAAGCATACTATAATACGTGGTTTCATGCCCCCTCTCCAAACAAACGGACTAAAGGGGTGTCGATAGCGCTAGCCAAGGACATACCCTTTTTACCCCAACACGAGGTAATTGACCCGGAGGGCCGGTTCATTTTTGTTAAAGGCCTATTAGCGGGATCAATGGTAACGATGGGAAGTATTTATGCTCCAAATGTCAAGCAGGTGAGATGGCTGCTTTCCACACTCAAAAAATTCAAGACCTTTTCGGAAGGCATTCCAATACTCTGTGGAGACTTTAATGTAGCCCTGGAACCAAAATTAGACTCAACCTCAAAAAAGAGCCACATATCACTCAGGGATCTTTCTCGAGTCAAAACTGCTCTCCTCTCTTTATCCCTGACTGATGTCTGGCGACTACAACACCCAACAACCAAAGATTTTACCTTCTTCTCACACCCCCACAAATCATATCACAGGATAGATTACATTTTTTTACCTAGGTTTATACTACCTAACGTCACTGACACAATAATCCAATCTACGCCACACTCTGATCATAGTTATGTCACGGCAAGTTTCACACTACAGAAGGCATACCTGATTCACCGTACATGGAGGTTAAATGAGTCGGTTCTCTCCTCAGAAGACAACAGGAAACGTATTTCTGACTGTCTCCGCAACTATTTTGCGGAGAATAAGACACAAGACGTCAAAGCACCACTTCTGTGGGAAGCACATAAAGCGGTCATAAGGGGAGAGCTGATTTCCATTTCCTCACACCTCAATAAACAGAGGAAACTAATCTTACAAAATCTATATGAAGATATAACCATTTTGGAAACCCAACACAAAAAATCTCTATCTCAGCAGACTTTAGAATTATTGACTGCCAAACGGGTGGCACTGAGAGACATACTCAACAAACAATCGGCCAAGTTACACTTAAGTTGGAAAAATCGCATATTTGTACATGGGGACAAGGCCTCCAAACTTATGATGTCACTAATCAAAACAAGACAAGCCCGCACGTTTATACATACACTCAAGACGCCACAGGGACACCGCACTCAGGATTACTCACAAATTTCAAATGAATTTTTACAATTCTATAAGAGCCTATATCAATCCCGGCCAGAAGAGTCAACAACAGACAACGATAGGAGGAAACGCGGCATACATAACTACCTAACTAATCTAAACCTCCCGACACTTTCCAAAGCACAACAAGAATCCCTGGTAAAGCCATTTACTCGTGCTGAGGTTCAGTCCACCTTGTCCAGATGCCCCATGGGAAGAGCGCCGGGCCCAGATGGCCTACCAACCATATATTACAAAAAATTCTTTGATATCTTGGGGGACCACCTCCTGGCAACATGCAATGCTCTACTTCTGGGTGATTCTATTCCCAAACAAGCTCTGGAAGCCCACATATCATTAATTCATAAGGAAGGGAAGGACCCGGAAAGCTGTGGAAGTTATAGGCCCATCTCGCTTTTGAATGTGGACCTAAAAATCTATGCAAGTTTAATCGCTAACCGGGTTGCGGACATCCTTCCTGACCTTATATCTCCGGAGCAATCCGGATTTATACGGGGAAGAGAAGGGAAGGATAATGCGCTACGCTTACTTCATCTAATGCAATATGCTAGGACTAGGAGCTTGCCCCTTGTGCTCTTGGGAACGGATGCCGAAAAGGCATTCGATAGGGTGGACTGGACTTTCCTGCGGGGCACGTTGGAGGCTTTTCATTTTCCCCAGACTGTCATACATGCAATACTACAGATGTACACGTCCCCCACAGCCAGAATCAAAATAAACAACACGCTGACTGACCCCTTCGACATCAAGAATGGAACCAGGCAGGGCTGCCCCTTGTCCCCCCTACTCTTTGTCATGGTAATGGAGCCATTGATATGCTCCATCCAACAAAATCAGGGAATTGAGGGGATTAACCTACAGGGGATTCACCACAAGTCTGCCGCCTTTGCGGATGACTTGTTGGTAGTAATGTCCAGACCGGAAAGAGGCTTCCCTGCCTTCATGAACACACTAGAAGAATACAGTCAATGGTCCAACTTTAAAATCAATCTCTCTAAATCCGAAGCACTGAGTCTAAACATCCCGAGCAATGTCATCAAACATCTCCAGAAGTCGTTCCCATTCAGATGGCCAAAAAGCCACATTACCTATCTCGGCATCAAAATAGGGAAATCCCCCAAATCACTCTTTGACCTAAATTATAAGTCTCTCCTTCCCAAACTCACCACACAAATGGCCTCATGGAAAGCGCCTTTTATCTCTTGGATAGGCCGGAAAAATCTCGTTAAAAGCATCGTACTTCCAAAATTTATATACCTCTTTCAAATGTTACCTATACTAGTCCCCAAATCTTTTCTTTCTCAGTGTAATTCTTTAATTTCCAATTACATCTGGAACAAGCACAAACCAAGAATTAATTTCCATACTCTATGTCTCCCCAAGGACAAAGGGGGAATGGGACTCCCTAACATATCCATATATTATAAAGCTGCTGTCCTCTCTAGAGCAGTAGACTGGGTCAGATGCCCTCCGAATAAGCTGTGGACGACAATAGAGGAACACCTGGCCCCCTCCCCCTTACGAGCTCTTTTATTCGCCCCCCCCTGTCAGGGAAATAAAAGATTCTGTACCAACGAACTGACTAGAACACTTCTAGACAACTGGAACCGAAACATAGAGCTCCTGGCCCCTCCTCTTTCACCTCTTACCCTAATCTCTGATATACTAGACTCCAGCCTGAATCTCGCCAACACCGCGAAATCTCCATATCTAAGTAATGCAAAGATCCCAGCGATAGATCTCCTACAAGACGGTTCTTTGGTCTCGAGGCAGGAGATGGGTGAGATCCCCCTCCTCTCCAAACTCACATTCCTCCACTATATGACAATAAAACGCACAATTCAACCATTATTGCCACAGTCCAACCTCACTAGACCCTTAACCACATTTGAATCACTTTGCTCGCAAACAAGGCCTCCTAAAAAAGTCTTGTCTCGCATATACAACACTTTACTTACAAAGGAATTGGTAGTAAAAAGAGCTTATATATTGAAGTGGGAAAAAGATCTGAACACCACATTTACTGACGCCCAAACGAGCCAAATTTATGGTTCTTCACATGGACCTTCATGTTGTGTGAGGGTTCAAGAGAGTTCCTTCAAAGTAGTTGCGAGATGGTACATAGTCCCGGACACAGCTGCAACTTGGCAATCTGCCTCTTCAGGCCTCTGCTGGAGGTGTGAGGGGGATAGAGGAACGTATCTACACATTTGGTGGACGTGCCCTCGTCTCCAGATATTCTGGAGGATGGCAATCCAGCTAATTCTTGATCTTACAAACAAAGGGGAGGGCCCAGAACCCATGCATCTGCTACTAAATTTCCCACTGTGGCCTAATGATAAGGCCAACTCGAAACTGGTGTCTTTTGTGAGCTCAGCCTGCAAACTGCTGATTGCCCAACTGTGGCGCACGACTAAGATACCCACCATATCGCAGTTGTTGCTGAAAATTGACCAATTATACTACGCGGAGGAGCTATCTGCCCTCTCACGACAACAATTATTCTTCTTTGGGCAAGTTTGGAAGGCCTGGAAAGACTACAAATCTAAACCTTCCTTTCTGACGGCGGTGGCGCAGGAGACGCCATAAAGAAGCCTGGGCCGTCTTCTCCTCCCCATTAGGGGACCGAGGGAGATGATGGCCTAGTTCTGATGAATATAGACATATGATGAATGGACCCTAGACCAACACCCTCTCTCTACTCCATCCTCCCCCCCCCCACCCACATTTCTTCTTTCCTTCTCAAATCTCTTAGATCTTCTATTTCCCTTCCTAGGGGTGGACGGTGGGGGCTGAGAGGCCTTTTTCAGAACCATCAGTGGTTCCCCCCCCCCCCCCTTCTACTTTCTGGTTTCCTCGGTACGTTCTCCCCCTTTTTCTTTTCTTTCTCCTTTCAATAAGAAAAAAGTTAAAACTGTTCCTCCTTTTTATAATGTCATGAGAGCAAGGCATGATATGGCTTGCCTTTCACGGTTTATCAGATATAATGACCTTTAATAGATCTGAGATTGTATCCAGCAGACGATATTTCGCTTGAAAGGCGGTGTAATGTGATTTATTGTAAGGTAGTTTAGATGCAATGCTAATAATGTCTAAGCTCTGTGATATGTGCATTCATTCTGTTTTTATTGGTTCAATAAACAAAACATTAAAACAAACAAAACATCCTGTTTGCAACTAGGGCCCAAGTGCTGCCACTGATGGGGTGGGTGTCTGTGTGGCCCAATTTTTGGAAAAAAGGGAGACTCCGCTTGGAGTAACCCTTGCTTACATTGTTTTTAAAAGAAGCCAAGATGAACAAGTCATGGGTCAGCAAAGACTTTATCTACCTACCCCGGTGTCATCCTGGGGACGGATAAGAATGGCGTATTTTTGAATGTGCTTGATGCAAATCAAAACATCCTGTTTGCAACTAGGGCCCAAGTGCTGCCACTGATGGGGTGGGTGTCTGTGTGGCCCAATTTTTGGAAAAAAGGGAGACTCCGCTTGGAGTAACCCTTGCTTGCTGTGTTTTTAAAAGAAGCCAAGATGAACAGAGCTGGGATCAGGAAAGACTTTGCTACCTACCCCGGTGTCATCCTGGGGACGGATAAGAATGGCGTATTTTTGAATGTGCTTGATGCAAATCAAAACATCCTGTTTGCAACTAGGGCCCAAGTGCTGCCACTGATGGGGTGGGTGCCTGTGTGGCCCAATTTTTGGAAAAAAGGGAGACTCCGCTTGGAGTAACCCTTGCTTACATTGTTTTTAAAAGAAGCCAAGATGAACAGAGCTGGGATCAGGAAAGACTTTGCTACCTACCCCGGTGTCATCCTGGGGACGGATAAGAATGGCGTATTTTTGAATGTGCTTGATGCAAATCAAAACATCCTGTTTGCAACTAGGGCCCAAGTGCTGCCACTGATGGGGTGGGTGTCTGTGTGGCCCAATTTTTGGAAAAAAGGGAGACTCCGCGTGGAGTAACCCTTGCTTACATTGTTTTTAAAAGAAGCCAAGATGAACAGAGCTGGGATCAGGAAAGACTTTGCTACCTACCCCGGTGTCATCCTGGGGACGGTTAATTATGGCGTATTTTTGAATGTGCTTGATGCAAATCAAAACATCCTGTTTGCAACTAGGGCCCAAGTGCTGCCACTGATGGGGTGGGTGTCTGTGTGGCCCAATTTTTGGAAAAAAGGGAGACTCCGCTTGGAGTAACCCTTGCTTACATTGTTTTTAAAAGAAGCCAAGATGAACAAGTCATGGGTCAGCAAAGACTTTATCTACCTACCCCGGTGTCATCCTGGGGACGGATAAGAATGGCGTATTTTTGAATGTGCTTGATGCAAATCTAGCTGTGAAGTGTACAACTGGGGCCCAACTGCTGCCACTGAATGGGTGGGTGTGTGTGGGGCCCAATTTTTGGAAAAAAAGGGAGACTACGCTTGGAGTCACCTTGCGGTGTTTTACATGATTTTAGAATGGCGTGCCATGCCTATATCTGTGTGTCCTCCTCTTTTTCCTTGTCCAGCTGTTTTGTTTTCGCATGAGTATATGTCCTTGTCACTTTCCCATGTGTTTGAGTTGTTTGTCACCTTTTGGACACCTTTGAGGGTGTTTTCTAGGTGTTTTACTGTGTTTGTGATTGCCTGCCATTGTTTCCTATTGGCTCGAGTTCGGTTCGTCGAACGTTCGACGAGCCGAACTCGAACGGGACCTCCGTTCGGCGAACCGACCTCGAGCCGAACCGGGACCGGTTCGCTCATCTCTATTGCTGACATAGCAGGGACTGCAGAGGGGGGATATAGGGACCTGAAACACACACTCCGTTTTTGGTCATATATGCAGTTGTTCCCCATTGTGTTCCCACTCATGAACCTTAGCAGAGGTTATTGCTGATAGTCCTGTGGAAACCTTTTCCCTTCACTTTTGCATGTTTGTTTTTGCACAGTTTAGTAGACCATATAGACTGCTCACTATTAGTCCTGGTGGACAGTGAATATTTTTTGGCCTATGGCAGTTGATGCTTTGCCTGGTTTGAGATATTCTCACTTCTATGTTATCCTGCCGGTAGCTTGCACAAGAGTTCCCTGATAGAGAGGGTGGAGGTTCATGTGGTCCCAAGGGGACATTGATCATCAGGAGTTGACATATATTAGGGTTTTTCGTTGGCAGCACCCAGTAATCCTTTGTTTCTTAGTTTGCAGGGTCTGACAGGAGAGAGGGATACGCTGGAGGCCCGACCCTGACCACCATCAGGTCTACCGTCGGGATGAGGGAGAGTGCAGGGCCCCCAGTTACAGGGTCAGCACAGGAGAGGTAGAGTAGATACGCTCTACTGCTTTTTCCTAGTTGTGTATATGTAGTCAGGGGGTGCTGCTTGGTAGTTTCCAAACCCTCTTGTGCTCTTTTCTCTTTCCCCGGGATTTTAGGGGATCTTAGTTTTTAGAATTTCAGTGTTCTCCTGACCCCAAGGTTACACCCATTGCTCTTTCTTACAAACCTGGGTATAGTCCTTTGTATCAGGTCTCCGAGAGCCCACATGCAAACTACAGCTGGTAAGGACCAAGACACCCTCCTTCAAATGGCAAGACGTATGGAGATGAATCTAGCAGCTTACAAGATCACCCCACATACAGTCACCTGAGCTACAGTCAAAGTCACCTGAAGAGTATCATCACGTCATCTCCAGCCCAGAAGTCATTCTACCTGCTTGCCATGGAGGAAGACAGCAGCCCTTTGAACACTACTCAGCCAGATTGAACACCTACCTAAAGCACCAGTTGAAGATCAGTGCCCGTATGACATCGCTGCTCCCTGACAAAGTCACCATCTCCCGGTGTGGGGTCCTTAATCCTGCTATACTTCTCCCTCTTCCAAGGGGGGAGTGTCCCACCTCTGACACCTTGGTGGAAGAGGTAGTCGACTCTGGCATAGCTGAGGAAACTCTGGATTCGATACAGTGACGGATATACCTTTGGACCCTGACTTAACCCCTTTGCGGATGGATCAAGATGTGCATCAAGAAGACGGTTCCACATGGGTATGGTGCTGGTAGCAGAAGACGCTGTGCTGATAGAGCAGTCGCTACCCGCATGCCTGTCTGTGAAGAAGCAGATGTATGTGCTCTCGCTGAAGCCTGCAAGATGGCAGCCAGCATCTACTCTGTATGGAGGACAAGAGACTTGATCACTGCCAATGGAACTGTACGCCGCCATGAGCCAATAGAAGAACGGATGGAAGCTTTGCTATTGCCAGACAGAGTCGCGGTGAGCAGGGTTGAGGCCAACATTGGAGGAGTCAAGGGAAGCAGTAAGAAGTGCCCTCACTGACAGAACATCCAAAGAAGCCCCAAGACCACTTTCCAGAGAAACAGCCAATCTGTGCTTTTTGAATGACCCCGATGTGAAGAAAAGAGGATATATGGAAAGTCTTGAGAAAACATTGTCCTGACCCTACAAGAGCAAGTCTCAGAAGAAGAAGAGGACTGAGATAGGGTGCAGCTGTGGGCTCCCGGAGACCATAGAAAGTGGCTAGTGACCTGCTTTCACTGCCAGCCAAAGAGATATGGCAGGCCTTAGACACAGAACTGACTCTACACACCCCATACCAGCCACAGAATAGAGGGAAGGTTGGGAGGATGGGGCAGTGTAGAAGGCAAGGGCATGAGAGTCTTCCCCTTGAATTGTTCAGTGTCAGACACACCCCAGCAGGGACCACTAGGTCCTATGAAATCCTGTTTAGAAGTACTCCCAGATACTTCAACTAAGCTTGTTGTTTGTTTAAACATTTGCCTAATACACATTTGAGTTTTCTCCTCCAGATCCAGCCAGATCTAGATTTTCTCTTTCTCTCTCTCTTTCTCTCTCTTCCTCTCTTCCTTTCTTCCTCTCTTTCTCTCTCTTCCTCTCTTCTCAATCTTTCTCTCTCTCTTTCTCTCTCTCCTCTCACTCTTTTTCTTTCGGACGAAGATCCATGCATTCCACTACAAAGAGATGTCGGACCTGCCTGGGACCAGGAGATGGCTGTCTTCCCTCTTCTACCCGATACTTTGTGCCAGGACGATGATATCTAAGCATATGGACCAGAAGACGACTGTGCATCCCACTTTTGATGATGTCCCACCATTACCGCCTGAGGACTGAGGAGCATGAGACTTCGAGTGAAACCAACCCTGATAAATATTAGCCAATTAGAGGACTACTGCCACGTTCCCCCTTCCTGAATAACGTGGGCCAGCGGAACATAGTTACATAGGATACATAGGATACATGTGTACCCCACCTAGTTCTGCATTTGGACATAAGACTCAGAAAGTCTGGGCTATTCTTGTGACAAGTGAATCATGCTGACATTGCTTAATATAAATGAGGAACCAAGCACATTACAGTAAATTGTATATCACAGAATAAGCTGTTCTACTTTATCCAATAGGAGACGTGTTACGTATTCTTGGCACCTAGCCTAGTATATATTTGTACAACTTCCGGAATAAAGCAGTCTTACTTTCTATTCATATCTGAGCACGTCTCTGGTGTGGGTGAAAGAGAGTGGTTATGCATGCTACCACGGGTGGCTCATAATTTGGACTGCAGACAGTTTAAGAGGGATGCACGACTGAATGGCATCAACCTAAATTAAGGCCTTATCACAACAATGTTGTGGAGTAAATCAGTGGTGCTCTGCACAACATCATCAGTGCCAAGGTCCACATAATCTTTTCTCTGTCAATGTTGCCTCCTCTTCCTACTCCGCTTCCTCCATCTTCTCATCTGGTCAACATAACACAGGAGCTGTGAATAGGGATCAAACAACAGATTTTTATTATTATTATTTATTTTTATAATGCCATTTATTCCATGGCACTTTACAAGTGAAAGAGGGTATACGTAGAACAATCATTAACAATAAAAAACAGTCTGATTTAGGGAGAGAGAGGACCTTGCCCGCGAGGGCTCACAGTCTACAGGGACTGATGCGTGGTTGGTGCTGTTGAACCTCAAGGCAAATCTGCTGGTCTGCAATAACGGCTAAATCTTGTAGCTTCTCTGAGCCTGGGTAGTTTGATGCACATCCCTTGTCAGGCGCATGTGCTAAATTTGGTGGTGCAAAGATCCCTTAAAAATTACCCACATGTGTCAGAGCTGCTGTTGAAAGTGTGGGCCATCTGTGCATCTTTTGGGTTTCTTATCCTGCTGCTGCTCGTCTGTCTGTACTGCAGCATCATTCCTGACTTCCGTCTCACGACATGCTCACAAAGTGGAACTCCACCTTGCATATGCTGGAGCGACTGTGCAAGCAGTAGCAAGAGATAGTGGAGTTTCAGCTGCAGCATGCATGGGTGAGTCAACAGCACCACTTCACCTCTAAAGGGTGCTTTACACGCTGCGACATCGCTAGCGATAGCTAGCGATGTCCACGACAGCACCGCCCCCGTCGTTCGTGCAACATTTTGTGATCACTGCCATAGCGAACGTTTTCGGTACGGCAGCGTCACACACACATACCTTTACAGCGACGTCGCTGTGACCGCCGAACAATCCCTCCTTCATGGGGTAGGTGCGTTCGGTGTCATAGAGACGTCACTGCGGCGTCACTAAGCGGCTGCCCAATAGCAGAGGAGGGGAGGAGATGAGCGGCCGGAACATGCCGCCCACCTCCTTCCTTCCTCATTGCCGGTTTACGGCAGGTAAGGAGATGTTCGTCGTTCCTGCGGTGTCACACATAGCGATGTGTGGTGCCGCAGGAATGACGAACAACCTCGCTACTGACCAGACAACGATTATTGGTAAATGAACGACGTGTTACAGACCAACGATTTTTAACTCTTTTGCGATCGTTTAATGTCGCTCCTAGGTGTCACACGCAGCGATGTCACTAACAACGCCGGATGTGCGTCACAAACACCGTGACCCTGACGATATATCGTTAGCGATGTCGCAGCATGTAAAGCACCCTTAAGTGTCTCTCACTGTGTCCTGTGAGTAGTGTTGCGCTGCTTTGAATACTCCACCAAAATAGCCAGCACTGATGACGCCATTGTCAGTGTTATTGTTCCACTTCTATGCCTCCTTCAAAAAAACAATTCAGAGACTGTTGGATGAAGATGTGGCACAGGATGAAGAGAATCAGGGGGAAACGGGACCATTCACACTACTACCAGGACTGTCTTCCACACATGGCTCGGAGGGCAGGTTCCTGTACCAAGAGCAGCTAAGTACACAATTGTCCAACCAGTGGACAGTTTTGGAGGAGGAACTGTATTCACATAAGGGTGTTACCCAAAGCAGTTCACAAGCATCACTGGAGCATGGCAGGTGGATACAGAGGACAAAGATTAGACACATCCCCCCAAGACAGCTTGTTGTTGCTTCTGGGCAGCCTGGCACAAATGAGCCAATACATGTAGCAGTGCCAGAGCAACAACCGCAGATTTGCCCGTATTCTTACCAGTGCTGATTACTGGGTGGCCACCCTGTTGGATCCCATCAACAAGGAGAATGTTCAATCCTTACTTCCATCACTGAACCATGATTGCAACATGCGTAAATACAATTTCATGCTGGTGAAAGCACTACTGATGGCAGTTTTGTCGCGGGCAGGGGGGTGACTGACCACATCAGGGAAGGCTGCCCGAGGCGCTCGGATCCGGGATCGTGGCTGGGGCTCGAGTGGCAGCCGGATCCGCGGCTCGTTGCCCACAACAAATAAAAGGTGTTATTTACAGGGGAAGAGTTTGTTAGTGACGCCACCCATGGGTTGCGGTGAGGGTTGGTGACACCGCCACTGCCTTGGTATGAGACGCCCAGGGCCGATGGAGCTGGGCAGCAAGGTGGAATCCCCTCCACGAGTAGGGGAGGTGTAGTCCCAGGGCCCAGAGGATGGTGCGGGATTGCAGGGAGCAGTCTTTACAAATGGACCGGATGGTACCGGTGTACTCACTGTGGTAATAAATCACACAAAGTCCATGTGGTAAACCAAGGCCGGATGCCGGGAGCCTCTGGAGGGGTGTGGTGATCCCGCACACGGGTTGACAGGGCAGGGGCCCTTCCTCCTGCACTTGTCATTTCCTGTGTGTTGACTTAACCCGCATAAAACTGGAGAAATCCGCTCCCCTGTGTTTTGTATCCAGTGGGAGCCGTTGCCCACAGAATCTGACCCTTGTGATCTCTGTGGGTTCTGGCGGACACCCTATCCCCAGCATTGGGCTTCCGTTTCACTCTCTGGGCTACTTGTGGGACAAGGTCTGGAACCTTGTCCCCTGCTGGCTAATCGGTAAGGTGCTTGAAGCAGTCCTTGACCTGAGGTCCAGGTACCCCAACTGTGCACGGCCTCTGAACCGGATTCCCGCTGTCGGCACCGGCAGGCTACAACCTACAACCCTGCCCTGGTCCACTTTAGGTCTTCCGTGACCGGATCTTCGTCGCCTGTGGCCCTGCTCTGCCGTCTGCCACCTAGTCAGCTCAGGTAGTCCGGTAGTCCAGGGGCTCCAACCCCTGACCACCACTTCACACTCCTCTCCACTCCACTCTACAACTCACTAACTGACTTGTTCCCTCCCCTGACACCTCAGGACTCCTAGGTGGGCGTTCCCATGCACCTGGTCCCACCCACTGGTGTGTCCCTATTGTCCCGGGGGTAACTAGGCTTTTGTGGCTGATGTTACCCATGTGTGGGGTGTTGGTGGAATTCCAAGGAGAAGGTGATTCCTGCACCCAGGAGGGGGTACAGTCTTCTGTGACTACCTGGTTTTGCCAGGGTGTCACATTTCCACCATAAAACAAGAGCTCAGTGGAGCCGCCAGGCTGCAGAGGAGAAGTCACCTACACAGCTTGGGCACTGGCATCAAATTGGAAAAAAGGATTAGCCTTTCTAAAATGTGGAAAAAGTTTATCAGCATGATATAACATCTGGCACCACCATTTAATAGGATTTATAGTAGCAGGACACAGCATTTCAGTAATATGGTGGAAAATGTGCTGAGTGTTGGGTCTTCCCCATTTCACGTTTGAGTCTCCAAATTAGACAGATGACCTCTGCTTTCCATTTACACGTTGGAGGTGCTGGTCTGTTCTGCTGCTAGTGTACTATTGGAACATGTGTTTAACATGGCAGGGGGTGTGATCATAGACAGCAAACGTTTGTAAGCTGACATTTCTAAAAAATAACCCAGGTGTGGATCCCACAGTGTTTGTCTGTACCATTGACTGAGTAGAAATATCAGAACTATAACAGCCGCGCAAAACCATTGTTAGCCTTCCCCACAGTTGGCGCAGTTATTTGCAATTCCCAATAGTTTGTAAGTTACCGAAATGTAAAAAAAAAATAAATACATGAAATAAAACAAAAAACATTAAAAAAAATTAAAAAATAAAAAAAGAATATTGGCCTACACCCTTCACTTCCACGTTCAGGAATATTATTTTTTCTTTTATTTTTGTAATTGTCCTGCTTCATGCCCATTTTGCAGCCCCCTAGCCCTTACTAGTAATCTTGACTCCATAAAACTATTGAAAAAAAAGGTTTCTGGTCAACCACATTTTTGATAACCAGCCAAGGTAAAGCAGACAGCTTTATCAATGGCCCTTCTCAGCCTTTGCAGCCTAATAATATCATATTGCAGCTGTCTGCTTTACCTTGACTGCTAAGCCAAAATGGGGAGACACCACAATCAATTAATCAGTCACTCAATAAATAAATAAATTATGCGGGTTCCCCCTGTGGAGACACGGGGCTCAGTGGGTGCTCTCGACCACTAAAACCCGCCACCTTTAGAAAGACAGCGTGGCTCAGGGCTCATCCCAACTGAATGCCGGCCTCCTTAACCGTGGGCGTAACACTACTCAGACAACACAGGATGAGGGAACCACAATAATTAGACTTTATTGGATCCCCAAACAATTAACGGCACATAACACATAACCAGCAAAACACACAAATGTAACAGGCAACAGAGTCTCACCCTTCCGCTGGCTCACCAGGGATTTGGAATGTCCATGCCTCAGAGCTTCCAGGGTCGCTTACTCCAATCCAGCAGCACCCCGCTTTCGGCGGGCACCCACCGAGAAAGGAATAGCGCTAGATTTATGAAGCTGTGTGAGGTCTGTAAAGTCTGTAGCAGGAGACCGGATTGTCCCAACCTGAGTGTCCTCCTTAGGTAGTCCTGATATGATGTTACAATCCTGGCAGCCGGAGTCGAAATCCCTAGGTTGTGATATGGTCTCCAATCGGAACTGGAGTCCCTAGATTGAAGCCATAAGATATCCTGATCCTTTAGTCAGCTCCGAAGAGCTTAGACTGGATCCATCAGCATCCATCAACCACCTGGTGGCTTAAAGAAGTCCCTTTTTATAGCCACAGCCTTCCACTTGGATACACTGCGTCCTCATCGATTGGTTGGACAAGATCGCCTCTCCCATTGGATGAATCTCAAGCTGCATGAATAATGTTCATTTAAATGGTCTGCATAGAAAGACTGAAGATATCTACATGAAGTCTGCAAGTCACAGACTCGACAATGGCTACTAAGGTAATCACATTAGCAATACACAACTACAATACAATGGTTACTGGAAAAGTCTGGAGAACAATACGTCTGGCTTTCAGTGGCCAACACAATTACATTGAGACAACAAGAGTCTTGTAAACACAATGAGGGACTTCTCCCCCGTCTATAGACAATCTATCATGTTGTCTGGCTGAATTTTAAGAAACTTTAACCCATGAGAGTCCATGTCGTCACACCCCCCATTTTTAATAACCAGCCAAGGTAAAGCAGACAGCTGGAGGCTGGTATTATCAGGCTGGGAAGGTCCATTGTTATTTGGCCTTTCACAGCCGACAAATAGCAGCCTGCAGCTGCCCCAGAAGTAACGCATGCATTAGATGTGACAATTCTGGCACTTTGCTTGTCTCTTCCCGATTGCCCTGGTGCAGTGGCAATCAAGGCAACAACATTTTTGGAGTTGATGTCAGCTGTATAATGTCAGATGGAATAAATCCATTATGTTAGTAATAGATAGGCATCTATCAGACACTCCCATTACTAACCCAGGATTTAATGAATTAAAAAAGACAAAAACACACAGTGGAAATTTTTTTTTTTTTTTGGAAAATACTCACTGACTACCTCGTTCACCAATTTATTATAAAATAAAAAAAACAAAAGACTGTAATAATACAAAAAATGAAGATCCCACATAGTCCACGGAATCAGATGTAATCCAATGGTAACATCAAAGACACCAAAAGAGAGAGGTTAAATAAATAGAAATAAGACACAGTCCCTCATTCATCACTTTATTAGGTCCCAAAACCCCCCGCAGGTCATTTGTAATTCAATACAAATAGTGTTCCCACGATGTCCAGCGACTCTTTAATAAAAGCTATAGAGCCTGGTTCATGTGAACGGGCTCAATAGTTAATTTGCAATCATTTCTCACTAGCAGTGACGTCAGTAACTCACTCAAGTCAGCGATCATGGGAAAATCCGAGTCTGTCACTGCCCTCTGTAAAACTCAGCGAGAGCGGTGAGGACCATGGGAACCTCCAGCTCTGACTGCAGGTAAACGCATTAATGTCACCACTCCCTGCTGTGTCTGCCTGAAGCCACAGTGGGCGGTCACATTTTTTAATGTGCCTGTGCACTGCGACTTCATTATATAACAGAGCCGGGATCATCGTGGAACTTCATTTGGATTATGTCAGATGTGCAAGGGTGTTTTGTGGGTTCATAAAGGGGTTAAAGAGGATGTGTGTACTTTATTTCAAATAAAGATTTTTTTTTTTCGCTGTTTGTATTACTAATCTAGGGCTTGATGGCAACTATCATTTGTTGACAAATCACAGCTGTCATAATTAAGCCCTTTATATTACCCTGATTACCACTGCACCAGGGCAATCGGGATGAGCTCCGTAAGGCGCCGACATTGTCATATCTAATGGATGTGACAATTTTAGGCAGCTGTAGGCTGGTATTTTTAGGCTGGGGAGGACAATACCATAGCTCCTTCCATCCTGATAATACCAGCCCCCACCTGTCTGCTTTACCGTGGCTGGATATCAAAACTGGGGGGAACCCTGCTAGAGATGAATGAACCTCAGAAGGTTCAATTAGATTTGTGTTTGCCAACTTCACGTGTTTTCACCGAATGGCTAGACGAACATATCCAAACCCAATTGAATTTAATGGGAGACAAAAACAAAGGCATAGACAACACCTTTAGGGGTGTGCAAAAGGTGCCAAAACAGCTCAAACCCTCTTACAGTGGAGTCACACTGTTGTGGAACAACCATTAGCTTCCTAGACTAGTAACATAAGAAGTATTGAGGTGGATGAGTGACAGGTATAGGCCTGATTTGCTGGGAGCTCCCATACCTCATGCAACAGCTTAAACTGCTTTTCTGCTCAGCCACACTCAGGTGGCTGCAATAGTTGGAAGTTAGAAGTCTAGAACAGCGCTGCACACTGTGTGCCTCATTACTTTCTTGGAGAAAACGTTTCTTAAGATTGTATACAAGTTTGTTTCGATACTTCAGAATGCGTGCATCCCTTTCCAAGGGGTCAAGTATCTGGCAAAATTTACCCTAGTATTGTGGATCCAACAGAGTGGAAACCCAGTAGTCAGCACTACTTCTAATTATAACAATTCGGGAATCATGTTGCAGATAGTGCAGCAAGAAGGAGCTCAGGTGGTGGGCATTTCTGTGAGGTCGAAGTCCATGGTGTGTTGGTGGCGACGTAGCACTCAAGTTTGCTTCCTCTGTCCCCTCACACCAATCACCGACAACAGACTCCAATATGGGTCTCCATGTTGTGTGTTGTCTGTAGTGCCAGGGTTCTGAGAACAAGAGGCTTACGCTTGTCACTCATTCATCTCTTGATTTTTGTTTTTTAAATGAAAATGCCAGCACACATCCTGCATGTTGCATGGACCATATTTCCCTGGTATGTAAGCAGACTATGGGGAAAAGGGAGGGATTGATGCCACTGTCCTGCTGTCTTCTTGAAAGGTTTTGAATATCATAACTCCAATAAGGGTCTCCAAGTTGTGTCTTGTCTGTAGTGCCAGGGTTCTGTGAGCAAGAGGCCTATGCCTGTCACTCATTCATCTCTTGATTTTTTATATGAAAATGCCAGCCCACGTCCTGTGTGTTGCATGGACTATACTACCTTTGTGTGCAAACAGACTATGGTGAAATGGGGAGAATTGATGCTTTTCATAGATGATGTCTGCCTAATAGGTTTTTAAATATCAACATTAGGATATGGGTCTCCAAGTTGTGTGTTGTTTGTAGTGCCAGGGTTCTGGAAACAAGAGGCCTATGTCTGTCACTCATTCATCTCTTGATTTTTTTAAATGAAAATGCCAGCCTACACCCTGTGTGTTGTATGAACTATACTTCCCTAGTGTGGAAACAGACTATAGGGAAATGGGGGAGGGTGAGGATTGATGCTGCTGTCCTACTGCCTGCCTGAAAAGTTTTTAAATATCAAGAATCCAATATGGGTCTCCAAATTGTGTGTTGCTTGTAGTGCCAGAGTTCTGGGAGGAAGAGACCTACCCTGTCACTCATGCATCTCAGGATTTTTTAAAATTAAAATGCCAGCCCACATCATGAAATCATCCGACACATGAGCGCCTTCTTGCTGCAATATCTGCAACATGATGTCCGTATTGTTAGGATTAGAAATATTTCTGACTACTGGGTTTCCACTCTGTTAGAGACACGGTACAGAGTACAGAGTAAATTTAGCAAGATGCTTTACCCCCTGGAAAGGGACGCACGGATGCTGGTATATCAAAATAAACTTGCAGACCATGTTAACAGTAGTTTTCCACAAGACATCAGTAAGGCACAAAGCATGCAATCTAGAATTGCAACCACAGGAACATTGTGTCGTCAGCACAGAAACATTAGCAGCAGCAGTTGAAGTGGCAAAAACAATTTCTGTGAGGATTGGCACTCATTTTTTACACAATCACATGCACCAGCAGAACAGAGTAGAAGTCTGTCACTGGAGTGGATGATGTAGGAGTATCTAGAGCTCAATATAGATGTCATAAGGAGGGGATTTGACGCTTTTCCATTTTGGTCTTCAAAAATGGAAGAGAGGCCTGAGCTCGCCAGTCATGTTTGTAGAAATGTTGGTTCACGCCTTGTTACAGGGCTGGTCCCAAGCATACAGGTTACTTTGTTGGACTATTTGTAGTCAGTGCTAATTGTTGCCACTTTTCCTGTGGACTAACCTTCATTTTTAGAAATGTGGAGACTCCAAGTAGGGTCTTAAAATTGTCTTTTGCCTGTAGTGCCAGGGTTCTGGGAGCAAGAGGCCTATGCCTGTAACTCATATATCTCTTGATTTTTAAAATGAAAATGAAAATGCCAGCCCACATCCTGTGTGTTGCATGGATCATAATTCCCTGCTATGCAAACACACCATTGAAGGGGGCATTGATGCCAGTGTCCTGCATCCTGTTTTATGTGAGAACTCTTGCCATGGTGACGGAGAAGGAAAAAGCAGCAGGCGCAGTTGATGGGGAGACTGGTAGTTGGTTAGACCCACTGGGCCGCGTTTTATCACCGTAAGATTCCCAGAATAAAATACGTTGGTTGCACATGTGCCTGTTCATGCATGTAGTTTTCAAATTATTACAATTTCTGCCTCTACTGAGTCATTTTTTTTACTAAGATGGCAGATAACGTAAGTTGGTTATCCTTTACGGTCTCAGAAAAGGCCCAGCTTATGCAACTCTTGCCATCCATTTGAACTGCAGACCCATGACCACTGGAGGCCACAACCAGAATTGTAGCAGAAGATGCAGTGCTTGTTTAGGTTTTGCATCACTACATGTTTGTGCAGTAAGCGGCAACGTAACCTCCTCCTTTTCCTCCTCCGTGTTCTTGGCTGAGCTACTCAGCAGTGTGTCTCTGGGTTCATGCCAATCTAGAACCTTATCATTTAAGATGTTTTTTTATACTAAAATATTTTTTTCATGTGTGTGTGATTTTTTTTTTATTTTATACTTACCTGTTTAGTAATGGGGACGTCTCATGGACCGCTCTCCATTACTAATCCCTGGGTTTAATGTCGGTTGACATCAACCCCAAAACTATTACCCCAATTGCCACTGCACAAGGGCAATCATGAACAGCTGGACAAAGCACCAGAATTGGCACATCTAATTGGTGTACCAATTCTGATGTGACTGCAGGCTAATATTTTTTTTTTATAACTGAAATTTTTATTACATTTTTCCAAAGCATACAAAGAAAAATAACATGGATATGCTCCATAAGCATGTGAGTGATTAGTAGACAACCATGTATCAGGATACATATCTTATTATCCATTAATATAAGAAAGACAAGAACTATATAACAAGACAAACAATACAATAATAAACAAGAAGACAAGGGGAAAAAGGAGGTACAGAGAGTGCAGGTGAGTAAATAGGATTTCCGTAAAGACCATACAGATCCATTATTCTCTATTAGCCCAGTAAATATCCCAAAAGCACCAAATACTGTCAAAGAGATCTATCATATTATTTGACATAGCCGATAGATACTCCATTCTCCTCACTTCTTGGATCCAAGAATGGAGGTCGTTGAGTGAGGGTGAATGAGTCAACCTCCAGCTACGAGCAATTAAACACCTGGCCGCTGTGGTTATGTGTAACAATAACCGTTTCACTTTCCTACCCAACTGAGCAGGTGGAATATTTAATAGGTAAAACTTAGGGTCCAGGGGTATCTGGAGATCAGTTACTTTATAAATAAGTGATTGTACCAACCTCCAAAAGCACTGGATGTTAGTACATACACAGAATTAGTGTGGGACATCCCCCCCTGCAACTCCACACCTCCAACAGTTATCAGGTATATCCGGATTTAGTTTGTGTAATAACGGTGGGGTGTGGTACCACTACATGAGTAGTTTACACTGATTCTCTTTGTAGACATAGCACGTGGATGTTTTTGAGCACCATCCCAAATCTGTCTCCATACACATAAGGGAATGGTCTCACACAGGAAATCCTCCCATTTATCCATATATGCGGGATTTGGCTGTTCGTCTGCATAGGGGGTAACTAGAATATGATATATATATATATATATATATATATATATATATATATATATATATATATATCTGAGATAAGGCCCTTAGTAGAAACCCCAGCTCTGCGTTATCTTTCAAAAAGTGTAGGGGTAGAAACTTCTAGGGAGGAAAAAAGGGAGTGCATCTGGTGTCTAACTTGTAGGTACCGATATTAGGAGTTGCCAGGGAGATTAAATCTAGTGGATATGATAGCGAAGGGAAGAAGAACTTTGGAGTGCGAGTCCACTATATCAGCAGAGCAAAACAGCTTCTTGTCAAACTACACTTTCGTCATGGTGCCCTGCATACCAACCGGCATCCTGGGGTTAAAAAGAAATGAAGTCAGAGGGGAGCATTCAGAGTTAAGTGGAAACTTTTTAACACAACAGTCCCAGATCCTCTTGGTGAAAGCTATGGGGCCTAGAGTATGTGGGTCAGGTTTGCTAGACGAGGTGCACTAAAGATAAGAGTTGGGATGTAATAGAGCCAAACATAACTTCTCTATTTCCATCCATCTAGAGAAGGCACAATAATTGGACCATGCAGGGATGTGACACAAATGAGTTGCCCAGTAGTATTTAGTTATATCAGGGACCCCCAGTCCTCCCCTCAGTCTGCTATCAAGCAAAGTCGTTTTCTTAATTCTATGTCTCTTATGGGCCCAGATGAATTGTAGTATAAGGGACTGTATGTTACGTAACTCTTTGTATGGCACACGCACCGGGAGAATCTCAAATAAGTAAAGTAGCTTCGGCAGAACTGACATTTGACACTGGAGATTCGTCCAAATAGAGACAATGGAAGTTTATTCCAACTGAGTAGGAGTCTTTTAAACTCAGTAAATAAGCTAGGATAGTTATGCTGTATAGGAGTTTATAATTAGATGTTAATTGTATTCCCACGTATGTCAAGGATGTATTTTTCCACTTGTAATTATAGTTTTCTATTAAGGTGATCACTTGTGCCTGCGGAATGTAAAGGGGCAAAGCCTCCGTTTTGCTCTGGTTGTCCTTATATCCAGAGAGCCTTCCAAAATGTATTAGTAGCGTATGTAAGTTCGGAAAGGGAGATATGTGGATGTGTCAATATCAGCAGGACATCATCTGCAAATAGTGATAACTTAAACTTTTTGTCTCACCATTACCCCATGTACATTAGGATCGGAGCGAATAGCTGCCGGCAACGGCTCGATGCACATAACAAAGAGAAGGGGAGACAAAGGGCACCCCTGACGTGTGCCATTATGTATCTGAAAGAGTTGAGATGTGGCATAAGGAAGTTTGACCGAAGCTGAGGGGCACGAATACAGACTTTTCAGGGCAGTAATAAATGCACCTGAAATTCCAAAGTGATGTAACTTTTCAAACATGAATGGCTACCCCAGTCGGTCAGAGGCCTTTTCCGCATCTAACCTGAGAAGTGCCTCTCTTTCAGTTTTATTAACAACCTCTACTAAGTCAATTATCTTCCTAGTATTGTCCCCTCCCTGTCTATACTGGACAAATCCCACCTGATCCTTATGAATAAGGTGAGAGAGCAGGACCGAAAGACTTAGGGCTAACAATTTAGTAAAAAAATTTAAATTGGCATTAAGTAACGCTATGGGTCTGTAATTGACAAAATCCATAGCATCCTTTACTGGTTTGGGGATAAGCGTGATATATGAGTGTAACATACTTCTAGGTATAGAGGAACCCGTGAGAAATCCATTAAATAATTTAACTAAGTAGGGGGTACGTCGGCCCGCGTATGTCTTATACTATAAATATGTTAGACCGTCTGGACATGGCGATTTCCCATTGGGAAGTAATGTAAACACCTCTCCTATGTCCTTGCATGGGATTTCTTTATTCTATGTATTTGCTTATCTCCGCCCCTCCACTGCTATTGGCCGCCTGCCGTGTGACGTCGCTGTGACGCCGCGCGACCCACCCCCTTAGGAAGAAGGCTGTTCGCCGGCCAGACCGACGTTGCAGGGCAGGTGAGTGCATGTGAAGCTGCCATAGCGATAATGTTCGCTATGGCAGCTATCACAAGATATCGCTGCTGCGACGGGGGTGGGAACTATCGTGCTCGACATCGCAGCATCGGCTTGCGATGTCGCAGCGTGCAAAGTACCCCTTAGTCAAGGAATACAACTTTGACAGATAGACCTGAAAAATCTTTGCAATTTTAGTGGGATCATATAAAACAGTTACCCCTGCATCTATCAAGGCATAGACTGATGAGTTCCCCCTATCTTCTCTAAGCTGGCATGCTAGAAGGGAGTGGGACTTATTTCCTTTATCATAGTATTTATATCTAATATATAAAGCTGAATGTGTGTATGTGTGTGTGTATGTATGTCCGGGATTGGCATCCGCACCGTTGCAGCTACAGCCACAAAATTTTGCACACCCACACTTCTGGACCCCGAGAGCATCATAGGCTATGTTTTGAGGGGAAATTGTAACACTGCGCTTTACAGTTATTCACTAAAAAACCTGCCTCCATTAAAGCGAATGGAGCTGGGAGCCACAGTGCAGCCAGAACTTCAGAAGAATGCGCAGCCACGCCCTTATATGTTGGCTTGTCACAATGCCGCCAGGGAAAGAGACAGACACAGACAGGGAAAGAGGCAGACAGAGACAGGGTAAGAAAGAGACATAGACAGGGTAAGAGACAGACACAAGAGACAGACACAGACAAAGAGACAGACTGACAGGGAAAGAGACAGACAGGGAAAGAGACGGAAAGAGAGAGACAGGTTAAGAGACAGACACAGACAGGTAAAGAGACAGACACAGACAAAGAGACAGAGACAAACACAGGGAAACAGACAGATAGGGAAAGAGAGAGAAAGAGACAGACAGGGTAAGAGACAGACAAAGACAGGTAAATAGACAAACAAAGAGACAGACACAGGGAAAGAGGGAAAGAGACAGACAGGGAAAGAGACAGACAGAGAAAGAGATAGATAGACAGACAGGGAAAGATTGAGACAGATGGAGAAAGAGATAGATAGACAGACAGAGAAAGAGATTGAGACAGACGGAGAAAGAGACAGAGACAGTCAGAGATAGACAGGGAAAGAGACAGACAGACAAAGAGATAGAGAGAGAGACAGAGAGATATATACAGAGGGGGAGACAGACAGAGAATGGGAGAGAAACAGAGAGACAGTTACTATCCCGGGCAGCGCCGGGTGCTATGTTGTGAGGCAAAATTTTAACCCCGCACCTTCCAATTTACCAATCAATTTTGCCCCTATCTACATAATGGGGAAAAAGTTAAACGAAAAGTGTTGGGGGCAAATTGACAGCTGCCAGATGTGAACAAGGGGGACTTAAAGAATGAGAGCGATGGCGCCAAAAGTATATATCGTACAGTTGCTAAGGTGGGGCCCCGTCATGGGATACTCACCACACTCGGGGATATGAACACACACACAAAATGCACCACACACTACCACGTACATGAACACATATACCACCCTCAGCACACATTTCACCAAGTGAAACAATTTAATAATTACATTTCTATCTATTTGTTTTGTGGTTTTTGTGTGCAGAATAAATTTTTGTTAATTCATTCTATTTTGTTAACAGCAGTTATTAACCCGGGCGAAGCCGGGTAGTACAGCTAGTTTGCTATAAAGTAGTAATTTTTCTGTTGTGGTGACAGCTAAGTCTTTTAATTGGGCACTGGTTTTAACTATATTCCTGAGAATACGTACTGATGGGCTAAGGGCTTTGAGGTTCCAGAGGAGCTGTTCCATCTGGTGTAGTCTTTCCTTTTAAAAACGGGAGCTTAAGGCTATACATTGTCCTCTAAAGACGGGCTTATTGGCTTCCCAAACAGTGGAAAAATTAGATACTGACCCCTCATTGTTCTCAAAATATTCTATCAACCCCGCTTCCAGTTCATCCCTGTAGGGTGCTCTCTTGAGGAGGGATTCATTATGTCTCCAATGACAGACCCTTGCACATGTTGTCTGATCTAGGGTTAAGGGGGCTTTACACGCTACGATATCGTTAATGTTTTATCATCAGGATCACGTTGTTTGTGACGCACATCCGGCGTCATTAACGATATCTTAGTGTGTGACAGTTTTGTGCGATCTAAAATGATCGCAAAAGCAGCAAAAATCGTTGCCGTGGAAAGCTCGTCCTAAAACCAAAAATTGTTTATTTCTAATTACTGATGTTGTTCCTTGTTCCTGCGGCAGCATACATCGCTGTGTGTGACACCGCAGGAGCGAGGAAAATCTGCTTACCTGCCTCCACCGGCTATGCGGAAGGAAGGAGGTTGGAGGGATGTTTATGTCCCGCTCATCTCCGCCCCTCCGCTTTTATTGGATGCCAGCTGTGTGACGTTGCTGTGACGCTGCACGACCCGCCCCCTTAGAAAGGAGGCGGGTTGCCGGCCAGAGCGACGTCGCAGGGCAGGTAAGTCCATGTGACGGGGGTAAGCGAGGTTGTTGTTATCGCTTATGCTCTGAGAGGCATTCCATATCCCCTGAGTCAGTCTCTGATGGAGGATCTCGCGAACCTCCCACATCTTCCTGTTGAGTCACCAAGGCAGATAGCAAGTGTGTAGAGTCAAAAGGCCCATTTACACACAACAATATCGCGAACGAGATATCGTCGGGGTCACGGTGTTGGTGACGCACATCTGGCCTCGTTAGCGTTGTCGTTGTGTGTGACACCCTTTTGCGATCAGTAACGATTGCAAAAAGGTGTCAAATCGTTCATCATGTACACGTCGTTGATTTTTAAAAAATTGTTCCTCGTTTGGAACGCAGGTTGTTTGTCGTTCCTGTGGCAGCACACATCACTATGTGTGACACCGCAGGAATGAGGAACAACATCGTACCTGCGGCCGCCGGAAATGAGGAAGGAAGGAGGTGGGCGGGATGTTCCGGCCGCTCATCTCCACCCCCTCCGCTTCTATTGGGAGGCCGCTTAGTGACGCCGCTGTGACGCCGAACGAACCTCCCCCTTAAAGGAGAGATTTTTCGGCGGCCACAGCGACGTCGGTGAACAGGTAATTGCGTATGATGATTCCGTAGCGATATTGTTCGCTACAGCAGCGATCACCCCGTGACGCGCCACCTACGTTGGTGGGTGCTATCGCTCGCGACATCGCTAGTGATGTCGCAGCGTGTAAAGCCGATTTAGGTCCATATCCAATGGATCTGCCCTGGCCGTTTTATTTTTCGCCTGACTGCCTTTATAAATTGATTGCTTTTGGGATTTTGGTGGCATAGGAACTCCCACAGCAGGAGCTCTTTTAATAAGAAACTTGTCTAAAGAGGTCACAGACGGCTGCACCCTTCGTATCCTGTATGACCAACCCGGTCCTCTACTCCTCCCCAGCCCAGTAAGATCATCTCCTGAGTAGTGCGGTGTACTGTGCCCTCTTCCAGTAAAGCTTATTTATGCAAGTCTATCAAACTAGTAGCTGTCTACTTGTTTCCTCTTTATGGGCGGTAAGGCGAGCCTCCCCCTATGCAGACATTATGCAGGGACGTGAACCATTTTTACTCTCAGCAGATGAACCTATTCTGTGGGATTTTTAAGGTCACCTATAGAGGTAGAGGGTCTCCTCTGGATTTTCTAGACAAGTTTGCAGAACGTAAAAAGATTCAGCTCACCGTGTAAATCAGTCTCTTAAGCGGGCTTTAAACACTGCGATATCGGTACCGATATCGCTAGCGAGCGTACCCGCCCCGTAGTTTGTGCGACACGGGCATATCGCTGCCCATGGCGCACAAAATTGCGCGGATCCGTCACACTACTTACCTGCCTAGCGACGTCGCTGTGACCGGCGATCTGCCTCCTTTTTAAGGGGGCGGTGCGTTCGGCGTCATAGCGACGTCACTAAGCGGCCGCCCAATCAAAGCGGAGATGAGCGGGACAAACATCCTGCCCACCTCCTTCCTTCCTCATTGCTGGCGGGGCGCAGGTAAGGTGAGGTTACTCGTTCCTGCGGTGTCACACATAGCGATGTGTGCTGCCGCAGGAACGACGAACAACATCGCTGCTGCAGCAGCAACGATAATTGAGATTAGAGGGGCATGTAAACGATTAGCGATTTTGAACGTTTTTGCAACGATTCAAAATCGCTAATAGCTGTCACACGCAACAACATCGCTAAAGTGGGCGGATGTGCATCACAAAATCCGTGACCCCAACGACATCGCTTTAGCGATGTCGTAGCGTGTAAAGCGGCCTTTACTCTTTGGAGCTCGGACAAGGTGCTGCCACGCCTGAAGCAAAATCAGTTCTGGTCATGCCATCTTGACTGCAATGTGCCATTATATTTGTGCCATATGAAACGATAAAAATAAAAAAAGAAAAATAACGCATCTATCTGTTGAAACTGGACTTTTTTTTCAATTGAAGTTTGCAGAGTGCCCACTAAATGTCAGGGCAGACCTATTTTTCAGCCAAGCACTTGGAGAAAAAAAGCTTTATCCAGCAGGTGGCAGTGCAGAGCTCTGTAAGGGCTTTTCTGCTGTTTTGAAGCAACTGCAGCCCAGTTTCCCGCCCTCTTCTTCTTCAGCCCCCAGAGCCTGCAAGATGGCGTCGCCCACATGGAGCCCTGGTGTCCCGAGGGGGATGCAATCGCAGCTGCTGTATCTCTGGAGTACAACTACTCTGTCTTCTGGAAATGTCTCCTTCTCCTCAGGATTTTTCCATTGCATAGATGGTTTATCAGTGCCCATACTCCCCTCTATCGTGGTGTTTTTCCTTCTCCTCAGGGACACTCTCTCCTGTGTTTGGACTGGGACAGCACTGGAGGTGAGACTCAGGGCTGCACTTTGTTTATGTGGAGGTGCTAGGCCTTACCTCCACTGTGTTTCGGTGCATGCTAGGAGCTGTCCCTCGGGTATAGTTCCGATCTCCACGTTCTGCTTGGAGCCCTCCTGGAGCTGTGCTCCCAGCCCAGGTCTGTGTCCAGAGCTTGGGGTGGTGGCTGGGGATCCTGACTTGCACCTTGCTGGCTACTTAGGGGTGCTGAATCCTACAGGTATCTTCCAGGGTAGCAGGGGACCCAAATTAGGGTGTTTTGCAGCAGATTGTAAAGTTTAAAAAGGTAGTTTTGTGTTTTAGAAGCAGGAGCTCAAGTGAAGTGCTTCTTCCCTGCTAGGTGCCTAGGCCACGCCCCTTGCATATATTAGCAGTAAAAATCAATCCTTTATTAATAATAATCTAAAAAGAAGAACACCAGTTCCTCTAGATCATAAATCAACAGCTCCCAAAGCCATCACCATGTGTAATTTACATGAAAACCCAGGCAGCTATTAGGCGGATTATGCTGCATTAAGGTATACATGGTGGTGGCCACTAGGTCAAACAAATTAGAAAAAACAACACAATAAACAAAACAAAAAGTGAATATGCCAAAATCAAAGGACAATGGTCCAATTTGATAGAAAAACTTAGCATAAAAAATGAATATGCCTAACAGAAAATGTTATCATTTTGCACGAAATACTGACAATGGTCAGGTACCAAAGGTATTAACATATATTAAGGTATATAAAAAGGAATGGTCTCACCACATCCTTTCACAAAGGGGCAGGCAGTCTCTCCTTCGGAATCCTGGGTTCAGTATGCTGGTACAGCATTCACTCTCCAAATCCAACCAGGAGGCCAAAAAAATAACAAAGTTACCTGCCGCCCCAAACACCCGTCCTAACAAGGACGGGCCACATCTAATATTGCAATGTTTGACCCCTAAGCTGACCCTATTGGTGTCCCTTGCAGGCTAATATTTTTAGGCTTGAAAAGGCAAGTATCTATGAGCCTTCTCACTCTGATAATATCAGCCTGCAGCTGTCCAATTTATCTCGGCTGGTTATCAAAAATGGGGGGGGAGGAATTATCTGTTTATTTAAGTAGTGGGGTCCCCTCTATTTTTGATAACCAGCCAGGGAAAATCTGGCAGCTGGGGGCTGCTATTATCAAAAAGGGAAAAGCCAAGCATATTGGCCCCTTCCCAGCCTGTTATTATCCCGCAGCTACTGTTCTAGCTGGTTAGCAGAATAGAGGGGGACTTCATGTCATTTTTTAAATGATTTATTTATTTTTACACTATAATACACCAGACTGACTACAACCAATCAAAGATGCCAACACAGAGGGTGTCAATCCAGTAGAGGAAGAAATCAGGTACCGTATTTTTCGGACTATAAGACGCACCCTGGTTTTAGAGAAGGAAAATAGGAAAATAAAGTGTTAAGCAAAAAATGTAGTCATGACACACTGTTATGGGGCGAGGATCTGCTGCTGACACTGTTATGGGGGTAATGTCCCCATATTCTCTAGTAACGTACCCCATCCTGGTAATGATCCTCCTGCCTTGTATATAATCCCCATCCTTTTATTTTTATATATATATATATATATATATATATATATATATATATATATATATATATATATATATATATATATATATATATCCCTCATCCTCCTATATGTCCCTCACCCTGCTATATGTCCCTCATACTGCTATATGTCCCCATCATCCTGCTATATGCCCATCATCCTGCTCATATGTGTCCATCATCCTGCTCATATGCGCCCATCATCCTGCTCATATGCGCCCATCATGTGGCACACACATAAAAAAATAAATAAACATTTATATTCACCTTTCCTCGCTCCACGCAGCGTCGCTTCTCCTCCGTCTGTGCAGGCAGCGCTGTGTAGAGCCGGCCACGCTCCCTGCAGCACCGCAATCTCCTTCTGTCTGTGCCGTTGCCACTGTGTGGACACGTGCGCACAGCGATGACGTCACTGCTGTTAGCCCCGCCAGTCTCCACACAGCGTGGTCGGCAATCAGGAGAACTTCACGGTGCTGCAGGGGGAACGGTGATGGGTTAGTGTACCGTACTGATTCACTGCACCCCGCGCTGATAATGATGCACGGAGGGGGCAGTGAATACAGCCGCACATGATCACTCCAGGCTGTAGTTGCCAGGGGTGATCACGGCCGGCTGCTAATTATGCGCGCACCCCCTACCCATCACCCCACCCTCCTGTAGCGCCGGCTTCAGCGCTGAGAGATGGGCGGGAGGATGGGCGTGCATATGGAATGAGCGGGCCCACGTGGTCACGGCAGGCTGCTACATCCTGCTCGTGCCACCGATGACCCGCTCCACCGTAGCACCCTCATTCCCGCAGCCCTACATTCAGACCATAAGATGTACCCCCCACTTTCCCCCAACATTTGGGGCAAAAAAAGTGCGTCTTATGGTCCGAAAAATACGGTATATGCCGCACTAATACTCTATTCAATATTGATGAAATTATTTCTATATTGTTTGTATAGGTCTACGCATTTCAGAGACATCTGTCTCCTTCATCGGGACAACAAAGGAACAGTGAACAAGGGTTGGGCAGGGGATATTCATTTTGTTTAAACAGCAGGGCGCGAGAAAAGAGTAGAGCAGTCTGACGACCATCTTATCATTGGTTATGCAAAACTGTCCTGCTCTTGCCCCCATTTGCTTCCTGTTGCAGCCTCTAGCCCTTACTATCTTAAAGCATTTAATTTTGTGTCACTATTGACTTATATGGGGTTTGGGTCCAGGTTCGAGTCCAGCTAAAGTCTGGGAACCTGAACCGAACTTTGGACTAAAGTCTGGCTGAACCTGTCAAACCCAAACAACCACGTGTCCGCTCTTATTTGGGACATGTGTTAGGCTAGTTTCTCACAGATATAGCTGCAGGTGCATCAAGAGGGGCTACAATAAGGCTAGAAGAACCCCTCATTACCAGCTATTACAAAATTCTAATAAAAGACAAGACAAAAAGAAGGATAAATCTGTTAGATTCATCTGCACACTTAATTTAAAGTGGGACACAATGAGGAATATTATGGCTAAATATTGGCCCATCCTCACAACTAAGACATCACTATCCTCTTGCTTATCCAATAGACCTCTGATGATGCCCAGACAAGCTAGGAATTTGAAGAACCTGCTCGTCCAGAGTCACTATACCCCTAAGGTTTTAGACCTATTTTGCCATAATTATCCTATTAAGGGTTCCTATCCATGTGGCCATGGCCTTGCTTGCACCAATGTCTATCGCAGTTCAACATTTACATCAGTGGATGGGACATATGAGTTCAACATCAATCATTATATCTTCTTACATCATCTTGTGGAAGCTGAAACGTGATATATTACGCCACATGTGGGTGTCACAAAATTTATGTTGGACTTGCGTCATGTGAGTGTGAGTAAGGGAACATGTGAGAGACATTGGTGCAGCAAGGACGGCAGTTGATATCGCTTCTTTAAAAATCATACCACAACATTTTTGGCAATATCATGACTGTAATGCCAAATATTTAAAGATCTGTGGCATTGACATAATACATGGGGGCATCAGAGGGGACAATATCAAAAGAGGCTAAATAGATTGTTATGTAGGGGGTTAAGAGTTAGGCCCACCCCTGCATCTGTATCCAGCATACCACTGTCCTGTGTAGTGACTGTAAATGCCTTGCTTGTGTGATTTCACCACCAGGTGACAGTGTTGCTTTGGATATGTCCTGACACCTGGATAGACAGAGGGAGGAGGAGAACAGGGTTATATAAGGGAAACTGAATGGTAAAGAGGAGAATCCCCAGATGTAGATGTAAGATGTCCCAAGTAACAGATCCTGACCGTATGGGTCACCCCTACAGCTGTGACACTCGGGATCCTTAATGGATTGTGGAACTGCTTCCCCAACAGAGAGGGGTTCATTCCGACAGTTGGGGCTCTGGCGTAAGTGCCTGCTGGTGGGAGCGGAAGGGAGCTGTTACGGGGGGCTGTCTGATAATAACTGAAAGGAGTATCAGACAGTCAGGGTCCACCGTGCAAAGACTTTGCTGCAGACTATGGCAGAGTGCAATACCTCTGTTAACTCACAGAAGGATATAATAAGTAAGTAAAGCAATTCCTCCCTTACTTGGAGGGTGTGTGGAATGATCTCTGTTAATAATCACAGAGACAAAGGCAATGTGTGCGAAATGGCACCTACCTAGGTCCGCTCTTCTAGTGGTGCAAAAGAGACGAACAGCAGCGTAAGCCGCACAAAGCTCCTACCTGCGTTCGCTCCACTAGTGTGCGAGGACACGAACCACTAGATATGGCACCTGCCTAGGTCCGCTCTTCTAGTGGTGCAAAAGAGACGAACAGCAGCGTAAGCCGCACAAAGCTCCTACCTCTGTTCGCTCCCCTAGTGTGCGAGGATACGAACAACTGCCAGACGCAGTATAAGGAACGTTACCCTAGCGGCAACGTCCACCTACGAGTAGAATCACAAGGTCCAGCCAGACCATGTGCCTCAGGCACCTGCCTATGTCCGCTCCCCTAAGAGGTAAGGATACGGACAGCAGCCGAAGCTGTAAGGTATAAGAACGCTACCCTGCCGGTAGCGCTCACCTAGCATAGACAGAGGAATGCCTAGAGGAACGCGCACAGAGCGTCTACTCATATGCATGAACCAAGAGGACTGAGCACCATGCGGCGTGTGTCAGGGTCTTATATAGACTCTGTGCCTCATCCAAGATGGAGGACACCAGAGCCAATCCGCTGCCAGAACGACAGGAGTGACGTCATGCTGGCCTATCACCGAGCAAGACGTCACAAGCACATGACCAGCGACCAATCGGCATAGAAGGTGTCAGAGACATGTGACCTCGTGTCAGCGATGATGTCACCCGCACATGTGCAATGGCTCCAAGATTGGACTTAGTCTCCAGCGCTCGCACATGTGCAGTAGCAAGAAATCTGGACTTAGTCTCCAGCGCTCGCACATGTGCAGTAGCAAGAAATCTGGACTTAGTCTCCAGCGCTCGCACATGTGCAGTAGCAAGAAATCTGGACTTAGTCTCCAGTGCTCGCAGCAACCGTAACAGTACCTCCCCCTCAAGGGCCCCCCTCCCGGCGACGCAGGTAATCGGCAACTAAGTCGGGAGCATGGACAGCCTCCTCAGGCTCCCAAGAGCGATGTTCCGGACCATAGCCCTCCCAATCTATCAAGAAGAACCTGCGCCCTCTAACCATCTTAGAACCAACTATGGCTCGTACCTCATAGCTAGAGCGAGAGGAATCAGAGGCAGGAGAGTGCACTTCACGAGCGTGAGGTAAAATAGCCGGCTTTAGCAGTGAGACATGGAATTTGTCATGAATCCTAAGATGGACAGGTAACTTCAATTGATAGACTACAGGATTTACCTGTCGAAGAACCTCATAAGGACCCAGGAAGCGAGGAGCAAATTTGACAGAGCTCACTCTAAGTCTCACGTGTTTTGCAGAGAGCCACACAAAGTCCCCTGGAGAAAAGACAGGAGCCGGGCGACGAAACCGATCGGACACCGTCTTCATACGGTCCTTAGCTGCTTGGATCGACTCTTGAGTCCGATCCCAAACCTCTCTGGCATTAGTTGCCCAGTCGGCCACAAGAGGAGGAGGTGCAGCAGCGGGAAACGGTACTGGTACCCTAGGGTGTTGCCCATTATTGAGTACGAACGGTGTCTGCCCAGTGGCCTCAGCCAGCGAATTGTTAAGGGCAAATTCTGCCCAGGGTAGGAGGGAGGACCAGTTATCGTGGTTCTCAGCAACAAAGTGTCGAAGGTATATAATCATAGATTGATTGGTACGTTCAACCAAACCATTAGTCTCCGGATGGTATGCCGAAGAGAGATTCAACTCAATTTGCAGAAGGCTACAAAGATCTCGCCAGAAACGGGAAGTAAATTGCGGGCCTCTATCACAAATGATACGATCTGGCATCCCGTGAAGCCTAAAGACATGCTTGAGGAATAGTTTGGCTAGTACCCTGGAAGATGGGATTCTCGATAACGGTACGAGATGAACCATCCGGGAGAAATGGTCCGTAATGACCCACACAAATCTATGTCCCTGTGAACATGGAAGATCACCCACAAAGTCCATGCCTACCACCTCCCATGGTCTATCTGGCACTGGTAAAGGATGCAAGAGCCCAGCCGGTCTCTGCCGTAATGGACGGTTGCGAGCACACGAGTAGCAGGAACTGACATATCTCTTGACGTGGCTGGCTAAGTGTGGCCACCAATACCACCTCTCCAGTAACTCTCGTGTCCGCCTAATACCAAAATGCCCACCCACCTTTGAGGTGTGGGCCCATGACAGTATATCATTCTGTCGATCAGGCGGAACAAAGGTCTTGCCCGGTGGGATTTGGTCTAACGTCACAGGGGAGAGCGTATGAAAAACCCTGGAGGGAAGGATAAGACGAGGTTCGTCAATCTCTTCCTGGGTAGAAAGCATAGAGCGAGACAGGGCGTCTGCCTTGTTATTCTTACTCCCAGACAGATAGTTGATGGAGAAGTGAAAGCGGGAGAAAAACAAGGACCAGCGGGCTTGGCGAGGATTCAGACGCTGAGCGGTTTGTAAGTACGTCAGATTCTTATGGTCTGTATAGACCTGGAAAGGATGTTTCGCTCCTTCCAGCAAGTGACGCCACTCCTCCAAGGCTAATCTCAAGGCGAGCAGTTCCCTATCCCCAATGGTATAGTTTCTCTCTGCCGGTGAAAAGGTTTTAGCAAAGAAGAAACACGGCCTTTTTCTACCTGCACCGTTCTTTTGATACAAGACCGCACCAGCACCCACTGAAGAGGCATCAACCTCTAAGAGGAAGGGCTTACTCTCATCGGGTCTTTGAAGAACGGGAGCAGTTGAAAAGTGTCTTTTTACTGCCTCAAAAGCCTGAGATGTCTCAGTAGACCAGGCTTTGGGATTAGCACCTTTCTTAGTCAAGGCCACCAAAGGGGCCACCAAAGTAGAAAAATGGGGTATGAACTGCCTGTAATAATTTATGAATCCTAAGAAGCGTTGCACCGCCTTCAAGGAATGAGGTTCGGACCATTGCAGGACAGCAGAGAGCTTCGCAGGATCCATAGCCAGACCCTCTTGTGAGATAATGTAACCCAAAAAAGGCAATGAGGACTGCTCGAATACACATTTCTCGAGTTTAGCAAACAATGAGTGCTCCCTTAAACGGGAAAGGACACGAACGACATCCTGACGATGAGTCTCCAGATCAGGAGAAAAAATCAGGATGTCGTCCAGATACACCACTACTGAGGATAACAGTAAATCCCTGAACACATCGTTTACGAAGTCCTGAAATACTGCGGGTGCATTACATAACCCAAAAGGCATGACGAGGTATTCATAGTGACCGTCTCGGGTGTTAAAAGCGGTCTTCCATTCGTCACCCTTTCGAATTCGTACCAAGTTATACGCACCCCGCAGATCCAACTTCGTAAAAACTTGAGCTCCTCTCAGTCTGTCAAAGAGCTCCGAAATTAAAGGTAATGGGTATTTGTTCTTTATTGTGATTGCGTTGAGACCCCTGTAATCTATGCAGGGACGCAAATCACCCTCTTTCTTCCGAACAAAGAAAAACCCAGCTCCCGCGGGAGAGACAGACTTACGAATGAACCCCTTCTCTAAGCTCTCTCTTATATAGGTCGACATGGCCTCCGACTCAGGTATCGACAGGGGGTAAACCCTGCCTTTAGGTGGAACCGAACCTGGGATAAGGTCTATGGCACAGTCATACGGCCTATGGGGTGGAAGAACCTCAGCACCCTGTTTGGAGAACACGTCAGCGAAATCCAAATAGGGTGTAGGTATGGGAGAGAGATCAGTTGATGCAACCGCAACGACCTTAGGTGGTAAGGGAAGACATCGGGACTGACATTTCGAACCCCAACTAATAATGCTGTCAGACTCCCAGTCAATGTGAGGAGCATGAGTCCGAAGCCATGGAAGACCCAGAAGGACGTCGTCTATACCCTCAGGCAAAACAAGAAAAGAAATCTCCTCTATGTGACCCTGAGACAGGGAAAGGCGCAAGGGAACTGTCCTCAATGTAATGGAGTCAGACAACATTGTTCCATTAACAACACGGACAGGAATAGGCGCCTCTAACATGATAGAGGGAATATTGTGTCCCTTTACAAATCCTGAGGACACAAAAATCCCGTCAGCTCCGGAATCCACAAAAGCCATAATAGGCCATGTATTCTCAGATAACGAGAGCTGACCTGGGATACAACACTTAGAGGGTGCAGAAGACGTCTCTAGTAACCCCCCTCTAATGGTTACTAGGCCAGGGAGTTTCCCTGACGACTAGGACACTTGTTGGCATAGTGCCCAGCTTGACGACATACGTAACATATAGGAGGACCAGACTTGCGTAGTCTGGAGGACGTATGACCTAACTCCATAGGAGTGGGAGATGTTTCAGATGCTGAGGAAGATGGTAGTGGACCCTCAACAACTGGAATAGCCCGATGCTTAGGGCGTGAGGAAGAGACCTCGAGTCTACGTTCCTTATGGCGTACATCGATCCTCGTTGCTACTGTGATCAAGTCCTCCAGAGAAGCAGGGACCTCACGAGTAGCAAGGGCATCCTTGACATAGCCTGCCAACCCTCTCCAGAAGATAGGAATCAACACCTTCTCTGGCCAATCTAGTTCTGCCACCAGAGTTCTAAAAGCAATGGCATAAGAACTAGTGGATAACGAACCCTGAGATAGATCTAACAGTCTCAGGGCCGCATCATGGGTAACCTGCGGACCCATGAATACCGCCTTAAGAGCATCAAGAAAGTCTTGATGTCTCAGAGTAACCACATCAGAGCGCTCCCATAGGGGAGTCGCCCATTCTAAGGCTTTGTCCTGAAGTAAGGAGATGATAAAGCCTACTCTGGACCTCTCCGTAGAGAAGCGAGAAGAGTTGACCTCTAGGTGTATCTGACACTGACTAATGAAACCACGACATGATCTGGCATCGCCAGAATATCTGTTTGGCAGAGCAAGTCGAGGATCATGTGCAGATGTCACCATGGTCTGAGGTTTATCCTCTATACTCTTGAGCCGTGACTCAAGTACTTGTATGTAACGGTGTAACTGCTGATATTCTGCCATAACTGCTAGACCCTTGGCTCAGTCCTAATGTTACGGGGGGCTGTCTGATAATAACTGAAAGGAGTATCAGACAGTCAGGGTCCACCGTGCAAAGACTTTGCTGCAGACTATGGCAGAGTGCAATACCTCTGTTAACTCACAGAAGGATATAATAAGTAAGTAAAGCAATTCCTCCCTTACTTGGAGGGTGTGTGGAATGATCTCTGTTAATAATCACAGAGACAAAGGCAATGTGTGCGAAATGGCACCTACCTAGGTCCGCTCTTCTAGTGGTGCAAAAGAGACGAACAGCAGCGTAAGCCGCACAAAGCTCCTACCTGCGTTCGCTCCACTAGTGTGCGAGGACACGAACCACTAGATATGGCACCTGCCTAGGTCCGCTCTTCTAGTGGTGCAAAAGAGACGAACAGCAGCGTAAGCCGCACAAAGCTCCTACCTCTGTTCGCTCCCCTAGTGTGCGAGGATACGAACAACTGCCAGACGCAGTATAAGGAACGTTACCCTAGCGGCAACGTCCACCTACGAGTAGAATCACAAGGCCCAGCCAGACCATGTGCCTCAGGCACCTGCCTATGTCCGCTCCCCTAAGAGGTAAGGATACGGATAGCAGCCGAAGCTGTAAGGTATAAGAACGCTACCCTGCCGGTAGCGCTCACCTAGCATAGACAGAGGAATGCCTAGAGGAACGCGCACAGAGCGTCTACTCATATGCATGAACCAAGAGGACTGAGCACCATGCGGCGTGTGTCAGGGTCTTATATAGACTCTGTGCCTCATCCAAGATGGAGGACACCAGAGCCAATCCGCTGCCAGAACGACAGGAGTGACGTCATGCTGGCCTATCACCGAGCAAGACGTCACAAGCACATGACCAGCGACCAATCGGCATAGAAGGTGTCAGAGACATGTGACCTCGTGTCAGCGATGATGTCACCCGCACATGTGCAATGGCTCCAAGATTGGACTTAGTCTCCAGCGCTCGCACATGTGCAGTAGCAAGAAATCTGGACTTAGTCTCCAGCGCTCGCACATGTGCAGTAGCAAGAAATCTGGACTTAGTCTCCAGCGCTCGCACATGTGCAGTAGCAAGAAATCTGGACTTAGTCTCCAGTGCTCGCAGCAACCGTAACAGGAGCCCTCACTCATGGAAAAAGTCAGTGCACCGCCTGGTGGTGGGGATATGTCTGGATGGCTTGGCACGAAGGGTAGATCCCTGCATGGAAGTGGACCACTGTGCAAACATGAAGTGAAGTGAGCGAAAGAAAGGGCTTTAGACTGTAGATGGTGCCCAGGTGTCAGAGGACCGACTGCTGCAACTGTATCATGTAAATAGGAGAAGGAACCCCTTTGAGACGGATACCAGTGCTGGTAAGATGCGGATTGAAGCTGTAACAAGTTCCCAGAAATAAAAGTGGAAGTGTTTAAGAAAGACCTGAGCCTGAACTTTATTGTCTGATGAAGAGAAGTGAATTGGTGACACCAGAGACTGTTGTGGAGTCCTCCTGTGTGTGGTGGTGGTGACAGGGAGGCATGGGGTTAGCGAAAGGCTACACTGCAGCCTCCTGATCCCTGCAAGCACTACTACCACTGCCTGCCCCGTGCCCTCCACCACAGTTATGCTAGACACTATGTGTCCAAATGGATTCAAGGACAGTTTGAGGTTTTTCCTCCTTTTTATGACAGTACATGCCATCATCACTGTTTAGTAGTGTATTATCTCCTTGAGTAATTTTTATAAAAAACGTTTTAATATTCACTTTGTTTTGTATTTTTTAATTAATCTTTTATATTTAAATTGTTGTGTCTTGACAGTCCCCTTTTTTGGATCATCCGTTTTCAGGATTACTCAAGTGACTCGTATACTGAAAAAAAGAATATTGCCATCTTCTGTGCCTTTAAGAATGATTGATCTATTATGAATTATGTATTTGATTTATTTCACTATGGATTGGCCCATATTGCACTATGAGATAAGACAACACTGCACTATGTGATGAGGTATTGGTGCCAAACCTTGTACTTATTACTATTCAATGTTTCCAGTGTTTCTGTCTATTCTATGCCAGGTGTGCGCATGCCCGCCTGTGTCACTTCCTCTCTGCTCCCTCCATGGAGTCTTTGGGCCTGGAAGCATGTGTCTGGAAACCAAGTTTACCTATGAATTTCCAGAAGCATGCGCAAGCTCTGACGCGAGCGGGTGGCATGTGCGACCAGTGATCCGGCCGTGCATGTGCCGAAAGAGCCTGCACACATTGGCTGTACTGGTGGTCATGTGACCATCCCTATGGATATAAAAAGGTCCTGTTAGGTTACAGCTACAAGCTTCCCCATGAATAAAGGGGAAAAATCAATGTGAAACATGCGTTGATGTTTCCTCTTGGAGGCTTCTCACCATTTTTATTAGCACTGGCACTTTAGTAGGCATGGCTATCTCCTTTAAAGGTCTCTATGTGTACTACATTTACTAAACCATTGTGGCACTCATTGTATTAATACCTTAGGATATTTGTTATACATATGAGACCTGACATACTTGTAATGCCTATTTGTGCTATACCTGCTCAGACTCCTTTGTATGTGTCTGTAGGTTCTTTGTATTTGGACCTTATTTCTTAATTCACATAAAGATTTTACATGTTTCTGCACTGTTCAAACTCCTTTTTCTTTGTTTATTCTTGTATACGGTGGAGTGGTCTCAGGGTATTACCACCATATACATGGATGGTAGACTCTACTCATTTCTAAAATGTGCTGCAGGTATTTTGTTTGTTTGTTATTCCTGCCCATAGTACAGATATCTACATGTATTGTGGAACCATCTGGTTAGCATTCATACACATTTAGGGACGTTTCTGGGTTGTTTTTTACACAGTTACAAGAATCTCTGCAATGAATCTATTAAATCTGTCATCAGGTTTTTTCTTCTCCATCTGATAGTAGCATGATATTGTGGCAAAGAGCCTGATTACAATCATGTGCTACTTACTAGGCTGCTTGCTGCAGTTTTGACAAAATCACTGTTTTATGAGCTGCAGATCTACCAGTTCTCTGAATGCTTAGTTTTATGTTACCCTGCCTACATCACTAATAGGTAGCTTTCTGCCTATGCACAGTGTACACAGAATGCTGTCTTAGTGATCAAGAGTGTGGTTTTATAGAACTCCTGAATACAGAGCAGCAGGTGTCCTAGTCCTCTAGTGATAATCTCCTGCTGATGAAACAGTTATTTTATTGAAACTAAAGCAAACAGCCAAGTAAGTAGCACATCACTGGGATCAGGGTCTCTGTCTCTACATTATGCTGCTCTGAGATTAGGTGGCAAAAACTTGGTGACAGATTCACTTTAAACAAAACAAAAAAAAAATCTTTAAAAATGTATATTTATTCAGTTTTAGCAATTTACATTTTTTTTTTAAATAAACATTAATTAGTCTTTCAGCATTTTACATACACAATAATCGATACAAGTAAAAATAATTCATCACAAGAAAAAAAAGATTATTAGCAGCAGTGTCAAATACATAATGGATAAATAAAAATAATAATGGATAAATATATAAAAGTAGTAAAAGTAGCAGCAATTTTATTATCTGACTTTAAAGCCAAATAACCAATGAGTTTACAACTTGTCATTTTTTTATTTCTTTAAAGAATATGAAAAGTTACAATAATATTGTCATCGTGCGGATGGATCCTGTCTGTTTATGGTCAAAAAAATACCTAGAAAACACACAATTAGCCATACAGTAAAAAATATGGTGTGTAGGTACAGAAAAAAGAATATTTCTTACATAGGGCTTGTTACCACAAATGACAAGTCTGATGCAGAAAAAATGGCATTCCACATGAAATAACAATTGTGAAACACTTCTCATAGTCTCCATTGTGCCCTGTTATTGCATGTACTAATGATTCCATATTTTGTAGGAGAACACCTACAAAGTATGGTATTAACAGTACAGGCAATAACAGTACTGATGGACAGTGCTGATAGGAAAACATCCCAAATTGGTAACACCCAGTTGTCAATATATTCATAAACATTCTAAAGAAAAAACAGAGGGACAGAACATTGTAGAAATATCATAGAAGGCGCTGCAGATTTATTTCTTCAATAGAAAGAGAAGTATTGACGACAACAGACATCATAGAAGTGACACGTTTTCTTTCAACTAAATGTACAGACTAAGAAATCCTAAGTAAACCTTCCTCTTGTCCCTATTTCATGAAGTACCTTTAAGTTAATGAATATTGGAAAACTAGTTAATACATCTCAATTTTTTTATATTGATGCATGGTAGATAGAAGTATAAGAAATAAATAAGTTACAAAAAATCCCTCAAGTCCTTACGTTAATGTGGAAGAATATTTATGTGATGGTATATATTGTAGAATTGTGCCAGCCCTTTGCTGGCTATTTGCGGATCTGTAAACATGATTTAGTGAAGAGGTATTGTAGTATAACACAGATAATAAGAATGATAAATACAATTTCTCGCTTATAGATTAAAGGTCTGTTGATAACTAAACTTGCCATTTTAAGAATCATTGCTGTAGGCAAATAGTCCGGCTTCATGGAACCTTAGTTGTGCAGGGACGTGTTAGCCTGTACAGGTATGGTCATACCAATTGCACCTCTATTTGTACTATACACACAGACACAGACAACAGGACGTAAGGAGAAATACAAAGTACACCATTATGGACCAGTATACACCGTAGTGTATTCTCCACTAGGAGCAATGCTTTAAGAGCAGGATAGCACAATCTGACAGTGGAATACTCTAAAAGTCACTGTGCCACTGTGTGAAAGTCAAGGCTTTAGGAAAAGCAGTGGAGCCTCATACAAGTTTACAAGTGCTGTGTTATGGCTACGTATAACATGAGGGGTGTACGTTAGAGATGAGTATGGACTCAAGCACGGAAAGAAGACATCTGTGAAACGTCCTCCACCATTAATCCCAAAAATATTCCATTTTGACAGATGGGTGAAACAAAATGGGACATATTTTGCTTAGCTATACATTTCCTAACCCATACCACAATACAGAATACATTTTAATGCTTTGTTCCTGGGAGTGTATATCTTCAGTTAAGGGAGTTCAGAGATTATATTATGTATTTTGTTTCATTAGTTATTATTGAATTAGTTATAAAAGTAGCTTAAGTCCACATACATTTTAAAATTTCATGTGTAACCACTTATCATTTTCTCTTATTGAAATAAACATAGCCATTTCAAGCCAGGAAATTAGAATCTGAGAATATAAGGGGTACTAATCAAGTCACTTTAAAATGTGTATGGACAGCTGTCAATAACCAGCACTTCTGAGCTGATGGAAAATGATAGGAATAGTCCTTGTCATGGATTCAATCACTTGGCTATGGTCTGCACTTCTGTGCCCAGCATCCTGGTTAACACCTGCACTTACTGAGCCCCCCAATGTCATGATATCATGGCATCATGCATGCCATGACAACCAAAGGCTTAGTAACACAAGACGATCCCAGAATTCTGGTCCAAGTATTGTCAGGTACAGAAGTGAAGACTGCATAAGCCTGGCTACCGTGGCGAACTGAGCTGGATGCTAAAAAAGGGCAGTGTGGATCTTTTCTGCTGCACTCTATGCTGTGTGAATGACACCTGTTGTGGTAGCTATAGGAGTTTCTGTATATATATTGTAAAGGCCTGAAGGCTCATGGTTTTCACTTGTAGAAAACACTTGTATAGACTGAGTTAAATTTCATACCAATAAGTTTCTTCTAAGCTGAAGTTACAGTATTCAAGGGGTTTTCTATTACAAGGAAAGCCCCTTCTGATTCCACATCTTTCCCTCAGGTAAAATAAAAAAAGACTATACTCACCTCCCATAGCGGTGCCTTTCCTGTGATGCCATAGTTTGCGTTCCTCGGGCTCACGAGGGCTTGTGAAGTCACAGTGCAGGTGTGCTGACTTCCTGTTTATTACTTGTTTGGTCTGAAGGTGGGTAGAAGGAAGTCGGCACTGATTGGATGCGTTCCCATGTGAGCCAGGAAACATGAAACGTGGCACCACTGGAACGGCACTGCTATGGAGGTGAGTATAGTCTTATATATTACCTGGGGGAAACATAAGAAATCAGAAGGGGTTGTCCTAGTAGAAAGCCCTTTAAGAATAAAAATGTCCTTTGTCCATTGTTGACGACATTGTAAAAAAAAAAACAGCAACAAGAAAAATGCCAAAAAACAAAACAAATGTCATCACAGTTCTGATAGCATTTGCATTATGTTAAAATATTAACACTACTCACCAAGAGTATATAGTTTGCTGGCAATTTACGATATTAAAGCAAACAGCATACTCAGTCACTGAATATTATATGGAACTTAAATGGTTATTCAATAAAATAATTATCATATTAAAACAATTATATCATTCCCTCCAAAATTACACAAGAGGGCATTGACAAAAATACAAAATTAAGTGTGTGCGTAAAAGAAAAAATGTTTGCTTAAAATTGTATTTAAGTCATCAAATACCATACTGATTTAATAGCCAAACCACAAAATATACCGTAGTAAAATATAATTTATGAGTTAAATAAGTGTTTTGATTTACAGTTCTTCTAAAAATAGAGTAAATATAGAACAAAAATAGTACGTATAAATAGTCATGAAAAATACATAATAAGAGAAAAAAATGCAAATATTTTTCTGAATAAATAGTAGAGAAGCTGTACACAAACAATACAGAATACATAGTCATCCAGGTGGGATCCTGGAATCTATTCTTGAGCAGTCAAGTACTCTTGGCAGTTCAGATCACCTCTGTTTTCAGGAGAACCTGGAATTTTCTTCCCAGTTAATGGAAAGACGCACCAGCACTTTCCCCGTTCTCCATCAAGTGCAGTTTCACACTGAGAAAAAAAAGAAAGTATTACTTGAATATTTTGAGAATACTTATTATAGAAAGACAACTTTTACCAGGTGATCAGGGCCATAACCAAAGGGATAATTGGTGGTGCCCTGCCAGCATGAAGGTAGCCAACATGTCACTGTGCCTTAGACCTGGTATTTAAGACTATGGCAGTTGGCCCAGGAAAAAAAAAAGTTTAGCTTCTATTCCAATTAGGATATTTTTCTGACTTCATAATCTTATATTTAAATAAATTGTACCTGTTTGCTGTGATAGAAGCCATTTCTGTTACAGTTGGGAATATGGAACCTGTACACATCTTCTCCAGTTCGCTGCTGAAACCTTGTCAATCTGTCCATTGCTCTGTAAAGGTCTTTCTGACAAGGCCCCTAAACAGACAAAACAAGAAAATTACTTAGAAATAAGATATTTATAATTTAAATATCCAACCTATTGATATATCTGTTTAGTATGTTATTGGAAAGTCTATATTACTGATACATCTGTTTAGTATCTTATTAAATTATATAGATTAGTAATACATCTGTTTAGTATGTTATAGGAAGTGTATATTAAAGATACATCTGTTTAGTATCTTATTAAAATATATAGATTATTAATACATCTGTTTAGTAGAGTTGAGCGCGGTTCGTGGTTCGAGGTTCTCCAGTTCGCGGCTCGAGTGATTTTGGGGGCTGTTCTAGATCGAACTAGAACTCGAGCTTTTTGCTAAAGCTCGATAGTTCTAGATACGTTCGAGAACGGTTCTAGCAGCAAAAAGCAGGGCTTTTTACAGCTACAGTGTGCAGGAGCCATCGCTGGCAGCCTGCCAGAAGCTGGTAACCAAGATAAACATCGGGTATCCAAGCAAAGCGCTTTGGTTAGTAACCCGATGTTTATCCTAGTTACGTGCAGGAAGCCCACACTTCCCCGCTCAGCTCACTCTGCCCCCTCATGCACACGGCATGTACACACAGACACACACACACACACACACACAGACACACACACTCACACTCACCTGTCCCTAGCCAAGCAGTCCACGACACTGACGTCCTCAGCGCCACCCACTTCGCACTCCGCCGCCAGTACACATGGCTCCGCCCACCTGCACTCTGCACACATGGTCCCGCTCGGCTTACCTGCGGTGATGAAGTCCCGACCTCAGCGCTGTCACTGTCCTCCATGGCCGCCGCTTGTCACATCACCTTCTCTCGCTTCCGACCTGAGACTGACTAGCGGTGACGTCACGGGCCGCTCGCGATACTTGGCTGTGAAGGAGGCGGTGACAGGTGCTGTCAGCAGTGCAGGAGATCAGCGCAGGTAATGTACCTCGCTGACAGCAGCACTTGTCATCCCCTGCAGTGACCTGGGCTGACCCATTGATGTTAGCTCAGGTCACTGCACTGCTCTCCCAGCCAATGGGGAACATCCTGCTCTTCATTGACTGGGACAGTGTGGATCGTCATGGTAACCCCTTGGATTACACCAGACCTGGATTTGTTTTTCTTTCTAATAAATTGGTTAAAGAGGGAATGTATTGGGGAGTGTTTTTTCAAATAAAAATGTGTTTGTCGTCTATTTTTTTTTATTACTGACTGGGTTGGTGATGTCGGGTATCTGATAGACGCCTGACCTCACCAACCCCAGGGCTTGATGCCAGGTGACATTACACATCTGGTATTAACCCCATATATTACCCCGTTTGCCACCGCACCAGGGCACAGGATGAGCTGGGGCGAAGCACCAGGATTGGCACATCTAATGGATGCGCCACGTCTGGGGCGGCTGCGGCCTGCTATTTTTAGGCTGGGGAGAGTCCAATAACCATGGACCTCCCTAGTCTGAGAATATCAGACCCCAGCTGTCTGCTTTACCTTGGTGATCCAATTTCGGGGGGGCCTCTACGTGTTTTTTTTTTAATTATTTATTTAATTTAAAATAACAGCGTGGGGTGCCCTCAGTTTTGGATTACCAGCCAAGGTGAGGCTGACAGCTGTGGTCTGCAGCCGTCTGCTTTACCCTAGCTGGCTACAAAAATAGGGGGAACCCTACGTCATTTTTTTTTTCATTTTTTTGGCTAAATACAAAGCTAAGCACCCCTTAGTGCCACATGAAAGGCACCAAAGGGTGCAAAATTACAAAATGCAGGAGAGTGGGACATTATGTGTCTTTCTGCCATTATAATGACAGAAAAGACTGATATGAAGTGCACAAGCACAAGAAAATCACCAGAGCGCTCTACTCTGTGAAAAGCAGTAGAAAATGGCACTGGAGTGAACATGTGACCGCCTCATGTAGGATGAAGCTATGGATCCTGGGTAAATTTATGTATTTTCCCTCCTTCAGTATTTTTGCAGTACACGAAAAAAACGGAAGGCACACGGATGACAAACAGATGACATACGGACCGTCTACGGAACGGAAACGGATGCCACACGGATGCACCCGTGAAAAAAAACGGACTGTTTTTTTGCAGACCGCAAAAATGGATCGGTCGTGTTAATGTAGCCTTATTCTGATCTGCCGTTTATAAACAGCAGGCAGAAATAAGTGAATAACGCCCCCCAGCGTCAGAAAATCTCCGGGGTTTCAGGGCTAGCTGAGACCCTGGAGATCATGATTCAGGATGGTTTTTCCGGTCCCCGCTCACGTGATCACAGGTATACACCGTACACCGATGATCACGTTACAGTAAATGACAGCTCCGGTAAAAAATTATTTATCTCCCATCTGGCATGAACAAACATGATAAATCTCCTCCCCGGTCCCCCGGTGTCGCCAAAGTGCCCCCCCTGATGCCCTCCCAGAAATCTAAGATGGCCGTGCTCACAGCAGCGCGCCGGCCGCATTCACCCTACTCCTCTGATTTCTGTCGCATGTGCCATGACACATGCGACAGAAAACTCCTCCCCAGGCCCTGCCAGGTCACCCCCTATAACCCCACTGGTGTTCCCCGGTGTCCCACGGTACCTATGCAGCGTTGATCCCCCCACGGCCCTCTCCTTCACAATAGACGCTGCCGCATGCACAGAGCGGCTGTCAGTTCAGCTTCCTCTGTTCGGACACAGTGAGTGGTGGTTATGCATCTGTAAGCTAAGTGGGCAGCACGGTGGCTCAGTGGTTAGCACTGCAGTCTTGCAGCGCTGAGGTCCTGGGTTCAATTCTCACCACGGACAGCATCTGCAAGGAGTTTGTATGTTCTCCCCATGTTTGCGTGGGTTTCCTCCGGGTACTCCGTTTTCCTCCCACACTCCAAAGACATACAGCGCTATGGAATTTATAATGCTATATAAATGAATAATTTATTATTATTACTGCGTTGCCCTGCTCATGAGGTAAGGAACATAATTGATCAGGAGAGCTATATACTACATTTCCAAATGAAGGGATTTGCTTTTATAGTTTCCCTGCTGAACGACTACCAAACATGAGAGTCCGTTATACGCCACAAGAAAACACATCTAAATAGCGAGCTCTGTTGTTAAGTATTCATTCAGCTGGATAACTGGACTTAAAGGGGTATTCCATCTCCAAGATCCTATCCCCAATATATAGTAGGTGGAATAGCAATAATATCAGCAAATACCAATATTTGGAAATGTAGAATAGTTCTCCTGATTAGGCATGCCCTTACCTCATGAGCAGGGCATTGCAGCTTTGGTAGCAACCATTACGACATGGACTCTGCTGCTGTGGACCCGGGGAGAGTGAGTGCAGATTCATTGCACCCACACGCCTCTCATGAAGGGTCTGCACTCCTAGAAAATGGGGATACGTTCCCTGAGTGTCTCCCCCCATATTCTAGACGGTCCAGAGTCGTCGTGGGACTCCTTTATTTTTTTTCTTACAATAAATTGGTGAAAGAGGAAATGTTTTGGGGACTGTTTTTTCAAATAAATTTCTTTTGTCAATTTTTTTTTTGTTAGTACTGACAGTTTATGATGTTGGGTATCTAATAGACGCCATGACATCACAAACTGCTGGGCTTGATCTCAGGTGACTTTACAGCTAGTATCAACCCGATTTATTACCCCGTTTGCCACTGCACCAGGGCACGGGATGAGCTGGGGTGAAGCGCCAGGATTGGCGCATCTAGTGGATGCGAAACGTCAGGGGTGCCTGCGGCCTGCTATTTTTAGGCTGTGAAGGCCCAATAACTATGGACCTTCCCACCCTGAGAATACCAGACTACAGCTGTCCGCTTTACCTTGGCTGGTGATCCAATTTGGGGGGGACCCTACTTTTTTTGTGTAATTATTAATATTTATAAAATAATTATAAAAAAAGAGCCTGGGGGGACCTCCACATTGGATCCCCAACCACGGTAAAGCTGCCAGCTGTGGTTTTCAGGCTACAGCCGTCTGCTTTACCCTAGCTGGCTATCAAAAATGGGGGGACCCAACGTCATTTTTTTTAACTATTTTTTAAATAGAAAAAATTAATGGGCTTCCCTGTATTTTGATTGCCAACCAAGGTAATGGCAGGCAGATGGGGGTGGCAACCCATAGCTGTCTGCTTTATCTGCGCTGAGAATCAAAAATACCGCGGAGCGCTACGTCATTTTTTTTAAAGATTTATTTTTACAGCACTGTGATGTCCAGCAATCAAAATACAGGGAAGCCCATTTTGTTTTTAGTTATTTAAATAAATAATTAAAAAAAATATATATGGGCTCCCGCTGCATTTTTTGTATTGCTAGCTAAGGGTTATCCAAGCAGCTACTGGAGGCTAACCCCCACTGCTTGGTGTTACCTTCACTGGCAATGGAAAATAAGGGAAGCATTTTTTATTTTTTTTGCCAAAAAACTACAAAAAAAGGACGTGAGCATCGCCATATTTTTGTATGCTAGCCAGGTATAGCAGGCAGGTGCTGGAAGAGTTAAATACAGCGCCAGAAGATGGCGCTTCTATGAAAGTGCCATTTTCTGAGACGGCTGCAGACTGCAATTCGCAGCAGTGGGGCCCAGAAAGCTCAGGCCAACCTGTGCTGCGGATTCCAATCCCCAGCTGCCTAGTTGTACCTGGCTGGACACAAAAATGGGGCGAAGCCTACGTCATTTGTTTTCTAATTATTTCATGAAATTCATGAAATAATAAAAAAAGGGCTTCCCTTTATTTTTGGTTCCCAGCCGGGTACAAATAGGCAACTGGGAGTTGGGGGCAGCCGTACCTGCCTGCTGTACCTGGCTAGCATACAAAAATATGGCGAAGCCCACATAATTTTTTCAGGGGGCAAAAAACTTCTGCATACAGTCCTGGATGGAGTATGCTGAGCCTTGTAGTTCTGCAGCTCAGCTACTGTCTGTCTGTATGGAGAAGAGCAGACAGCAGCTGCAGAACTACAAGGCTCAGCATACTCCATCCAGGACTGTATGCAGAATTTTTTTGCCCACCAAAAAAATGACGTGGGCTTCGCCATATTTTTGTATGCTAGCCAGGTACAGCAGGCAGCCACGGGCTGCCTCCAACCCCCAGTTGCCTATTTGTACCCGGCTGGGAACCAAAAATATAGGGAAGCCCGTTTTTTTTAATTATTTCACTTATTTCATGAAATAATTAAAAAACAAATGACGTGGGCTTCGCCCCATTTTTGTGTCCAGCCAGGTACAACTAGGCAGCTGAGGATTGGAATCCGCAGCACAGGTTAGCCCGAGGTTTCTGGGCGCCTCTGCTGCGAATTGCAGTCCGCAGCCGCCCCAGAAAATGGTGCTTTTATAGAAGCGCCATCATCTAGCGCTGTATCCAACTCTTCCAACAGCCCTGAAGCCGGGTGGCTTGTTGGGTAATAATGAGTTAATACTAGCTTTGTTTTACTAGCTAGTATTAAGCCAGAGATTCTTAATGTCAGGCACGTTTGACCCGGCCATTAAGAATCTCCAATAAAGGGTTAAAAAAAAGACACCACACAGAGAAAAAATACTTTAATAAAAATAAATACACAGACACATTAGAGACTCCATCTTTATTACCCCCTGTCAGCCCTCCATGATCCATGGTCTTCTGTCTTTCTCGTTCAACAATTGCAGCTCTACTCCATCACTGCTGCATGGGGGAAGACGCTGCTTCCCGTGCAGCCTTCACTCCGTGAAGGCTGCACGGGAAGCAGCGTGCAGCCTTCACTCCGTGAGTGATCAGTGCTGCTGGCTGTTAGCGGTAACAGCGGTAACGCTGACAGACGCGTTACCATAGCAACAGTGCTCCGATCATGTAATTCCCGGAGCCTCGGTTAGCGGTGACGTCACCGCTAACTGCGTTGCTATGGCAACGGTGATCTCCGTTAATGACCGGCTGTGTCAGCCGGTCCCTATCGGAACGGGGAGTCGACCGTGTGCTAGAGCATGTCGCCGGTACACGGCGATACACAAATGTGCACCGTGTACAGGAGAGTGCAATGACAGGACCTAGGACAGGACATGACGTCAAAGCCATGTGACCAGTCTGTAGCCAATGAGATATTAGCCACGTGACTGGTCACATGGCTATTTTGACGTCACGATGAGTCCTGCATCACTGCTGGCAGTGCTGGTCACCGGAAGGATTCAGCGATCATCGGATGGAATAGCGGCAGGGGACAGAGTGCAGGAGGGATCGCGGGGACCGGTAAGTGTTATAGCAATGTTTATTAACTGTATGTGTACATTTATAATGCGTTTTTATGTGTTTGTGATTGCCTCCCATTATTTCCTATTGGTTCGAGTTCGGTTCGTCGAACGTTCGCCGAACTGAACTCGAACGAGACCTCCGTTCGACGAACCAAACTCGAGATGAACCGCGGCCGGTTTGCTCATCTCTACTGTTTAGTATGTTATGGAAAGTCTATATTAGTGATACATCTGTTTAGTATCTTATTAAAATATATAGATTATTAATACATCTGTTTAGTATGTTACGGAAAGTGTATATTAGTGATACATCTGTTTAGTATCTTTTTCAAATATATAGATTATTGATACATCTGTTTAGTATGTTACGGAAAGTCTATATTATTGATACATCTGTTTAGTATCTTATTAAAATATATAGATTATTGATACATCTGTTTAGTATGTTACGGAAAGTCTATATTATTGATACATCTGTTTAGTATCTTATTAAAATATATAGATTATTGATACATCTGTTTAGTATGTTATTGGAAAGTCTATATTAGTGGTACATCTTTTTAGTATCTCATTAAAATATATAGATTATTAATACATCTGTTTAGTATGTTACGGAAAGTGAATATTAGTGATACATCTGTTTAGTATCTTATTAAAATATATAGATTATTGATACATCTGTTTAGTATGTTATTGGAAAGTCTATATTAGTGGTACATCTGTTTAGTATCTTATTAAAATATATAGATTATTAATACATCTGTTTAGTATGTTATCGAAAGTGTATATTAGTGATACATCTGTTTAGTATCTTATTAAAATATATAGATTATTAATACATCTGTTTAGTATGTTACGGAAAGTGTATATTAGTGATACGTCTGTTTAGCATCCTATTAAAATATATATCATTGATACATCTGTTTAATATGTTATCAGAAAGTATATTATTGATATATCTGTTTAGTATGCTATTAAAATATATATCATTGATACATCTGTTTAGTATGTTATTGCAAAGTCTATCTTATTCATACGTCTGTTTAGCATCTTATTAAAATATATAGATTATTGATACATCTGTTTAGCATGTCATTAGAAAGTCTATATTAATGATACATCTGTTTAGTATGTTATTGGAAAGTGTATATTAGTGATACATCAGTTTAGTATCTTATTAAAATATTCATACTATTGATACATCTGTTTAGTATGTTAATGTAATGTATATATTATTGACATACTATATATGTTTAATATATCATTAAAATGTCCCTTTTAATTATGCTGACTGTCATAAAGTTTTCTTATAATATAATATTCTGTAAGTTGTAGGTCTCCAAAGCCCAGGGCTTTAACTGAACTACAAATCCTATCTTGCGCTGGAAGTCCCAGGTTGTCCATGCAAGCTGGGAGCAGTAGTGTCTTCACAGTTTAAGAGACCCCAGCTATACAGCATTTTTATTTTATCCCTCTTTCCTAAACACTGTTTTTCAGTTCATTTCAATACACTGTATTATTACTTACCTGATATTGTTCCTTTAGTTTCTTTCTGTCAAACAGCTTTTTAGCTTTTATGCGCTCATACACAGTGTTGGCATTCCAGACATCAAACTTGTCAAAGCCATCAGGAAATAATCTTAAGAATGGTGGAAGTTGGTCTTGAGGAAGGTCAAAGTTTTCAGGGGGAGTGCTCTCATGTTCAGAGTAGTCCTTGACTTCTGGAAAATAAGCGGCATAATATAATTACATGACCCTCCCAATGTTACGGTTTTTCAGATTGCGCTTTGACTTTATTCAGTTCTATCTCAGCTTTTCGCAGAGTTTAGATAGCAATGACTGAATTAATCTGCTTTATTCAATATATTTCTCCTAATGTATATAAAAACGACTTTCCATGACACTTTGATCCTTCACCTTACTGATGCAAGAAACTAGAGCACAGGTCACAAAAACAAGCGTGAATGTCAAGAAATATATGTACACAGTAATCAGTACAAACAGGATACAGATCTAGATAAGACCAATGTGGGATATTAACCCAACGATTCCAGGCATAAAGAATTATCTTGATGGAATGATATCTTTTAAGCTGACAGATGAGACTGGATGTTAAAAGAAATTAGTCTACAGACACTTTTATGGGGCTGTTCAATCTTTAATAAGCTGTCTTTAATTTGAGTTAATTTTCTTACATAGATACATTTAAGATTAGTAACGGCATACTTGAACTGGCATTGATTGAGATTGCAAAAAAAAAATGAAAAAATGATGAGCTAAATATTATAAATGTTAAATAATAGTATGCTAAAATAAACTTTAAGATTGCCACTATCAGTCTATGGTGGATGCTTCATTGCATAGTGTGGGCTTCTATTTAGCATTGTAAATAGTGATTTACAACAATAGCAAATAACAATCTTAGTGTAAGCAGATGTCTGGCTGCTACATAAAGCTCATCAGTGTAAAACATTCTGCAGAATGATAAAAATGATCCCCTGCTCTCTCTGAGCAGACTCACCGGTGGTATCACTGGTCCTCAGCTTGTCCAGGTCTTCTGAGTCCATGCAAATTGCTTGGCCTTTGGTTAGTGCATACAGCGGTCTGGGCTCTCCTGGTTTTACATGACAAGTTAGGGCTTTTCCACACCTTGCAGTGTACACCCCACAGGCTTCTCCACGCTTCAGTGCACAAGTTAGGCAGCACCCGCAGCCTGGTTCTCGAGCCAACTCTGGGCAGTCAGCAGGGACTTGTGGGCACAGGGCAAGCTTCTCCTCAGTACACTGGGCACAGTGCAGTGGTTCTGTGGCAGCACTAGCTGTGGCTATAAGGAGACAGCCTGCCATCAGTGTGTAAAAGCTTATTTCTGTCGTCATGATGAATGATGCTGGCTCAGGGTGTGTAATATGCTGTGTATGTGTGATGAGAGGCAGCTCAATAATGTGAAGTCTAAGGCTCTGTGTGTCAAGAATGCTGCTTAAATAGTGTCAGCTCCCCTGTTCATATGTAGGAAGCATTGCGGGGGCATTAATGTGTTACCTCAGATTAATCATTAGCCCTGAGGAATTATTTGTAAAACACTCTGTGATTGTTACTGCAATGTCTTTGCTTTGGGTGGTCACAACACCCCCTGTAACCTTCCCTTTATACTCGATTGCCTAACAGTGACGCCTAACTGCCCATATCTGCACACAGCGAGTTTAGTTGTCAAAACAAAGCCTGAGAAAAAATTTAACAAACTTTGATTTACAACTTCCTGCATAACAAGGAAATTACATTCCATCAACCTCAGCCCCTTAAAGTCACCTTATTTCAGGCAATGAAAAGGCAGATTTGCTCCAAATAAGAAAGGGCAATGATTTCAAGCAAAACTTTTTTTTCCAGAGAGGATGTGTTTGAAGAGGCATGAATAGATAATAAACTTGTGACGTCCATTAGCTACACTGACTTGTTTTAGCCAACAACAAATTATTTCCTAATCTTCCTGCGTAACCAAAGTGTTAATGTGTAATAGTTATCATGCAGCTGTGCAGGTGTCCTCTCAAGTTAGAAAAAGATGAGTTTATTGAGCTAAGTTCATTAGGCTAAATATAATATTTGTTACATAAGAAGAAAAATGGCTGATAGATCATTGGAATCATTCAGTTAGGACACGCTTGTCTTGTAAGAGCGCTCAATAGTATAAGTCAGTCCTGTTTTTGACTGTGAAATATGTAATATTGTATCTTATCTCCTTAGTTCATTCTTGGTATTTCAGTTATTGTAACACAAGTTTAGTTAGAAAAAACTACAAAAAATAAATTGGGCCACTCGTCATAGTAAACAGTAAATGGCACCAAACTATGACATATTATACATGTTAGAACACGTACCAATACCAAACCCTCATCAGGAAATATCCGTGTTTTATTAGATATACCATTATAATTATCATAAAAATAAGTGAATTAAAAGGAGGAAAACCTTAGAAAGAGAACATATGCAGCAGAAATTCTAGAGCATTAAATTGGTTATATATAATTAATGTATCATTGGCTAAATGCATACAGTGTAAAGTATTAAACTAACAAAGAGCAGTGCATATACCAATGAATATAAAGTACCAACCCAGACTCTGAGCATACAGACATACATTTCACATACGCTTTTTCAAGGGGTAAGTCCCACAAGAAGAAGCACAAGCAAAACGTACATCAGGATGCAGAAAGCCTGCCAAATTGGATGAAGTGCAAGTCACAATTCCCATGGAAGAAAAACAAGTAAAACATACATCGGGGGACAGGTAGCTTATTGGGTTCGCTATTTTTTGGTATAAATATTATGTTCCATACAATCCAACCCCAAGTTGTCTGTATTCTGTCTGTGAGTTTTTCCTCCTCTGTTTGTTTTTATACATTGTCTTAATTACACTAAATCTAATAATAATTATTATTTTATAATCTTATAAGTTAAGCTAGGTTATATGCAATTCTCATTTGTACAGTGTGGAACTTGTGTACTAATAGTATCCGTAATGTTAGTAGTAATACCAGCACAGGTAGACCAGTGGCATTTGAGTCATTATTGCCGTGTCATTCACCTTTGAGTCTGTTTTGCCTCCACAGTACGTACTATACTTTTCAAGCAACATTTCCTATTCCGTTAATCATTATACTGTAGTTTAATTGCTATTTTATTACTACAATTACTCAGAATTTATTGCACAAACATCCAAAAACTTTGTCCAAGAACATCACTTGTAATATCTATTGGTTATCTGCAATACATTATCACATGTTTATGATCTGTTTCAGAGGAAAGATCAGGCTACAGTACGTTTCCTACTTGTGACAATTCTAGCAGAGAATATAATGTTTTAATTATTCATTTAGCTTTAAACAACATTAAATAAAATCTAAACATTAAATAAAAACATTAGTTTTACTGTATCCGGTCTACAATATAAAATCAAATCAATTCAAACATCTAACTAGGAACTCTCCACTGTCAGCAATGTATATTACCAAAAGTATTGCTGACAAGGTATATATATGTGTGTGTATGTATGTATATATATATATATATATATATATATATATATATATATATATATATATATATCTATTAGTCACTAAACAAGACCTATATGCATTCTAAGAACGGAAACCACCTAATTATACATGAAGCTCAATGAAAAAAACAGTGGTATTGATCCAATCTATTTTAAAATATTTTTTATTTTATTCATTTTATTCAAGTAATTTAAAACATGATTAAAATAAGCAAGCAGTTCACAGTATGGGAGATCACAGGCAAGACAGAATCCAATTATAATGATTGCATTTAGTATTTATAAAGCCTAAATGGGGTAACAATACACAGGAAGAGTCTTATATGAAAAATGCAGATAGTAATCAATTAGTTAAATTTACATAAGATAGGAGTTTGCACTATAACCTTTGTAAATTACAGCCTGTGTTTCTCCTTTTAGACATTATCACATTAGTCTACCCTACTCAAAACAATAGTTATCATCAGGGTTACATGAAGTTACTAACCAGTTTTTGCTGTCTGCTTGTCTGACACCCGAGCGTCCTGACGCCCGTTTCACCTCTTCATCAGGGAACGTGTACTGGACTAGATCAATTGCAGGGTTTAAATAGCGCGGGGATAGATAACGTGTATTGCATTGGGCGTGTGTTAGGTTTTTCCGGAACAGGTTTATTACGGTGATTCCTGTATTTGAACTGCATATTGCGGTTCAGGAGTCCAGTTCCGCTTAGTTAAACCACGTGGGTGTGGGACGGGATCCGTAATGTTGCTATGGGCGTTCCAGTTAGTTAAACCACGTGAATATATCACGAGATGCATGATGTGTACCGTTAGGGGCATGCATAATGCTTGCCCCGAGAAACATGTCTAGCAGCTTTTCCTGTTATTAAGAAGCTGCGATATAATGAGGTGCAAATAAATATCTCTTTAATATTCCTAACTTTAAGGTGTTAAATAACCACAACTTAATTAAAGTGTTAAACCATGTGGGTATGTAACGGGATACGTAATGTTGTAATGGGCGTTCCAGTTAGGTAAACCACGTGTCCCCATTCAATATAGTCACCCCTATTTTTTATAGTCAAAATTTTGATACAGCATATGAATTTTGCAATGGTAAAGACAACCATATACCACTACCTCAAGAGGTTAATGCAACTCAATGCAATTATATAATATATCCTTTAAACCCCATTATATCCAATCTTAACATTCCTCAACGTTACTATCAATCTAAGAATAAACTCACTGTGTGTATTGTGCCCAAGGCTATTATATGATGGCGCATGAACCGCTGAGAATCCCAGGTCTAGCCAGTTCCCTGTTCCGGTTAACGTTTATGGCAGGGCAGCCCGTCCCAATGGTACTTTGTGCCGCTGAGACGGGAGGCCAGTGCCATGACATCCGCACTGTAATGGAGGAATGGGCACCTGGGATTGCCAATGGTCATGCGCTCAATAGCCATTTTTATAAGTTCCAAGCATCTAATTGCAGTCCCTAAATTAGTGAGGTCCATTATACAATAGCTCAATATATTCAATATATATATATATATATATATATATATATATATATATATATATATATATAAAAATAATAATATACTGTATATATATATATATATATATATGTATATATATATATATATGTATATATATATATATATATATATATATATATAAAAATAATAATATACTGTATATATATATATATATATATATGTATATATATATATATATATATATATATACAGTATATTATTATTTTTATTTTTTTTTGTTAAAGAATTGTATATGAGTGAAAATTTAACAAGCTGATTGAATAAAATGTATTTATTTAGCGGTTTCATGGAGTGTAGATCAGAATATGAGACAATTTTGTTTGTGATACCATTAAAGTGAGTGTTTCACCTCTGAATTTATAGCCCAGTTTAACAGAATTTTAAGGAGGTGGAACATAATCACAGACTACATAAAGTTAAGTTATTACACGTTACATAGCAAACATTTCTAATGAATCAGACAAGAATTCTACACCTTGGGGAAATGCTTGTCTAATTCTGCTGCTGGCAAATTTCATATGCCACCTACAAAGTCAACTATTTCACTACCATATTTCATTAGTGAAATCCCAGGCTACACTTAATTGTCGGATATGTGATCTCTCACTGAAAAATGTAGCATGCAGAAAATGTTAGCATTTGAAGAGCACATTAGATCAAATATCACTAATTAATTGCTATAATTATTAGAAATGCAATTATTTAAAATAGCTCTGTTCTGTATCCTTATTTACAGATATAGCAGAGCTGAATTAGCTGTGTAAGTGTATGTGCAGACATAAATTAAATAGTATACGAAAAGAGATTTGATGTTATTTGGTATCTGATGGTCCTGATGAAGGGGGCAGAAGCTCCAGAAACGCGTCGACCTATATGAAAATAAAAGTGACATTAATCTAAACATCTGTCTAAGTGATCCGTTGGCGCGGCAAGTAAACACCATCTCTCCTCTACTCTCTGTAAGAGATTTGATGTTATTTGGTATCTGATGGTCCTGATGAAGGGGGCAGAAGCTCCAGAAACGCGTCGTCCTATATGAAAATAAAAGTAACATTAATCTAAACATCTGTCTAAGTGATCCGTTGGCGCGGCAAGTAAACACCATCTCTCCTCTACTCTCTGTAAGAGATTTGATGTTATTTGGTATCTGATGGTCCTGATGAAGGGGGCAGAAGCTCCAGAAACGCGTCGTCCTATATGAAAATAAAAGTAACATTAATCTAAACATCTGTCTAAGTGATCCGTTGGCGCGGCAAGTAAACACCATCTCTCCTCTACTCTCTGTTATAAATTAAATAGTGGCAGCTTCAAAAACGGAAGCCGCTAGAAGAATAGTTAGGTCACTTTTTTTTAGCAGCTTCACGACTTTGAAAGCCTGAAGTGGTTTAAGGAAGTTCTAAGAGATTGAACATATTTTGACATTGCAATCCATTTGTTAATTACTCAAGATGCCAGAACAATCCAAAAAAGAACCAAAACTAGAACACAATAAGGGTATGTGCATTTTTATCTAGTTTTTTTTTTTTATTGCAGTTTTGTCACAAAACTCAATTAAAATCCTGATGCCAGCAAAGCATTGAGAATCCTGACAGTTTGGGCACGTTGCTTTTTGCCCTTGCAGACCTGGTTCTTTCAGCATTTTTGCAACATTTTTCCACCCCAGAAAATACATTGAAAAAAACACACACAAAAAACATGGCATATCCGAGCCGCAAAAACAAGCATTTTTCTCTGCCAAAAAATGCAGATTTGGTGCACAGAGCCTTATATCATTTTTGCATTTGTGTTTAAATAATGCTCCTAGCAGTTTTTACCTTAATGTGTATTGCAAAATATTGTGAAATTTGTGTACACGCATACATATATATTTTCTTGTGTTTTTATGGTATTCTTTTGTGTCAGCTGCATTTTTTGTAGAACTCAGCACAGTGTTCTCACTTGTAATGACAGATCAAATGAGTGTCCAAGACGTGTATCCATTGGATGCAGACAATTCGGCTGTGTTCACCTACTGCGCTACTGCTTGTGACTGCAAGAAATGCCCCCTACAGAGTTTATAAACTCACAAGTGTGCACCAAATTATTCAGTGTCATTGCAATTTCATGTATTGTTTCATCATCACTAATGATGAGCAAATATAGGTACTCGTCACAATTCGTTACTCGCATGAATATTATAGTATTCGAGATATTCATTACTTGTTAAGTATTTGGTATTCACCTCCTGAGTTCTGAGTACTCTCCAACATATTTGGTGCCTGATTTTCAGGGACTAAATATGCTTGGATCTCCTGTCAATCACAGTAATGCTGAAGCCATCTTTTCTACTGGCATTACTGTGGTTGGCAGGAGCAGTAGAATTCTACTTACTGATATTCTGCACAGCTGTCATACTGTTTCTGCGTCTGATCATTAAAGTTCATGAATATGTACTGCTTCCCCTGCCTACCCTCTGTAACAGTGTCTGTGATTGGTTGCAGTCCTGCTTCTCTGTCAACCCTTTGTGATAGTGTCTATGACTGGTTGCAGTCTAGCCTCCCTCACCTCAGTGCCGGATTACCGGATTAGGCAATTTGTGCACATTGAATATTTGGGTGCTGACATTTTTCCTCCAAATCTGCATCTCCTGGCAAATAATGTACTGAAACTACATGTGTTTTTGATGCGGTTTTGGTGCATTTTTCTGCCAGGAGATACAGATTTGGTGCAGAAAAGACTGCAACCAAATACTCAGAGTGCGCCCATTGCTTTAGCCTGTAATCAGACATTAACTTCAAGGAGTTCATCTAACGTGAGATCACTGAGTTCACCTGAGGAGGGTTCACTATGTTTTCTAATTTGACAGCACACTGCGACCTCAGATGTAGTTAAGTCGGGATTGGCATGAGATGTCATGGTATGAATTACATTTGACCTTCAGGGGTGTTTTAGGGGTTAATAAATTCGAGAAAGGTTTTTTTCTCTACTAAAGGATTTTTCTCTTTGTTTTGGGTTTATTTCTTTTGACTTACAGGGTTAGTAATGGGGGTCTGATAGACTCCTCCCCATTACTTATGTAGGGCTTTAATGGCAGCTGTGCTTTTTTGACACAACACAACTGTAATTAACCCCTTATATTATCCAAATACCACCGCACCAAGGGCAATCACGATGAGCCTGATAAAGCTCCAGAATTGCTACATCTAGTGGATGCAATAATTCTGGGCTGCTGAGGGCTGTTATTTTTAGGGCCCAATAGTCAGGGGCCTCTCCAACCTGAGAATGCTTTATCTTGGCTGGGTATCAAGATTAGGAGAACCTCACAACATTTTGTTATTATTAATTTAAATAATTAAAACAAAAAACATGGGGTCCTTCATGTTTTGATACACAGCCAAGATAACACACACAGCTGGGGTCTGTAGCTTGTAGCCATCTGCTTTATCTATGCGTATCAAAATGCGAAAGACACCACACCATTTTTTCCAATTATTTATTTATTTTTGCACTCCACTTTGGTGACCAAGACAGCTAGTGTAAGTGCAACTAATCATGGACGTCAGAACACAGGTTTAAGAAGCAGGACTGCAACCAATCACAGACACTGTTACAGACTGTGGGTCCAGCAATCAGTGTGAAAGCTACAAGAAACTCAGTAAGTATAATTCTCCTGCTTTAATCCCTGTAATACTCTGACACCATTATGCATTTACGCATCTTCCTCATGCTGTTTCAATTCAGTTCTAGCATTTTTCCATCCATTGCAGCATTTTCACAGCCCTTCCAGTCCTACTCCAAAGTCACCTAGAATTATTTGTGTTTCCTATTGTCTTGCATTAGATTCGTTATTTGGTATGAATACACAAATAGAAATTATTAGTAACGAAGACTTTGAACCCAAATATTTGACTATTGCTCATCTCTACTCATCACAGGTGGGCATGAATACCATGGCATCCTACCCTTGAAATGCTTTTCAACCCATTATGGACCCACCTATTTATGGCCAAAGGATCTAGAAATTTAGTCTTTTTGTTTTTTTATGGTGGCAGGTTTTTTTCAGTTTAACATGTTAAATTTACATAGTTTGTAAACAGACCTCATCATCACCTGTCTCTGTTCCCAATCTAGACTTACAACCTTACCTATCCCCCTATCTGACGACCATTTATTCAAATTCCCATCCTCGGCCACATCACCTTCTAACCAAGTCCAGCAGCTAACATACCCCCGGAGAAACCTCTCACACCTAGACAGTCACACATTCTGATTCTCTTTTGCCACTGTCCACCATATCCTTACTTCATGACACAGATGCAGCCATTGTTTTTTACTATGCTACACCTGCATCAACTTTGACTCAGTTGCCCCTCTTGTTCATAGCTAGAGATGAGTGAGTACCGTAATATTCGTAATCGCTACACTTGTAACGAGTACTTTGTAATACTAGCGTATTCGTTCTGAATAGCAAGTACAATGCAAGTAAATGGGAAATGCGAGTAATTGGGGGCCCGAGGAAAAGGCTGAAATGGATGGGAAAGTGATGAAACTGAATGGGGAGAGCCTGGAGAATATGCCTGCATGCACTTCTGACTCACATATGCTTTCTGGGAATGAGGATGTCACAGTATTGCGCCACTTTTACAGATGCACAAGAACACCTACCAAACCTAACCTAAATTGCATTTTACACGCCAAAAAGGTTAAGTAACAGTTTTTCCTGCATAATCTCATGTATATAAGGCTAAATGTACAAGAGACAAAAAAATATCCCTTTTAGCGTTTGTTCAAATGTAGTGTTTTGGCTTTTTTTTACTTTTACAATTGGGAGTGCCCTGACTTATACATTTTGTAGGTCCCTCTGTCATACATAATTTCTGGTTAGCTATTTCCCTGCACTTCACAAGGCCAGCTAGAACATGCCCATTGGTATATTGAACTTTGACCTGAGGGGCCTCGAGTGGGCCTGTAACATATGTTTTGGAGGGACTGATGTTACTTATACAATTGGGCAGTCCCTCCCTCATTGAGACACAGATAGTGGAATAAATATTCCATAGCAGTTTGCAATGTGCCCATTGTGGTGGTGGGCTTTAGCCTCCTCTTCCTCCTCCTCCACCATGTCATTCTGCAGCCCTCAATTCAAGTTTGCAGAGGGCCTGCAGGTGTCAGGAAACCTGAGTTTGGTGAGCACCCAAAGGTGGGCCAGTAACATACGTTTGGGAGGGACTGCTCTTACTTATACATTTGAGCGGTCCCTCCCTCATTGAGACTCAGATAGTGGAATACATATTCCATAACAGTTTACAATGTGCTTATTGTGGTGGTGGGCTTTACCCTCCTCCTCCTCCTCCATTTCAATCTGTGACCCTCAATTGAAGTTTTCAGAGGGCCTGCAGGTGTCAGGAAACCTGTGTTTGTTGAGCACCCAGAGGTGGGCCAGTAACATATACTATAGTTTAAAGGTTTGGGGTCACTTAGATATTTCCTTATTTTTTAAATTAAAGCACATTTTTTTTCAATGAAACTAACTTAAAATTAAACAGAAATACACTCTATACATTGTTAATGTGGTAAATGACTATTCTAGATTCAAATGTCTGGTTTATAATGCAATATCTACATAGGTGTATAGAGGCCCATTTCCAAGAACCACCACATCAGTATTCTAATGGTACATTGTGTTTGCTAACTGTAATAGAAAGCTATTGGATGTTTAGAAATCCTTTGAATTCCCTTGTGCAAGTATGTTAGCACAGCTGAAAACAGTTTTGCTGATTAGAGAAGCTATAAAACTGACCTTCCTTTGAGCTAGTTGAGAATGTGGAGCATTACATTTGTTGGTTCCATTAAACTCTCAAAATGTCCAGAAAAAGAGAAATTTCATGTGACACTTGACAGTCTATTCTTGTTCTTAGAAATGAAGGGTATTCCATGTGAGAAATTGCCAAGAAACGTAACATTTCCTACAATGGAGGGTACTACTCCCTTCAGAGGAGAGCACAAACAGGCTCTAACCAGAGTAGAAAAAGAAGTTGGACGCCATGCTGCACAACTGAGCAACAAGACAAGTAATTAAAGTCTGTAGTTTGAGAAATCGATGCCTCACAGGTCCTCAACTGGCAGCTTCATTAAATAGTACCCGCCAGAGTTAACTTCTACAGTGGAGAGGCGACTCCGTGATGTTGGCCTTCAGGGCAGAGTGGCAAAGAAAAAGCAATATCTGAGACTGGCTAATAAAATGAAAAGATTAATATGGACAAAAGAACACAGACATTGGACAGAAGATTGGAAAAAAGTGTTATGGACAGACGAATCAAAGTTTGAAGTGTTTGGATCACACAGAAGAACATTTGTGAGACAAAGAACAACTGAAAATATGGGAGAGCACTTCCTGCCCTGCGGGGGCCGGTTGTAATTGTATAGTCCTCTGTCTCTGTTCCTGGCCTGGAGATTTGTCGTTCCCTGTATCCATGAGCAAGGCTTCTGCAGATAAGTTTCAGTTTTTGCCTTGCTTCCTGGTTTACACCTTAGGGTGTTGTTTTTCATTGTTTTGCTTTGTATCTGTTTTTTTGCAGGTTAAGTTTTGTTTCAATTGTGTTGTTAGCATGGGGGTTCCCCCTGTGCTGGCTCTCCTGCAGGAAAAGGGATTTTATCCTTGTAAAATTTGATTATTTTCTCTTCTGTATTTTGTGTTCTTTTGGTATTTTGTTCTTCCATTATTTACAGGAGTACCTGATATAGTGGGGGTGAGGTCATATGACCTCCCAGAACATTTTTACTATCAGGAGTTTGGTATTTTTCTACAGGGATTTTGTACTGACCACAATCAGTTCCTTTCCTTTGCTTTGTATTTAGTTAGTCAGGCCTCGCCTTTGCTAAATCTATTTTTCCTGAGTATTGTGTTTAACTATATCACCATAATCTTTGTATGTGGGGGCCTATATTGTTACGAGGAGGACCCGGGGAAGCGTGCCAAGATGGGAAATGGACTGCTTCCGCCGGTCAAGGTCCACTGTGCGGTGTAAGGGACCGCCGCTATGGTGAGTGAAGAGTGAGCGGGTTGCTGCTAGCGATCGTCTGGAATGTCACAGACGATCTATGTACACCGATCTGCCCTAACCCGTGAGGGTTGTATGGCACAGATCTCACGGCTCGGTGTACCTGTTGCACGGGGAAGCACAGAGGTGCCCACGCACATGTGCCAGTGGAAGTCACGAGAATCTGGCATGAGGGTAGCACAGAGGTGCCCACGCACGTGTGCTTTCAATAACCAGGTGAGTCCAATGGAGACTTGAGGAGCTCACCTGGGACAGGAACACGGCCTGTTGACGGGGGTACTGCCGGAGCAGCAAGGCAGGAACACGGCCTGCAAACGAGGTACTGCCGGAGCAGCAAGGGCCAAGCCCACAAGAGACAGTAATGCCTGACCAGTGGCGTGGCAGCACGCTGCCAGACATCCAAACATAGAAGGACGGTCGCACGCCGCCATGATGGCAGGAGGAGCTTTTAAGGAGGTGTAACTCCAGCCAAGGGCGGGCGCGAGGCGGAGATGACGGACTTGACCCAATCAGGATCCACGACATCCCAGCCTGGCCAGTCAGGATTCACCTCGTCACCAGCCTTGTCATCAAGCCGTGTGACGTCAGTGGGCGAATCAGGATCCACCAAGCATAGCACATGCTCACCCTCCTGCCTCTGGGAAATAGAGGCGGGATCCTCGGTCTCACAATGTGTAGAGATAACGGGAGTCTCACTGCTTCCCTGAGCAGCAAATCTCTGCACATTGCGCAACCTCACCGACCTTTGAGGCTGCTGAGCAGGAGGAGCTGTGGCAGGCAAGGAATGGGAGACCGCCTCATTTCTTGCAACAGGAGTACCACTAGGTGTCACCCTTCTGCTGCCTCTCTGAGGAGGTTTCTCCTGCACTCTGCGCAGTCTGGCAGACCTTCGGCGCTGCGGAGCAGGAGCGCTCGTGGCAGGCAAGGAGACTGTCTCATTCCTTGCCACAGGAGAGCCACGAGGTGTAACATTACCCCCCGTCTAGGCCCCCCCCCCTGCCCGTGCTCGAAGGCCGCTATCAAACCCGGGGCGTGGATATGATCCTCCAATTCCCAGGATCTATGCTCCGGACCACGGCCGACCCACTCCACGAGGTAGTACCTCCTGCCCCGTATAACTTTTGTCTCCACAAGCTTCGCCACCTCAGAGTCGTCGGGCGGGGAGTCAGTTTGAGGCGTCAGGGACCCCGAGAACTTATTAAGTCGTACGGGTTTCAGGAGGGACACGTGAAAGGTGTTGGCTATAGCCAAGCGTGGAGGGAGCTGGAGTCGGTATGCCACCGGGTTCACCTGCTCTAGCACTTTAAACGGACCCAGGTACCTAGGGGCGAACTTGGCTGCCTGTACCCGTAGGTTAACATTCTTAGAGGACAGCCACACTAGGTCACCAGGGGCGAAGGATGGTGCAGGGCGGCGGCGCTCATCAGCCGTTGTCACCATCCGGTCTTTAGCCCTCTTAAGGGCCTCTTGGGTGTTATCCCAGATCTCCCGGGCCTCGGTCGCCCAATCCTCCACTCTAGGATCGGGTGACGTAATGGGCATCGGAACCGGGATTCTGGGATGTTGTCCGTTATTGAGCAGGAACGGAGTCTGACCAGAGGATTCATGGACCGAATTATTAATGGCAAATTCGGCCCAAGGAAGGAGGTTAGCCCAGTTGTCGTGGTGCGCGGAGATAAAATGGCGGAGGTAAGTTACCAAGGTCTGATTGGTCCTCTCTACCAGTCCATTGGTTTCGGGATGGTATGCGGAGGAGATGTTCAGCTCTATCTGCAGGAGCTTACAGAGCTCTCTCCAGAAGCGAGACGCGAACTGGGGACCCCGGTCGCTCACCACCTTGTCAGGCATGCCATGCAGCCTAAATACATGCCTAATGAATAAGGTGGCGAGAGCACGTGACGTCGGGAGTCGTGGGAGAGGCACCAAGTGGACCATTTTAGAGAAGTGATCCGTGATGACCCATACGACCTTGTGACCTGCTGACTTGGGCAGATCTCCCAGGAAGTCCATTCCCACCACTTCCCAGGGACGATCCGGCACTGGCAGTGGGTGAAGAAGACCTGCCGGTCTCTGCCGGGACGGCTTATTCCGTGCACACGACATACAGGCTCCCACATACTCCTGTATGTCCTGGGGTAGTCTCGGCCACCAATAGTGCCTAGTCACAAGGTCTCTGGTTCTTTTGACCCCAAAGTGACCCCCGACCTTGGAGGCATGGGCCCACGATAGCACCTCATTCCGTAGTTCAGGGGGAACGAGGGTCTTGCCAGGTGGCACCTGGTCCAAAGAAGTGGGAGTGACCATCCTCAAGCTGTCCGGGGGTAGTATAAGACGAGGCTCCTCCTCGTCCTCCTCCAACACAACCATACAACGTGACAAGGCATCGGCCCGTACGTTCTTCTCACCGGCCAGGTGGCGGATAATAAAGCGGAACCGGGAGAAGAACAAGGACCAACGGGCCTGCCTTGGGTTCAGGCGTTGTGCTGTCTGGAGGTATGTGAGATTTTTATGGTCGGAAAATACTTCAAATGGATGCTTCGCACCCTCCAGGAGATGCCGCCATTCCTGGAATGCTAGTTTCATCGCCAGTAACTCCCTATCCCCTATGGAGTAGTTCCTCTCGGCCGGAGAAAAGGTCTTGGAGAAAAAGAAACAAGGATGCTTCCTTCCTCGTTCGTCTTTCTGGTACAGGACTGCACCAGCACCGACCGAAGAGGCGTCTACCTCTAGTAGAAAGGGTTTGGAGATGTCTGGACGATGAAGGATGGGAGCTCTGGAGAAGTAAGTTTTGAGAGTGTGAAATGCCTCTACCGTTTCCCGTGTCCATGCTTTGGGATTAGCGCCCTTGCGGGTAAGGGCAATGATGGGTGCTGCCACCGTTGAGAAGTTGGGAATGAACTGGCGATAATAATTGATAAACCCCAAGAATCGCTGGATCGCTTTCAGCGAGCGGGGCTCAGGCCATTTCATCACTGTCTCCAACTTCCCCGGATCCATTGCTAACCCCTGACTGGACACGATATACCCCAGGAACGGCAAGGATTCACGTTCAAAAACGCACTTTTCTAGCTTAGCATATAACGAATGAGTGCGGAGCCTCTTAAGTACTCGGATGACATCCCTCCGATGGGTGGCAAGATTGGGGGAGAAGATAAGGATATCATCCAGGTATGCAACCACGGAAAGATACAAATCCCGGAAAACATCATTCACAAAGTCTTGAAATACGGCGGGGGCATTGCAGAGTCCGAAGGGCATTACGAGATACTCATAGTGACCGTCCCTGGTGTTGAAGGCGGTCTTCCACTCATCGCCCTCTCGGACTCGCACTAGATTATACGCCCCGCGTAGATCCAGCTTCGTGAAGATCTTTGCCCCGCGGAATCGATCAAATAACTCCATAATGAGGGGCAAAGGGTATTTGTTTTTGATCGTGATTGCATTTAATCCCCTGTAATCGATACAGGGGCGTAGATCCCCTTCCTTCTTTTGCACGAAGAAGAACCCCGCACCGGCCGGTGAAATAGACTTGCGAATGAACCCTTTTGCCAGGCTGTCCTGAATATATTTGGACATAGCCTCCGTCTCTGGAGCAGAGAGGGGATACACTCTGCCCCTAGGGGGCTCGGAGCCTGGCTTCAGGTCTATTCGGCAATCGTATGGCCGGTGGGGAGGAAGGGTATCTGCGGCGCTCTTGGAGAAGACGTCCCTGTAGGCCTCATAAGGTGTCGGTAAACCTGGCTCCCCTGTATTCCCTGAGGACCCAACCGACCTAATGGTAGCGGGTGGTTCGGTAGTCACGAGGTGCTCCCTACAGGATCCTGCCCATGATGAGATCTCCCCTGTTGCCCAGTTGAGTATAGGAGCATGCTGTCTCAACCAGGGGAGGCCCAGTAGGATCTCATCCGTCCCCCCTGGAAGCACCAGGAAGGACACCTGCTCATGGTGTCCTGGTGGTACTTCCATCCTGAGAGGGATGGTGATCTGGGTGATGGGATCGACTAGTAGGGACCCGTTGACTACCCGAACCCTGAGTGGCTTGGGTAAGAGAACCAGGGGAACTGAGTATCGGGTTGCCAGGGAGGTCGAAATGAAATTGCCATCAGCGCCTGAGTCCAGGCAGGCCAGAGCAGAGAAGAGAGTAGTGCCAAACTGCAACTGGGCGCTGATAGTCAACCTAGAGGGAGAAGCAGCGTCTAGTAACCCCCCTCTGATGGAAACTAGACGCTGTCTTTTCCCGACGGTTTGGGACATCGGGTAGCTATGTGTCCCCTCTGCCCACAGGAAAAGCAGATGACACCAGACCGTGAACCTGGGGTAGAGGAGACCGCTTTGGACACCTCCATTGACTCCACGGAGTCGCCTACAGAGCTGGCTGGGAGACCTGTCTGGTGGAATACGGGAGCCAGACGCTTTTTAGGCCGTGAGGACGTGGGTGCTGAAGAGACCTCGAGCCTCCGCTCCGCCTGGCGGATGTCTATGCGAGAGGCAACCACAATCAAGGACTCTAAAGTAGCAGGCACCTCACGCGTGGCCAGTGCGTCTTTGACGAACCCTGCCAGGCCCTCCCAGAACACAGGGACAAGGACCTTATCGGGCCAGTCCAGCTCTGCGGCAAGTGTCCTAAAGTGTACGGCAAAGTCCCCGACTGAAGTGGACCCTTGCCGAAGTCGTAGGAGGCGCAGCGCGGAGTCGTGGGTGACTTGAGGCCCGAGGAACACCATTCTCATGGCCCCAAGATAAGATGCTAAGTTATTCACCACCCGATCTCCGCGCTCCCACAACGGCGTGGACCACTTCAGCGCTCTCCCTGTGAGCAGGGACTGGACGAAGGCTACCTTCGCCTTCTCGGTAGCGTAAAGAGTCGCGGACAGCTCTAAGTAGGTGGTAACTTGGTTTATAAACCCACGGCACTCGGAGCTGTCCCCGCTAAAGCGCTCTGGAAGCGCAAGGCGAGGAGACCTTCCGCCCAATAGCACAGCCTGGGTAGCCGCCTGGGTGGCGACTGTCGTCAGAGTAGTCTTATCGGAGGAAGACTGCTCCACTGTTGCCAATCGTGACTCCAACTGCTGCACATAACGCAGCAACTGCTGCTGCTCTTCAGCCATAGCCAGACCTTTGGCGCGACCGTAATGTTACGAGGGGGACCCGGGGAAGCGTGCCAAGATGGGAAATGGACTGCTTCCGCCGGTCAAGGTCCACTGTGCGGTGTAAGGGACCGCCGCTATGGTGGGTGAAGAGTGAGCGGGTTGCTGCTAGCGATCGTCTGGAATGTCACAGACGATCTATGTACACCGATCTGCCCTAACCCGTGAGGGTTGTATGGCACAGATCTCACGGCTCGGTGTACCTGTTGCACGGGGAAGCACAGAGGTGCCCACGCACATGTGCCAGTGGAAGTCACGAGAATCTGGCACGAGGGTAGCACAGAGGTGCCCACGCACGTGTGCTTTCAATAACCAGGTGAGTCCAATGGAGACTTGAGGAGCTCACCTGGGACAGGAACACGGCCTGTTGACGGGGGTACTGCCGGAGCAGCAAGGCAGGAACACGGCCTGCAAACGAGGTACTGCCGGAGCAGCAATGGCCAAGCCCACAAGAGACAGTAATGCCTGAGCAGTGGCGTGGCAGCCCGCTGCCAGACATCCAAACATAGAAGGACGGTCGCGCGCCGCCATGATGGCAGGAGGAGCTTTTAAGGAGGTGTAGCTCCAGCCAAGGGCGGGCGCGAGGCGGAGATGACGGACTTGACCCAATCAGGATCCACGACATCCCAGCCTGGCCAGTCAGGATTCACCACGTCACCAGCCTTGTCATCAAGCCGTGTGACGTCAGTGGGCGAATCAGGATCCACCAAGCATAGCACATGCTCACCCTCCTGCCTCTGGGAAATAGAGGCGGGATCCTCGGTCTCACAATGTGTAGAGATAACGGGAGTCTCACTGCTTCCCTGAGCAGCAAATCTCTGCACATTGCGCAACCTCACAGACCTTCGAGGCTGCTGAGCAGGAGGAGCTGTGGCAGGCAAGGAATGGGAGACCGCCTCATTTCTTGCAACAGGAGTACCACTAGGTGTCACCCTTGTGCTGCCTCTCTGAGGAGGTTTCTCCTGCACTCTGCGCAGTCTGGCAGACCTTCGGCGCTGCGGAGCAGGAGCGCTCGTGGCAGGCAAGGAGACTGTCTCATTCCTTGCCACAGGAGAGCCACGAGGTGTAACACTATATACTCCTTTGGGGACTATTCTGAGGCAAGGTAGAATTTCTCATTTCATTCTATGAGGCGTAGCTAGTTTCTCACGATGTGACGTGGCATCTAGGATTTTAGGAATACTCAACGGCTACTTCTAGTGTGGTCTGATAGTCAGGGGATTGCAGTCCGCCCAGGTTCCAACTATTCCTGTTTTCTTGGTATTTTTTCATTAATGGGAGTTTTTTTGTATTCTTCCACAGTCACCGGATCATAACAGGGTTGCTTTGGTGCTGGTAAAGTGGGAAATTTGTGCAAGGTAAAAGGGATTTTGAATAAGGAAGGCTATCACTCCATTTTGCAATGCCATGCCATACCCTCAAAATATAAGAGACTTGAGTCAGTATCAAATTAAGAAGAATTCCCTATTATTTTCTCCTTATATATGGAGTTTAATTACCATCTTGTTATTGTCATTCCCCCTTTTCCTTTATTCTAATGTCTATTTCCTTAAAATATTGTAAAACTCAGTATAATTAATTAAATATAACTCAATCTTATAAGTGACTTAATAGGTCTTGGATGCGGCCATGCTCGGTCGCTGCAACATGCGCTTTCCTCTTCTGTATATGCTGGAGTGGCTGATCTATCTATATCTCCCGTGACCGTTCTGTCGGGACATGTGGTGGGACAGTAAGGCGCCTCCTGCCCTACCCCGTGTGGCCGATACTCAGCGTGTGTGAGGTGTACCTGGACTAAGCCTCCCAGGTATGTGCAGAGGAGGACTGCTAATAATTTTGTGAATAGCGATCACCTTGTAAGCCACGCCCCCAGACCATGGAGTGGGTCTGTAGGATTTACTCCCTCCTGCGCATGCTCTGGTTGGCGTGGTTGGCGGAACAAAGCATGTCCTTGCACCAATGCACATGTGTAGTGACCTCACTGCCATGTGGCCTCCTCCGTCCAATGGAATATACATGGGAATATATGACTCATGTTAATCAATGCACACTTGCGATGCAATAGATTGGATTGCTTGGAGCACGTCACATGGCACTGAGCGGTGCCGCATTTAAGACAGGGAAGGAATGTCCTAGAAACCACGCCCCCTTGAAGAAGCGAGTTGTGAAACACGTGTTGGGGAGCTGTCCGGGTGGTCCACTTCCATTATGGGTAAATAGTACATCTATTGAATTTTAACTGTTCAATGATTATATGCATATGAGCGCTATTATGTACTGATAAAGCTTGGGGAACTAGTGACCTTACATTTGGCTGCATATACTGTGCATTTACCACTTCGGAAGTGTGGGGGCTCCTTTGATTTTTTTCCCCACTGCACCTGGGATTAAGTGGTGATATGCACGCGGCACAGCAGCCATCTCTCAGGAAATAATATAAGAAACAGGGGTTTAGAAAAATTATGATTTTCCTGCTGATCCACTGGAGCTGTGGATACTTTAGTGCTGCCGGTGTGACTAATTAGATGAATCTGAAAATAACATTTGGAGGATTTTATTGCGGTATTTCTGTACCACTGCTCCTGTTTGATTTGGGAAATCTTTGTGACCCAATATATAAAACCAACACTGATGACAATTAGTGCTGGAATAATCCCCTTGCTAATGAATATATAGATCTCTCCTTATTATAGGGATTAAAGGTGGAGGATTTAAGAAAGTTTTATTATTCCTCTTACCACGACTATCCCCCATGCTTGCCTGTGTGCATTGATGTTTGAGCAGTTTAATTTATGGACCCCATGGACTAGCCTTGTTTTTGACTGGGATTAATTTGCTATAATACTGAGCACAATATTTTAATAGTAATTTTTTTCTGTAAAGAATAAAAAATATTTTATATATATTATTGATGAATAAAATAAAAATATGCATAATTTGATACTGACTCAAGTCTCTTATATTTTGAAGTTGTTGTTGGAGTCATAAGGTATCCAAAAGATGGGTTTTTTTTGAACTTCTGTATTGTATTAATAGTTTCTGTGTTATTCACAGCGCCAAGTTCAAAAACTGACATGGATCTTAAAGCACGTGAGCAATTGTGGTTATCACAACTGAATGAAGTATTTTGTAATGATCCCAGCCCTGCCATATCGGAGGGAGGTAGAGACACACATGGTTTAATCCGGGAATTAAAAGAGGCATTTAAAAAACGAGTCAAGACATGGTGGAATAGAGCTTTCTTATCAAAATATATAGAAAAAGAACTTATACCAAGAGGTTTAAGAATTCAGCTCTTCCCTTCATATGCCATCGATGAGGAAGTATTCAAAAATAAATGGGAACAAGTGACTAATAAATGCTCTAGAGACTTTATGAGCCTACTTATGCAACATAATTCTGATACAATTGATAAACTGGATGAGAAAATAGATGACATACAAAAAATTGTGATGGAGGAGTTGTCAAAAAATGATTGTAGTAAAGTAAATTCTGATTTAGATGAGGAAATCCAGAAATGGGAGAAATCAATCTGTGAAAACAAAATTAAGAAATTTCAGCGGGATGAAAATGACCATAAATCTAATGCAGTATATAAATGGAGTCACTCCTTTAGGGGGAGATCAAGGACTATTATACGATCACGATCTGGATCTATGACATCACAGACATCTGGGGAGGAGAACCCAGTAGTCCGACCTAAACAATCTAATTATTATGATTTGAGATATACTAGAACCAAATCTCCAATTAAACGCAAGAAACAGCAAACTACTCTATCAGAAAAGAAGAATAATAGTAAGAAAAATAACAACCCACCAGAGGTAATCAATTTATCAAATTATGTATTAACATCTACACAGATTGAAGTCCTTAGTAAAGGTCTAACTTTTGCCCCAACTAATGGCTTAAATTAATTTGTAGCAACTAAGGACCTGTTTTTGTTTGTACGCAAGTTAATCTTGAGAAAGTTACATGATAAAAGTGATAAAGGTGACAATACTAATGTAATAACAGAACAAGAAACATTAGAGATATTGGAGGATTTATTAAGAGAACAAAATCTCACTGATAAAAAAGACTTCCCAAGTACTATTTACCCAAAATCTACTAGGTTTCCCCCCTTATCGATATCACCAGCGGTTGAGATTTTTGTGAGACTGGTCACACAGGATTTCAAAAAGATCCCGAATAGGAGGGTTCGAGATAACCTGACATTTAGCCAACGTAAAGCCTTAAAAGAACTAGGTGAAATGGATGATATTGTATTCAAACCAGCGGATAAGAGGGGGAACGTAGTACTGTGGCCAATCGCGATGTATGAGAGGGAGGCTGCAGGCAGTTAAAAGACAGAGATACTTATCAAAAACTGGATAGAAATCCCCTGTCTTCTTTCTCATCCACCCTTGAAGATATTCTACAAAGGGCTTTTGAAAGGGGAATTATACCAAAGAAAATGTATGAAGGTTTATTAAACAAAACCCCAAAAATACCTACCATTTACTTTATTCCAAAAATACATAAAAACGCAATACAACCTCCAGGACGTCCGATTGTGTCAGGCATAGGTGGACTCAGTGAACCAATATGCAAATTGATCGATCATTATTTAAAACCTGTTGTGGAAACACTTCCATCCTATGTCCGTGATACAACGGACGTCCTGGCAAGAAATAATGGTATTACCCTGGAAAAAGACATGGTCCTGGTTACGGCCGATGTCGAATCCCTATACACCTGCATACGGCACCATGATGGACTGAATGTGGTCCGTTTCTTCCTGGGGATGAGCAACTGGGATAGTGAAATCTGTAACTTAATTTTGGAACTACTGGAATTTGTTTTAACACACAATTTTTTATTTTTAAAAACAGTTATTATTTGCAGAGGTGCGGCACTGCAATGGGCTCAGCCTGTGCCCCTTCGTTCACCAATCTCTTCCTTGGATTTTGGGAGAGGGAGGTCTTTGGCGGCGGGGGGATCCGGGCCGTGGACCATGTTCAGTGCTGGCTGAGGTATATAGACGATCTGCTCATCATCTGGCAGGGGTCCAAACAAGACTTACAACAGTTAATGGTACAACTAAACAAAAACAATTTTAACATCAGACTAACTTATACATGTAGTAATGCTTCAATAGATTTTTTGGATATTAAGATTCGGACCAATGCCAGTATGGTGTTGCAGACGGATATACAGTTAGGTCCAGAAATATTCGGACAGTGACACAATTTTCGCGAGTTGGGCTCTGCATGCCACCACATTGGATTTGAAATGAAACCTCTACAACAGAATTCAAGTGCAGATCGTAACGTTTAATTTGAAGGTTTGAACAAAAATATCTGATAGAAATTGTACACATTTCTTTACAAACACTCCACATTTTAGGAGGTCAAAAGTAATTGGACAAATAAACCAAACCCAAAAAAAAAAAATTATTTTCAATATTTTGTTGCGAATCCTTTGGAGGCAATCACTGCCTTAAGTCTGGAACCCATGGACATCACCAAACGCTGGGTTTCCTCCTTCTTAATGCTTTGCCAGGCCTTTACAGCCGCAGCCTTCAGGTCTTGCTTGTTTGTGGGTCTTTCCGTCTAAAGTCTGGATTTGAGCAAGTGAAATGCATGCTCAATTGGGTTAAGATCTGGTGATTGACTTGGCCATTGCAGAATGTTCCACTTTTTTGCACTCATGAACTCCTGGGTAGCTTTGGCTGTATGCTTTGGGTCATTGTCCATCTGTACTATGAAGCGCCGTCCGATCAACTTTGCGGCATTTGGCTGAATCTGGGCTGAAAGTATATCCCGGTACACTTCAGAATTCATCCGGCTACTCTTGTCTGCTGTTATCTCATCAATAAACACAAGTGACCCAGTGCCATTGAAAGCCATGCATGCCCATGCCATCACGTTGCCTCCACCATGTTTTACAGAGGATGTGGTGTGCCTTGTATCATGTGCCATTCCCTTTCTTCTCCAAACTTTTTTCTTCCCATCATTTTGGTACAGGTTGATCTTGGTCTCATCTGTCCATAGAATACTTTTCCAGAACTGAGCTGGCTTCATGAGGTGTTTTTCAGCAAATTTAATTCTGGCCTGTCTATTTTTGGAATTGATGAATGGTTTGCATCTAGATGTGAACCCTTTGTATTTACTTTCATGGAGTCTTCTCTTTACTGTTGACTTAGAGACAGATACACCTACTTCACTGAGAGTGTTCTGGACTTCAGTTGATGTTGTGAACGGGTTCTTCTTCACCAAAGAAAGTATGCGGCGATCATCCACCACTGTTGTCATCCGTGGACGCCCAGGCCTTTTTGAGTTCCCAAGCTCACCAGTCAATTCCTTTTTCTCTGAATGTACCCGACTGTTGATTTTGCTACTCCAAGCATGTCTGCTATCTCTCTGATGGATTTTTTCTTTTTTTTCAGCCTCAGCATGTTCTGCTTCACCTCAATTGAGAGTTCCTTAGACCGCATGATGTCTGGTCACAGCAACAGCTTCCAAATGCAAAACCACACACCTGTAATCAACCCCAGACCTTTTAACTACTTCATTGATTACAGGTTAACGAGGGAGACGCCTTCAGAGTTAATTGCAGCCCTTAGAGTCCCTTGTCCAATTACTTTTGGTCCCTTGAAAAAGAGGAGGCTATGCATTACAGAGCTATGATTCCTAAACCCTTTCTCCGATTTGGATGTGAAAACTCTCATATTGCAGCTGGGAGTGTGCACTTTCAGCCCATATTATATATATAATTGTATTTCTGAACATTTTTTTGTAAACCGCTAAAATAACAAAACTTGTGTCACTGTCCAAATATTTCTGGACCTAACTAGAGATGAGCGAACCGGTCGCGGTTCGGCTCGAGGTTGGTTCGCCGAACGGACCTCCCGTTCGAGTTCGACGAACCGAACTCGAACTGCATAGGAAACAATGGCAGGCAATCACAAACACAGAAAAACACCTAGAAAACACCCTCAAAGGTGTCCAAAAGGTCACAAACAACTCACAACACATGGGAAAGTGACAAGGACATATACTCATGCGAAAACAAAAGAGCTGGACAAGGAAAAAGAGGAGGACACACAGATATATGAGTATATGCAAGGAAACATGCCATTATTGTGCAACTTGAGCCCTGCTCATTCTTGGCTTCCAATCTTGATAAATTGCCTGAGCTCGCCACGTACGTCTTGGGGATCTTGTCGTGTCCTGCAGCCAGCGTTCTCTCGGAACCTGTCTTCAGTGCTGCTGTGGGTCTGCTGGCAGATAAGCACACGTGTCTGTCCACTGACAATGTGGACATGGCTCTCAGAGGACTTTTCTTCCCCGGGGTCAGCCAGGGGACGGGAAAGGCACGCGTATTTTTGAGAGTGCTTCATGCAAAGCATCTTTTTCTTTTTCAAAAGGGGGCTCAACCGATGCCAGTCAAGTGGGGTGTGTGTGGCTCAGTGAGTGGCAACGAGGGAGACTGTGGTTGGAGTCCCCTCGCTGTGTTTCTAAAAGAACCAAGATGAACAAGTCATGGCTCTCAGAGGACTTTTCTTCCCCGGGGTCAGCCAGGGGACGGGAAAGGCACGCGTATTTTTGAGAGTGCTTCATGCAAAGCATCTTTTTCTTTTTCAAAAGGGGGCTCAACCGATGCCAGTCAAGTGGGGTGTGTGTGGCCCAGTGAGTGCCAACGAGGGAGACTGTGGTTGGAGTCCCCTCGCTGTGTTTCTAAAAGAACCAAGATGAACAAGTCATGGCTCTCAGAGGACTTTTCTTCCCCGGGGTCAGCCAGGGGACGGGAAAGGCACGCGTATTTTTGAGAGTGCTTCATGCAAAGCATCTTTTTCTTTTTCAAAAGGGGGCTCAACCGATGCCAGTCAAGTGGGGTGTGTGTGGCCCAGTGAGTGGCAACGAGGGAGACTGTGGTTGGAGTCCCCTCGCTGTGTTTCTAAAAGAACCAAGATGAACAAGTCATGGCTCTCAGAGGACTTTTCTTCCCCGGGGTCAGCCAGGGGACGGGAAAGGCACGCGTATTTTTGAGAGTGCTTCATGCAAAGCATCTTTTTCTTTTTCAAAAGGGGGCTCAACCGATGCCAGTCAAGTGGGGTGTGTGTGGCCCAGTGAGTGGCAACGAGGGAGACTGTGGTTGGAGTCCCCTCGCTGTGTTTCTAAAAGAACCAAGATGAACAAGTCATGGCTCTCAGAGGACTTTTCTTCCCCGGGGTCAGCTAGGGGACGGGAAAGGCACGCGTATTTTTGAGAGTGCTTCATGCAAAGCATCTTTTTCTTTTTCAAAAGGGGGCTCAACCGATGCCAGTCAAGTGGGGTGTGTGTGGCCCAGTGAGTGGCAACGAGGGAGACTGTGGTTGGAGTCCCCTCGCTGTGTTTCTAAAAGAACCAAGATGAACAAGTCATGGCTCTCAGAGGACTTTTCTTCCCCGGGGTCAGCCAGGGGACGGGAAAGGCACGCGTATTTTTGAGAGTGCTTCATGCAAAGCATCTTTTTCTTTTTCAAAAGGGGGCTCAACCGATGCCAGTCAAGTGGGGTGTGTGTGGCCCAGTGAGTGGCAACGAGGGAGACTGTGGTTGGAGTCCCCTCGCTGTGTTTCTAAAAGAACCAAGATGAACAAGTCATGGCTCTCAGAGGACTTTTCTTCCCCGGGGTCAGCCAGGGGACGGGAAAGGCACGCGTATTTTTGAGAGTGCTTCATGCAAAGCATCTTTTTCTTTTTCAAAAGGGGGCTCAACCGATGCCAGTCAAGTGGGGTGTGTGTGGCCCAGTGAGTGGCAACGAGGGAGACTGTGGTTGGAGTCCCCTCGCTGTGTTTCTAAAAGAACCAAGATGAACAAGTCATGGCTCTCAGAGGACTTTTCTTCCCCGGGGTCAGCCAGGGGACGGGAAAGGCACGCGTATTTTTGAGAGTGCTTCATGCAAAACATCTTTTTCTTTTTCAAAAGGGGGCTCAACCGATGCCAGTCAAGTGGGGTGTGTGTGGCCCAGTGAGTGGCAACGAGGGAGACTGTGGTTGGAGTCCCCTCGCTGTGTTTCTAAAAGAACCAAGATGAACAAGTCATGGCTCTCAGAGGACTTTTCTTCCCCGGGGTCAGCCAGGGGACGGGAAAGGCACGCGTATTTTTGAGAGTGCTTCATGCAAAGCATCTTTTTCTTTTTCAAAAGGGGGCTCAACCGATGCCAGTCAAGTGGGGTGTGTGTGGCCCAGTGAGTGGCAACGAGGGAGACTGTGGTTGGAGTCCCCTCGCTGTGTTTCTAAAAGAACCAAGATGAACAAGTCATGGCTCTCAGAGGACTTTTCTTCCCCGGGGTCAGCCAGGGGACGGGAAAGGCACGCGTATTTTTGAGAGTGCTTCATGCAAAGCATCTTTTTCTTTTTCAAAAGGGGGCTCAACCGATGCCAGTCAAGTGGGGTGTGTGTGGCCCAGTGAGTGGCAACGAGGGAGACTGTGGTTGGAGTCCCCTCGCTGTGTTTCTAAAAGAACCAAGATGAACAAGTCATGGCTCTCAGAGGACTTTTCTTCCCCGGGGTCAGCCAGGGGACGGGAAAGGCACGCGTATTTTTGAGAGTGCTTCATGCAAAGCATCTTTTTCTTTTTCAAAAGGGGGCTCAACCGATGCCAGTCAAGTGGGGTGTGTGTGGCCCAGTGAGTGGCAACGAGGGAGACTATGGTTGGAGTCCCCTCGCTGTGTTTCTAAAAGAACCAAGATGAACAAGTCATGGCTCTCAGAGGACTTTTCTTCCCCGGGGTCAGCCAGGGGACGGGAAAGGCACGCGTATTTTTGAGAGTGCTTCATGCAAAGCATCTTTTTCTTTTTCAAAAGGGGGCTCAACCGATGCCAGTCAAGTGGGGTGTGTGTGGCCCAGTGAGTGGCAACGAGGGAGACTGTGGTTGGAGTCCCCTCGCTGTGTTTCTAAAAGAACCAAGATGAACAAGTCATGGCTCTCAGAGGACTTTTCTTCCCCGGGGTCAGCCAGGGGACGGGAAAGGCACGCGTATTTTTGAGAGTGCTTCATGCAAAGCATCTTTTTCTTTTTCAAAAGGGGGCTCAACCGATGCCAGTCAAGTGGGGTGTGTGTGGCCCAGTGAGTGGCAACGAGGGAGACTGTGGTTGGAGTCCCCTCGCTGTGTTTCTAAAAGAACCAAGATGAACAAGTCATGGCTCTCAGAGGACTTTTCTTCCCCGGGGTCAGCCAGGGGACGGGAAAGGCACGCGTATTTTTGAGAGTGCTTCATGCAAAGCATCTTTTTCTTTTTCAAAAGGGGGCTCAACCGATGCCAGTCAAGTGGGGTGTGTGTGGCCCAGTGAGTGGCAACGAGGGAGACTGTGGTTGGAGTCCCCTCGCTGTGTTTCTAAAAGAACCAAGATGAACAAGTCATGGCTCTCAGAGGACTTTTCTTCCCCGGGGTCAGCCAGGGGACGGGAAAGGCACGCGTATTTTTGAGAGTGCTTCATGCAAAGCATCTTTTTCTTTTTCAAAAGGGGGCTCAACCGATGCCAGTCAAGTGGGGTGTGTGTGGCCCAGTGAGTGGCAACGAGGGAGACTGTGGTTGGAGTCCCCTCGCTGTGTTTCTAAAAGAACCAAGATGAACAAGTCATGGCTCTCAGAGGACTTTTCTTCCCCGGGGTCAGCCAGGGGACGGGAAAGGCACGCGTATTTTTGAGAGTGCTTCATGCAAAGCATCTTTTTCTTTTTCAAAAGGGGGCTCAACCGATGCCAGTCAAGTGGGGTGTGTGTGGCCCAGTGAGTGGCAACGAGGGAGACTGTGGTTGGAGTCCCCTCGCTGTGTTTCTAAAAGAACCAAGATGAACAAGTCATGGCTCTCAGAGGACTTTTCTTCCCCGGGGTCAGCCAGGGGACGGGAAAGGCACGCGTATTTTTGAGAGTGCTTCATGCAAAGCATCTTTTTCTTTTTCAAAAGGGGGCTCAACCGATGCCAGTCAAGTGGGGTGTGTGTGGCCCAGTGAGTGGCAACGAGGGAGACTGTGGTTGGAGTCCCCTCGCTGTGTTTCTAAAAGAACCAAGATGAACAAGTCATGGCTCTCAGAGGACTTTTCTTCCCCGGGGTCAGCCAGGGGACGGGAAAGGCACGCGTATTTTTGAGAGTGCTTCATGCAAAGCATCTTTTTCTTTTTCAAAAGGGGGCTCAACCGATGCCAGTCAAGTGGGGTGTGTGTGGCCCAGTGAGTGGCAACGAGGGAGACTGTGGTTGGAGTCCCCTCGCTGTGTTTCTAAAAGAACCAAGATGAACAAGTCATGGCTCTCAGAGGACTTTTCTTCCCCGGGGTCAGCCAGGGGACGGGAAAGGCACGCGTATTTTTGAGAGTGCTTCATGCAAAGCATCTTTTTCTTTTTCAAAAGGGGGCTCAACCGATGCCAGTCAAGTGGGGTGTGTGTGGCCCAGTGAGTGGCAACGAGGGAGACTGTGGTTGGAGTCCCCTCGCTGTGTTTCTAAAAGAACCAAGATGAACAAGTCATGGCTCTCAGAGGACTTTTCTTCCCCGGGGTCAGCCAGGGGACGGGAAAGGCACGCGTATTTTTGAGAGTGCTTCATGCAAAGCATCTTTTTCTTTTTCAAAAGGGGGCTCAACCGATGCCAGTCAAGTGGGGTGTGTGTGGCCCAGTGAGTGGCAACGAGGGAGACTGTGGTTGGAGTCCCCTCGCTGTGTTTCTAAAAGAACCAAGATGAACAAGTCATGGCTCTCAGAGGACTTTTCTTCCCCGGGGTCAGCCAGGGGACGGGAAAGGCACGCGTATTTTTGAGAGTGCTTCATGCAAAGCATCTTTTTCTTTTTCAAAAGGGGGCTCAACCGATGCCAGTCAAGTGGGGTGTGTGTGGCCCAGTGAGTGGCAACGAGGGAGACTGTGGTTGGAGTCCCCTCGCTGTGTTTCTAAAAGAACCAAGATGAACAAGTCATGGCTCTCAGAGGACTTTTCTTCCCCGGGGTCAGCCAGGGGACGGGAAAGGCACGCGTATTTTTGAGAGTGCTTCATGCAAAGCATCTTTTTCTTTTTCAAAAGGGGGCTCAACCGATGCCAGTCAAGTGGGGTGTGTGTGGCCCAGTGAGTGCCAACGAGGGAGACTGTGGTTGGAGTCCCCTCGCTGTGTTTCTAAAAGAACCAAGATGAACAAGTCATGGCTCTCAGAGGACTTTTCTTCCCCGGGGTCAGCCAGGGGACGGGAAAGGCACGCGTATTTTTGAGAGTGCTTCATGCAAAGCATCTTTTTCTTTTTCAAAAGGGGGCTCAACCGATGCCAGTCAAGTGGGGTGTGTGTGGCCCAGTGAGTGGCAACGAGGGAGACTGTGGTTGGAGTCCCCTCGCTGTGTTTCTAAAAGAACCAAGATGAACAAGTCATGGCTCTCAGAGGACTTTTCTTCCCCGGGGTCAGCCAGGGGACGGGAAAGGCACGCGTATTTTTGAGAGTGCTTTATGCAAAGCATCTTTTTCTTTTTCAAAAGGGGGCTCAACCGATGCCAGTCAAGTGGGGTGTGTGTGGCCCAGTGAGTGGCAACGAGGGAGACTGTGGTTGGAGTCCCCTCGCTGTGTTTCTAAAAGAACCAAGATGAACAAGTCATGGCTCTCAGAGGACTTTTCTTCCCCGGGGTCAGCCAGGGGACGGGAAAGGCACGCGTATTTTTGAGAGTGCTTCATGCAAAGCATCTTTTTCTTTTTCAAAAGGGGGCTCAACCGATGCCAGTCAAGTGGGGTGTGTGTGGCCCAGTGAGTGGCAACGAGGGAGACTGTGGTTGGAGTCCCCTCGCTGTGTTTCTAAAAGAACCAAGATGAACAAGTCATGGCTCTCAGAGGACTTTTCTTCCCCGGGGTCAGCCAGGGGACGGGAAAGGCACGCGTATTTTTGAGAGTGCTTCATGCAAAGCATCTTTTTCTTTTTCAAAAGGGGGCTCAACCGATGCCAGTCAAGTGGGGTGTGTGTGGCCCAGTGAGTGGCAACGAGGGAGACTGTGGTTGGAGTCCCCTCGCTGTGTTTCTAAAAGAACCAAGATGAACAAGTCATGGCTCTCAGAGGACTTTTCTTCCCCGGGGTCAGCCAGGGGACGGGAAAGGCACGCGTATTTTTGAGAGTGCTTCATGCAAAGCATCTTTTTCTTTTTCAAAAGGGGGCTCAACCGATGCCAGTCAAGTGGGGTGTGTGTGGCCCAGTGAGTGGCAACGAGGGAGACTGTGGTTGGAGTCCCCTCGCTGTGTTATACATGCTTTTAGAAGGGCATGACATGGCTTGGAGGTTGACTTTCATAAAATGCAAACTGTTGGCTACCAAAATGCTGCCTTTCCAACAACTGTGGTTATAGGCAATGAGGAACATACTGATGAAGATGAGACGCAGATACCCGATTGGGATGACAACTTAAATATTCGGTCAGGGCAAGAAGAAACTCGGTCTGAGGGGGAGGGGAGTGCAAACACAACAATTGATGATGAAGTTCTAGATCCCACCTACTGTCAACCCACAGTCAGACACTCGAGGAGGTCAATAGAGGCGGTGGAGGAGGATGCAACCGACGTCGAAGTAACCTGGCGCCTTCCTGGACACAGTCGGAGCACTGGTAGCACGTCTACAACTGCATCCTCAGCCACCACTCTGCCTCTGAGCATTATTCGGGGTGGATCAACAGGTCGCATGGCCTCTAAGCCTTGCCTAGCCTGGTCCTTTTTTGACATAAAAAAAGATCGGCCAAATTATGTGATCTGTAACATTTGCCATGGTTATCTTAGTAGAGGTCAAAACCTCAGCAGTTTGACAACTTCTTCCATGAATCGTCACATGAATAAATATCATATGGCCTGGTGGGAAGCTCACCGTGCTGCAATGCGGCCTAGTGGAGCCAACCATCCACCGCCTGCCCCTTCCAGGGCATCCGCGCGCTCGTCATCTTCTAGGACTGTGGGGACAGCTGTCACACCTGTTTTTCCACCCACAACTTCCACCACTGTAACCGCAACAGGCAGTTTGCTTGGTAGGTTGTCAGTTGGTTTGGAAGGGGAAACAAGTGAGTGTGTACAGCTCTCTCAGACATCGATAGCACCAACTTTGGATGAAGGCAACATCATGTCTCCGCCTGCACTTTCCTCCCAAAGCTGCATTTTTCCAGGGACACCCTACTCAACACCGTCTACACACAGCAGCCAGATCTCTGTCCCTCAGATGTGGTCAAATAAAAGGCCACTTCCTTCGACCCATGACAAAGCGAAGAGGTTGACTCTATCCCTCTGTAAGCTGTTGGCTACAGAAATGCTGCCTTTCCGCCTAGTGGACACACAGGATTTTAGAGACCTTATATCTGTCGCTGTGCCCCAGTACCAGATGCCTAGTCGCCACTACTTCTCTAAGAAAGGTGTGCCCGCGCTACACCAGCATGTCGCACACAATATCACCGCTTCCTTGAGAAACTCTGTGTGTGAACGGGTGAATTTCAGCACCGATACTTGGACCAGTAAGCATGGACAGGGACGTTACATGTCGCTGACTGGGCACTGGGTAACTATGGTGATAGATGGTGAAGGGTCTGCTGCACAAGTCTTGCCGTCCCCACGACTTGTGTGTCAATCCTCTGTCTGTCCAAGTTCCGCCACTGCTTCTGCATCCTCCACCTCATCTGGGTCCTCCACCTCCGCCCCAAGCCTGCCTGGTCAGGCCACCAGCGTTCTCACTGCGCAGAAGGAATCACGCACCCCTCATTACTATGCTGGCAGCAGAGCGCAACGGCATCAGGCGGTCTTTAGCTTGACATGTCTTGGGAATAAGAGTCACACAGCTGAGGAGTTGTGGTCAGCTCTGCGGTCCGAGTTTAATAAATGGTTGTCTCCACTCAACCTGCAGCCTGGTAAGGCCGTGTGCGACAATGCTGCAAACCTGGGTGCGGCCCTTCGCCTGGGCAAGGTGACACACATGCCTTGTATGGCTCACGTGTTGAACCTTGTTGTCCAGCAATTTTTAACACACTATCCCGGCCTAGATGGCCTTCTGACCAGGGCACGGAAACTGTCTGCAGTGCTCACTTCCGCCGTTCAAGCGCCGCAGCTGAGCGACTTGCATCGCTCCAGAAGTCTTTCGGCCTGCCGGTTCATCGCCTGAAATGCGATGTGGCGACACGCTGGAATTCAACTCTCCACATGTTACAGCGACTGTGGCAGCACCGCAGAGCCCTGGTGCAATACGTCATGACGTATAGCCTGGGCCAACGAGATGCAGAGGTGGGGCAGATCACCCTGATGGAGTGATCTCAGATCACGGACCTATGCACCCTTCTGCACAGTTTCGACATGGCGACGAATATGTTTAGCGCTGACAATGCCATTATCAGCATGACGATTACAGTCATTTACATGCTGGAGCACACGCTAAACACTATTCGGAGTCAGGGGGTGGGACAACAGGAAGGGGAGGAACTACAGGAGGATTCATATGCGCAAGACACAACAACATCACCAAGGTCCAGACGTTCATCATCACCAACGCGGCAGGCATGGGACCATGGGGGACAGGGATCAACAAGGGCGCATGGTAGCAGGCGAGATGTTGAGGAAGGTGCAGGAGGACATGAAGATATGGAGGACGAACTGTCCATGGACATGGAAGACTCAGCTGATGAGGGGGACCTTGGTCAAATTTAAGTTGAAAGAGGTTGGGGGGAGATGACAGAGGAAGAAAGAACGGTTAGCACCTCTATGCCACAAACACAGCGTGGACTTGGTCCGCATGGCTGCGCAAGACACATGAGTGCCTTCTTGTTGCACTACCTCCAACATGACCCTCGTATTGTCAAAATTAGAAGTGATGATGACTACTGGCTTGCCACACTATTAGATCCCCGGGACAAGTCCAAATTTTGTGACATAATTCCACCCATAGAAAGGGACGCACGTATGCAGGAGTATCAGCAGAAGCTGTTACTCGATCTTAGCTCGGCTTTTCCACCAAACAACCGTGCAGGTGAAGGGAGTGATTCTCCCAGTTGTAACTTGACAAACATGGGACGGCCTCGTCATCTTCAACAGTCTACCCGTACCAGTAGGACCGTATCTGGTGCTGGTAACAGCAATTTTATGGAATCTTTTCATAATTTTTTTAGACCCTCCTTTGCAAGGCCACCAGAGACATCAAGTGTGTCACATAGTCAAGGGATGGAGAGGATGATACAGGAGTATCTCCAAATGAACATCGATGCAATGACTTTGCAAATGGAGCCTTGCTCCTTTTGTGCTTCAAATCTAGAAAAATGTCAAGAGCTCTCCAGTTACGCCTTGAAGATTTTGTCGTGTCCAGCTGCCAGCGTTGTCTCTGAACGTGTCTTCAGTGCTGCTGGGTGTGTGCTGACAGATAAGCGCACGCGTCTGTCCAGTGACAATGTGGACAGACTGACGTTCATCAAAATGAACAAGTCATGGATCCAGAAGGAATTTACTACCCCTGTGTCATCCTGGGGAGAGTAAATGCTTGTGGATTTGGAATGTGCTTGATGCAAATCAAAACATCCTGTTTGCAACTAGGGCACAAGTCCTGCCACTGATGGGGTGTCTGTGTGCCCAATTTGGGGAAAAAAGGTAGACTCCGCTTGGAGTAACCCTTGCTTGCTGTGTTTTTTAAAAATGATACAAGATGAACAGATCTGAAGGCAAGATGAAGGCAACATCATGTCTCCGCCTGCACTTTTCTCACAAACCTGCATTTTTCCAGGGACACCCTACTCAACACCGTCTACAGACAGCAGCCAGATCTCTGTCCCTCAGATGTGGTCAAATAAAAGGCCACTTACTGCGACCCATGACAAAGCTAAGTGGTTGACTCTATCCCTCTGTAAGCTGTTGGCTACCGAAATGCTGCCTTTACGCGTAGTGGACACACAGGATTTTACAGACCTTATGTCTGTCGCTGTGCCCCAGTACCAGATGCCCAATCACCACTGCTTCTCCAAGAAAAGCATGCCCGCGCTACACCAGCATGTCGCACACAACATCACCACTTCCTTGAGAAAATCTGTGTGCGACAGGGTGCATTTCAACACAGATACTTGGACCAGTAAGCATAGACAGGGTCATTACATGTCACTGACTGGGCACTGGCAAACTATGGTGAGAGATGGAGAAGGGTCTGCTGTACAAGTCTTGCCGTCCCCACGAGTTGTTTCAATCCTTGTTCTGTATGTAGAAGTTAATACACTGCTTCTGCCTCTTCAACCTCGTGTGGGTCCTCTACCTTGGCGCAAACCCTGTGTGGTCAGGCCACCCTTCCTTGCAACTGCGCACAAGGACTACCACACACCTCCTTACTATGCTGGCAGCAGAGCTCAATGCCATCAGGCGGTCAAAGTTTTACTTTGAAATGTATGGGAAATGTGAGTCACACCGCTATTACAGAGAATAGTAGTCAGGCAGGGTCAAAACATTAATTGAGGAACAGGAACAGAATGGGACGGCCAGGAAAGAATCAGAAAACAAGCAGAGGTGAAATGCGTATCGGCCAACAAGGTACATAAACAGCAAGCAGGAAAAGTAGTCAGGTAACAAGCACACAAAATCATAAAACTGAACTGGGGGTAAAATTAACCAGAGGTTCATAGCTATGTCTGGCAGTGGTCTGCAGACAGGATGGGCATAAAAAAGGGTGTGGTGTCTTCCCATTGGTTGTAGCTGAATGATGGTATTTCATCTGTGAGATACCCACCAGCTACATTCAGCCAGAGATTCTGCATCTGTCAAGGTAATGCAGCCCAGTGGGTGAGCATAACCTGCGTCCACCTGCGCCGCTGGCATCGACTACTCTCCCATCATCAGCACTATTCATGAAAGGAACACGTTGTCACCTGGCGACCGGAGTACAAATTGACGGAGCGGACTCCGTTGGTGACTTAACAGCCGTGTGCGGCAATGATGCAAACCTGGCTGCGGGCCATCCTCAGGGCAATGTGACACACGTGCCTTTTAGGGCTCACGTGTTGAACCGAATTCGCCAGCAATTTTTAAAACACCATCACGGCCTACATGGCCTTGTGCAGTGGGCACGCTCGCTATGTGCTCACTTCCATCGTGCGCACACAGCAGCTCAACAACTTTCATCACTCCGGAAGTCTTAGGGTCTGGCAGTTAAACGCCGTAAATGCGATGTTTCGACACGCAGGAATTGGAATCTGCACATGTTGCAGCGTGTGTGGCAGCACCGCAGAGCCCTGCTGAAATACGGTAAGACATATAGCCTGGGATAACTTGATCCAGAGGTGGTGCAGATCACGCTGCTGGAGTGGTGTCAGATCAAGGACCTATGCACCCTGCTACACAGTTTTGAAATGTCGACGAAGATGTTTAGCACTGGCAATGTCATTCTCAGCGTGACAATTCTGGTCATCTACATGATGGAACACACTGTAATTATTATTCGGAGTCAGGTGTTGGGACAAGAGGAAGGGGAGGAAGTACAGGAGGAGTCATATGCGGAAGGGATAACAAGATCTACGAGGTCCAGATGGTCAGCGGCACCTATGCGGCAGTCATGGTGAGGGAGAGGGATTAACAAGGGCGCATAGTATCAGCAAAAAGTGTTGATGAAAGTGCAGGAGCCCATGAAGAAATGGAGGACGAACTGGCGATGGGCATGGAAGACTCAGCAGATGAGTGAGAGCTTGCTCACATTTCGGTTGTGCGAGGTTGGGGGGAGAGGGCAGAGGAAGGATGCACGATTCTCACCTCTCTGCCACCAACACACCAAGGACTTGGTCCTCCTGGATGCACAAGACACATGAGCGCCTTCTTGCTGCACTACCTACATGACCCTCGGATTGTATGAATTTGAACTAATCCTGAATACTGGGTTGCCACACTGTTAGATCCCCGGTACAAGACAAAATTTGGCGAACTAATTCCTGCCATAGAAATAGACGCACGTATACAGGAGTATCTGCAGAATGTGGTACGCAATCTTAGATCTACTTGTCCATTAAACACCAGTGCTGCACAGAGTGAATCTCAACGCTTTGTCATGGATAGGAGGAAATGGTCTTTTACTTGTCCACATCGGAGGGACCGAGGGATGGCTGCTGTGCTGAGATGGCGTTGAGTACGGTGTCCCTGCACAGTTGCACTTTTGGTCATATCCCAAAATGAGTTGAAAAAGGACAGATGCTGTTGGAAAGGGGAACAGGTGTGTTGGAAAGGGGAAAAAAGTTTTGGTCCGTGGATTTGGTGGTTAAGCAACTGTAACATTTGCTGAAGAAACAACATCTGTTACAGTGGGACTGGCAGATTTGGATAAAGTGGTATATAATCTGTGACCGCTATATAACGAAAATTAATAAGAAAAGAAAGAGAAAGGTATATATCCCCATCAGCAGTCAGTGTCCACCGTGCTCCCAGTTGGAAAAGGAGAGGTTGGCAACTTGAAGGTTTGGTGGAGGATACAGAGCTGTGTGGCTATGAAACTAATAATAGCCTCAACCGAGTTAGACGCCATTCGGATCTGGAGACTGTGAGCCCTGTTAGCGTCACAGGGTCCACATGCCCACCCAGCCCAGGAACTCCCTGTTAACAACACAGGGGCCATTGAGTACGCTGACCGTGTGCGTAGGGGCCACACCTGTGGACAGCAGGCGCATCAGCAGCAGCAGGCCTGTTAATGCCACTGGGCTGCACAAGCAGGACTGTTAGGACAGGAGCTGGTCTTAACCGTTCTGCGTTACCAACTGTGGTGGTGGCCTGCATCCACCACCCGATCCCTGCATACCTCTGGCCTAAAGCCGCAATGGGTTCAACACATGGAGGTGTGCTCTTTCGGAGCATAATAGAAGACTGCGCACCTCCTTGTTGGCTCCAGCCCCTTTTATAACCTGGGTCCGCCCCAAACCAGGGTGAACCACAATGCACCTCCTGGAGACAAAAGTAGAGTGACACGTCATGAGTGGCATAACTAGCGTCCTATTTGGAAACGCAACTTCAATGATGACCTCATGGCTGCCATGACCCAAACACCTCACCAGTCATCGTCTGAGCATCAATAATGCGGTGACAAGTCATAGGTGTGGGCCTCTGCAAGCCATTTGGGAGGACACCTGATGCCCTGTGGTCTATATGGGACCCCCACATCAGGGCCAGGGCCAAAGAGTTCATTACCGGACCTAGTCTCTGATGCAGGAAGTGCCTGAGCATGCTCAGTAGCATGAAATACAGTCTCTGAAAAAAGACTATCAGCTTTAGCATGGTGTCTATGCCCAAAACAGGACTTATACCCGGCACGGAATGCAAGCACCTGTGCAAAGAGGCTTTTCACACTTAGTGTGGGAGCATGCGCTGTATCCCGAAATGAAAACTTAGCATCAGGAATGGCACAGTCAGGCTGAGCATACTCACTAGGCGAAACACTGTAATTATGCTGCAGCTGGGGTACATCGGCACACGCATGCGCACTAGCTGCCTCTCCACACTTAGACGTGGAGGGGAAATTTGTCTTGGAGATGCTGTCTATGAACAGAAGGAAAAGCTAAAGGAAGCCTGACTTTCTATCCCTCCGAATTATGAAATGCAGCAATGAATTCCATGAGTTTGCTATAACATTAGCGTAGCAAAATGTGCATGAGGGTGTGATGTAGAGGTGCTAGAAATAGCTTGTCACCAGTGGGGCACTAATGGAATACAACAGCCAGTTCTATGATGCCACAAAATGGCAGTATTTTGTGCTATCATTATAGCTTATTAAAAACAGAGCACGAGGTTGTCATGCAGAGGTGCTGCACATAGATTTGCAGTAGTGTGAATTGACAAAAGTACAATAGCCACGTTTAGGATACAACTAGGTACAGTGAGTGTTTGCTAGTATAATGGCTGAGTTTAAAAAAGTTTGAGTGTGCAATGCAGGCAGACGTGCTGCAAATAACGTTCCAATACTGTGAATTGACAAAAGTACAATAGCCACGTTTAGGATACAACTAGGTACAGTGAGTGTTTGCTAGTATAATGGCTGAGTTTAAAAAAGTTTGAGTGTGCAATGCAGGCAGACGTGCTGCTAATAACGTTCCAATACTGTGAATTGACAAAAGTACAATAGCCACGTTTAGGATACAACTAGGTACAGTGAGTGTTTGCTAGTATAATGGCTGAGTTTAAAAAAGTTTGAGTGTGCAATGCAGGCAGATGTCCTGCAAATAACGTTCCAATACTGTGAATTGACAAAAGTACAATAGCCACGTTTAGGATACAACTAGGTACAGTGAGTGTTTGCTAGTATAATGGCTGAGTTTAAAAAAGTTTGAGTGTGCAAGGCAGGCAGATGTCCTGCAAATAACGTTCCAATACTGTGAATTGACAAAAGTACAATAGCCACGTTTAGGATACAACTAGGTACAGTGAGTGTTTGCTAGTATAATGGCTGAGTTTAAAAAAGTTTGAGTGTGCAAGGCAGGCAGATGTCCTGCAAATAACGTTCCAATACTGTGAATTGACAAAAGTACAATAGCCACGTTTAGGATACAACAAGGTACAGTGAGTGTTTGCTAGTATAATGGCTGAGTTTAAAAAAGTTTGAGTGTGCAATGCAGGCAGACGTGCTGCTAATAACGTTCCAATACTGTGAATTGACAAAAGTACAATAGCCACGTTTAGGATACAACTAGGTACAGTGAGTGTTTGCTAGTATAATGGCTGAGTTTAAAAAAGTTTGAGTGTGCAATGCAGGCAGACGTCCTGCAAATAACGTTCCAATACTGTGAATTGACAAAAGTACAATAGCCACGTTTAGGATACAACTAGGTACAGTGAGTGTTTGCTAGTATAATGGCTGAGTTTAAAAAAGTTTGAGTGTGCAATGCAGGCAGACGTCCTGCAAATAACGTTCCAATACTGTGAATTGACAAAAGTACAATAGCCACGTTTAGGATACAACTAGGTACAGTGAGTGTTTGCTAGTATAATGGCTGAGTTTAAAAAAGTTTGAGTGTGCAATGCAGGCAGACGTCCTGCAAATAACGTTCCAATACTGTGAATTGACAAAAGTACAATAGCCACGTTTAGGATACAACTAGGTACAGTGAGTGTTTGCTAGTATAATGGCTGAGTTTAAAAAAGTTTGAGTGTGCAATGCAGGCAGACGTGCTGCAAATAACGTTCCAATACTGTGAATTGACAAAAGTACAATAGCCACGTTTAGGATACAACTAGGTACAGTGAGTGTTTGCTAGTATAATGGCTGAGTTTAAAAAAGTTTGAGTGTGCAATGCAGGCAGACGTCCTGCAAATAACGTTCCAATACTGTGAATTGACAAAAGTACAATAGCCACGTTTAGGATACAACTAGGTACAGTGAGTGTTTGCTAGTATAATGGCTGAGTTTAAAAAAGTTAGAGTGTGCAATGCAGGCAGATGTCATGCAAATAACGTTCCAATACTGTGAATTGACAAAAGTCCAATAGCCACGTATAGGATGCCACTAGGTACACTGAGTGTTTGCTAGTATAATGGCTTCGTTATAATTAGTTGGAGTGTGCAACGCAGGTAGATGCGCTCTGCAAATGTCTTGGCACTAGTGGGACTATAGCAAAATCCAATAGCCACGTATAGGATGCCACTAGGTACACTGAGTGTTTGCTAGTAAAATTGCTTAGTTTAAAAAAGTTGTAGTGTGCAATGCAGGCAGACGTGCTCTGCAAATGTCTTTGCACTAGTGGGACTATAGCAAAGTCCAATAGCCACGTATAGGATGCCACTAGGTACACTGAGTGTTTGCTAGTAAAATTGCTTAGTTTAAAAAACTTGGAGTGTGCAATGCAGGCAGATGTGCTCTGCTAATGTCTTTGCACTAGTGGGACTATAGCAAAGTCCAATAGCCACGTTTAGGATGCCACTAGGTACACTGAGTGTTTGCTAGTAAAATTGATTAGTTTAAAAAAGTTGTAGTGTGCAATGCAGGCAGACGTGCTCTGCAAATGTCTTTGCACTAGTGGGACTATAGCAAAGTCCAATAGCCACGTATAGGATGCCACTAGGTACACTGAGTGTTTGCTAGTAAAATTGCTTAGTTTAAAAAAGTTGTAGTGTGCAATGCAGGCAGACGTGCTCTGCAAATGTCTTTGCACTAGTGGGACTATAGCAAAGTCCAATAGCCACGTATAGGATGCCACTAGGTACACTGAGTGTTTGCTAGTAAAATTGCTTAGTTTAAAAAACTTGGAGTGTGCAATGCAGGCAGATGTGCTCTGCTAATGTCTTTGCACTAGTGGGACTATAGCAAAGTCCAATAGCCACGTATAGGATGCCACTAGGTACACTGAGTGTTTGCTAGTATAATGGCTTCGTTATAATTAGTTGGAGTGTGCAACGCAGGCAGATGCGCTCTGCAAATGTCTTGGCACTAGTGGGACTATAGCAAAGTCCAATAGCCACGTATAGGATGCCACTAGGTACACTGAGTGTTTGCTAGTAAAATTGCTTAGTTTAAAAAAGTTGTAGTGTGCAATGCAGGCAGACGTGCTCTGCAAATGTCTTTGCACTAGTGGGACTATAGCAAAGTCCAATAGCCACGTATAGGATGCCACTAGGTACACTGAGTGTTTGCTAGTAAAATTGCTTAGTTTAAAAAAGTTGTAGTGTGCAATGCAGGCAGACGTGCTCTGCAAATGTCTTTGCACTAGTGGGACTATAGCAAAGTCCAATAGCCACGTATAGGATGCCACTAGGTACACTGAGTGTTTGCTAGTAAAATTGCTTAGTTTAAAAAACTTGGAGTGTGCAATGCAGGCAGATGTGCTCTGCTAATGTCTTTGCACTAGTGGGACTATAGCAAAGTCCAATAGCCACGTTTAGGATGCCACTAGGTACACTGAGTGTTTGCTAGTATAATGGCTTACTTAGAATGAGTTGGAGTGTGCAGAGGACAAGAGGGTACAGTGGCAGGATTGTGGTGCTCTGGGTAGAGGAATGGAAGCCTGCCTTTCTATTCCCTCCTAATGGTGAAATGCAGGGAGGAAATCCCTGACCTGGGCTACACAGACGCTGTTGCTGTTTGCAGGACCTGTCACTTATGGCTCTCTGACCCTGCCGCTTTGAGCCCTTAAAAGGACTGCTAGAATGTGCTCTCCCTAAGCTGTCTAACGCTGTGTATGCAGCGCATACAGCTGTATCGGCTATAGGACTCAGGAGGACGGAGCTGCGACACTGATGTCTGACACCAAAGACGCAGAAGGCAGATAATGGCGTTCGTGAAGAAAATGTCCGGTTTTATAATGCAGGGACATGTGACATGCAGATCCTATCACACATGCCGTTGCTTCTCTGGCTCAAAGTCCACTTAGGTGTGTGTGTGTCTGTGATTGGCTGACATGCTGGCCCGCCCCACAAGACGCGCGCGCTTAGGGAAGGAAGACAAGAAAAAAAAAAAAAAAAATGGCGATCGCCATTATAGAAACAGCAGTGATCTGAAGGCGCTGTTCACGCACACTATACACTGAAATGTGATAATAGTTTGATTCACAGAGTGACTTACACTATTACAGCAGAAACCAAGCTAGGATTTAGCTGTTTTTTGGCTGCTAGAACCGTTCTCGAACGTTTCTAGAACTATCGAGCTTTTGCAAAAAGCTCGAGTTCTAGTTCGATCTAGAACATGCCCCAAAATCACTCGAGCCGCGAACTGGAGAACCACGAACCACGAACCGCGCTCAACTCTAGACCTAACTGTATACCGAAAGCCCACCTCTGCAAATACCCTTTTACATGCTACATCTGCTCATTCTTTTTCTACGATAAACACCATCCCAGTTGGTCAGTTCCTCAGGGCGAGACGGATCTGTTCATCAGAGGAAGCCTTTTACCATTAGTCCACCAACCCGAGGCAACTCTTCAGTAGAGATGAGCGAACCGGTCGCGGTTCGGCTCGAGGTTGGTTCGCCGAACGGACCTCCCGTTCGAGTTCGGTTCGTCGAACGTTCGACGAACCGAACTCGAACTGCATAGGAAACAATGGCAGGCAATCACAAACACAGAAAAACACCTAGAAAACACCCTCAAAGGTGTCCTAAAGGTGACAAACAACTCAAACACATTGGAAAGTGACAAGGACATATACTCATGCGAAAACAAAACAGCTGGACAAGGAAAAAGAGGAGGACACACAGATATAGGCATGGCACGCCCTTCTAAAATCATGTAAAACACCGCAAGGTGACTCCAAGCGGAGTCTCCATTTTTTCCAAAAATTGGGCCACACACACACCCACCCCTTCAGTGGCAGCAGTTGTGCCCCAGTTGTACACTTCACAGCTACATTTGCATCAAGCACATTCAAAAATACGCCATTCTTATCCATCCCCAGGATGACACCGGGGTAGGTAGCAAAGTCTTTGCTGACCCATGACTTGTTCATCTTGGCTTCTTTTAAAAACAATGTAAGCAAGGGTTACTCCAAGCGGAGTCTCCCTTTTTTTCCAAAAATTGGGCCACACAGACACCCACCCCATCAGTGGCAGCACTTGGGCCCTAGTTGCAAACAGGATGTTTTGATTTGCATCAAGCACATTCAAAAATACGCCATTCTTATCCGTCCCCAGGATGACACCGGGGTAGGTAGCAAAGTCTTTCCTGATCCCAGCTCTGTTCATCTTGGCTTCTTTTAAAAACACATCAAGCAAGGGTTACTCCAAGCGGAGTCTCCCTTTTTTTCCAAAAATTGGGCCACACAGACACCCACCCCATCAGTGGCAGCACTTGGGCCCTAGTTGCAAACAGGATGTTTTGATTTGCATCAAGCACATTCAAAAATACGCCATTCTTATCCGTCCCCAGGATGACACCGAGGTAGGTAGCAAAGTATTTCCTGATCCCAGCTCTGTTCATCTTGGCTTCTTTTAAAAACACATCAAGCAAGGGTTACTCCAAGCGGAGTCTCCCTTTTTTCCAAAAATTGGGCCACACAGACACCCACCCCATCAGTGGCAGCACTTGGGCCCTAGTTGCAAACAGGATGTTTTGATTTGCATCAAGCACATTCAAAAATACGCCATTCTTATCCGTCCCCAGGATGACACCGGGGTAGGTAGCAAAGTCTTTGCTGATCCCAGCTCTGTTCATCTTGGCTTCTTTTAAAAACACATCAAGCAAGGGTTACTCCAAGCGGAGTCTCCCTTTTTTTCCAAAAATTGGGCCACACAGACACCCACCCCATCAGTGGCAGCACTTGGGCCCTAGTTGCAAACAGGATGTTTTGATTTGCATCAAGCACATTCAAAAATACGCCATTCTTATCCGTCCCCAGGATGACACCGGGGTAGGTAGCAAAGTCTTTCCTGATCCCAGCTCTGTTCATCTTGGCTTCTTTTAAAAACACATCAAGCAAGGGTTACTCCAAGCGGAGTCTCCCTTTTTTTCCAAAAATTGGGCCACACAGACACCCACCCCATCAGTGGCAGCACTTGGGCCCTAGTTGCAAACAGGATGTTTTGATTTGCATCAAGCACATTCAAAAATACGCCATTCTTATCCGTCCCCAGGATGACACCGAGGTAGGTAGCAAAGTCTTTCCTGATCCCAGCTCTGTTCATCTTGGCTTTTTTTAAAAACACATCAAGCAAGGGTTACTCCAAGCGGAGTCTCCCTTTTTTTCCAAAAATTGGGCCACACAGACACCCACCCCATCAGTGGCAGCACTTGGGCCCTAGTTGCAAACAGGATGTTTTGATTTGCATCAAGCACATTCAAAAATACGCCATTCTTATCCGTCCCCAGGATGACACCGGGGTAGGTAGCAAAGTCTTTCCTGATCCCAGCTCTGTTCATCTTGGCTTCTTTTAAAAACACATCAAGCAAGGGTTACTCCAAGCGGAGTCTCCCTTTTTTTCCAAAAATTGGGCCACACAGACACCCACCCCATCAGTGGCAGCACTTGGGCCCTAGTTGCAAACAGGATGTTTTGATTTGCATCAAGCACATTCAAAAATACGCCATTCTTATCCGTCCCCAGGATGACACCGGGGTAGGTAGCAAAGTCTTTCCTGATCCCAGCTCTGTTCATCTTGGCTTCTTTTAAAAACACATCAAGCAAGGGTTACTCCAAGCGGAGTCTCCCTTTTTTTCCAAAAATTGGGCCACACAGACACCCACCCCATCAGTGGCAGCACTTGGGCCCTAGTTGCAAACAGGATGTTTTGATTTGCATCAAGCACATTCAAAAATACGCCATTCTTATCCGTCCCCAGGATGACACCGGGGTAGGTAGCAAAGTCTTTCCTGATCCCAGCTCTGTTCATCTTGGCTTCTTTTAAAAACACATCAAGCAAGGGTTACTCCAAGCGGAGTCTCCCTTTTTTTCCAAAAATTGGGCCACACAGACACCCACCCCATCAGTGGCAGCACTTGGGCCCTAGTTGCAAACAGGATGTTTTGATTTGCATCAAGCACATTCAAAAATACGCCATTCTTATCCGTCCCCAGGATGACACCGGGGTAGGTAGCAAAGTCTTTGCTGATCCCAGCTCTGTTCATCTTGGCTTCTTTTAAAAACACATCAAGCAAGGGTTACTCCAAGCGGAGTCTCCCTTTTTTTCCAAAAATTGGGCCACACAGACACCCACCCCATCAGTGGCAGCACTTGGGCCCTAGTTGCAAACAGGATGTTTTGATTTGCATCAAGCACATTCAAAAATACGCCATTCTTATCCGTCCCCAGGATGACACCGGGGTAGGTAGCAAAGTCTTTCCTGATCCCAGCTCTGTTCATCTTGGCTTCTTTAAAAACACATCAAGCAAGGGTTACTCCAAGCGGAGTCTCCCTTTTTTTCCAAAAATTGGGCCACACAGACACCCACCCCATCAGTGGCAGCACTTGGGCCCTAGTTGCAAACAGGATGTTTTGATTTGCATCAAGCACATTCAAAAATACGCCATTCTTATCCGTCCCCAGGATGACACCGGGGTAGGTAGCAAAGTATTTCCTGATCCCAGCTCTGTTCATCTTGGCTTCTTTTAAAAACACATCAAGCAAGGGTTACTCCAAGCGGAGTCTCCCTTTTTTCCAAAAATTGGGCCACACAGACACCCACCCCATCAGTGGCAGCACTTGGGCCCTAGTTGCAAACAGGATGTTTTGATTTGCATCAAGCACATTCCAAAATACGCCATTCTTATCCGTCCCCAGGATGACACCGGGGTAGGTAGCAAAGTCTTTGCTGATCCCAGCTCTGTTCATCTTGGCTTCTTTTAAAAACACATCAAGCAAGGGTTACTCCAAGCGGAGTCTCCCTTTTTTTCCAAAAATTGGGCCACACAGACACCCACCCCATCAGTGGCAGCACTTGGGCCCTAGTTGCAAACAGGATGTTTTGATTTGCATCAAGCACATTCAAAAATATGCCATTCTTATCCGTCCCCAGGATGACACCGGGGTAGGTAGCAAAGTCTTTGCTGATCCCAGCTCTGTTCATCTTGGCTTCTTTTAAAAACACATCAAGCAAGGGTTACTCCAAGCGGAGTCTCCCTTTTTTCCAAAAATTGGGCCACACAGACACCCACCCCATCAGTGGCAGCACTTGGGCCCTAGTTGCAAACAGGATGTTTTGATTTGCATCAAGCACATTCAAAAATACGCCATTCTTATCCGTCCCCAGGATGACACCGGGGTAGGTAGCAAAGTCTTTCCTGATCCCAGCTCTGTTCATCTTGGCTTCTTTTAAAAACACATCAAGCAAGGGTTACTCCAAGCGGAGTCTCCCTTTTTTTCCAAAAATTGGGCCACACAGACACCCACCCCATCAGTGGCAGCACTTGGGCCCTAGTTGCAAACAGGATGTTTTGATTTGCATCAAGCACATTCAAAAATACGCCATTCTTATCCGTCCCCAGGATGACACCGGGGTAGGTAGCAAAGTCTTTCCTGATCCCAGCTCTGTTCATCTTGGCTTCTTTTAAAAACACATCAAGCAAGGGTTACTCCAAGCGGAGTCTCCCTTTTTTTCCAAAAATTGGGCCACACAGACACCCACCCCATCAGTGGCAGCACTTGGGCCCTAGTTGCAAACAGGATGTTTTGATTTGCATCAAGCACATTCAAAAATACGCCATTCTTATCCGTCCCCAGGATGACACCGGGGTAGGTAGCAAAGTCTTTGCTGATCCCAGCTCTGTTCATCTTGGCTTCTTTTAAAAACACATCAAGCAAGGGTTACTCCAAGCGGAGTCTCCCTTTTTTCCAAAAATTGGGCCACACAGACACCCACCCCATCAGTGGCAGCACTTGGGCCCTAGTTGCAAACAGGATGTTTTGATTTGCATCAAGCACATTCAAAAATACGCCATTCTTATCCGTCCCCAGGATGACACCGGGGTAGGTAGCAAAGTCTTTCCTGATCCCAGCTCTGTTCATCTTGGCTTCTTTTAAAAACACATCAAGCAAGGGTTACTCCAAGCGGAGTCTCCCTTTTTTTCCAAAAATTGGGCCACACAGACACCCACCCCATCAGTGGCAGCACTTGGGCCCTAGTTGCAAACAGGATGTTTTGATTTGCATCAAGCACATTCAAAAATACGCCATTCTTATCCGTCCCCAGGATGACACCGGGGTAGGTAGCAAAGTCTTTCCTGATCCCAGCTCTGTTCATCTTGGCTTCTTTTAAAAACACATCAAGCAAGGGTTACTCCAAGCGGAGTCTCCCTTTTTTTCCAAAAATTGGGCCACACAGACACCCACCCCATCAGTGGCAGCACTTGGGCCCTAGTTGTACACTTCACAGCTACATTTGCATCAATCACATTCAAAAAAACCCCATAATTAACCGTCCCCAGGATGACACCGGGGTAGGTAGCAAAGTCTTTGCTGACCCATGACTTGTTCATCTTGGCTTCTTTTAAAAACAATGTAAGCAAGGGTTACTCCAAGCGGAGTCTCCCTTTTTTCCAAAAATTGGGCCACACAGACACCCACCCCATCAGTGGCAGCACTTGGGCCCTAGTTGCAAACAGGATGTTTTGATTTGCATCAAGCACATTCCAAATCCACAAGCATTTACTCTCCCCAGGATGACACAGGGGTAGTAAATTCCTTTTGGATCCATGACTTGTTCATTTTGATGAACGTCAGTCTGTCCACATTGTCACTGGACAGACGCGTGCGCTTATCTGTCAGCACACACCCAGCAGCACTGAATACACGTTCAGAGACAACGCTGGCAGCTGGACACGACAAAATCTCCAAGGCGTAACTGGAGAGCTCTGGCCATTTTTCTATGTTTGAAGCCCAAAAGGAGCAAGGCTCCAGTTGCACAGTCATGGCATCGATGTTCATTTGGAGATACTCCTGTATCATCCTCTCCAGCCGTTGAGTATGTGTCAGACTTGTTGTCTCTGGTGGCCTTGCAAAAGAGGGTCTAAAAAAATTATGAAAAGATTCCATAAAATTGCTGTTACCGGCACCAGATACGGTCCTACTGGTACGGGTAGACTGGTGAAGATGACGAGACCGTCCCATGTTTGTCAAGTTACAACTGGGAGATTCCCTCCCTGCACCTGCACGGTTGTTTGGTGGAAAAGCCGAGCTAAGATCGAGTAACAGCTTCTGCTGATACTCCTGCATACGTGCGTCCCTTTCTATGGCTGGAATTATGTCACAAAATTTGGACTTGTACCGGGGATCTAATAGTGTGGCAATCCAGTAGTCATCATCACTTCTAATTTTGACAATACGACTGTCATGTTGGAGGTAGTGCAACAAAAAGGCACTCATGTGTCTTGCGCAGCCATGCGGACCAAGTCCACGCTGTGTTTGTGGCATAGAGGTGCTACCCGTTCTTTCTTCCTCTGACATCTCCCCCCAACCTCTTTCAACTGAAATTTGACCAAGGTCTCCCTCATCCGCTGAGTCTTCCATGTCCATGGACAGTTCGTCCTCCATTTCTTCATGTTCTCCTGCACCTTGCTCAACATTTCGCCTGCTACTATGCGCCCTTGTCGATCCCTGTTCCCCATGGTCCCATGCCTGCTGCGTTGGTGATGATGAACGTCTGGACCTTGGTGATGTTGTTGTCCCTTGCACATATGAATCCTCCTGTAGTTCCTCCCCTTCATGTTGTCCCACCCCCTGACTCCGAATAGTGTTTAGCGTGTGCTCCAGCATGTAAATGACTGGAATCGTCATGCTGATAATGGCATTGTCAGAGCTAAACATATTCGTCGCCATGTCGAAACTGTGCAGAAGGGTGCATAGGTCCTTGATCTGAGACCACTCCATCAGGGTGATCTGCCCCACCTCTGCATCTCGTTGGCCCAGGCTATACGTCATGACGTATTGCACCAGGGCTCTGCGGTGCTGCCACAGTCGCTGTAACATGTGGAGAGTTGAATTCCAGCATGTCGCCACATCGCATTTCAGGCGATGAACCGGCAGGCCGAAAGACTTCTGTAGCGATGCTAGTCGCTCAGCTGCGGCGCTTGAACGCCGGAAGTGAGCAGACAGTTTTCGTGCCCTGTTCAGAAGGCCATCTAGGCCGGGATAGTGTGTTAAAAATTGCTGCACGACAAGGTTCAACACGTGAGCCATACAAGGTACGTGTGTCACCTTGCCCAGGCGAAGGGCCGCACCCAGGTTTGCAGCATTGTCGCACACGGCCTTACCAGGCTGCAGGTTGAGTGGAGACAACCATTTATTAAACTCGGACCGCAGAGCTGACCACAACTCCTCAGCTGTGTGACTCTTATTACCAAGACATGTCAAGCTAAAGACCGCCTGATGCCGTTGCGCTCGGCTGCCAGCATAGTAATGAGGCGTGCGTGATTCCTTCTGCGCAGTGAGAACGCTGGTGGCCTGACCAGGCAGGCTTGGGGCGGAGGTGGAGGACCCAGATGAGGTGGAGGATGCAGAAGCTGTGGCGGAACTTGGACAGACAGAGGATTGACACACAAGTCGTGGGGACGGCAAGACTTGTGCAGCAGACCCTTCACCATCTATCACCATAGTTACCCAGTGCCCAGTCAGCGACATGTAACGTCCCTGTCCATGCTTACTGGTCCAAGTATCGGTGGTGAAATGCACCCGTTCACACACAGAGTTTCTCAAGGAAGCGGTGATGTTGTGTGCGACATGCTGGTGTAGCGCGGGCACACCTTTCTTAGAGAAGTAGTGGCGACTAGGCATCTGGTACTGGGGCACAGCGACAGACATAAGGTCTCTAAAATCCTGTGTGTCCACTAGGCGGAAAGGCAGCATTTCGGTAGCCAACAGCTTACAGAGGGATAGAGTCAACCTCTTAGCTTTGTCATGGGTCGGAGGAAGTGGCCTTTTATTTGACCACATCTGAGGGACAGAGATCTGGCTGCTGTGTGTAGACGGTGTTGAGTAGGGTGTCCCTGGAAAAATGCAGGTTTGTGAGGAAAGTGCAGGCGGAGACATGATGTTGCCTTCATCCAACGTTGGTGCTATCGATGTCTGAGAGAGCTGTACACACTCACTTGTTTCCCCTTCCAAACCAACTGACGACCTTACAAGCAAACTGCCTGTTGCGGTTACAGTGGTGGAAGTTTTGCGTGGAAAAACAGGTGTGACAGCTGTCCCCACAGTCCTAGAAGATGAAGAGCGCGCGGATGCACTGGAAGGGGCGGGCGGTGGATGGTTCGCTCCGCTAGCCGGCATTGCAGCACGGTGAGCTTCCCACCGGGACTTATGATATTTATTCATGTGACGATTCATGGAAGAAGTTGTCAAACTGCTGAGGTTTTGACCTCTACTAACAGAATCATGACAAATGTTACATATCACATGAGTTGGGCGATCTTTTTCGATGTGAAAAAAGGCCCAGGCTAGGCAAGGCTTAGAGGCCATGCGACCTGTTGATCCACCCCGAATAATGCTCATAGGCAGAGTGGTGGCTGAGGATGCAGTTGTAGACGTGCTACCAGTGCTCCGACTCTGTCCAGGAAGGCGCAAGGTAACTTCGTCGTCGGTTGCATCCTCCTCCACCGCCTCTGTTGACCTCCTCGAGTGCCTGACTGGGGGTTGACAGTAGGTGGGATCTAGAACGTCATCATCAATTGTTGTGTTCGCACTCCCCTCCCCCTCAGACCGAGCCTCTTCTTGCCCTGACCGAATATTTAAGTTGTCATCCCAATCGGGTATCTGCGTCTCATCTTCATCAGTATGTTCCTCATTGTCTATAACCACAGGTGTTACAGTTTGTGACAAAGGGTCAACATTATGCTCAGAAACTTGGTCCTCACGGCCTGAATCTGAGTCACAAAGGTTCTGGGCATCACTGCAGACCATTTCCTGTTCTGTACTCACTGTAGCTTGGGAGCAGACCTCTGATTCCCAGGCTATAGTGTGACTGAACAGCTCTGCAGACTCAGCCATCTCAGTTCCACCATACTGTGCAGGGCTGATGGAGACTTCAAAGCTGGGAGAAATCAAGTGTGATTGGGATGACAACTCAGAAGAATGGTGTTTTTTGGATGCGGTACTTGAAGTGGCTGAGAGGGCACTTGTTGGACCACTTGAGATCCATTCAAGCATTTTCCTTTTTTGCCCATCATCTACCTTTGTTCCTCTTGTTCGTGTCCGTAAAAAAGGGAGCACATCGGATTGTCCACAATAAGTAGTAGACATCTTACTTTTGCTAGTAGATGGTCTATCTTCAGCAGATGATAATGGAGCTTTGGCACCTTCCCCACTGACAAAACCTTTTTTGCCTTTTCCACCACGCCTCTTCCCCTTTCCACCAGCATCTGTCATTTTGCCACTCATGTTGATTGCGACAAGATTGTGGACTGAAAATGTGGTAGTAAAAATTGAGAGGTGTTGAAGATTGCAGTGGTGGTCTAGCTTTATTAACAGCAGAATAATAAAGAATAAATATCCCTGACAATGTAACTTAGTTATAATTCGTTGGAGTGTGCAACGCAGGCAGACGTGCTGCAAATGTCTTGGCACTAGTGGGACTATAGCAAAGTCCAATAGCCACGTATAGGATGCCACTAGGTACACTGAGTGTGTGCTAGTATAATGGCTTAGTTATAATTAGTTGGAGTGTGCAACGCAGGCAGACGTGCTGCAAATGTCTTGGCACTAGTGGGACTATAGCAAAGTCCAATATCAACGTATAGGATGCCACTAGGTTCACTGAGTGTGTGCTAGTATAATGGCTTAGTTATAATTAGTTGGAGTGTGCAACGCAGGCAGACGTGCTGCAAATGTCTTGGCACTAGTGGGACTATAGCAAAGTCCAATAGCCACGTATAGGATGCCACTAGGTACACTGAGTGTGTGCTAGTATAATGGCTTAGTTATAATTAGTTGGAGTGTGCAACGCAGGCAGACGTGCTGCAAATGTCTTGGCACTAGTGGGACTATAGCAAAGTCCAATAGCCACGTATAGGATGCCACTAGGTACACTGAGTGTGTGCTAGTATAATGGCTTAGTTATAATTAGTTGGAGTGTGCAACGCAGGCAGACGTGCTGCAAATGTCTTGGCACTAGTGGGACTATAGCAAAGTCCAATAGCCACGTATAGGATGCCACTAGGTACACTGAGTGTGTGCTAGTATAATGGCTTAGTTATAATTAGTTGGAGTGTGCAACGCAGGCAGACGTGCTGCAAATGTCTTGGCACTAGTGGGACTATAGCAAAGTCCAATATCCACGTATAGGATGCCACTAGGTTCACTGAGTGTGTGCTAGTATAATGGCTTAGTTATAATTAGTTGGAGTGTGCAACGCAGGCAGACGTGCTGCAAATGTCTTGGCACTAGTGGGACTATAGCAAAGTCCAATAGCCACGTATAGGATGCCACTAGGTACACTGAGTGTGTGCTAGTATAATGGCTTAGTTATAATTAGTTGGAGTGTGCAACGCAGGCAGACGTGCTGCAAATGTCTTGGCACTAGTGTGACTATAGCAAAGTCCAATAGCCACGTATAGGATGCCACTAGGTACACTGAGTGTGTGCTAGTATAATGGCTTAGTTATAATTAGTTGGAGTGTGCAACGCAGGCAGACGTGCTGCAAATGTCTTGGCACTAGTGGGACTATAGCAAAGTCCAATATCCACGTATAGGATGCCACTAGGTTCACTGAGTGTGTGCTAGTATAATGGCTTAGTTATAATTAGTTGGAGTGTGCAACGCAGGCAGATGCGCTCTGCAAATGTCTTGGCACTAGTAGGACTATAGCAAAGTCCAATAGCCACGTATAGGATGCCACTAGGTACACTGAGTGTGTGCTAGTATAATGGCTTAGTTATAATTAGTTGGAGTGTGCAACGCAGGCAGACGTGCTGCAAATGTCTTGGCACTAGTGGGACTATAGCAAAGTCCAATAGCCACGTATAGGATGCCACTAGGTACACTGAGTGTGTGCTAGTATAATGGCTTAGTTATAATTAGTTGGAGTGTGCAACGCAGGCAGACGTGCTGCAAATGTCTTGGCACTAGTGGGACTATAGCAAAGTCCAATAGCCACGTATAGGATGCCACTAGGTACACTGAGTGTGTGCTAGTATAATGGCTTAGTTATAATTAGTTGGAGTGTGCAACGCAGGCAGACGTGCTGCAAATGTCTTGGCACTAGTGGGACTATAGCAAAGTCCAATAGCCACGTATAGGATGCCACTAGGTACACTGAGTGTGTGCTAGTATAATGGCTTAGTTATAATTAGTTGGAGTGTGCAACGCAGGCAGACGTGCTGCAAATGTCTTGGCACTAGTGGGACTATAGCAAAGTCCAATAGCCACGTATAGGATGCCACTAGGTACACTGAGTGTGTGCTAGTATAATGGCTTAGTTATAATTAGTTGGAGTGTGCAACGCAGGCAGACGTGCTGCAAATGTCTTGGCACTAGTGGGACTATAGCAAAGTCCAATAGCCACGTATAGGATGCCACTAGGTACACTGAGTGTGTGCTAGTATAATGGCTTAGTTATAATTAGTTGGAGTGTGCAACGCAGGCAGACGTGCTGCAAATGTCTTGGCACTAGTGGGACTATAGCAAAGTCCAATAGCCACGTATAGGATGCCACTAGGTACACTGAGTGTGTGCTAGTATAATGGCTTAGTTATAATTAGTTGGAGTGTGCAACGCAGGCAGACGTGCTGCAAATGTCTTGGCACTAGTGGGACTATAGCAAAGTCCAATAGCCACGTATAGGATGCCACTAGGTACACTGAGTGTGTGCTAGTATAATGGCTTAGTTATAATTAGTTGGAGTGTGCAACGCAGGCAGACGTGCTGCAAATGTCTTGGCACTAGTGGGACTATAGCAAAGTCCAATATCCACGTATAGGATGCCACTAGGTTCACTGAGTGTGTGCTAGTATAATGGCTTAGTTATAATTAGTTGGAGTGTGCAACGCAAGCAGATGCGCTCTGCAAATGTCTTGGCACTAGTAGGACTATAGCAAAGTCCAATAGCCACGTATAGGATGCCACTAAAAAACACTTAGTGTGTGCAAGTATAATGGCTTAGTTATAATTAGTTGGAGTGTGCAACGCAGGCAGATGCGCTCTGCAAATGTCTTGGCACTAGTGGGACTATAGCAAAGTCCAATGGCCACGTATAGGATGCCACTAGGTACACTGAGTGTTTGCTAGTAAAATTGCTTAGTTTAAAAAACTTGGAGTGTGCAATGCAGGCAGATGTGCTCTGCTAATGTCTTTGCACTAGTGGGACTATAGCAAAGTCCAATAGCCACGTATAGGATGCCACTAGGTACACTGAGTGTGTGCTAGTATAATGGCTTAGTTATAATTAGTTGGAGTGTGCAACGCAGGCAGACGTGCTGCAAATGTCTTGGCACTAGTGGGACTATAGCAAAGTCCAATATCCACGTATAGGATGCCACTAGGTTCACTGAGTGTGTGCTAGTATAATGGCTTAGTTATAATTAGTTGGAGTGTGCAACGCAGGCAGATGCGCTCTGCAAATGTCTTGGCACTAGTAGGACTATAGCAAAGTCCAATAGCCACGTATAGGATGCCACTAGGTACACTGAGTGTGTGCTAGTATAATGGCTTAGTTATAATTAGTTGGAGTGTGCAACGCAGGCAGACGTGCTGCAAATGTCTTGGCACTAGTGGGACTATAGCAAAGTCCAATAGCCACGTATAGGATGCCACTAGGTACACTGAGTGTGTGCTAGTATAATGGCTTAGTTATAATTAGTTGGAGTGTGCAACGCAGGCAGACGTGCTGCAAATGTCTTGGCACTAGTGGGACTATAGCAAAGTCCAATAGCCACGTATAGGATGCCACTAGGTACACTGAGTGTGTGCTAGTATAATGGCTTAGTTATAATTAGTTGGAGTGTGCAACGCAGGCAGACGTGCTGCAAATGTCTTGGCACTAGTGGGACTATAGCAAAGTCCAATAGCCACGTATAGGATGCCACTAGGTACACTGAGTGTGTGCTAGTATAATGGCTTAGTTATAATTAGTTGGAGTGTGCAACGCAGGCAGACGTGCTGCAAATGTCTTGGCACTAGTGGGACTATAGCAAAGTCCAATAGCCACGTATAGGATGCCACTAGGTACACTGAGTGTGTGCTAGTATAATGGCTTAGTTATAATTAGTTGGAGTGTGCAACGCAGGCAGACGTGCTGCAAATGTCTTGGCACTAGTGGGACTATAGCAAAGTCCAATATCCACGTATAGGATGCCACTAGGTTCACTGAGTGTGTGCTAGTATAATGGCTTAGTTATAATTAGTTGGAGTGTGCAACGCAGGCAGATGCGCTCTGCAAATGTCTTGGCACTAGTGGGACTATAGCAAAGTCCAATAGCCACGTATAGGATGCCACTAGGTACACTGAGTGTTTGCTAGTAAAATTGCTTAGTTTAAAAAAGTTGTAGTGTGCAATGCAGGCAGACGTGCTCTGCAAATGTCTTTGCACTAGTGGGACTATAGCAAAGTCCAATAGCCACGTATAGGATGCCACTAGGTACACTGAGTGTTTGCTAGTAAAATTGCTTAGTTTAAAAAACTTGGAGTGTGCAATGCAGGCAGATGTGCTCTGCTAATGTCTTTGCACTAGTGGGACTATAGCAAAGTCCAATAGCCACGTATAGGATGCCACTAGGTACACTGAGTGTGTGCTAGTATAATGGCTTAGTTATAATTAGTTGGAGTGTGCAACGCAGGCAGACGTGCTGCAAATGTCTTGGCACTAGTGGGACTATAGCAAAGTCCAATAGCCACGTATAGGATGCCACTAGGTACACTGAGTGTGTGCTAGTATAATGGCTTAGTTATAATTAGTTGGAGTGTGCAACGCAGGCAGACGTGCTGCAAATGTCTTGGCACTAGTGGGACTATAGCAAAGTCCAATATCCACGTATAGGATGCCACTAGGTTCACTGAGTGTGTGCTAGTATAATGGCTTAGTTATAATTAGTTGGAGTGTGCAACGCAGGCAGATGCGCTCTGCAAATGTCTTGGCACTAGTAGGACTATAGCAAAGTCCAATAGCCACGTATAGGATGCCACTAGGTACACTGAGTGTGTGCTAGTATAATGGCTTAGTTATAATTAGTTGGAGTGTGCAACGCAGGCAGACGTGCTGCAAATGTCTTGGCACTAGTGGGACTATAGCAAAGTCCAATAGCCACGTATAGGATGCCACTAGGTACACTGAGTGTGTGCTAGTATAATGGCTTAGTTATAATTAGTTGGAGTGTGCAACGCAGGCAGACGTGCTGCAAATGTCTTGGCACTAGTGGGACTATAGCAAAGTCCAATAGCCACGTATAGGATGCCACTAGGTACACTGAGTGTGTGCTAGTATAATGGCTTAGTTATAATTAGTTGGAGTGTGCAACGCAGGCAGACGTGCTGCAAATGTCTTGGCACTAGTGGGACTATAGCAAAGTCCAATAGCCATGTATAGGATGCCACTAGGTACACTGAGTGTGTGCTAGTATAATGGCTTAGTTATAATTAGTTGGAGTGTGCAACGCAGGCAGACGTGCTGCAAATGTCTTGGCACTAGTGGGACTATAGCAAAGTCCAATAGCCACGTATAGGATGCCACTAGGTACACTGAGTGTGTGCTAGTATAATGGCTTAGTTATAATTAGTTGGAGTGTGCAACGCAGGCAGACGTGCTGCAAATGTCTTGGCACTAGTGGGACTATAGCAAAGTCCAATATCCACGTATAGGATGCCACTAGGTTCACTGAGTGTGTACTAGTATAATGGCTTAGTTATAATTAGTTGGAGTGTGCAACGCAGGCAGATGCGCTCTGCAAATGTCTTGGCACTAGTAGGACTATAGCAAAGTCCAATAGCCACGTATAGGATGCCACTAGGTACACTGAGTGTGTGCTAGTATAATGGCTTAGTTATAATTAGTTGGAGTGTGCAACGCAGGCAGACGTGCTGCAAATGTCTTGGCACTAGTGGGACTATAGCAAAGTCCAATAGCCACGTATAGGATGCCACTAGGTACACTGAGTGTGTGCTAGTATAATGGCTTAGTTATAATTAGTTGGAGTGTGCAACGCAGGCAGACGTGCTGCAAATGTCTTGGCACTAGTGGGACTATAGCAAAGTCCAATAGCCACGTATAGGATGCCACTAGGTACACTGAGTGTGTGCTAGTATAATGGCTTAGTTATAATTAGTTGGAGTGTGCAACGCAGGCAGACGTGCTGCAAATGTCTTGGCACTAGTGGGACTATAGCAAAGTCCAATAGCCACGTATAGGATGCCACTAGGTACACTGAGTGTGTGCTAGTATAATGGCTTAGTTATAATTAGTTGGAGTGTGCAACGCAGGCAGACGTGCTGCAAATGTCTTGGCACTAGTGGGACTATAGCAAAGTCCAATAGCCACGTATAGGATGCCACTAGGTACACTGAGTGTGTGCTAGTATAATGGCTTAGTTATAATTAGTTGGAGTGTGCAACGCAGGCAGACGTGCTGCAAATGTCTTGGCACTAGTGGGACTATAGCAAAGTCCAATATCCACGTATAGGATGCCACTAGGTTCACTGAGTGTGTGCTAGTATAATGGCTTAGTTATAATTAGTTGGAGTGTGCAACGCAGGCAGATGCGCTCTGCAAATGTCTTGGCACTAGTAGGACTATAGCAAAGTCCAATAGCCACGTATAGGATGCCACTAAAAAACACTTAGTGTGTGCAAGTATAATGGCTTAGTTATAATTAGTTGGAGTGTGCAACGCAGGCAGATGCGCTCTGCAAATGTCTTGGCACTAGTGGGACTATAGCAAAGTCCAATAGCCACGTATAGGATGCCACTAGGTACACTGAGTGTTTGCTAGTAAAATTGCTTAGTTTAAAAAAGTTGTAGTGTGCAATGCAGGCAGACGTGCTCTGCTAATGTCTTTGCACTAGTGGGACTATAGCAAAGTCCAATAGCCACGTATAGGATGCCACTAGGTACACTGAGTGTGTGCTAGTATAATGGCTTAGTTATAATTAGTTGGAGTGTGCAACGCAGGCAGACGTGCTGCAAATGTCTTGGCACTAGTGGGACTATAGCAAAGTCCAATATCCACGTATAGGATGCCACTAGGTTCACTGAGTGTGTGCTAGTATAATGGCTTAGTTATAATTAGTTGGAGTGTGCAACGCAGGCAGATGCGCTCTGCAAATGTCTTGGCACTAGTAGGACTATAGCAAAGTCCAATAGCCACGTATAGGATGCCACTAGGTACACTGAGTGTGTGCTAGTATAATGGCTTAGTTATAATTAGTTGGAGTGTGCAACGCAGGCAGACGTGCTGCAAATGTCTTGGCACTAGTGGGACTATAGCAAAGTCCAATAGCCACGTATAGGATGCCACTAGGTACACTGAGTGTGTGCTAGTATAATGGCTTAGTTATAATTAGTTGGAGTGTGCAACGCAGGCAGACGTGCTGCAAATGTCTTGGCACTAGTGGGACTATAGCAAAGTCCAATAGCCACGTATAGGATGCCACTAGGTACACTGAGTGTGTGCTAGTATAATGGCTTAGTTATAATTAGTTGGAGTGTGCAACGCAGGAAGACGTGCTGCAAATGTCTTGGCACTAGTGGGACTATAGCAAAGTCCAATAGCCACGTATAGGATGCCACTAGGTACACTGAGTGTGTGCTAGTATAATGGCTTAGTTATAATTAGTTGGAGTGTGCAACGCAGGCAGACGTGCTGCAAATGTCTTGGCACTAGTGGGACTATAGCAAAGTCCAATAGCCACGTATAGGATGCCACTAGGTACACTGAGTGTGTGCTAGTATAATGGCTTAGTTATAATTAGTTGGAGTGTGCAACGCAGGCAGACGTGCTGCAAATGTCTTGGCACTAGTGGGACTATAGCAAAGTCCAATATCCACGTATAGGATGCCACTAGGTTCACTGAGTGTGTGCTAGTATAATGGCTTAGTTATAATTAGTTGGAGTGTGCAACGCAGGCAGATGCGCTCTGCAAATGTCTTGGCACTAGTAGGACTATAGCAAAGTCCAATAGCCACGTATAGGATGCCACTAAAAAACACTTAGTGTGTGCAAGTATAATGGCTTAGTTATAATTAGTTGGAGTGTGCAACGCAGGCAGATGCGCTCTGCAAATGTCTTGGCACTAGTGGGACTATAGCAAAGTCCAATAGCCACGTATAGGATGCCACTAGGTACACTGAGTGTTTGCTAGTAAAATTGCTTAGTTTAAAAAAGTTGTAGTGTGCAATGCAGGCAGACGTGCTCTGCAAATGTCTTTGCACTAGTGGGACTATAGCAAAGTCCAATAGCCACGTATAGGATGCCACTAGGTACACTGAGTGTTTGCTAGTAAAATTGCTTAGTTTAAAAAACTTGGAGTGTGCAATGCAGGCAGATGTGCTCTGCTAATGTCTTTGCACTAGTGGGACTATAGCAAAGTCCAATAGCCACGTATAGGATGCCACTAGGTACACTGAGTGTGTGCTAGTATAATGGCTTAGTTATAATTCGTTGGAGTGTGCAACGCAGGCAGATGCGCTCTGCAAATGTCTTGGCACTAGTGGGACTATAGCAAAGTCCAATAGCCACGTATAGGATGCCACTAGGTACACTGAGTGTTTGCTAGTAAAATTGCTTAGTTTAAAAAAGTTGTAGTGTGCAATGCAGGCAGACGTGCTCTGCAAATGTCTTTGCACTAGTGGGACTATAGCAAAGTCCAATAGCCACGTATAGGATGCCACTAGGTACACTGAATGTTTGCTAGTATAATGGCTTACTTAGAATGAGTTGGAGTGTGCAGAGGACAAGAGGGTACAGTGGCAGGATTGTGGTGCTCTGGGTAGAGGAATGGAAGCCTGCCTTTCTATTCCCTCCTATTGGTGAAATGCAGGGAGGAAATCCCTGACCTGGGCTACACAGACGCTGTTGCTGTTTGCAGGACCTATCACTTATGGCTCTCTGACCCTGCCGCTTTGAGCCCTTAAAAGGACTGCTAGAATGTGCTCTCCCTAAGCTGTCTAACGCTGTGTATGCAGCGCATACAGCTGTATCGGCTATAGGACTCAGGAGGACGGAGCTGCGACACTGATGTCTGACACCAAAGACGCAGAAGGCAGATAATGGCGTTCGTGAAGAAAATGTCCGGTTTTATAATGCAGGGACATGTGACATGCAGATCCTATCACACATGCCGTTGCTTCTCTGGCTCAAAGTCCACTTAGGTGTGTGTGTGTCTGTGATTGGCTGACATGCTGGCCCGCCCCACAAGACGCGCGCGCTTAGGGAAGGAAGACAAGAAAAAAAAAAAAAAAAATGGCGATCGCCATTATAGAAACAGCAGTGATCTGAAGGCGCTGTTCACGCACACTATACACTGAAATGTGATAATAGTTTGATTCACAGAGTGACTTACACTATTACAGCAGAAACCAAGCTAGGATTTAGCTGTTTTTTGGCTGCTAGAACCGTTCTCGAACGTTTCTAGAACTATCGAGCTTTTGCAAAAAGCTCGAGTTCTAGTTCGATCTAGAACATGCCCCAAAATCACTCGAGCCGCGAACTGGAGAACCACGAACCACGAACCGCGCTCAACTCTTCAGGGACCGTGGATATAGCAACAGGTGTATAGGGAGGGGATATGGCCGAGCCAGGTGCATCCCACGTGAAAAACTCTTACAAACAGGGGGGAGGAGACGGGAGACAGGGAACCAGTTGAGATATATCTCGACGTATAACAGTGAGTGGATGACTATGAGATCAATCCTACAAAAAAACTGGAATATATTAAAAACTGAGCCAACTCTGTCTAAACATCTGCCTGACGTCCCTCTCATGACATCGCGAACAAGTAAGAATCTAAGAGATATACTTTCTAAAAGTCATTACGAACCTCCAAAGAGAAATTTATTTAACATGACAGGTCCTCCACATGGATGTTATCCATTTGGTGATTGTATATCCTGTAAAAATAAAAATATATGTAGGGCTAAAGATTTCTCCTCTGCAGATGGCAAAAATACTTATAAAATCAACCATCATATCTCATGTAGCACAACCCAAGTAATATACTATACTACGTGCGGCTACCAAAGGATTTATGTAGGCCTTACGTCACGACAATTAAGAATTAGGGTGCGTGAACATGTCCGTGACATAACAGCTGGAAAAACTGCAACAGATGTTACGCAATTAAAAACAATTCCCCGTCATTTCAGGCAAAAACATAATTCGAATCCTACGACCTTTTCGGTACGGGGTATTGACCATGTAACCTTGGGTAGCTGCGGTGGTAACATCATGAAAATATTAGCACAAAGAGAATGCAGATGGATTTCAACTCTAGGTACTATGAAACCCCAGGATTTGAATGAGTCATTGGGTTTTGCTTCATACCTGTGATTTACCATGTGTGAGAACAATTCTCTCCTTAAATCTCCCTCCATTGGCAGTTCTTTTAATTTGTTTTTAATTATTGTGGTTTTAATATAGTATATTTTTCTCCCTTATTGTTATAGTGACGTTCCTTCGGTCTAATCACTTATCTCACGTTTATTGTGATAAATGAAAATAGGAAAAGAATTGGATTTATTCCTTAGGACTTTAACTGTAGAAGGAGGAAATGAGAGAATGCGAAAAATGGCGATACAAACAAAGGAAGGAAAGAAAAAGAGGAAGATTTGCTATACAAATTGTGGACATTGTCTTATAAGCCCTCTGTTACGGTTGCTGTGGCTCTGGAGACTATGTCCGGATTTCTTGCTACTGCACATGTGCAAGCGCTGGAGACTAAGTCGTATCTTGGAGCCATTGCACATGTGCGGGTGACATCATCGCTGACACGAGGTCACATGTCTCTGACACCTTCTAAGCTGATTGGCCACTGGTCATGTGCTTGTGACACGTGGTCACATGTCTCTGACACCTTCTATGCCGATTGGTCGCTGGTCATGTGCTTGTGACGCTTTGCTCGGTGATAGGCCAGCGTGACGTCATTGCTGCCATTCTGGCAGCGGATTGGCTCTGGTGTCCTCCATCTTGGATGGGGCACAAAGTCTATATAAGACCCTGACGCACGCCACCCGGCGCTCAGTCCTCTTGGTTCATGCATGCGGGTAGACGCTCTGTGCACGTTCCTCTAGGCATCTCTCTGTCTATGTTAGGTGAGCGCTACTGGCAGGGTAGCGTTCTTATACCTTACAGCTTCGGGTGCAGTCCGTATCCTTACCTCTTAGTGGAGCGGACATAGGCAGGTGCCTGAGGCACATGGTCCGGCTGGGCCTCGTGATTCTACTCGTAGGTGGACGTTGCCGCTAGGGTAACGTTCCTTATACTGCGTCTGGCAGTTGTTCGTATCCTCGCACACTAGGGGAGCGAACAGAGGTAGGAGCTTTGTGCGGCTTATGCTGCTGTCCGTCTCTTTTGCACCACTAGAAGAGCGGACCTAGGCAGGTGCCATATCTAGTGGTTCGTGTCCTCGCACACTAGCGGAGCGAACGCAGGTAGGAGCTTTGTGCGGCTTACGCTGCTGTCCATCTCCTGGCACCACTAGAGGAACGGACCTAGGTAGGTGCCATTTCACACTCACTGCTTTTGTCTCTGTGATCTATAACAGAGACCATTCCACACACCCTCCAAGTAAGGGAGGAATTGCTTTATTTTCTAATTATATTCCTCTGTGAGTATAACAGAGGTATTGCACTCTGCACTTGTGCTATCATTATTTACAGTGGCTCACTTATATACCCCTTACCCTCTGCCATAGTCTGCAGCAGAGTCTTTGCACGGTGGACCCTGACTGTCTGACATTCCTTTAGGTTTTATTATCAGACAGCCCCCCGTAACATTAGGACTGAGCCAAGGGTCTGGCAGTTATGGCAGAATATCAGCAGTTACACCGTTACATACAAGTACTTGAGTCGTGGCTCAAGAGTATAGAGGATAAACCTCAGACCATGGTGACATCTGCACATGATCCTCGACTTGCTCTGCCAAACAGATATTCTGGCGATGCCAGATCATGTCGTGGTTTCATTAGTCAGTGTCAGATACACCTAGAGGTCAATTATTCTCGCTTCTCTACGGAGAGGTCCAGAGTAGGCTTTATCATCTCCTTACTTCAGGACAAAGCCTTAGAATGGGCGACTCCCTTATGGGAGCGATCTGATGTGGTTACTCTGAGACATCAAGACTTTCTTGATGCTCTTAAAGCGGTATTCATGGGTCTGCAGGTTACCCATGATGCGGCCCTGAGACTCTTAGATCTATCTCAGGGTTCGTTATCCACTAGTTCTTATGCCATTGCTTTTAGAACTCTGGTGGCAGAACTAGATTGGCCAGAGAAGGTGTTGATTCCTATCTTCTGGAGAGGGTTGGCAGGCTATGTCAAGGATGCCCTTGCTACTCGTGAGGTCCCTGCTTCTCTGGAGGACTTGATCACAGTATCAACGAGGATCGACGTATGCCAAAGGGAACGTAGACTCGAGGTCTCTTCCTCACGCCCTAAGCATCGGGCTATTCCAGTTGTTGAGGGTCCACTACCATCTTCCTCAGCATCTGAAACATCTCCCACTCCTATGAAGTTAGGTCATACGTCCTACAGACTACGCAAGTCTGGTCCTCCTATATGTTACGTATGTCGTCAGTCTGGGCACTATGCCAACAAGTGTTCTAGTCGTCAGGGAAACTCCCAGGCCTAGTAACCATTAGAGGGGGGTTACTAGAGACGTCTTCTGCACCCTCTAAGTGTAGTATCCCAGGTCAGCTCTCATTCTCTGAGAATACATGGCCTATTATGGCTTTTGTGGATTCCGGAGCTGACGGGACTTTTGTGTCCTCAGGATTTGTAAAGAGACACAATATTCCCTCTATCATGTTAGAGGCGCCTATTCTTGTCCGTGTTGTTAATGGGACTATGTTGTCTGACTCCATTACATTGAGGACAGTTCCCTTGCGCCTTTCCCTGCCTCAGGGTCATATAGAGGAGATTTCTTTTCTTGTTTTGCCTGAGGGTATAGACGACGTCCTTCTGGGTCTCCCATGGCTTCGGACTCATGCTCCTCACATTGACTGGGAGTCCGACAGCATTATTAGTTGGGGTTCGAAATGTCAGTCCCGATGTCTTCCCTTACCACCTAAGGTCGTTGCGGTTGCATTAACTGATCTCTCTCCCATACCTACACCCTATTTGGATTTCCCTGACGTGTTCTCCAAACAGGGTGCTGAGGTTCTTCCACCCCATAGGCCGTATGTTACGGTTGCTGCGAGCACTGGAGACTATGTCCAGATTTCTTGCTACTGCACATGTGCGAGCGCTGGAGACTAAGTCCAGATTTCTTGCTACTGCACATGTGCGAGCGCTGGAGACTAAGTCCAGATTTCTTGCTACTGCACATGTGCGAGCGCCGGAGACTAAGTCCAATCTTGGAGCCATTGCACATGTGCGGGTGACATCATCGCTGACACGAGGTCACATGTCTCTGACACCTTCTATGCCGATTGGTCGCTGGTCATGTGCTTGTGACGTCTTGCTCGGTGATAGGCCAGCATGACGTCACTCCTGTCGTTCTGGCAGCGGATTGGCTCTGGTGTCCTCCATCTTGGATTGGGCACAGAGTCTATATAAGACCCTGACACACGCCGCATGGTGCTCAGTCCTCTTGGTTCATGCATATGAGTAGACGCTCTGTGCGCGTTCCTCTAGGCATTCCTCTGTCTATGCTAGGTGAGCGCTACCGGCAGGGTAGTGTTCTTATACCTTACAGCTTCGGCTGCTGTCCGTATCCTTACCTCTTAGGGGAGCGGACATAGGCAGGTGCCTGAGGCACATGGTCTGGCTGGGCCTTGTGATTCTACTCGTAGGTGGACGTTGCCGCTAGGGTAACGTTCCTTATACTGCGTCTGGCAGTTGTTCGTATCCTCGCACACTAGGGTAGCGAACAGAGGTAGGAGCTTTGTGCGGCTTACGCTGCTGTTCGTCTCTTTTGCACCACTAGAAGAGCGGACCTAGGCAGGTGCCATATTTAGTGGTTCGTGTCCTCGCACACTAGTGGAGCGAACGCAGGTAGGAGCTTTGTGCGGCTTACGCTGCTGTTCGTCTCTTTTGCACCACTAGAAGAGCGGACCTAGGCAGGTGCCATATCTAGTGGTTCGTGTCCTCGCACACTAGTGGAGCGAACGCAGGTAGGAGCTTTGTGCGGCTTACGCTGCTGTTCGTCTCTTTTGCACCACTAGAAGAGCGGACCTAGGTAGGTGCCATTTCGCACACATTGCCTTTGTCTCTGTGATTATTAACAGAGATCATTCCACACACCCTCCAAGTAAGGGAGGAATTGCTTTACTTACTTATTATATCCTTCTGTGAGTTAACAGAGGTATTGCACTCTGCCATAGTCTGCAGCAAAGTCTTTGCACGGTGGACCCTGACTGTCTGATACTCCTTTCGGTTATTATCAGACAGCCCCCCGTAACACCGTATGACTGTGCCATAGACCTTATCCCAGGTTCGGTTCCACCTAAGAGCAGGGTTTACCACCTGTCGATACCTGAGTCGGAGGCCATGTCGACCTATATAAGAGAGAGTTTAGAGAAGGAGTTCATTCGTAAGTCTGTCTCTCCCGCGGGAGCTGGGTTTTTCTTTGTTCGGAAGAAAGAGGGTGATTTGCGTCCCTGCATAGATTACAGGGGTCTTAACGCAATCACAATAAAGAACAAATACCTGTTACCTTTACTTTCGGAGCTCTTTGACAGACTGAGGGGAGCTCAGGTTTTTACGAAGTTGGATCTGCGGGGTGCGTATAACTTGGTACGAATTCGAGAGGGTGACGAATGGAAGACCGCTTTTAACACCCGAGACGGTCACTATGAATACCTCGTCATGCCTTTTGGTTTATGTAATGCACCCGCAGTATTTCAGGACTTCGTAAACGATGTGTTCAGGGATTTACTGTTATCCTCCGTCGTGGTGTATCTGGACGACATCCTGATTTTTTCTCCTGATCTGGAGACTGATTGTCAGGATGTCGTTCGTGTCCTTTCCCATTTAAGGGAGCACTCATTGTTTGCTAAACTCGAAAAATGTGTATTCGAGCAGTCATCCTTGCCTTTTTTGGGCTACATTATCTCACAAGAGGGTCTGGCTATGGATCCTGCGAAGCTCTCTGCTGTCCTGGAATGATCCGAACCTCATTCCTTGAAGGCGGTGCAACGCTTCTTAGGATTCATAAATTATTACAGGCAGTTCATACACCATTTATCTACTTTGGTGGCCCCTTTGGTGGCCTTGACTAAGAAAGGTGCTAATCCAAAAGTCTGGTCTACTGAGACATCTCAGGCTTTTGAGGCAGTAATAAGACACTTTTCAACTGCTCCCGTTCTTCAAAGACCCGATGAGAATAAGCCCTTCCTCTTGGAGGTTGATGCCTCTTCTGTGGGTGCTAGTGCGGTCTTGTATCAAAAGAACGGTGCAGGTAGAAAAAGGCCGTGTTTCTTCTTTGCTAAAACCTTTTCACCGGCAGAGAGAAACTATACCATTGGGGATAGGGAACTGCTCGCCTTGAGATTAGCCTTGGAGGAGTGGCATCACTTGCTGGAAGGAGCGAAACATCCTTTCCAGGTCTATACAGACCATAAGAATCTGACGTACTTACAAACCGCTCAGCGTCTGAATCCTCGCCAAGCCCGCTGGTTCTTGTTTTTCTCCCGCTTTCACTTCTCCATCAACTATCTGTCTGGGAGTAAGAATATCAAGGCAGACGCTCTGTCTCGCTCTGTGGTTTCTACCCAGGAAGAGATTGACGAACCTCGTCTTATCCTTCCCTCCCGGGTTTTTCATAAGCTCTCCCCTGTGACGTTAGACCAAATCCCACCGGGCAAGACCTTTGTGCCACCTGATCGACAGAATGATATACTGTCGTGGGCCCACACCTCAAAGGTGGGTGGGCATTTTGGTATTAAGCGGATACGAGAGTTACTGGAGAGGTGGTACTGGTGGCCACACTTAGCCAGCCACGTCAAGAGATATGTCGGTTCCTGCTACTCGTGTGCTCGCAACCGTCCATTACGGCAGAGACCGGCTGGGCTCTTGCATCCTTTACCAGTGCCAGATAGACCATGGGAGGTGGTAGGCATAGACTTTGTGGGGGATCTTCCGTGTTCACAGGGACATAGATTTGTGTGGGTCATTACGGACCATTTCTCCCAGATGGTTCATCTCGTACCGTTATCGAGAATCCCGTCTTCTAGGGTACTAGCCAAACTATTCTTCAAGCATGTCTTTAGGCTTCACGGGATGCCAGATCGTATCATTTGTGATAGAGGCCCGCAATTTGATTCCCGTTTCTGGCGAGATCTTTGTAGCCTTCTGCAAATTGAGTTGAATCTCTCTTCGGCATACCATCCGGAGACCAATGGTTTGGTTGAGCATACCAATTAATCCATGATTATACAGTTAGGTCCAGAAATATTTGGACAGTGACACAAGTTTTGTTATTTTAGCTGTTTACAAAAACATGTTCAGAAATACAATTATATATATAATAATGGCTGAAAGTGCACACGCCCAGCTGCAATATGAGAGTTTTCACATCCAAATCGGAGAAAGGGTTTAGGAATCATAGCTCTGTAATGCATAGCCTCCTCTTTTTCAAGGGACCAAAAGTAATTGGACAAGGGACTCTAAGGGCTGCAATTAACTCTGAAGGCGTCTCCTTCGTTAACCTGTAATCAATGAAGTAGTTAAAAGGTCTGGGGTTGATTACAGGTGTGTGGTTTTGCATTTGGAAGCTGTTGCTGTGACCAGACAACATGCAGTCTAAGGAACTCTCAATTGAGGTGAAGCAGAACATCCTGAGGCTGAAAAAAAAGAAAAAATCCATCAGAGAGATAGCAGACATGCTTGGAGTAGCAAAATCAACAGTCGGGTACATTCAGAGAAAAAAGGAATTGACTGGTGAGCTTGGGAACTCAAAAGGCCTGGGCGTCCACGGATGACAACAGTGGTGGATGATCGCCGCATACTTTCTTTGGTGAAGAAGAACCCATTCACAACATCAACTGAAGTCCAGAACACTCTCAGTGAAGTAGGTGTATCTGTCTCTAAGTCAACAGTAAAGAGAAGACTCCATGAAAGTAAATACAAAGGCTTCACATCTAGATGCAAACCATTCATCAATTCCAAAAATAGACAGGCCAGAGTTAAATTTGCTGAAAAACACCTCATGAAGCCAGCTCAGTTCTGGAAAAGTATTCTATGGACAGATGAGACAAAGATCAACCTGTACCAGAATGATGGGAAGAAAAAAGTTTGGAGAAGAAAGGGAACGGCACATGATCCAAGGCACACCACATCCTCTGTAAAACATGATGGAGGCAACGTGATGGCATGGGCATGCATGGCTTTCAATGGCACTGGGTCACTTGTGTTTATTGATGACATAACAGCAGACAAGAGTAGCCGGATGAATTCTGAAGTGTACCGGGATATACTTTCAGCCCAGATTCAGCCAAATGCCGCAAAGTTGATCGGACGGCGCTTCATAGTACAGATGGACAATGACCCCAAGCATACAGCCAAAGCTACCCAGGAGTTCATGAGTGCAAAAAAGTGGAACATTCTGCAATGGCCAAGTCAATCACCAGATCTTAACCCAATTGAGCATGCATTTCACTTGCTCAAATCCAGACTTAAGACGGAAAGACCCACAAACAAGCAAGACCTGAAGGCTGCGGCTGTAAAGGCCTGGCAAAGCATTAAGAAGGAGGAAACCCAGCGTTTGGTGATGTCCATGGGTTCCAGACTTAAGGCAGTGATTGCCTCCAAAGGATTCGCAACAAAATATTGAAAATAAAAATATTTTGTTTGGGTTTGGTTTATTTGTCCAATTACTTTTGACCTCCTAAAATGTGGAGTGTTTGTAAAGAAATGTGTACAATTCCTATAATTTCTATCAGATATTTTTGTTCAAACCTTCAAATGAAACGTTACAATCTGCACTTTCTGTTGTCGAGATTTCATTTCAAATCCAATGTGGTGGCATGCAGAGCCCAACTCACGAAAATTGTGTCACTGTCCAAATATTTCTGGACCTAACTGTATACCTTCAACACTTTTTTGCTGAGAACCACGATAACTGGTCCTCCCTCCTACCCTGGGCAGCATTTGCCCTTAACAATTCGCTGGCTGAGGCCACTGGGCAGACACCATTCGTACTCAATAATGGACAACACCCTAGGGTACCGGTACCGTTTCCTGCTGCTGCACCTTCTCCTCTTGTGGCCGACTGGGCAACTAATGCCAGAGAGGTTTGGGATCGGACTCAAGAGTCGATCCAAGCAGCTAAGGACCGTATGAAGACGGTGTCCGATCGGTTTCGTCGCCCAGCTCCTGTCTTTTCTCCAGGGGATTTTGTGTGGCTCTCTGCAAAACACGTGAAACTTAGAGTGAGCTCTGTCAAATTTGCTCCTCGCTTCCTGGGTCCTTATGAGGTTCTTCGACAGGTAAATCCTGTAGTCTACCAATTGAAGTTACCCGTCCATCTTAGGATCCATGACAAATTCCATGTTTCACTGCTAAAGCCGGCTATTTTACCTCACGCTCAAGAGGTGCACTCTCCTGCCTCTGATTCCTCTCGCTCTAGCTATGAGCTACGAGCCATAGTTGGTTCTAAGATGGTTAGAGGGTGCAGGTTCTTCTTGATAGATTGGGAGGGCTATGGCGCGGAACATCGCTCTTGGGAGCCTGAGGAGGCTGTCCATGCTCCCGACTTAGTTGCCGATTACCTGCGTCGCCGGGAGGGGGGCCCTTGAGGGGGAGGTACTGTTACGGTTGCTGTGGCTCTGGAGACTATGTCCGGATTTCTTGCTACTGCACATGTGCAAGCGCTGGAGACTAAGTCCTATCTTGGTGCCATTGCACATGTGCGGGTGACATCATCGCTGACACGAGGTCACATGTCTCTGACACCTTCTAAGCTAATTGGCCACTGGTCATGTGCTTGTGACACGTGGTCACATGTCTCTGACACCTTCTATGCCGATTGGTCGCTGGTCATGTGCTTGTGACGCTTTGCTCGGTGATAGGCCAGCGTGACGTCATTGCTGTCATTCTGGCAGCAGATTGGCTCTGGTGTCCTCCATCGTGGATGGGGCACAAAGTCTATATAAGACCCTGACGCACGCCACCCGGCGCTCAGTCCTCTTGGTTCATGCATGCGAGTAGACGCTCTGTGCAAGTTCCTCTAGGCATCTCTCTGTCTATGTTAGGTGAGCGCTACTGGCAGGGTAGCGTTCTTATACCTTACAGCTTCGGCTGCAGTCCGTATCCTTACCTCTTAGTGGAGCGGACATAGGCAGGTGCCTGAGGCACATGGTCCGGCTGGGCCTCGTGATTCTACTCATAGGTGGACGTTGCCGCTAGGGTAACGTTCCTTATACTGCGTCTGGCAGTTGTTCGTATCCTCGAACACTAGGGGAGCGAACAGAGGTAGGAGCTTTGTGCGGCTTATGCTGCTGTCCGTCTCTTTTGCACCACTAGAAGAGCGGACCTAGGCAGGTGCCATATCTAGTGGTTCGTGTCCTCGCACACTAGTGGAGCGAACGCAGGTAGGAGCTTTGTGCGGCTTACGCTGCTGTCCGTCTCTTTTGCACCACTAGAAGAGCGGACCTAGGCAGGTGCCATATCTAGTGGTTCGTGTCCTCGCACACTAACGGAGCGAACGCAGGTAGGAGCTTTGTGCGGCTTACGCTGCTGTCCGTCTCCTGGCACCACTAGAGGAACAGACCTAGGTAGGTGTGTGAAGCCCCACAGGTGTTGTATCGGTGCATACCTTCAGGGACTCCACGTAGCTGGTGCTGGTCACAGGTAGGGAATCTTCGGTTTTGATTGTGACGCCACTCTCAGTATTGCGGCCAGTAGGGACCGCCACTGCAGGTTGAGGGTCGCCTGGGGCTGATGGTGTGTGCAGTTAGTTGGAATAGCCTCCTGAGAGTGAGGCAAGCCCCAGGGCCCGGTGTAGGTTTGTAGTACCACAAGTCGCAGAATGACTCACACAGGCAGAATTGTCTTTCAAGGGCTTTACTCACATTTGATGGCAGGGTGAGTAGCCCGGGCGTAGCTGGGATGAACCAGATGGGAACCAGGTATCCTTCCGGCTGACTTTATGAGGGTGACTACTGACTCGCCTTCCTTAGCCCTTGGTGGTTTGGGGTGACCCCGACTTTGAGTCCCTATGGGGGTCACCCAGGGAAGATGCTGCAGCCTCTCTCCCCCTTTTGTTTGCCGTTTGCTTGTTCCCCGGACCAGGCCACTCCGGCTGCTTGCCTCCTGTGACCTATGGGCCCTCACTGCGGTTACGTGGCTGCGGCTTTTGTGGTGTTGTGGTGTGGGCTTTGAGAGCCCCACACCGGCAGGTTTAGCAGAAGAAAGCTGGATCTATCTTCGCTTCGGGATCTGCCGCCCGGTTGGGCCTGGTGCTCTCTAGCAGTCTCCTTACTTCCCACTCCGTGCTTTCTCTCTAGCTGAAGCTGGCTTTCAGGCAGCACTCCTAGTTGACCGTTCTCCCCCGTCGGTAGCCACTGCGCGGGCGCTGTTAGACAGCATCTGCCCCACAGGTCTGCTCCTCACTGAGCCCTCTGGAGTTCTCTGCTCTAACTGACTCACTGCTCCTCCTCTCCTGTTCTTGCCTACGCCACCTAGCAACCAGATTCTCTTACCACACCCCTTGAGAGGAGATGGAGGCTTTTGGCCCCCTCCACTATTCCAGTGAAGGTCAAGGCTTTTTCCCCCTCCTGGGATCCCCAGGGGTCCTCTCATGGGTACATGTGTGAGACCTGATCACTATGCGCCTGTGTACCACACCCCTGTCAGCCTTCTGGATTACCTGTATTGTACTGTCCCCAGCATGGGTGCAGTACTCAGTGGTGCCTGACCAGGTCAGGGGCGCCACACTCCCCCTTAGTTATCACCAGCACGTCCTCGGGCTGCAAGACAACATTTTAAAATGCATAAAACATTAAAACATGTAAAACATTTTTAAAAGCACCAGGTACCATACATCACCACCCTCCACCCACAAGTCCGTTAACCCACCCAAAACCCTTTCACGTTGGCCGCGGCTTCAGCCACTTCTGGCAGGATGTAGAGGCGGCTTACATGGGCTGGTGGTTTCAGGGTATACCTGGCCTGGTGGATCCGCGCCTTCAGCCTCTTCTGGCAGGATGCAGAGGCGGCCTCCACAGTTGGTGCTGACCAGGTACCCTCTTTGTGGTGGTGAGCCAAGGCCCCATAAACAGGCGTGCTCTCTGGTTGCAGGTGAGCCAAGGCCCTATATACGGACGGGCTCCTCCTGGTTGCAGACGAGCCAAGCCCCTAAACAGGCTGACTCTGGTGGTGGTGGTGCCCTCTGGTGTAACTATTTACACTGCGAGAGTTTGTGGCTATAGCCAGTTCATAGCCTTAAGGTTTATTTCTCACAATAGTTTTTGTGGGCACATGCTTAAACGTTGCAAAACAAAACTTTTCAAAACTTTAACTTCTGTACTTCTTTCTTTACTTTACTCCTCTTTACCAGGGCTTGAGCCTGTATGGCGATGGCACCTGCTGCTTTCCTGCTCTCTGTCGTCGTCTGTGGTCGTCTCATCTGTAGGTTCCTTGTCTTTTCTTTCTTGATCTTCATCTGTTTCCTTATCTCTGTCTTTTCTTTCTTGTAGCATGGGGTGGCTGTAAGGTTTGCTGGTGCATAGTGCTACGTCAAGCGCGTACAGTCCTCTTTCGCCTTGATGCATAGTAAACGGGACTGAATCTCCCATCTTTAGATTTCTGCCAGGGTGTCCTCTAGGCAGATGAGCGCTCACATCTCTCCGATTGACAAATATCCCTTCTTTGATACCAGGGGCTACAATGAATCCATATCCACTTCTCAGATTAAAATCCTCCACTACTCCTCTGAAAAGGGGTCCTCTGGCCTGGGCTTTGGACCTTCTCAGGGCTCGTTTTTCTTGCAAGTCTCTGGCGGTGACTTCTCTCTGCTCTGGAGATGACGGTGCAGAGGATAGTTGCGTTCTGTTGCGGTGTGTCTTACGGGCTGGATTCTGTAGGGTGCAGCTCACAAACTCCCAGGTAAGGCTTTTGGGCAGTTCTTCTTCTGCAGATGGGGTCAGGTCTTCCTCATCCCAGCGAGAATAGGGCAGCATCTCTGGCTCTGGGTATGGCTCTGGAGTCAGCTTCTCAGCTTCCTGGCCTCCTCCCCCCCTTAGTTCTTCCTGGCACTCCTTGGGTAGCAGTGCTGGGGATGGATTTCTTTCTGCCGGCCCAGGTGGGGAACTCTTTGCCGTGGTTGCTGCAGGAGCTGTCGGGATACTCTTTGGGGTGTGCGGAGGGAGCATGTACCGCTCCACCATCTCCCGTGGGAACTTAGCTTCCAGGTCGGCTTTTAGCTGCCAGTATGCGGAGTCCTCACCTACCAGGGATTGTCTAGCAGGGACTTCCTGAACCTGGGGAGCCTTGTCTGCTCTGGCCTTGCGGGCTGGGGTAAATGGTACGTCAGCCTTGTCTTGGCGGGCCGCGCCTGGCATGGCGGCGGCCTGGTCTTGGCGGGCCGCGCCCTGTATGGCGGCGGCCTGGTCTTGGCGGGCCGCGCCCTGTATGGCGGCGGCCTGGATCGGCGTCGCAGCTGCGATGGGGTCTGTGCAGGCTGAGCTGGGCGTCGCTGCAGCGGCCGGGGCTTGGCGGGCCGAGCAGGGCATCGCTGCGGCGGCCGGGGCTTGGCGGGCCGAGCAGGGCATCGCTGCGGCGGCCGGGGCTTGGCGGGCCGAGCAGGGCATCGCTGCGGCGGCCGGGGCTTGGCGGGCCGCACCTGGCGTGGCTGCGGCCTGGTTCAGCGTCGCCGCGCCGGGCGCCTCTTCAGGGACCGCGGGCGTGGCAGTAGGGGTCGGGGCACTTGCGCTAGCCGGGGCATCACTCGACTCACCCATCGTTGGCAGCATCGGGGTCTGAGTTGTCACCGCCCGATCTGGCACTCGGTGCGCGGCTCTCTCCTCGTAGGCCCGAACCGCCGCGGTCATCCATAGGAACTCCTCGCGTCCCTCTCTGATCAGCCTTCCGACCCTGGCTTCCAGTTGATCGCAGAACTCGGCAAGCTCCCGACACCACCAGGCAGCGGAGCCTGGCTCTGGGTCTCTGCACTCAGACGCCATTTTCATTAGCAAGCTGCTGGCTTCTCTTCTGCTCCGCCGTCTCCGGACGCTTCCGCTCTCTTTTCTGGCAAGCTCCGAACTCTGCAGGGGATCTCTGGGTAGCCACACCTCTTCGTGGGCGGTAACTTCTTCCAGCGCGGGCTGCTGTTGTTTTTCAGCGCGCTTTTCATGGTGGCAATATGGCGGCGCTTCCAATTTTTCAAGCGGACCGCCCAGGCACATGGTCACCTGTCTGAACAGGTCTAGTCCTTATCCTGTTCGTGACGCCAGATGTGAAGCCCCACAGGTGTTGTATCGGTGCATACCTTCAGGGACTCCACGTAGCTGGTGCTGGTCACAGGTAGGGAATCTTCGGTTTTGATTGTGACGCCACTCTCAGTATTGCGGCCAGTAGGGACCGCCACTGCAGGTTGAGGGTCGCCTGGGGCTGATGGTGTGTGCAGTTAGTTGGAATAGCCTCCTGAGAGTGAGGCAAGCCCCAGGGCCCGGTGTAGGTTTGTAGTACCACAAGTCGCAGAATGACTCACACAGGCAGAATTGTCTTTCAAGGGCTTTACTCACATTTGATGGCAGGGTGAGTAGCCCGGGCGTAGCTGGGATGAACCAGATGGGAACCAGGTATCCTTCCGGCTGACTTTATGAGGGTGACTACTGACTCGCCTTCCTTAGCCCTTGGTGGTTTGGGGTGACCCCGACTTTGAGTCCCTATGGGGGTCACCCAGGGAAGATGCTGCAGCCTCTCTCCCCCTTTTGTTTGCCGTTTGCTTGTTCCCCGGACCAGGCCACTCCAGCTGCTTGCCTCCTGTGACCTATGGGCCCTCACTGCGGTTACGTGGCTGCGGCTTTTGTGGTGTTGTGGTGTGGGCTTTGAGAGCCCCACACTGGCAGGTTTAGCAGAAGAAAGCTGGATCTATCTTCGCTTCGGGATCTGCCGCCCGGTTGGGCCTGGTGCTCTCTAGCAGTCTCCTTACTTCCCACTCCGTGCTTTCTCTCTAGCTGAAGCTGGCTTTCAGGCAGCACTCCTAGTTGACCGTTCTCCCCCGTCGGTAGCCACTGCGCGGGCGCTGTTAGACAGCATCTGCCCCACAGGTCTGCTCCTCACTGAGCCCTCTGGAGTTCTCTGCTCTAACTGACTCACTGCTCCTCCTCTCCTGTTCTTGCCTACGCCACCTAGCAACCAGATTCTCTTACCACACCCCTTGAGAGGAGATGGAGGCTTTTGGCCCCCTCCACTATTCCAGTGAAGGTCAAGGCTTTTTCCCCCTCCTGGGATCCCCAGGGGTCCTCTCATGGGTACATGTGTGAGACCTGATCACTATGCGCCTGTGTACCACACCCCTGTCAGCCTTCTGGATTACCTGTATTGTACTGTCCCCAGCATGGGTGCAGTACTCAGTGGTGCCTGACCAGGTCAGGGGCGCCACAGGTGCCATTTCACACTCACTGCTTTTGTCTCTGTGATCTATAACAGAGACCATTCCACACACCCTCCAAGTAAGGGAGGAATTGCTTTATTTTCTAATTTTATTCCTCTGTGAGTTTAACAGAGGTATTGCACTCTGCACTTGTGCTATCATTATTTACAGGGGCACACTTATATACTCCTTTTCCTCTGCCATAGTCTGCAGTCTTTGCACGGTGGACCCTGACTGTCTGACATTCCTTTAGCTTTTATTATCAGATAGCCCCCCGAAACACCCTCCTTGTTCTTTCTCCTTCTCCCCCTCCCCCTTTTTCCCCCCCTTGCCCTCCTCCCATCCCTTATCCAAACCCCACCTCCCCTTCTCTTCCCCCCCCCCTCTCTCTCCTTCCTTCCCCTTTTCTCCCCCCCCCCTTTTGGGCACAAATTATTGATAAAAGATTAAGTGACTTAATTATAAACTCTGACAGCCATGTACAAAATGAACTGAATAACATGACTTAGAGATTAACAATAATATATAATTTGGTTAATAGTTTATTGATATTAGGTAAAATGGAATTATTCTGTTTCTCTTAATAGGTGGCCTACTACATGATCAATCTTTTGGTCGCTGTGTTCATCCATGCGGGGGTTGGCATGGTGCCTGCCACCCCGACGCGGGATTGAATGCCGCGGCTTATGGAAGATCATGTTTAGGGAGACTACCGATAGAGAAAATATTTGTAATGGCATGTATGACATTTGAGATCTAATAATTATATACTAACTCTGAAAGGGTAAAAAAGTACAGGAGAAAAAAACAATATTAATCTGCTATAATTATTTATCTATAAATGATATCACAAGCATAGATTAAGAAATTTGAAACAGTATTATGATATATAAAAAAGTTCCCCCCTCCCTCCTCTCTTGTGGGTGATATGATATATATGGCTATTGAGGCGGTGCCACAATGTAAGAACAGCTTACCATAAGAATTCCCTGTTATTTTCTCCTTATATATGGAGTTTAATTACCATCTTGTTATTGTCATTCCCCTTTTTCCTTTATTCTAATGTCTATTTCCTTAAAATATTGTAAAACTCAGAATAATTAATTAAATATAACTCAATCTTATAAGTGACTTAATAGGTCTTGGATGCGGCCATGCTCGGTCGCTGCAACATGCGCTTTCCTCTTCTGTATATGCTGGAGTGGCTGATCTATCTATATCTCCCGTGACTGTTCTGTCGGGACATGTGGTGGGACAGTAAGGCGCCTCCTGCCCTACCCCGTGTGGCCGATACTCGGCGTGTGTGAGGTGTACCTGGACTAAGCCTCCCAGGTATGTGCAGAGGAGGACTGCTAATAATTTTGCGAATAGCGATCACCTTGTAAGCCACGCCCCCAGACCATGGAGTTGGTCGGTAGTATTTACTCCCTCCTGCACATGCTCTGGTTGGTGTGGTTGGCGGAACAAAGCATGTCCTTGCATCAATGCACATGTGTAGTGACCTCACTGCCATGTGGCCTCCTCCGTCCAATGGAATATACATGGGAATATATGACTCATGTTAATCAATGCACACTTGCGATGCAATACATTGGATTGCTTGGAGGACGTCACGTGGCACTGAGCGGTGCCGCATTTAATACAGGGAAGGAATGCCCAGAAACCACACCTCCTTGAAGAAGCAAGTTGTGAAACATGTGTCGGGGAGCTGTCCGGGTGGTCCACTTCCATTATGGGTAAATAATACATCTATTGATTTTAACTGTTTAATGATCATATGCATATGAGCGCTATTATCTACTGATAATGCTTGGGGAACTAGTGACCTGACATTTGGCTGCATATACTGTGCATTTACCACATTGGAAGCGTGGGGGCTCCCTTGATTTTTTTCCCCACTGCACCTGGGATTAAGTGGTGATATGCACGCGGCACAGCAGCCATCTCTCAGGAAATAATATGAGAAACAGGGGGTTAGAAAAATTATGATATTCCTGCTGATCCACTGGAGCTGTGGATACTTTAATACCGCCAGTGTGACTAATTAGATGAATCTGAAAATAACATTTGGAGGATTTTATTGCGGTATTTCTGTACCACTGCTCCTGTTTGATTTGGGAAATCTTTGTGACCCAATATATAAAACCAACACTGATGACAATTAGTGCTGGAATAATCCCCTTGCTAATGAATATATAGATCTCTCCTTTTTATAGGGATTAAAGCTGGAGGATTTAATAAAGTTTTATTATTCCTCTTACCACGACTATCCCCCATGCTTACCTGTGTGCATTGATGTTTGAGCAGCTTATTTTATTGACCCCATGAACTAGCCTTGTTTTTGACTGGGATTAATTTGCTATAATACTGAGCACAATATTTTAATAGTAATTTTTTCTGTAAAGAATGAAAAATATTCTGTATATATTATTGATGAATAAAATAAAAATATGCATAATTTGATACTGACTCAAGTCTCTTATATTTTGAAGTTGTTGGAGTCATAAGGTATCCAAAAGATGGGTTTTTTGAACTTCTGTACTGTGCCATGCCATACCCTGTAGACAGCGCTTGATTGGAGCCAATTTCATCCTACAATAGGCTAATGACCCAAAGCACACCTCCAAATTATGCATGAACTATTTAGGGAAGAAGCAGGCAGCTGGCATTCTATGTGTAATGGAGTGGCCAGCCCAGTCACCAGATCTCAACCCTATTGAGCTGTTGTGGGAGCAGCTTGACCATATGGTAGGCAAAAAGTGCCCATCAAGCCAATCCAACTTGTGGGAGGGGCTTCTGGAAGCATGGGGTGAAATATCTCCCGATTACCTCATCAAATTAACAGCTAGAATGCCAATGGTCTGCAAAGCTGTAATTGCTGAAAAGGGAGCATTCTTTGACGAAAGCAAAGTTTGAAAGAGAAAATTATTATTTCAAGTATAAATCATTATTTCTAACCTAGTCAATGTCTGGACTATATTTTCTATTCATTATGGAACTCATTTGATAAATGAAAGTAGGATTTTTCATGGAAAAGACAAAATTGTCTGGGTGACGTTAAACGTTTGAACTGCAGTGTACGTTTGGAAGGGATTGCTCTTACTTACCCATTTTGGCGGTAACCTGTTACACCTCGTGGCTCTCCTGTGGCAAGGAATGAGACAGTCTCCTTGCCTGCCACGAGCGCTCCTGCTCAGCAGCGCCGAAGGTCTGCCAGACTGCGCAGAGTGCAGGAGAAACCTCCTCAGAGAGGCAGCACAAGGGTGACACCTAGTGGTACTCCTGTTGCAAGAAATGAGGTGGTCTCCCATTCCTTGCCTGCCGCAGCTCCTCCTGCTCAGCAGCCTCGAAGGTCTGTGAGGCTGCTCAATGTGCAGAGGTTTGTTGCTCAGGGAAGCAGTGAGACTCCCGTTATCTCTACACATTGTGAGACCGAGGATCCCGCCTCTATTTCCCAGAGGCAGGAGGGTGAGCATGTACTATGCTTGGTGGATCCTGATTCGCCCACTGACGTCACACGGCTTGATGACAAGGCTGGTGACGTGGTGAATCCTGACTGGCCAGGCTGGGATGTCGTGGATCCTGATTGGGTCAAGTCCGTCATCTCCGCCTCGCGCCCGCCCTTGGCTAGAGCTACACCTCCTTAAAAGCTCCTCTTGCCATCATGGCGGCGCGCGACCGTCCTTCTATGTTTGGATGTCTGACAGCGTGCTGCCACGCCACTGCTCAGGCATTATCGTCTTCTGTGGGCTTGGCCCTTGCTGCTTAGGCAGCACCTGGTTTGCAGGCCGTGTCCCTGCCTTGCTGCTCCGGCAGTAGCTCCTTCAACAGGCCGTGTTCCTGTCCCAGGTGAGCTTCTCGAGTCTCCACCGGACTCACCTGGTTATTGAAAGCACACGTGCGTGGGCACCTCTGTGCTACCCTCGTGCCATATTCTCGTGACTTCCACTGGCACACGTGCGTGGGCACCTCTGTGCTTCCCCGTGCAACAGGTACACCGAGCCGTGTGATCCCTGCCATACAACCCACACGGGTTAGGGCAGACCGGTGTACATAGATCGTCTGTGACATTCCAGACGATCGCTAGCAGCAACCCGCTCACTCTTCACCCACCATAGCAGCGGTCCCTTACACCGCACAGTGGACCTTGACCGGCGGAAGCTGTCAATTCCCCATCTTGGCACGCTTCCCCGGGTCCCCCTCGTAACAGTAACCCCTCATTGAGACTCAGATAGTGGAACACATATTCCATAGCAGTTTACAATGCGCCTATTGTAGGGGGTCACAGCCTGGCTTGTGCCAACCACATCAGCCACATTAATATGGTGCTAGTCGGCTTGCCAAATATGTAGCAGTACTACTAGCATTTTGGGCTGCCTGGTACTAAGTACTCTCCAGTACTTTTTCCACAATATTTTTTGGGTCAAAGTTTGCTTATCTTGGGCCATCAACATCTGCAAATATGTCACCAAAACCCAAAATGACAAAAAAACCTGTTGTTTAGGGACAGGAACGTGCACGTGGGCGTGATGTTGTCAGTGGTGAGCGACAAGGCGCTGAGTCTGAGTCTGTGTCAGGTCAGAAGATGCTTGACGCATCAACTATGTTCCTTGCCAAATTGTCTGGTCTAGAATGTAAATGTGTGTGGAAGCCAGAAGAGCGAGAGCAGATTCTGTCTTGAATGGCAGACAACCAGGTCTCTTTGCATTTCTCAAGCAGCAACAAATCTTCCATGACCACACAGTCTACTTGGATACAGAAAAAGGCTGGCCCATCCAATTTTCAATCTGGTCCTCCTTCCTCCCCCCAAGATCAGTCACAGGAGACATATGACGTGAAGCTGGGCCACTCTGAAGATCTGTTTTGTAAGTATCCTTTGGTTGGTATTGGCCACTCACCGTGCAGCATTGAAGAGGGATTTGAGAAGGTGGCATGCATTGACGTGCAAGTATTTGAGGACCTATGGCCAGAACAAAGCCACTTTGAGGAACTTGATTTAGGGTAAGTTCACACAGTGCGTTTTTCGGGTGCATTTTTGCTCAGAAAACTGCATGAATTTGCTTCCCCAGCAAAGTCTTAAGGCTAAGTTCACACACTGCATTTTTTTGACGCTGCGTTTTTGTGCATTATTTGCAGCAAAAAACGCACAAAAATGCACCCGCGGCAAAAACGCATGCGATTTTACCGCATTTTGGTGCGTTTATTGCTGCGTTTTGCTGCATTTTTGCTCACTGCGTTTTTTATCAGTGAACATTGCCATTAAAGATTGTTGAAAAAAAAAAAAGAAAAAAGGTCTGATGTCATTTCCTTCTTCAATATGTTCTTCATTCTCCACTAGTGAATGCAGGAGAGCAGACAGCTGCAGAACTACAAGGCTCAGCATGCTCCATCCAGGACTGTATGCTATAGGGAGAGTCAGGGGGAGCAGACCTACAAGGCTCAGCATACTCCATCCACTAGTGGATGCAGGAGAGCAGACAGCAGGTGCAGAACTACAAGGCCCAGCCTCCTCCATCCAATAGTGTATGCAGGAGAGCAGATATCAGCTGCCGAACTACAAAGCTCAGCATCCTCCTTCCAGGACTGTATGCAGGATTTATTTGCCCCCCCCAAAAAAAAAATTGGCTGGGCTTTACCATATTCGCGTATGCTAGCCGGGTACAGCAGGCAGGTACGGGCTACCACCAACCCCCAGCTGCCTATTTGTACCCGGCTGGGAACCAAAAATATAGGGAAGCACTTTTTTCAAATTATTTCAGGAATTTCATGAAATAATTAAAAGAAAATGACGTGGGCTTTGCCCAATTTTTGTATCCAGCCAGGTACAACTAGGCAGCTGGGGATTGCAATCCGCAATGCAGGGTGCCCAAGCTTTCTGGGCACCCCCGCTGCGAATTGCAGTCCGCAGCCACCCCAGAAAATGGCGCTTTCATAGAAGCGCCATCTTCTGGCGCTGTATCCAACTCTTCCAGATGCCCTGATGCCGGGTGGCTCGCTGGGTAATAATGGGGTTAGGGCTAGCTGTGTATTATCAGCTGGCTCTAAACCCGAAATTCATGGTGTTACGCCAATATTAGACATGGATCCAATTTCATCTGATTGGCTTGCTGGAAGGCAAAGCGATCAGATGATGTGTCAGGTTCAAGGGGCTGAATCACATGACACAGCAGCTGATTGTATAACCGGCTTTTATACAATCAGCTGATGCATCAGTGCAAAAAAACAAAACAAACTACACACTTCTGTGCAGTGTTGGACTGGCTACCAGAGGAATCTCCAGTAATGCCAGGCCTGGGTTCAGGTACCTGCACTGCACTCCGGAGCTGTCACCTGAGCTCCGGAGTGCAGCAGAGACTACAGCGAGCAGCGAGTGACTGATTCCCCGGCACTTGCGGTTCAGTTCATGACAGCTGCAGACATCCCGGGCTAATCTCTGGTGCTCTCACCTGAATTCCGGAGATCACCCCGGTCTGTCTGCAGTTGTCATGAACTGACTGCAAGCGCCGGGGAATCAGTCACTCGGCGCTTGCTCGCTGTACCGTCTAGGCTGATGCATTAGTGCAAAAAACAACAACAAAAAAACAACTAAACACGTCCGTGCTGACTCCCGGGTGACGGCTGCAGGAGCTGCCGGTAATCAATGATGAAGTCTCCTGACGACATCAGCTGATAGCCGGCCGGGCGGTAAGATCTGGTGTCACCGTGAGACTTACGATCAGCTGATGCGTTGAGTGACCGCATCAGGTGATCACCGCCAGGTCCTGCAGGTATCGTACGTGCCTGGGAGCCGGAACACAGCTGGAGCGGGGTGGCGGTACCGGGAAGAGGAGCTGGGAGCGGACATGGCACCGGAAGTCTGTAGACAGGTGAGTTTGACATTTTTCAACTGTTCACTTTTGATTTAGCAGCCGCTCCCACCTCCCACACGGGAGCGGACATGGCACCGGGCGGGAAATGGAAGCAGCGGTGGCGGTAAAATAATTTACATGCTGCGTTTTTGTGGGCACCACAAAAACGCAGCTAAAAAATGGAATGAAAACTCATAGGGTAAGTGCACACACTGTGTTTTTTCGCGGCGTTTTTGCGCGTTTGTCGGGTGCGTTTTTGCTCAGAAAACGCTGTGACATTGCTTCCCCAGCAAAGTCTATGAGTTTTCATTTTTGCTGTCTGCACACAGCGTTTTTTTTTAGCTGCGTTTTTGTGGTGCCCACAAAAACGCAGCATGTCAATTATTTTTGCATATTTCACTGCGTTTGAGTTCAATGATATGTTCAAAAATGCGATGAAAAACGCAAATTGCAAATATAGCTGCGTTTTAGTGCATTTCTATGACTAAAAACGCAGCTACAAACGCAAGGGGTGGGCAGTAAAGTGACATGTACAGGAAGAGGATTCCTTCTGTCAGTAAATACAGAAGCGTAAATCCTCCCGGTACCGTCACCGCCGCTTCCACTTCCAGTCCTGTGCATGTCTGCTGCCGTGTGGCGCCATGTCTGGGTGGGAGGTGGAGGCAGCTGCGAAAACAAAAGTGAACAGTAGAAAAAAAATGTCATACTCACCTGTCAGCAGACTCCCGGTGCCATGCCCACTCCCAGCTCCTCTCCCGGTACCGCCGCTCCGGCTGTGTGCTCACAGGCACGTCCGATGGCTGCAGGACCTGGCGGTGGATCACCTGATGTGGTCACCTGACGCATCAGCAGATCGTAAGTCTCGCGGTGACGCCGGCACCCGGCTGGCTTAACCTGTCAGCGGATGCTGTCAGGAGACTTCATCACTGATTACCGGTAGCTCCTGCAGCGATCAGACAGGATCAGACTCCGCTCCAGGAGCTGCTGGTAACCAGCACATAAGTGATTATTTTATTTTTTTTTCACTGATGCATCAGCTGATTGTATAAACGGCATTTATACAATCAGCTGATGTGTGATGTGATTCACGTCCTTGATCCTGACATCATCTGATCGCTTTGCCTTCCAGCAAACCGATCAGATGATATTGTATCCGGATTGGACGGCGAGGGACCCTTGACCCAGGATTACTGCGGAGGGGGGTTCTTTATTTCAATAAAGATGGAGTCACTAATTGTGTTGTGTTTTATTTTTAATAAAAATATTTTTCTGTGTGTTGTGTTTTTTTTTATCTTTACTAGAAATTGATGGTGGCCATGCCTTATATTGGCGTGACACCATGAATAATATACAGCTAGCCCAAACCCAATTATTACCCAGCTAGCCACCCGTCACCAGGGCAGCTGGTAGAGTTAGACAGCGCCAGAAGATGGCGCTTCTATGAAAGCGCCATTTTCTGGGGTGGCTGCGGACTGCAATTCGCAGCGGGGGTGCCCAGAAAGCATGGGCACCCTGCACTGTGGATTCCAATCCCCAGCTGCCTAGTTGTACCTGGCTGGGCTCAAAAATTGGGCAAAGCCCACGTCATTTTTTTTTAAATTATTTCATGAAATTCCTGAAATAAAAAAAAAAGTGCTTCCCTATATTTTTGTTTCCCAGCCGGGTACAAATAGGCAGCTGGGGGTTGGGAGCAGCCTGTACCTGCCTGCTGTACCCGGCTAGCATACAAAAATATGGCGAAGCCCACATCATTTTTTTTGGGTGGCAAAAAACTCCTGCATACAGTCCTGGATGGAGGATGCTGAGCCTTGTAGTTCTGCAGCTGCTGTCTGCTCTCCTGCATACACTATTGGATGGAAAAAAGGAGGGGAGCCAGCACTGCTTATGAATGGCATGCAACAATGAAGAAATAAAAAGTGTAATATTCACAAATTCATTCCTACTGTAACAATTCAATGAGATTTTTTGCAAATGATTGATCAATGATTTGAGCCCCCTTGCCCCGTCACGGCAAATCTCTATAGGGAGGTCCCTAACGCTATATTATAAATTATTATGTACCATAAGGTCTCATATAATGAGCAGGACCATATGAAAACACCACTTACCCGAGACATGTTTGAACCGCTCCCATGCCGCTGGGACTGACAACCGCGAATAAAGGCAGCCCAGGTGCCAGTGTGTGTGGCAGAACCACACACACCAGCACAATGTCAGGACTGGCCCTCACAGTGCCAGACCAGCAAACATGGATGAGGGCGGAACAAGGTTCAGGCAGGTGGTGTTTAAATAATTAATGATGCCTTGGAGCAGGAGGCGGTGGCTGTGTGTGAACAAGCACCGAACAGAATTTTGATGGCGACAGAAGGAATTTGCAAACCACACGGGGCGTGCACGGCATGGTGGCGGTCAACCACCTGACCAGTAAACGAAAAAAGGAGGGGAGCCAGCACTGCTTATGAATGGCATGCAACAATGAAGAAATAAAAAGTGTAATATTCACAAATTCATTCCTACTGTAACAATTCAATGAGATATTTTGCAAATGATTGATCAATGATTTGAGCCCCCCGTACCTTATGGTACATAATAATTTATAATATAGCGTTAGGGACCCCCCTATAGAGATTTGCCGTGACGGGGCAGGGGGGCTCAAATCATTGATCAATCATTTGCAAAAAATCTCATTGAATTGCTACAGTAGGAATGAATTCGTGAATATTACACTTTTTATTTCTTCATTGTTGCATGCCATTCATAAGCAGTGCTGGCTCCCCTCCTTTTTTCATTTACTATTGGATGGAGTATGCTGAGCCTTGTAGTTCTGCTCCCCCTGCCTCTCCCTCCAGCATACAGTCCTGTATGGAGCATGCTGAGCCTTGTAGTTCTGCAGCTGTCTGCTCTCCTGCATACACTAGTGGAGAATGAAGAACATATTGAAGAAGGAAATGACATCAGACCTTTTTTTTTTTTTTCCAACAATCTTTAATGATTGACATAATTAAAAAAACGCATAAAGACGCAGTGAACAAAAATGCAGCGTTTTTTTTCCGCGGGTGCATTTTTGTGCGGGTTTTGCCGCAAAAACGCACAAAAATGCAGCGTCAAAAAAACGCAGTGTGTGAAACTAGCCTTACTGTCTCCAGAGATGGAGGCTGATGATGATTAGACACAGTGCCAACAGGTCAGCCTACATTCTCAACTGGGTAGGAGGATGAGATGGAAGACGAGGTGGTCGATGATGAGTCCACTGATCTGACCTGGACCGTTGACATGTATAGCCAGCACAGCAACACAAAGGAAGATGGATATGTAGCACCAACACAGGCACCAAGGGGTAGTGGTTTGCCCAGAGTAAGAACCTGGGTCAACTGTTCCGAAGAGCACATCCACTTTAGCCCACGTCTAGGCAAGGGGGCGTTCAGCCTCTGTCTGGATGTTTTTTCTGAAAGTCCTTCAGAAAAAAACATTGTAATTAGTGATGAGCCAGTACCAAAAAGCTCGGGTGCTCGAGGCTCGGGCCGAGCATCCCAAGATACTCGTGTACTCGGCCCGAGCACCGAGCCCAATGTTATCCTATGGGAGACCCGAGTATTTTTCTGAAATGACCCCCGGCAGCATGTAGAAACCCTAAAAATGTCACAAAAGTCTCAGAAGAGTGCTCAAATGACATGGCAACAGCATGGGGAAGACCCCTTGAAGCATTTATCACTCAAAAGTCACAGCTGTGAACAATTTTGTCCGAGTTTTACGCCATTTTTACGGACTCACCAGAAAACCTTCCAAAATGACACCAAAATGAATTTTCATGGCGGAAATGTTAAGGGCACATACCCAATAGTGAGATAGAGCCGCTGTATGTTACTTTTTGAGATTATTACATGAAAGATTTTACGTAAAAACATTGTGTGGCGCTCCGATGTCCAAAACGCACGTTTTGTGCTTTTTACTAGCGATGTCGGTCATTTTTTTTTTCATTCTATCTCCCGTCGGTCGGTCTCGCTCTGTCTGTCTCTCTCTGTCTTGTCTGTCCCCCTCTCACAGTCTGTCGGTCAGTCTCCCCCTTCTCTCATACTTACCGTTCCCCGATCACTGCCGCGGCGCTGCACAGCTGTTCACTAAACTCCGGCAGCATTTCCTCTTTTGAAAAAGCTGGCCGCTCATTAATCAATCTCGTATTCCCTGCTTTCCTGCTTTTCGACGCCTATGATTGGTTGCAGTGAGACACGCCCCCACGCTGAGTGACAGGTGTCTCACTGCACCCAAACACAGCAGCCGGTGGGTGTGTGTATATTGTGCAGTGAAATAAATAATTAAATAATTTAAAAAAAACGGCGTGCGGCCCCCCCAATTTTAATACCAGCCAGATAAAGCCATACGGCTGAAGGCTGGTATTCTCAGGATGGGGAGCTCCACGTTATGGGGAGCCCCCCAGCCTAAAAATATCAGTCAGCAGCCGCCCAGAATTGCCGCATACATTATATGCGACAGTTCTGGGACTGTACCCGGCTCTTCCCGATTTACCCTAGTGCGTTGGCAAATCGGGGTAATAAGGAGTTAATGGCAGCCCATAGCTGCCACTAAATCCTAGATTTATCATGTCAGGCGTCTCCCCGAGATTCCTTCCATGATTAATCTGTAAATTACAGTTAAAAAACACACACACCCGAAAAATCCTTTATTAGAAATAAAAAACACTAACAAAGTCCCTCATCACCAATTTATTAACCCCGACAAACCCTCCATGTCCGGCGTAATCCACAGTCCTCCAGCGTGGCATCCAGCTGTGCTGCATGAAGGTGACAGGAGCTGCAGAATACACAGCCGCTCCTGTCAGCTTCACACAGCAACTGAAAACAGCCACGCGATCGGCTGAGCTGTCACTGAGGTTACCTGGATCCAGCGGTGGATGCAGCGGTGGCCGCGGGTAAGCTCAGTGACAGCTCAGCTGATCGCGCTACTCACCGCCGCACCGGTCAGCTCCACGCAGCAACTGAGGTGAGTATCGCGATCAGCTGAGCTGTCACTGAGGTTACCCGCGGCCACCGCTGGATCCAGCGGTGGCCGTGAGTTACCTGACTGACAGCAGCTGATAGAGCTACTCACCTGAGTTGCTGTGTGAAGCTGACAGGAGTGGCGGTGTATTCTGCAGCTCCTGTCACCTGCATGCAGCAGAGCTGGACGCGACGCTGGAGGTCCGTGGATTACGCCGGATATGGAGGGCTTTGTTGGGGTTAATAAATTGGTGATGAAGGACTTTGTTATTGTTTTTTATTTCTAATAAAGGATTTTTCGGGTGTGTGTGTTTTTTAACTGTAATTTACAGATTAATCATGGAAGGTATCTTGGGGAGACGCCTGACATGATTAATCTAGGATTTAGTGGCAGCTATGGGCTGCCATTAACTCCTTATTACCCCGATTTGCCAATGCACTAGGGTAAATCGGGAAGAGCCGGGTACAGTCCCAGAACTGTCGCATATAATGTATGCGGCAATTCTGGGCGGCTGCTGACTGATATTGTTAGGCTGGGGGGCTCCCCATAACATGGAGCTCCCCATCCTGAGAATACCAGCCTTCAGCTGTATGGCTTTATCTGGCTGGTATAAAAATTGGGGGGACCGCACGCCAGTTTTTTTTAATTATTTATTTATTTATTTTACTGCACAGTATAGACACGCCCACCGGCTGCTGTGATTGGGTGCAGTGAGACACCTGTCACTCAGCGTGGGGGCGTGTCTCACTGCAACCAATCATAGGCGCCTGTGGGCGGGGAAAGCAGGGAATATGAGATGGCTGTGTGCAGAGCACAGCGTGCCCGCCGGTATAAAGGCTCGGTCACGCTGTGCGGGCCGGCCAATCACTGCAATTCCACAACTAACAGGGCTGTGGCATTGCAGTGGTCTGCCAGCCAATCCCTGCATGAGGGCTGGCTCTCAAAAGAGCGCCAACATGCAGGGATGAAGACCACGAGTACAGCACGAGTATCGCGAAATTACTCGGTACCCGCCGAGTAGCCCAAGTACAGTGATACTCGTGCGAGTACCGAGTAGTGACAAGCATACTCGCTCATCACTCTAATCTGTAGCACCTGCCATACCAAGTTGAGCAGAGGCCAGGGCAAAGGCAACCTAAGCACCCACAGTATACGGAACCACATGGCAGCCAAGCACCCCAGTAATAATAATAATCTTTATATCTATAGTGCCAACATTTTCCGCAGCACTTTACAATTCAGAGGTTCATATACAAGCAAGTAACAGTTATAGAAAATACAATAGTTATTACAAAAAAGACAATCCTGCTCATGAGAGCTTACAATCTACAATGAGGTGGGGGACACAAGGTACAGGTGCTTATTTCCAATGACAATCCAGCCACCTCATAGAAATGGGGGATTGATAAAGGCTGCCTGGACCAGTCAGCCAATCTTTGAGATGCTTTTGGATATGGTGGAGTTTGATGGAGAGTTACAGTTAGGTCCAGAAATATTTGGACAATGACACAAGTTTTGTTATTTTAGCTGTTTACAAAAACATGTTCAGAAATACAATTATATATATAATATGGGCTGAAAGTGCACACTCCCAGCTGCAATATGAGAGTTTTCACATCCAAATCGGAGAAAGGGTTTAGGAATCATAGCTCTGTAATGCATAGCCTCCTCTTTTTCAAGGGACCAAAAGTAATTGGACAAGGGACTCTAAGGGCTGCAATTAACTCTGAAGGCGTCTCCCTCGTTAACCTGTAATCAATGAAGTAGTTAAAAGGTCTGGGGTTGATTACAGGTGTGTGGTTTTGCATTTGGAAGCTGTTGCTGTGACCAGACAATATGCGGTCTAAGGAACTCTCAATTGAGGTGAAGCAGAACATCCTGAGGCTGAAAAAAAAGAAAAAATCCATCAGAGAGATAGCAGACATGCTTGGAGTAGCAAAATCAACAGTCGGGTACATTCTGAGAAAAAAGGAATTGACTGGTGAGCTTGGGAACTCAAAAAGGCCTGGGCGTCCACGGATGACAACAGTGGTGGATGATCGCCGCATACTTTCTTTGGTGAAGAAGAACCCGTTCACAACATCAACTGAAGTCCAGAACACTCTCAGTGAAGTAGGTGTATCTGTCTCTAAGTCAACAGTAAAGAGAAGACTCCATGAAAGTAAATACAAAGGGTTCACATCTAGATGCAAACCATTCATCAATTCCAAAAATAGACAGGCCAGAGTTAAATTTGCTGAAAAACACCTCATGAAGCCAGCTCAGTTCTGGAAAAGTATTCTATGGACAGATGAGACAAAGATCAACCTGTACCAGAATGATGGGAAGAAAAAAGTTTGGAGAAGAAAGGGAACGGCACATGATCCAAGGCACACCACATCCTCTGTAAAACATGGTGGAGGCAACGTGATGGCATGGGCATGCATGGCTTTCAATGGCACTGGGTCACTTGTGTTTATTGATGACATAACAGCAGACAAGAGTAGCTGGATGAATTCTGAAGTGTACCGGGATATACTTTCAGGCCAGATTCAGCCAAATGCCGCAAAGTTGATCGGACGGCGCTTCATAGTACAGATGGACAATGACCACAAACATACAGCCAAAGCTACCCAGGAGTTCATGAGTGCACAAAAGTGGAACATTCTGCAATGGCCAAGTCAATCACCAGATCTTAACCGAATTGAGCATGCATTTAACTTGCTCAAATCCAGACTTAAGACGGAAAGCCCCACAAACAAGCAAGACCTGAAGGCTGCGGCTGTAAAGGCCTGGCAAAGCATTAAGAAGGAGGAAACCCAGCGTTTGGTGATGTCCATGGGTTCCAGACTTAAGGCAGTGATTGCCTCCAAAGGATTCGCAACAAAATATTGAAATTAAAAATATTTTGTTTGGGTTTGGTTTATTTGTCCAATTACTTTTGACCTCCTAAAATGTGGAGTGTTTGTAAAGAAATGTGTACAATTCCTACAATTTCTATCAGATATTTTTGTTCAAACCTTCAAATTAAACGTTACAATCTGCACTTGAATTCTGTTGTAGAGGTTTCATTTCAAATCCAATGTGGTGGCATGCAGAGCACAACTCGCGAAAATTGTGTCACTGTCCAAATATTTCTGGACCTAACTGTATGTTGTGAGACGTAATGGAGGGACTTTGTAAATTTAATTTGATTAGGGAATGTGATAGGCCACTCTAAAAAGACATGTTTTGAGGGAGCACCTGAAGCTGAGTAAGCTGTGTTTCACAATGGTTTTTTGGGGCAGATTATTCCAGAGGATTGCTGCAGCTTAGGAGAAGTCTTGGATCAGGGAGTGGGAGGTTTGGATTAGTGTGGATTTGTGGATGTTAGTCGAAAGTTGTTTGCAGAGCGTAGAGAACGGGTAGGGTGGCAGACAGAGATGGAGGTGGAGATGTAGGGGGTTGCCTGCACTATGTTGAGCTTTGTGGGTGAGAACAAGCAATTTTAATTGGATCCTGTGATATATGGGCAGCCAGTGCAATGACTGGCACAAAGCAGAAGCATCCGAGTAACGGTTAGTCTGATAGGTGACCCTGGCTGCAGCATTAAAGATGGACTGTAGAGGAGAGAGTCTAGTTAGGGGGAGACCAATTAATAGAGAATTGCACTAGTGAAGGTAAGAGTGGATCAGTGCGACAATGAGGGTTTTTGTAGTTTCCATGGTGAGAAAGGGGCAGATTCTAGAGATGTTCTTGTGGTGCAAGTGACAGGAGCAGGCAAAAGATTGTACAGACCCTGACAGAAGTTCTGTCGCTTACCCATGATATTTAAATAAAAGCTTATAATAACCTGACTTTAAATTCATCCATTGGCTTCATAAATTACTCTTTTGAAAGCTGAAACCCTCCAAAATTTGGTTTAGGTTATGAAAATAAAGTTGCTGCAAAGCAGAAATATTGATCATTTAATGAACACAGAAAGGTCAGATTTTGGCAAGACAAAAGTTTTCTCGTCCACAGAAAGTAATGTGAAATTCAAACAAGTAGTTAACTTCTAATACAAAGATATGTTGCATAACATTGGTGAATGAAGTTGTGGTGCTATTAGAGCCATATTTAATATTTTGTGTGACTTTCATGAGCTTGAAGGACTGCATCCATGTGGTTCAACAATGATTAATACAATTTATTGATGAAGTCATCAGGAATAGCAAAGAATGCAGTCTTACATGCCTCCCAGAGTTCATCTAGATTCTTTGGTCTTCCAAGCGTCCTCTTTCATCCTACTCCAAACATGCTCAATGATGTTCATGTCTCGTGATTGGGCTGGCCAGTTTTTGAGCACCTTGAGCTTCTTTGCCAGGAGGAACTTTGTTGTGGTGATGGATGTATGAGATGGAACATCATCCTGCTGCAGAATTTGATCCCTTTTATGTTTGGGAATGTCAGAGGTAGCTAATACTTCATGATATTTTAGGCTATTGATATTGCCTTCCACCTTGCAAATGTTTCGCACATCCCCATACTGAATGTAACCCCAGACCATGATCATTCCACCACCAAACTTAACTGTTTGCTGGATCCATACGGGCTCCAGTAGGTCTCCGCAGTGTTTGCGACGGCTGTGGTGTAATTCAGCTGAAGATTCATCAGAGAAATCCACCTTCTGCCACTTTTCCAGCGTCCATCTGTTTAGCAAGCTGTGGGACTTGGCAAATGCCACACGTTTTTTTAATTGCCTTTTGTTTAGTGCTGGCTTCTGGGCACTGATTCGACCATGGAACCCATTTCGAGACACAATCCTATAAACTGTTCTAGTTGACACAGGGACTTGAGGTGACCAGGCCTTTTGGAGCTCTGCTTCAGTGGAAGAGGGGCTGGCTTTGGATTTTCTAACCAACAAACATTCCTGCTGAGCAGTTGTCTTGCGGGGTCTGCCGGATCTGAGCTTGTCAAAAACATCTCCAGTCTCTTCAAATCTTTTCTTTGTACTGGACGCTAAGACACATTAAAGGTGCCAGCCACCTCTGCAGTGAATCTAGTCTTCAGCCTCTTGATAATCAAGGCTTTGGTCGCAGGGTGGATTTTTGATGTTATCAGAGGTCAAGTTGCAGTTCAACTGAAGGTCTGGGGTGCTGGGTTTCTTTTTATACACACCCACTCATTAACCGATTATTTAGTGAGAACAGGTGAGGATTTAAACTAGGATTGGGTGCATTATATGACAAGGCAACAAAACTTTTGTCTTGCCAAAATCTGACTTTTCTGTGTTCATTAAATGATCAATATTTCAGCTTTGTACCAACTTCATTTTCATAGCCTAAACCAAATTTGGGAGATTTTCAGCTTTCAAAAGAGTAATTTATGAAACCAATGGATGAATTTAAAGTCAGGTTATAAGCTTTTATTTACATAACATGGATAAGCGACAGAACTTCTGTCAGGGACTGTATGTACGAGGTGAAGGTGAGACCAGTGTCGAGCACAACCCCCAGACAGCGAGTCTGCTGCCTAGGAGTTATCTTGGTACCACACACAGAGGGAGATGTCAGGTGTAATGAGGTTAGAAGATGGAAGTAGTTCAGTTTTGCAAAGGTTAAGTTTCAAATAGAGAGAAAAGATGATTTTGGAAACTGTAGACACAGTACGTAAGCAAAACACAAGGGCACCAAATTTGTGTCTGCGGGTCAAACCACTGCCATGTTGCCTGTGCTTCGTCCTACACATTCTGCTGTCCAAGAAGCAGGTTCTCATACATCCTGCCCACAAAATATGATTGCACAGACACAGCAAAAATCAACCACATCCATTTCCTTGTCCCAGCGAAGTGTCCAGTTGTCTATGTCTGAGAGCCTGGAAAGGAAGCGTAAATACCCAGCCACGCACCCACAGGCACAAAACCTAAACTTGTACATTGCCAAATTGCTAGCTGTGGAGATGTTGCCATTTGGCTTGTGGGAACACAGTGTTTCCCTGACCTCTTGGCTGTGGCTGCTCCTTAATACAGTGTTCTCAGCTGCCACTATTTTGTCTGCTGTATGCCGTCCCTGTGTTACACAAGGACCTGTTAAACAATCTCAACCGTGCTCTGACCAACACCATAATCGGGAAGGTCCACCTAACAACAGACACTTGGACGAGTTGTTGTGTACAGGGATGATACATATCTGTCACGGCACACTGGGTAAACCTGGTGGAGGCTGGGACAAAGTCGCAAAGTGGAATAACATCCTACCACGCTAACAATAGTGGGCCCAACTTCTATCAGGGTTTCTGTTTCAGCATATGCCACTTCCTGTCTCCCCTCCTTCTCCTGCTCCTCATCCTCTGTTGATTTACCCTCCCCATATTGCCAAGCTGGGAGCTGTGCAGCAGTGAATCGGCAAAGCGGCAACACGCTCTGCTGAAGCTGATCTGTTTATCTCGGAAACCACACACTGCAGCAGAGCTGTGGCAAGGTATAAAAGAACAGACTGATTAGTAGCTTCCCCCACTGCACCTCCAATCCGGTCTGGTCATCTGAAATAATGGGTGTAACCTGGTGGCAGCTTTAAAGGTTTGCAAGCTGGTACACGTGCCATGCATGGCTTACGTGCTGAACCTAGTTGTTCAGAAATTAAACATACCCTGACTTGCTGTACATTGTTGAGAATGTGTGACATATTAGTGCCCATGTCCGCCATTCCTCTACTGCTTTTGATGGTCTTACAGCACTGAAAAAGTACTTGAATTTGCCAAGTCATCGACTCATGTGCGACCTGCCCATGTGGTGGAACTTTAAATATCATATTTGGTGAGGATTAGTAAGCAGTAGAGGTAAGTAGCTGAATATAAGCTTCAACATGCCCGTTAGACTGAGAGTCAGCCACCACTCATAACAACTGGGTGGGTGTGGATCGCTGACATTTGTGAAGTTCTTGAGAAGTTTGAGTACTGCACCAAGCTCGTTGATCAGGATATTATCAGCTTAACCATCCCGCTGCTGTGTCTGTTGAAATAATCACTGCATAATCTCAAAGAGGAAGCTTTGAGTGCCCAGCATGTGACTATGGAGCCAGATTTCTCAATGGGTGATACTACCCAGTCCAGCCAATATTGTGAGGCAACATTGGGTGATGATAAGGAGGATGAAAAGGGAGAGGACTTGTTTTTCTGTGCTACGGAGGGGACTCTCAACCCCAACTTCATGTCTGTCCAGCATGGATGGGCTGGAGAGGAGGAGGTGGAGGAGGAGGAGGCGAGTCAGCGTGAGGAGAGGATGGGTATTGTTCCTCCTGGTGGACACACAGAGCTTGTTTGCAGCTTAGCCCACATGGCACAGTTCATGTGTAAATGTCTGTGGCAAGACCCTTGTGTGATACACCTGTACTGGTTGGCCACATTTCTGGACCCAAGATAGAAAGAGAAATTTCCTTCTCTCCTTTTGGAATCACCAAAGGGTTGCACAGTGGAATCCTTCAAGAGTGTCATTGTACATCAGTTGCTGAAAACATCACCCTCAGACAACGCTCGGGGCAGAGTTACCAAGGATTAATGGGGAGAGACACAAACACCAGGTCCAACAGAGGTGAGGAAAAATGTGCACAAACTGAGTCATTTTCAATAAACCAGGATATCAGCAAGGGCTATCTGTGCCTGTAACAATGCCAAGGAGGGAGAAGTTGCATGGTCAAGGGGTACTTAAGTGACCATACCTGCATCCTTTCTGATACTTCAGTTCCCTTTAATTATTGGGTGTCAAAGCTGAACACTTGGCCCGACCTCTCCTTATGCGCCTTGGAGGGGCTGGCCTACCCGGCTGCTAGTGTGATGTGAGAGGCAAGCATGTTTTCAGTTCTGCTGGAGCAGCCATCACTGATAGGCCTCTCCACAGAAAATGCAGACAGATTTACTCTGATTCAATACAGCAAGGACTGAATTTCTCCACAGTTTGTAATCCCTCCAGATGAGAGTAAGCCAAAGTAAAATTCCCCAAAATGTTGATTTTGACTACTGTTGTTAAAGTTCACCCCTTCCCATATAAAGCCGTTTCCTTGCGTCAACCATAACTCTGCCCATAGAGCTAATTTTTGTAAACACTATGCACATTCTGCAGTGATGGACAAACCAGGACAGTACTCTTACTCCAGCCTAACCATTATTTGTCATTGGAAGCCCTTCTGATGGTGACACCCTGCGTCAACCATGACTCCAGACATAGGGCTAATTTTTGTAAATAATGCACATTCTGCACTGTGCAAACCAGGACAGTAGTCCTACCAAACTAATATTTGTCATTGGAAACCCTTGTCACGGGTTGTTCCACATTGTGACTGAAATAGCGGATACATATTCGATAGCAATTTACAATGACTGTTGATGAACAACTGATGGCCGTCTGAAAACTTGAATTGATCATTGCAGATTGACATGGAGGAGGAGGGTAAAGCCCAACGCTACAATGGACACATTATAAACTGCTATGGAATGTGTATTCACTCATTATCTGAATCTGAATGAGGGAAGGACCGCCCAAATTTATAAGTAAGAGCAGATCCTCCCACACGTATGTTACTGGGCCACCTCTGGCCAAGCTGAAAACACGCTCTGACATCACACTAGCAGCCGGGCAGCTAGTGTGTACAGCCAGCACCTCCAAGGTGTACATGGATAGGTGCGTTTAGTGTATCAGGCAGCACTAAATACTAAACTACTGCTTTTTATTTACAAATGCCACTAGCAGCATATTAATGTGGCTGATGTGGATGCCAGAAGCAAAGCTGTGATCCTGTAAATATTGTGGAAACAGGATCAGTGCATTTAGTGTATCAGGCAGCAAAAAATGCTAGAGTACTGTTTTTTTCTTTGCAAAGGCTACTAGCAATGTATTAATGTGGCTGATGTGGATGCCACAAGCCAGGCTGTGAAACGCTAAATATTGTTGAAACAGCATCGGTGCCTTTAGTATATTAGGCAGCACTAAATGCTAGTCTGCTGCTTTTTATTTGCAAAAGCAACGTATTAATGTGGCTTGTTGTGAATATCATCAGATATGGTGCTGTTCCCGGGAGTGTTTCTGAGCGCCCTCTGGTGGCTGATGCTAGTAGTGAGTAGAGATGAGCGAGCCTCTAGAGGCTCGAGTTCAGTTCGGTTCATCGAACGGAGGCCGCGTTCGAGTTCAGTTCGGCGAGCCATTCGACGAACCTCTCGAACTACATTGAAAACAATGGAAGGCAATCACAAACACATAAAAACACATTATAAATGTACACATACAGTTAATAAACATTGCCTTTACACTTACCGGTCCCCGTGATCTGTCCTGCACTCTGTCTCCTTCCACTATTCCTTCCGATGATCACTGCGTCCTCCCGGTAACCAGCACTGATGATAGGACCTATCGTGACGTCAAAATAGCATGTGACCAGCCACGTGTCTGTTATCTCATTGGCTACAGACTGGTCACATGGCTTTGACGTCATGCTAGGTCCTGTCAGTGCATCTCCCCAGTACGCGGTGATCGTTTGTGTATCTCCGTGTACCGGTGACATGCTCTGGCACACGGTCGACTCCCCGTTCTGCTTCCCCATTCCATTATTCACCGGCTGCCACAGCCGTTCAATAACGGAGATCACCGTTGCTATAGCAATGCACCGGTCAGCGGTGACATCACCGCTTACAGCACGGAGCTTCTTCTCACTCACAGAGTGAAAATACTGAACAGGAACAGCAGCGTCTTTCCTAACATGCAGTGCTGCTTATGTAGCAGAGCTGCATGGGAGGAAGGAGAAAGAAGACAGAAGACCATGGATCGTGGAGGGATAAGAGGGAGTAATACACATGGAGTCTCTCAGTGTGTCGTGTATTTATTTCTATTAAAGTATTTTTTCTCTGTGTGGTGTCTTTTTTTTAACCCTTTATTGGAGATTCTTAATGGCTGGGTCAAACTTGCCTGACATTAAGAATCTCTTGCTTAATACTAGCTAGTAAAACAAAGCTAGTATTAGCTCATGATTACCCAGCAAGCCACCTGGCTCCAGGGCTGTTGGAGAGTTGGATACAGCGCCAGATGATGGCGCTTCTTTGAAAGCGCCATTTTCTGGGGTGGCTGCTGATTGCAATTCGCAGCAGAGGCGCCCAGAAACCACGTGCTGCGGATTCCAATCCACAGCTGCCTAGTTGTACCTGGCAGGACACAAAAATATGGAGAAGCCCACGTCATTTGCTTTTTAATTATTTCATGAAATAAGTGAAATAATTAAAAAAAAACGGGCTTCCCTATATTCTTGGTTCCCAGCCGGGTACAAATAGGCAGCTGGGGGTTGGGGGCAGCCCGTAGCTGCCTGCTGTACCTGGCTAACATACAAAAACATGGCGAAGCCAACATCATTTTTTTGGTGGGCAAATAACTCCTGCATACAGTCCTGGATTGAGTATGCTGAGCCTTGTAGTTCAGCAGCTGCTGTCTGCTCTCCAGCAAACACTAGTGAATGGAGCATGCTGAGCCTTTTCATTCTGCAGCTGCTGTCTGCTCTCCTCCATACAGACATACAGCAGCTACAGAACTACAAGGCTCAGCATACTCCATCCAGGACTGTATGCAGGAGTTTTTTGCCCCCCCCCAAAAAATTACGTGAGCTTCGCCATATTTTTGTATGTTAGCCAGGTACAGCAGGCAGCTACGGGCTGCCCCCAATCCCCAGCTGCCTATTTGTACCCGGCCGGGAACCAAAAATATAGGGAAGCCCTTTTTTTATTATTTCATGAATTTCATGAAATAATTAAAAAACAAATGTCGTGGGCTTTGCCATATTTTTGTGTCCAGCCAGGTACAACTAGGCAGCTGGGGATTGGAATCCACAGCACAGTTTGGCCTGAGCTTTCTGGGCCCCTCTGCTGTGAATTGCAGTCCGCAGTCGCCCCAGAAAATGGCGCTTTCATAGAAGCGCCATCTTCTGGTGCTGTATCCAACTCTTCCAGCTGCCCTGGTGACGGGTGGCTCGCTGGGTAATAATGGGGTTAGGGCTAGCTGTATATTATCAACTGGCCCTAAGCCGGAAATTCATGGTGTCATGCCAATATTAGACATGGCCACCATGAATTTCTAGTACCGATAAAAAGAACCACAACACACAGAAAAATATTTTTATTATAAATAAAACACAACACAATTAGTGACTCCATCTTTATTGAAATAAAGAACCCCTCTCCGCAGTAATCCTGGGTCAAGGATCCCGCTCCATCCAATCTGGATCCAATATCATCTGATCGGTTTGCTGGAAGGCAAAGCGATCAGATGATGTGTCAGGTTCAAGGGCCTGAATAACATGACACAGCAGCTGATTGTATAAACGGCTTTTATACAATCAGCTGATGCATCAGTGCAAGAAAAACAAAACAAACTATACACTTCAGTGCAGACTCCTGTCCGACAGCATCAGCTGATAGTTTAGCCGGCCGGGTGGTAAAAAGGCGGCCTCACTGCTCGACTTATAGTGTCAGCTGATTCCATCAGGTGACCGCATCAGCTGATCATCGCCAGGTCTGAGAAAGAGAGAGAAAGAAGAGAGAGAGAAAGAATAGAGAGAGAAAGAAGAGAGAGAAAGAGAAAGAGAGAAAGAAGCGAAGGAGGAGAAAGAAGAGTAAGAGAGAAGGAACAGAGAGAGAGAAAGAGAGAAAAAAGAGAGAGAAGAGAGACAGAAAGAGAGAGAGAAGAGAGAGAAGAGAAAGAGGAGAAAGAGGAGAAAGAAGAGAAAGAAAGGAGAGAAAGAAAGGAGAGAGAGAGAGAAAGGAGAGAAAGAAAGGAGAGAAAGAAAGGAGAGAAAGAAAGGAGAGCGAGAAAGGAGAGAAAGAAAGGAGAGAGAGAAAGAGAGAGAGAAAGGAGAAAAGAGGGAGAGAAAGAGAGAGAAAGAGAGAGAGAAAGAGAGAGAGAAAGGAGAGAAAGAAAGGAGAGAGAAAGAGAGAGAAAGAAAGGAGAGAGCGAAAGGAGAGAGCGAGAAAGGAGAGAGCGAGAAAGGAGAGAGAGAGAAAGAGAGAAAGAAGAGAGAGAAGAGAAAGAGGAGAAAGAAGAGAAAGAAGAGAAATTAATGGGATTAATAAAGGGGTGAACCAGGGTGTTTTTGATCTTTTATTCAAAATAAAGGATTTTTCGCGGTGTGTGTTTATTTACTTTAACTTTCAGTTTAATCATGAAAGGTATCTCGGGGAGACACCTGGCATGATTAAACTCACTACTACCCCGTTGCCACCGCACCAGGGAAATTCGGGATGAGCTGGGTGGAGTGCCCCGGGACTGTCGCACCTAATGGATGTGGCTATTCCGGGTGGCTGCTGGGTGATATTGTTAGGGTGGTGGGCTCCCCATACCGTGGCGCTTTCCATCCTGACAATACCAGCCTCCAGCCATGCGGCTTTATCCTGGCTGGTATCAAAATTGGGGGGAACCGCATTTTTTTTATTTATTTATTTATTTATTTTACTGCATGATATAGACCCGCCCACCGGTGGCTGTGTTTGGTTGCAGTGAGACAGCTGTCACTCAGCTTGGGGACGTGTCTCACTGCAACCAATCATAAGCACCGGTGGGCGGGGAAAGAACGGAATAACTAATTGACTAATGAAGCGGCAGCCATTTTCTAAAGAGGAAAAGACACCGCAGATTTGTGACAGCCGTGCAGCGAGGCTCCCGTGATCGGTGAGTAGGAAAGAGAGAGGGATTGTCCTGGGACGCAGGACGCATGCAGATAGCAACATGTACACATAGCCTTAAGCCCGCTTTACACACTACAATATATCTTACGATGTGTTGGCAGGGTCACGTCGTAAGTGACGCACATCCGGCATCGTAAGGTACATTGTAGCATGTAACAGCTACCTGCGATTGCGAATGAACGGTAAAACGTTCATCGCACGCACGTCGTTCATTCCTCATAAATTGAACGTCAGGTTGTTCTTCATACCCGGGGTAGCACACATCGCAGTGTGTGACAGCCTGGGAACAATGAACAGATCTTACCTGCGTCCTTCGGCTCCCGGCCGGCAATGCGGGAGGAAGGAGGTGGGTGGGATGTTTACGTCCCGCTCATCTCCGCCCCTCCGCTTCTATTGGCCGGCTGCCGCGTGACGTCGATGTGACGCCGAACGTCCCTCCCACTCCAGGAAGTGGATGTTCGCCGCCCACATCGAGGTCGTATGGACTGGTAAGTACGTGTGACGGGGGTTAATCGTTTGTGCGGCACATTCAACAAAATTGAACGTGCCGCACATACGATGGGGGCGGTTACGATCGCATATGATATCGTATGCAGAATCGTAACATGTAAAGCAGGCTTTACTGTGAAAAGCCACGTTTTTGGTGATCGAGCCGTTCTCGAACGTAACTCGAGCTATCAAGCTTTTAGCAAAAAGCTAGAGTTCGAGTTCGATTTCGAGCACCCCCCAAAATCACTCGAACATGAAATTGGCGAACCTTGAGCATCGCTCATCTCTAGTAGTGAGTCATCTGATTCTGCATCATGGAGTTCCGTGCAGCAGGTCAAGATTGTTATCTCCTTGTTGCACGGTGACCCTCAGGACTGGGCCTTTTCTTTGGTTCCTGGAGATCCTGTTCTTGATAATGTGAATTCTTTTTTTCAGGCCCTGGAATGTTATATGATGAACCTAATGTTGTTGATCAAGCTGAGAGGGCCTTGTTGCCCTTGTCTCAGGGTCAGGATTCAGCTGAATTATTTTGTCAGATGTTTAGAACGTGGGCTGTCCTCACTTGGAGGAATGATGATGCACTTGCGGCACTCTTTAGGAAGGGTCTGGTGGATACAGTGAAAGATGTAATGGTGGGATCTCCTATTCCTACGGGTCTCAATGAGTCTATGATGTTGGCCATTCAGATTGATAGACGTTTGCACAAGCATAAAACTTTGCAAGCTGATGTATTGGTTAAGGAAAATTTTTGTGAACCTATGCATTGTTCGGGTTCTATCTAATGTTGAGCAACAGGTTTTTAGAAGGAGAAATAAGCTTTGTTCTTATTGGGGGACGCTTCTCATAGTATTGCTGTTTGCCCTAAGCGAGAGAGGAGATCTGCTCGTTTATGTATGGTGGGTACCGTGCAAACTAAATTCCTGTTGTCTGTTTCTTTTTTTTGTTCTCTATCCTCGTTTTCTGCTATGGCTTTTCTTGATTCAGGGTCCGCTTTGAACTGGATGGATTTTGGATTTGCTAAAAGGTGTGGTTTATCTTTGACTCCTCTTCAAACTCCTATTCCTTTAAGGAGGATCGCTCATCTCTAGTAGTGAGTCATCTGATTCTGCATCTGTCGCCCAGACAGGTGTTGGAGAGGATTGCTGTTTCAGGAAGCCTAAGGAGTCCAGCCTGGGGGATATAGGGAGACAGTCTCCGTCTAACCTTTGCCGGTGAGAATTATTTCTGCTCCATGTTATGATGTACTGAATTTGTCCTCCAAAACAACTTTATAAAATATTAACATTTCATATGCAAATTAGTTTGGTTGGCCAGATGGGTGGGCTCTATTTCGCCTTTTGCCACCCGTCCTGATGCTGTTCGCCGTCCCCCAGTCTTGATTTGCATGGATGACGACGTCCCCGTCATCCTCAATGCTGATGCAAAATTCTCGTGCAGGTGCAGTTAGCAGAGGCCACTATCGCGGGCCTGAGCAGAAACTATCCCTCATGCTCGTCGGTGATGTATTTGTGCAGGCTCGAGATTATGGACGGCGCTGTGCATGACCTCACCAGCGTCATCCTAGTACCCGCCCATAATCTCGTGCCTGCGCATTTAGCTCTGCCTCTACCTTTATGCGCAAGGGCTGGCCAAAGCTTCTCTTTATCATTCATGGCACCTAGTACCCAGCTTTCCCTGGAAATTCATGGGAGGAGCTACCAAGAACACCACCAATCAATAGAGGAGGCGAGCACAGAGGATCTCAGTAAAAAAACAACCACAAATACACACATTGTCTGCTGTGAAGTGATAAGCACTAGGGATGAGCGAGCATGCTCGCCGCTACTCGGTGCTTGCCCAAGCATCTCAGTGCTCAGTTTGCTCGGTGAGCTTCGAGTACCGACGAGATGCTCGGGTACATACTCGGCTCCCCCTCGCTGCATGTGGGCACTGTTTACAGAGTAAGCCCATATGCAGGGATAAGGTATGCACACCAGTGACTATGTAAGGGGAATACATGAAATAGCAGAAACTGCTGTGTGAATACTGACTTGAAAAATCCAATAGCTATATGTAAGAGTGAAAATGTGAAAAATGGAATCTGCATTACTGCCATGAATATATGAATCAAGAGAAATTTAGCTACTGAATTGATCAATGCAATAGAGCCCCAACACTACGCCAAAGTATTTCTCTACGTTGGGGTCCCTAGCTTGTGTGTGTCCTCTCATGCAGTTAAAAAACTTACCCTGTAGGGGAAGCTGAGACCCAGGCTATTTATGCATATGATATGGATTGGCAATAGGTGTGGTTGGGGAGGGTTCACAAACGAAAAACTACTAACAATAAGGAATAACGTTTGGAACACCATTCTAAGTCTGAACTGGGTGCAAAAACCTAAAAAAACATCACTATGGGGAGATAAGGTATGCACACCAGTGACTATGTAAGGGGAATACATGAAATAGCAGAAACTGCTGTGTGAATACTGACTTGAAAAATCCAATAGCTATATGTAAGAGTGAAAATGTGAAAAATGGAATCTGCATTACTGCCATGAATATATGAATCAAGAGAAATTTAGCTACTGAATTGATCAATGCAATAGAGCCCCAACACTACGCCAAAGTATTTCTCTACGTTGGGGTCCCTAGCTTGTGTGTGTCCTCTCATGCAGTTAAAAAACTTACCGTGTATGGGAAGCTGAGACCCAGGCTATTTATGCGTATGATATGGATTGGCAATAGGTGTGGTTGGGGAGGGTTCACAAACGAAAAACTACTAACAATAAGGAATAACGTTTGGAACACCATTCTAAGTCTGAACTGGGTGCAAAAACATAAAAAAACATCACTATGGGGAGATAAGGTATGCACACCAGTGACTATGTAAGGGGAATACATGAAATAGCAGAAACTGCTGTGTGAATACTGACTTGAAAAATCCAATAGCTATATGTAAGAGTGAAAATGTGAAAAATGGAATCTGCATTACTGCCATGAATATATGAATCAAGAGAAATTTAGCTACTGAATTGATCAATGCAATAGAGCCCCAACACTACGCCAAAGTATTTCTCTACGTTGGGGTCCCTAGCTTGTGTGTGTCCTCTCATGCAGTTAAAAAACTTACCGTGCATGGGAAGCTGAGACCCAGGCTATTTATGCGTATGAGATGGATTGGCAATAGGTGTGGTTGGGGAGGGTTCACAAACGAAAAACTACTAACAATAAGGAATGACATTTGGAACACCATTCTAAGTCTGAACTGGGTTCAAAAACCTAAAAAAACATCACTATGGGGAGATAAGGTATGCACACCAGTGACTATGTAAGGGGAATACATGAAATAGCAGAAACTGCTGTGTGAATACTGACTTGAAAAATCCAATAGCTATATGTAAGAGTGAAAATGTGAAAAATGGAATCTGCATTACTGCCATGAATATATGAATCAAGAGAAATTTAGCTACTGAATTGATCAATGCAATAGAGCCCCAACACTACGCCAAAGTATTTCTCTACGTTGGGGTCCCTAGCTTGTGTGTGTCCTCTCATGCAGTTAAAAAACTTACCCTGTAGGGGAAGCTGAGACCCAGGCTATTTATGCATATGATATGGATTGGCAATAGGTGTGGTTGGGGAGGGTTCACAAACGAAAAACTACTAACAATAAGGAATAACGTTTGGAACACCATTCTAAGTCTGAACTGGGTGCAAAAACATAAAAAAACATCACTATGGGGAGATAAGGTATGCACACCAGTGACTATGTAAGGGGAATACATGAAATAGCAGAAACTGCTGTGTGAATACTGACTTGAAAAATCCAATAGCTATATGTAAGAGTGAAAATGTGAAAAATGTAATCTGCATTACTGCTGTTACGGTTGCTGCGAGCACTGGAGACTATGTCCAGATTTCTTGCTACTGCACATGTGCGAGCGCTGGAGACTAAGTCCAGATTTCTTGCTACTGCACATGTGCGAGCGCTGGAGACTAAGTCCAGATTTCTTGCTACTGCACATGTGCGAGCGCTGGAGACTAAGTCCAGATTTCTTGCTACTGCACATGTGCGAGCGCCGGAGACTAAGTCCAATCTTGGAGCCATTGCACATGTGCGGGTGACATCATCGCTGACACGAGGTCACATGTCTCTGACACCTTCTATGCCGATTGGTCGCTGGTCATGTGCTTGTGACGTCTTGCTCGGTGATAGGCCAGCATGACGTCACTCCTGTCGTTCTGGCAGCGGATTGGCTCTGGTGTCCTCCATCTTGGATGAGGCACAGAGTCTATATAAGACCCTGACACACGCCGCATGGTGCTCAGTCCTCTTGGTTCATGCATATGAGTAGACGCTCTGTGCGCGTTCCTCTAGGCATTCCTCTGTCTATGCTAGGTGAGCGCTACCGGCAGGGTAGCGTTCTTATACCTTACAGCTTCGGCTGCTGTCCGTATCCTTACCTCTTAGGGGAGCGGACATAGGCAGGTGCCTGAGGCACATGGTCTGGCTGGGCCTTGTGATTCTACTCGTAGGTGGACGTTGCCGCTAGGGTAACGTTCCTTATACTGCGTCTGGCAGTTGTTCGTATCCTCGCACACTAGGGGAGCGAACAGAGGTAGGAGCTTTGTGCGGCTTACGCTGCTGTTCGTCTCTTTTGCACCACTAGAAGAGCGGACCTAGGCAGGTGCCATATCTAGTGGTTCGTGTCCTCGCACACTAGTGGAGCGAACGCAGGTAGGAGCTTTGTGCGGCTTATGCTGCTGTTCGTCTCTTTTGCACCACTAGAAAAGCGGACCTAGGTAGGTGCCATTTCGCACACATTGCCTTTGTCTCTGTGATTATTAACAGAGATCATTCCACACACCCTCCAAGTAAGGGAGGAATTGCTTTACTTACTTATTATATCCTTCTGTGAGTTAACAGAGGTATTGCACTCTGCCATAGTCTGCAGCAAAGTCTTTGCACGGTGGACCCTGACTGTCTGATACTCCTTTCGGTTATTATCAGACAGCCCCCCGTAACATTAGGACTGAGCCAAGGGTCTGGCAGTTATGGCAGAATATCAGCAGTTACACCGTTACATGCAAGTACTTGAGTCACGGCTCAAGAGTATAGAGGATAAACCTCAGACCATGGTGACATCTGCACATGATCCTCGACTTGCTCTGCCAAACAGATATTCTGGCGATGCCAGATCATGTCGTGGTTTCATTAGTCAGTGTCAGATACACCTAGAGGTCAACTCTTCTCGCTTCTCTACGGAGAGGTCCAGAGTAGGCTTTATCATCTCCTTACTTCAGGACAAAGCCTTAGAATGGGCGACTCCCCTATGGGAGCGCTCTGATGTGGTTACTCTGAGACATCAAGACTTTCTTGATGCTCTTAAGGCGGTATTCATGGGTCCGCAGGTTACCCATGATGCGGCCCTGAGACTGTTAGATCTATCTCAGGGTTCGTTATCCACTAGTTCTTATGCCATTGCTTTTAGAACTCTGGTGGCAGAACTAGATTGGCCAGAGAAGGTGTTGATTCCTATCTTCTGGAGAGGGTTGGCAGGCTATGTCAAGGATGCCCTTGCTACTCGTGAGGTCCCTGCTTCTCTGGAGGACTTGATCACAGTAGCAACGAGGATCGATGTACGCCATAAGGAACGTAGACTCGAGGTCTCTTCCTCACGCCCTAAGCATCGGGCTATTCCAGTTGTTGAGGGTCCACTACCATCTTCCTCAGCATCTGAAACATCTCCCACTCCTATGGAGTTAGGTCATACGTTCTCCAGACTACGCAAGTCTGGTCCTCCTATATGTTACGTATGTCGTCAGGCTGGGCACTATGCCAACAAGTGTCCTAGTCGTCAGGGAAACTCCCTGGCCTAGTAACCATTAGAGGGGGGTTACTAGAGACGTCTTCTGCACCCTCTAAGTGTTGTATCCCAGGTCAGCTCTCGTTATCTGAGAATACATGGCCTATTATGGCTTTTGTGGATTCCGGAGCTGACGGGATTTTTGTGTCCTCAGGATTTGTAAAGGGACACAATATTCCCTCTATCATGTTAGAGGCGCCTATTCCTGTCCGTGTTGTTAATGGAACTATGTTGTCTGACTCCATTACATTGAGGACAGTTCCCTTGCGCCTTTCCCTGTCTCAGGGTCACATAGAGGAGATTTCTTTTCTTGTTTTGCCTGAGGGTATAGACAACGTCCTTCTGGGTCTTCCATGGCTTCGGACTCATGCTCCTCACATTGACTGGGAGTCTGACAGCATTATTAGTTGGGGTTCGAAATGTCAGTCCCGATGTCTTCCCTTACCACCTAAGGTCGTTGCGGTTGCATCAACTGATCTCTCTCCCATACCTACACCCTATTTGGATTTCGCTGACGTGTTCTCCAAACAGGGTGCTGAGGTTCTTCCACCCCATAGGCCGTATGACTGTGCCATAGACCTTATCCCAGGTTCGGTTCCACCTAAAGGCAGGGTTTACCCCCTGTCGATACCTGAGTCGGAGGCCATGTCGACCTATATAAGAGAGAGTTTAGAGAAGGGGTTCATTCGTAAGTCTGTCTCTCCCGCGGGAGCTGGGTTTTTCTTTGTTCGGAAGAAAGAGGGTGATTTGCGTCCCTGCATAGATTACAGGGGTCTCAACGCAATCACAATAAAGAACAAATACCCATTACCTTTAATTTCGGAGCTCTTTGACAGACTGAGAGGAGCTCAAGTTTTTACGAAGTTGGATCTGCGGGGTGCGTATAACTTGGTACGAATTCGAAAGGGTGACGAATGGAAGACCGCTTTTAACACCCGAGACGGTCACTATGAATACCTCGTCATGCCTTTTGGGTTATGTAATGCACCCGCAGTATTTCAGGACTTCGTAAACGATGTGTTCAGGGATTTACTGTTATCCTCAGTAGTGGTGTATCTGGACGACATCCTGATTTTTTCTCCTGATCTGGAGACTCATCGTCAGGATGTTGTTCGTGTCCTTTCCCGTTTAAGGGAGCACTCATTGTTTGCTAAACTCGAGAAATGTGTATTCGAGCAGTCCTCATTGCCTTTTTTGGGTTACATTATCTCACAAGAGGGTCTGGCTATGGATCCTGCGAAGCTCTCTGCTGTCCTGCAATGGTCCGAACCTCATTCCTTGAAGGCGGTGCAACGCTTCTTAGGATTCATAAATTATTACAGGCAGTTCATACCCCATTTTTCTACTTTGGTGGCCCCTTTGGTGGCCTTGACTAAGAAAGGTGCTAATCCCAAAGCCTGGTCTACTGAGACATCTCAGGCTTTTGAGGCAGTAAAAAGACACTTTTCAACTGCTCCCGTTCTTCAAAGACCCGATGAGAATAAGCCCTTCCTCTTAGAGGTTGATGCCTCTTCAGTGGGTGCTGGTGCGGTCTTGTATCAAAAGAACGGTGCAGGTAGAAAAAGGCCGTGTTTCTTCTTTGCTAAAACCTTTTCACCGGCAGAGAGAAACTATACCATTGGGGATAGGGAACTGCTCGCCTTGAGATTAGCCTTGGAGGAGTGGCGTCACTTGCTGGAAGGAGCGAAACATCCTTTCCAGGTCTATACAGACCATAAGAATCTGACGTACTTACAAACCGCTCAGCGTCTGAATCCTCGCCAAGCCCGCTGGTCCTTGTTTTTCTCCCGCTTTCACTTCTCCATCAACTATCTGTCTGGGAGTAAGAATAACAAGGCAGACGCCCTGTCTCGCTCTATGCTTTCTACCCAGGAAGAGATTGACGAACCTCGTCTTATCCTTCCCTCCAGGGTTTTTCATACGCTCTCCCCTGTGACGTTAGACCAAATCCCACCGGGCAAGACCTTTGTTCCGCCTGATCGACAGAATGATATACTGTCATGGGCCCACACCTCAAAGGTGGGTGGGCATTTTGGTATTAGGCGGACACGAGAGTTACTGGAGAGGTGGTATTGGTGGCCACACTTAGCCAGCCACGTCAAGAGATATGTCGGTTCCTGCTACTCGTGTGCTCGCAACCGTCCGTTAAGGCAGAGACCGGCTGGGCTCTTGCATCCTTTACCAGTGCCAGATAGACCATGGGAGGTGGTAGGCATGGACTTTGTGGGTGATCTTCCATGTTCACAGGGACATAGATTTGTGTGGGTCATTACGGACCATTTCTCCCGGATGGTTCATCTCGTACCGTTATCGAGAATCCCATCTTCCAGGGTACTAGCCAAACTATTCCTCAAGCATGTCTTTAGGCTTCACGGGATGCCAGATCGTATCATTTGTGATAGAGGCCCGCAATTTACTTCCCGTTTCTGGCGAGATCTTTGTAGCCTTCTGCAAATTGAGTTGAATCTCTCTTCGGCATACCATCCGGAGACTAATGGTTTGGTTGAACGTACCAATCAATCTATGATTATATACCTTCGACACTTTGTTGCTGAGAACCACGATAACTGGTCCTCCCTCCTACCCTGGGCAGAATTTGCCCTTAACAATTCGCTGGCTGAGGCCACTGGGCAGACACCGTTCGTACTCAATAATGGGCAACACCCTAGGGTACCGGTACCGTTTCCCGCTGCTGCACCTCCTCCTCTTGTGGCCGACTGGGCAACTAATGCCAGAGAGGTTTGGGATCGGACTCAAGAGTCGATCCAAGCAGCTAAGGACCGTATGAAGACGGTGTCCGATCGGTTTCGTCGCCCGGCTCCTGTCTTTTCTCCAGGGGACTTTGTGTGGCTCTCTGCAAAACACGTGAGACTTAGAGTGAGCTCTGTCAAATTTGCTCCTCGCTTCCTGGGTCCTTATGAGGTTCTTCGACAGGTAAATCCTGTAGTCTATCAATTGAAGTTACCTGTCCATCTTAGGATTCATGACAAATTCCATGTCTCACTGCTAAAGCCGGCTATTTTACCTCACGCTCGTGAAGTGCACTCTCCTGCCTCTGATTCCTCTCGCTCTAGCTATGAAGTACGAGCCATAGTTGGTTCTAAGATGGTTAGAGGGCGCAGGTTCTTCTTGATAGATTGGGAGGGCTATGGCCCGGAACATCGCTCTTGGGAGCCTGAGGAGGCTGTCCATGCTCCCGACTTAGTTGCCGATTACCTGCGTCGCCGGGAGGGGGGCCCTTGAGGGGGAGGTACTGTTACGGTTGCTGCGAGCACTGGAGACTATGTCCAGATTTCTTGCTACTGCACATGTGCGAGCGCTGGAGACTAAGTCCAGATTTCTTGCTACTGCACATGTGCGAGCGCTGGAGACTAAGTCCAGATTTCTTGCTACTGCACATGTGCGAGCGCTGGAGACTAAGTCCAGATTTCTTGCTACTGCACATGTGCGAGCGCCGGAGACTAAGTCCAATCTTGGAGCCATTGCACATGTGCGGGTGACATCATCGCTGACACGAGGTCACATGTCTCTGACACCTTCTATGCCGATTGGTCGCTGGTCATGTGCTTGTGACGTCTTGCTCGGTGATAGGCCAGCATGACGTCACTCCTGTCGTTCTGGCAGCGGATTGGCTCTGGTGTCCTCCATCTTGGATGAGGCACAGAGTCTATATAAGACCCTGACACACGCCGCATGGTGCTCAGTCCTCTTGGTTCATGCATATGAGTAGACGCTCTGTGCGCGTTCCTCTAGGCATTCCTCTGTCTATGCTAGGTGAGCGCTACCGGCAGGGTAGCGTTCTTATACCTTACAGCTTCGGCTGCTGTCCGTATCCTTACCTCTTAGGGGAGCGGACATAGGCAGGTGCCTGAGGCACATGGTCTGGCTGGGCCTTGTGATTCTACTCGTAGGTGGACGTTGCCGCTAGGGTAACGTTCCTTATACTGCGTCTGGCAGTTGTTCGTATCCTCGCACACTAGGGGAGCGAACAGAGGTAGGAGCTTTGTGCGGCTTACGCTGCTGTTCGTCTCTTTTGCACCACTAGAAGAGCGGACCTAGGCAGGTGCCATATCTAGTGGTTCGTGTCCTCGCACACTAGTGGAGCGAACGCAGGTAGGAGCTTTGTGCGGCTTATGCTGCTGTTCGTCTCTTTTGCACCACTAGAAGAGCGGACCTAGGTAGGTGCCATTTCGCACACATTGCCTTTGTCTCTGTGATTATTAACAGAGATCATTCCACACACCCTCCAAGTAAGGGAGGAATTGCTTTACTTACTTATTATATCCTTCTGTGAGTTAACAGAGGTATTGCACTCTGCCATAGTCTGCAGCAAAGTCTTTGCACGGTGGACCCTGACTGTCTGATACTCCTTTCGGTTATTATCAGACAGCCCCCCGTAACAACTGCCATGAATATATGAATCAAGAGAAATTTAGCTACTGAATTGATCAATGCAATAGAGCCCCAACACTACGCCAAAGTATTTCTCTACGTTGGGGTCCCTAGCTTGTGGGTGTCCTCTCATGCAGTTAAAAAACTTACCCTGTAGGGGAAGCTGAGACCCAGGCTATTTATGCATATGATATGGATTGGCAATAGGTGTGGTTGGGGAGGGTTCACAAACGAAAAACTACTAACAATAAGGAATAACGTTTGGAACACCATTCTAAGTCTGAACTGGGTGCAAAAACCTAAAAAAAACATCACTATGGGGAGATAAGGTATGCACACCAGTGACTATGTAAGGGGAATACATGAAATAGCAGAAACTGCTGTGTGAATACTGACTTGAAAAATCCAATAGCTATATGTAAGAGTGAAAATGTGAAAAATGGAATCTGCATTACTGCCATGAATATATGAATCAAGAGAAATTTAGCTACTGAATTGATCAATGCAATAGAGCCCCAACACTACGCCAAAGTATTTCTCTACGTTGGGGTCCCTAGCTTGTGTGTGTCCTCTCATGCAGTTAAAAAACTTACCGTGTATGGGAAGCTTAGACCCAGGCTATTTATGTATATGATATGGATGTTACTCTGATGTTACTCTGAGACATCAAGACTTTCTTGATGGTCTTAAGGCGGTATTCATGGGTCCGCAGGTTACCCATGATACGGCTCTGAGACTGTTAGATCTGTCTCAGGGTTCGTTATCCACTAGTTCTTATGCCATTGCTTTTAGAACTCTGGTGGCAGAACTAGATTGGCCAGAGAAGGTGTTGATTCCTATCTTCTGGAGAGGGTTGGCAGGCTATGTCAAGGATGCTCTTGCTACTCGTGAGGTCCCTGCTTCTCTGGAGGACTTGATCACAGTAGCAACGAGGATAGACGTACGCCATAGGGAACGTAGAATCGAGGTCTCTTCCTCACGCCCTAAGCTTCGGGCTATTCCAGTTGTTGAGGGTCCACTACCATCTTCCTCAGCATCTGAAACATCTCCCACTCCTATGGAGTTAGGTCATACGTCCTCCAGACTACGCAAGTCTGGTCCTCCTATATGTTACGTATGTCGTCAGTCTGGGCACTATGCCAACAAGTGTTTTAGCCGTCAGGGAAACTCCCTTGACTAGTAACCATTAGAGGGGTGTTACTAGAGATGTCTTCTGCACCCTCTAAGTGTAGTATCCCAGGTCGGCTTTCATTCTCTGAGAATACATGGCCTATTATGGCTTTTGTGGATTCCGGAGCTGACGGGACTTTTGTGTCCTCAGGATTTGTAAAGAGACACAATATTCCCTCTATCATGTTAGAGGCACCTATTCCTGTCCGTGTTGTTAATGGGACTATGTTGTCTGACTCCATTACATTGAGGACAGTTCCCTTGCGCCTTTCCCTGTCTCAGGGTCACATAGAGGAGATTTCTTTTCTTGTTTTGCCTGAGGGTATAGACGATGTTCTTCTGGGTCTCCCATGGCTTCGGACCCATGCTCCTCTAATTGACTGGGAGTCCGACAGCATTATTAGTTGGGGTTTGAAATGTCAGTCCCGATGTCTTCCCTTACCACCTAAGGTCGTGGCGGTTGCATCAACTGATCTCTCTCCCATACCTACACCCTATTTGGATTTCGCTGACGTGTTCTCCAAACAGGGTGCTGAGGTTCTTCCACCCCATAGGCCGTATGACTGTGCCATAGACCTTATCCCAGGTTCGGTTCCACCTAAGGGCAGGGTTTACCCCCTGTCAATACCTGAGTCTGAGGCCATGTCAACCTATATAAGAGAGAGTTTAGAGAAGGGGTTCATTCGGAAGTCTGTCTCTCCCGCGGGAGCTGGGTTTTTCTTTGTTCGGAAGAAAGAGGGTGATTTGCGTCCCTGCATAGATTACAGGGGTCTCAACGCAATCACGATAAAGAACAAATACCCATTACCTTTACTTTCGGAGCTCTTTGACAGACTGAGGGGAGCTCAGGTTTTTTCGAAGTTGGATCTGCGGGGTGCGTATAACTTGGTACGAATTCGAGAGGGTGACGAATGGAAGACCGCTTTTAACACCCGAGACGGTCACTATGAATACCTCGTCATGCCTTTTGGTTTATTTAATGCACCAGCAGTATTTCAGGACTTCGTAAACGATGTGTTCAGGGATTTACTGTTATCCTCCGTCGTGGTGTATCTGGACGACATCCTGATTTTTTCTCCTGATCTGGAGACTCATCGTCAGGATGTCGTTCGTGTCCTTTCCCATTTAAGGGAGCACTCATTGTTTGCTAAACTCGAAAAATGTGTATTCGAGCAGTCATCCTTGCTTTTTTTGGGCTACATTAGCTCACAAGAGGGTCTGGCTATGGATCCTGCAAAGCTCTCTGCTGTCCTGGAATGGTCCGAACCTCATTCCTTGAAGGCGGTGCAACGCTTCTTAGGATTCATAAATTATTACAGGCAGTTCATACCCCATTTCTCTACTTTGATGGCCCCATTGGTGGCCTTGACTAAGAAAGGTGCTAATCCAAAAGTCTGGTCTACTGAGACATCCCAGGCTTTTGAGGTAGTAAAAAGACACTTTTCAACTGCTCCCGTTCTTCAAAGACCCGATGAGAATAAGCCCTTCCTCTTGGAGGTTGATGCCTCTTCAGTGGGTGCTGGTGCGGTCTTGTATCAAAAGAACGGTGTAGGTAGAAAAAGGCCGTGTTTCTTCTTTGCTAAAACCTTTTCACCAGCAGAGAGAAACTATACCATTGGGGATAGGGAACTGCTCGCCCTGAGATTACCCTTGGAGGAGTGGTGTCACTTGCTGGAAGGAGCGAAACATCCTATCCAGGTCTATACAGACCATAAGAATCTGACGTACTTACAAACCGCTCAGCGTCTGAGTCCTCGCCAAGCCCGCTGGTCCTTGTTTTTCTTTCGCTTTCACTTCTCCATCAACTATCTGTCTGGGAGTAAGAATAACAAGGCAGACGCCCTGTCTCGCTCTATGGTTTCTACCCAGGAAGAGATTGACGAACCTCGTCTTATCCTTCCCTCCAGGGTTTTTCATACGCTCTCCCCTGTGACAGACCAAATCCCACCGGGTAAGACCTTTATTCCGCCGGATCGACAGAGTGATATACTGTCGTGGGCCCACACCTCAAAGGTGGGTGAGAATTTTGGTATTAGACGGACACGAGAGTTACTCGAGAGGTAGTATTGGTGGCCACACTTACCCAGCCACGTCAAGAGATATGTCGGTTCCTGCTACTCGTGTGCTCGCAACTGTCCGTTACGGCAGAGACCGGCTGGGCTCTTGCATCCTTTACCAGTGCCAGATAGACCATGGGAGGTGGTAGGCATGGACTTTGTGGGGGATCTTCCGTGTTCACAGGGACATAGATTTGTGTGGGTCATTACGGTCCATTTCTCCCAGATGGTTCATCTCGTACCGTTATCGAGAATTCCATCTTCCAGGGTACTAGCCAAACTATTCCTCAAGCATGTCTTTAGGCTTCACGGGATGCCAGATCGTATCATTTGTGATAGAGGCCCGCAATTTGCTTCCCGTTTCTGGCGAGATCTTTGTAGCCTTCTGCAAATTGAGTTGAATCTCTCTTCGGCATACCATCTGGAGACCAATGGTTTGGTTGAGCGTACCAATCAATCCATGATTATATACCTTCGACACTTTGTTGCTCAGAACCACGATAACTGCTCCTCCCTCCTACCCTGTGCAGAATTTGCCCTTAACAATTCGCTGGCTGAGGCCACTGGGCAGACACCGTTCGTACTCAATAATGGGCAACACCCTAGTGTATCGGTACCGTTTCCCGCTGCTGCACCTCCTCCTCTTGTGGCCGACTGGGCAACTAATGCCAGAGAGGTTTGGGATCGGACTCAAGAGTCGATCCAAGCAACTAAGGACCATATGAAGACGGTGTCCGATCGATTTCGTCGCTCGGCTCCTGTCTTTTCTCCAGGAGACTTTGTGTGGCTCTCTGCAAAACACGTGAGACTTAGAGTGAGCTCTGTCAAATTTGCTCCTCGCTTCCTGGGTCCTTATGAGGTTCTTCGACAGGTAAATCCTGTAGTCTACCAATTGAAGTTACCTGTCCATCTTAGGATCCATGACAAATTCCATGTTTCACTGCTAAAGCCGGCTATTTTACCTCACGCCCGTGAAGTGCACTTTCCTGCCTTTGATTCCTCTCGCTCTAGCTATGAAGTACGAGCCATAGTTGGTTCTAAGATAGTTAGAGGGCGCAGGTTCTTCTTGATAGATTGGGAGGGCTACGGCCCGGAACATCGCTCTTGGGAGCCTGAGGAGGCTGTCCATGCTCCCGACTTAGTTGCCGATTACCTGCGTCGCCAGGAGGGGGGACCTTGAGGGGGAGGTACTGTTACAGTTGCTGTGGCTCTGGAGACTATGTTCGGATTTCTTGCTACTGCACATGTGCAAGCGCTGGAGACTAAGTCCTATCTTGGAGCCATTGCACATGTGCGGGTGACATCATCGCTGACACGAGGTCACATGTCTCTGACACCTTCTAAGCTGATTGGGCGCTGGTCATGTGCTTGTGACACGTGGTCACATGTCTCTGACACCTTCTATGCCGATTGGTCGCTGGTCATGTGCTTGTGACGCTTTGCTCGGTGATAGGCCAGCATGACGTCATTGCTGTCATTCTGGCAGCGGATTAGCTCTGGTGTCCTCCATCTTGGATGAGGCACAGAGTCTATATAGGACCCTGACGCACGCCGCCCGGCGCTCAGTCCTCTTGGTTCATGCATGAGAGTAGACGCTCTGTGCACGTACCTCTAGGCATCTCTCTGTCTATGTTAGGTGAGCGCTACCGGCAGGGTAGCGTTCTTATACCTTACAGCTTCGGCTGGGGTCCGTATCCTTACCTTTTAGTGGAGCGGACATAGGTAGGTGCCTGAGGCACATGGTCCGGCTGGGCCTTGTGATTCTACTTGTAGGTGGACGTTGCCGCTAGGGTAACGTTCCTTATAATGCGTCTGGCAGTTGTTCGTATCCTCGCACACTAGGGGAGCAAACAGAGGTAGGAGCTTTGTGCGGCTTATGCTGCTGTCCGTCTCTTTTGCACCACTAGAAGAGCGGACCTAGGCAGGTGCCATATCTCGTGGTTCGTGTCCTCGCACACTAGTGGAGCGAACGCAGGTAGGAGCTTTGTGCGGCTTACGCTGCTGTCCGTCTCCTGGCACCACTAGAGGAACGGACCTAGGTAGGTGCCATTTCACACTCACTGCTTTTGTCTCTGTGATCATTAACAGAGACCATTCCACATACCCTCCAAGTAAGGGAGGAATTGCCTTATTTACTAATTATATTCCTCTGTGAGTTTAACAGAAGTATTGCACTCTGCCATAGTCTGCAGCAGAGTCTTTGCACGGTGGACCCTGACTGTCTGATATTCTTTTAGGTTTTATTATCAGACAGCCCCCCGTAACATTCTAGATGTGTTTGTGTAGTCAGTGGATTGCAGCCAGCTAAGTTTCCAATCTTTTTTATGGGACTTTTTGCAAGGTTTTTTTGCAGTCTCCTGACCATAACAGTGGCTGATGTGGACACCACAAACCAGGCTGTGAACCCCTAAATATTGTGGAAACAGGACCGGTGCGCTTAGTGTATCAGGCACCATTAAATGCTAGAGAACTGCTTTTTATTTGCCAATGTCACTAGCAACGTAGTAATGTGGCTGATGTGGACATCACAAGCCAGGTTCTGAACCCCTAAATATTGTGGAAATAGGACTGGTACACTTAAGCGGGCTTTACACACTGCGATATCGCCCGAATTTTGTCGTTGGGGTCACGGTTTTGGTGACGCACTTCCGCAATCGTTAGCGATATAGCTTTGTGTAACAGCGTTCAGCGATGTAAAATCGTCGCTAAAGCGTGATTTATCGCTAATCGGCTACACGGGTCATAATTCCCAAAAATCGTTACTTCAGCAGTAACGAGGTTGTTCGTCGTTCCTGCGGCATCACACATCGCTGCGTGTGACGCCGCAGGAGCGAGGAACGTCTCCCTACCTGCCTCCCGGCCGCTATGCGGAAGGAAGGAGGTGGGCGGGATGTTACGTCCCGCTCATCTCCGCCCCTCCGCTGCGATTGGGCGGTGGTTCAGTGACGTCGCTGTGACGCCGCACGGACCGCCCCCTTAGAAAGGAGGCGGTTCGCCGGTCACAGCAACGTCGCCGGACAGGTAAGTATGTGTGACGGCTCTGGGCGATGTTGTGCGGCACGGGCAGCGATATGCCCATGTCGCGCAACAGATGAGGGCGGGTACGCACACTAGCGATATCGGGACCGATATCGCAGTGTGTAAAGTAGCCTTTAGTGTATCAGGCAGCACTAAATCCTGGAGTACTTCTTTTTGTTTGCAAAGGCCACTAGCTACGTATTGATGTGGCTGATGTGGACGCCACAAGCCAGGTTGTGAACACCTATAAATATTATGGAAACAGGACCATAATGTTTAGTGTATCAGGCAGCACTAAATGCTAGCGTACTGCTTTTTATTTGCAAAGGCCACTATCAACGTATTAATGTGACTGATGTGGAGACTACAAGCCAAGATGTGAACCCCTAAATATTGTGGAAACAGGACCGGTGCATTTAGTGTATCAGTCACCACAAAATGCTACAGTACTGATTTGTATTTGCAAAGGCCACAAGCAACGTATTAATGAGCCTTATGTGGACACCACAAGGCAGGCTGTGACCCACTAAATATTGTGGAAGTAGGACCAGTGAATTTAGTTTATCAGGCAGCATTAAATGCTAGAGTACTACTTTTTATTTGGAAAGGACACTTGCAACTCATTAATATGGCTGATGTGGACAGAACAAGCCAGGCTGTGAACCCCTTAATCTTGTGGAAACAGGTCCCGATTCCCTACCTAATCCACAATCTCTCCTTCTCTGCTATGACCTTATTCCGTGGTTTCAGCTTTTAAAAGAGCTATTGTATTCTGGACGGCACCATTAAGGTAGTGACACACTGCTTTAAACTCTATCCCTGCTGGAAAATCTGTCCCTCCTTACACAACGCTGACCTACTATACATTGCAGGTAGCTCTGACAAGGGCTTTTCTGTTGCTAACACTAGAAGTCCCAGAGAGGGGTCATTTAACATTTCTACCTTTGGAACCCAGAGACGGGTTGAATGACCTGAAGGATTTTAGCTAACATCCTATAATCACCGTCTTTTGTTGTGTAATTAAGGCCATTACTGTCGCACCACAGGCGGTTGTTGTTTTCCATTGAGTTTAGCCATTTAGTTTCTAGTTAGTTCTATTCAGTTTATTGAATTTGATAATATAATTGACTAAGGGTCATTTGACCCTCTTTCAGGACTTCAGGGGAGAGCTCGAAATTTATGGGACTTCTAGTGTTAAGAGGCCTAACACTCTCCCTAGCAGTTGCTCGCTCTGTCCGTATGCTGCTGCTATCACGCTGGCTCCTGATGCAATATGCGCAGAAGGGCTTTTATAGACCCTATGACGCTGCGCAGCCAGCCAATAACTGTGATACCACAACCAAGATGGCTGCAGCAATACTGTGATTGGTTAAGAATCCCAGCATGTTTAGTGGCTGCAAATCAGGTGCCAAATCTGCTGGGTGGGACAACTAAATATAGCGAGGCAAGTACACTAAAAAAATCACAATATAACGAGTACTCCGAATACCGTACTATCTGTGTGAGTAGTGAATAGTAACAAATACACTCACTCATCACTAGTATTTATAGCAAATAGTGACCAATCAATAGACAGCCCTGGCACATCAAACTCAGAAAAAAGCTTTGTCAAGTGTCCAAGATTGTGGAGGTAGTAGAAGAAAGCTCACTCGAAGGAAGACTACATCACAATCAAAAATACATTTCTAATATTTAAGTCAGTCCTCACCTCTGTGAAACTGGACAACTTCACAAAACTCATATCTTCTTCATCCCATAACCTCAAACAGATATTCAAAGCTTTTAACTCCTCCTTCCACCACTGCCTCCAACAACCTTCCTAATTTCAACACAAAACTTTTCTGAACATTTTAAAAATAGGATTAACTAAATCAGACAAGCCTTTACTGTTCAACCACCATAACTCCTACACAGTGTCGGACTGGCTACCAGAGAAACAGCCAGTAATACCAGGTCTTACTGCAGTTACCTGCATTGAACTCCGGAGCTCTCAACTAAGCTCCGGAGTGCAGCCTGGACTGAACTCGGGGTTTGCAGGACTGAACTGCATGCGCCGACTGCGGTTCAGTTTATGACAGCTGCGGACAGGCAAGGCTGAACTCTGGAGCTCAGGTGAGAGCTTCAGTGTTCAGCCCGGCCTGTCCGCAGCTGTCATGAACTGAACCGCAATTGCCGGGGAATCAGTCGGCGCTTGCAGTTCAGTCCTGCAAACCCTGAGTCCAGTCCAGGCTGCACTCCGGAGCTCAGGTGAGTGCTCCGGAGTCGTCACAGGGTATTGTGCAATCTGCCCTTCTGTGCAATATACACCTCCTCCTTGGTTGTGGGTCCCCAACTAACGGTGTTGCCAACAGAATCATTCAAAGTCCGAGGTACAATCTGCACCACACCCACCAGACACACCAGTGGAATAGGGTCGCCCACTTGGGGGGTTGGTAAAGGGGGGGTCAGGAGTAGAGTTGAGCGCGGTTCGCGGTTTGAGGTTCTCCACTTTGCGGCTCGAGTGATTTTGGGGGCTGTTCTAGATCGAACTAGAACTCGAGCTTTTTGCTAAAGCTCGATAGTTCTAGATACGTTCGAGAACGGTTCTAACAGCAAAAAGACAAGCTAATTACTAGCTGGCTTTCCGCTGTAATAGCGTAAGTCACTCTGTGACTCACAATATTATTAAATTTCAGTGTATAGTCTGCGGGAACAGCGCATTCAGATGGATAATGGATAATGGCGATCACCATTTTTTTTTTTTTTTTCCTTGTCTTCCTTCCCTAAGCACGCGCGTGTAGTGGGGCGGGCCAGCATGTCAGCCAATCCCACACACACACACAGCTAAGTGGACTTTTAGCCAGAGAAGCAACGGCATGTGTGATAGGATGTCCATGTCACATGTCCCTGCATTAGAAAAACGAGTATCTGCCCGTCCGGACGCCATTATCTCTTCTGCGTCTGGGTGTCAGACACCGCTGGCGTAGCTCCTGTCTCCGATACTGGTGTGTACGCTCTATACACAGCGCTATACAGAATAGGGATAGAAATTTCTATTAGTCCTTTTAAGGGCTAATACCGGCAGGGTCAGAGCCATAGGTGACAGTCAGGGCCGTGAAAACAGATTTTAACAGCTACACAAGATGACAGCGTCTGTGTAGCTAAGATCAGGGATTTCCTCGCTGCATTTCCCCATTAGGAGGGATAGAACGGGAGGCTTCCTTTCCTCTACCCAGACCCACAACCCTGCCACTGTACCCTCCTGCCCTTTGCACACTCAAGCTCATTGTTACTAAGCCATTATAGTAGCAAACACTGAGGAAACTTAGTAGCATCCTAAACGTGGCTGTTGGACTTCTGTATTGTCCCACTAGTGCAAAGATATTTGCAGCATGTCTGCCTGCATTGCACACTCAAACTCATTGTTACTAAGCCATTATACTAGCAAACACTGAGGAAACTTAGTGGCATCCTAAACGTGGCTGTTGGACTTCTGTATTGTCCCACTAGTGCAAAGATATTTGCAGCATGTCTGCCTGCATTGCACACTCAAACTCATTGTTACTAAGCCATTATACTAGCAAACACTGAGGAAACTTAGTGGCATCCTAAACGTGGCTGTTGGACTTCTGTATTGTCCCACTAGTGCAAAGATATTTGCAGCATGTCTGCCTGCATTGCACACTCAAACTCATTGTTACTAAACCATTATAATACCAAACACTGAGGAAACTTAGTGGCATCCTAAAAGTGGCTGTTGGACTTCCATTAGTGCCCCACTGGTGCCAAGCTATTTCTAGCACCTCTGCATGACACCCTCCTGCTATGTTTTTAATAAGCTATAATGATAGCAAAAAATGCTGACATTTAGTGTCATACAAGAAGTGGCTGTTGTACTCCATTAGTGTCCCACTGGTGCAAATCTATGTGCAGCACCTCTGCATGACACCCTGCTTCTCTGTTTTTAATAAGCTATAATAATAGCAAAAAATGCTGCCATTTAGTGGCATACAAGAAGTGGCTGTTGTATTTCATTATTGTCCCACTGGTGCCAAGCTATTTCTAGCACCTCTGCATGACACCCTCCTGCTCTGTTTTTAATAAGCTATAATGATAGCAAAAAATGCTGACATTTAGTGGCATACAAGAAGTGGCTGTTGTACTCCATTAGTGCCCCACTGGTGCAAATCTATGTGCAGCACCTCTGCATGACACCCTCCTTCTCTGTTTTTAATAAGCTATATTAATAGCAAAAAATGCTGCCATTTAGTGGCATACAAGAACTGGCTGTTGTATTTCATTATTGTCCCACTGGTGCCAAGCTATTTCTAGCACCTCTGCATGACACCCTCCTGCTCTGTTTTTAATAAGCTATAATGATAGCAAAAAATGCTGCCATTTAGTGGCATACAAGAACTGGCTGTTGTATTTCATTATTGTCCCACTGGTGCCAAGCTATTTCTAGCACCTCTGCATGACACCCTCCTGCTCTGTTTTTAATAAGCTATAATAATAGCAAAAAATGCTGCCATTTAGTGGCATACAAGAACTGGCTGTTGTATTTCATTATTGTCCCACTGGTGCCAAGCTATTTCTAGCACCTGTGCAGGACACCCTCCTGCTCTGTTTTTAATAAGCTATAATGATAGCAAAAAATGCTGACATTTAGTGGCATACAAGAAGTGGCTGTTGTACTCCATTAGTGTCCCACTGGTGCAAATCTATGTGCAGCACCTCTGCATGACACCCTCCTTCTCTGTTTTTAATAAGCTATAATAATAGCAAAAAATGCTGCCATTTAGTGGCATACAAGAACTGGCTGTTGTATTTCATTATTGTCCCACTGGTGCCAAGCTATTTCTAACACCTCTGCATGACACCCTCCTGCTCTGTTTTTAATAGGCTATAATGATAGCAAAAAATACTGACATTTAGTGGCATACAAGAAGTGGCTGTTGTATTCCATTAGTGCCCCACTGGTGCAAATCTATGTGCAGCACCTCTGCATGACACCCTCCTTCTCTGTTTTTAATAAGCTATAATAATAGCAAAAAATGCTGCCATTTAGTGGCATACAAAAACTGGCTGTTGTATTTCATTATTGTCCCACTGGTGCCAAGCTATTTCTAGCACCTCTGCATGACACCCTCCTGCTCTGTTTTTAATAAGATATAATAATAGCAAAAAATGCTGCCATTTAGTGGCATACAAGAACTGCCTGTTGTATTTCATTATTGTCCCACTGGTGCCAAGCTATTTCTAGCACCTCTGCATGACACCCTCCTGCTCTGTTTTTAATAAGCTATAATGATAGCAAAAAATGCTGCCATTTAGTGGCATACAAGAACTGGCTGTTGTATTTCATTATTGTCCCACTGGTGCCAAGCTATTTCTAGCACCTCTGCATGACACCCTCCTGCTCTGTTTTTAATAAGCTATAATAATAGCAAAAAATGCTGCCATTTAGTGGCATACAAGAACTGGCTGTTGTATTTCATTATTGTCCCACTGGTGCCAAGCTATTTCTAGCACCTCTGCATGACACCCTCCTGCTCTGTTTTTAATAAGCTATAATGATAGCAAAAAATGCTGACATTTAGTGGCATACAAGAAGTGGCTGTTGTACTCCATTAGTGTCCCACTGGTGCAAATCTATGTGCAGCACCTCTGCATGACACCCTCCTTCTCTGTTTTTAATAAGCTATAATAATAGCAAAAAATGCTGCCATTTAGTGGCATACAAGAACTGGCTGTTGTATTTCATTATTGTCCCACTGGTGCCAAGCTATTTCTAGCACCTCTGCATGACACCCTCCTACTCTGTTTTTAATAAGCTATAATGATAGCAAAAAATGCTGCCATTTAGTGGCATACAAGAACTGGCTGTTGTATTTCATTATTGTCCCACTGGTGCCAAGCTATTTCTAGCACCACTGCATGACACCCTCCTGCTCTGTTTTTAATAAGCTATAATGATAGCAAAAAATGCTGCCTTTTAGTGGCATACAAGAACTGGCTGTTGTATTTCATTATTGTCCCACTGGTGCCAAGCTATTTCTAGCACCTCTGCATGACATCCTCCTGCTCTGTTTTTAATAAGCTATAATAATAGCAAAAAATGCTGCCTTTTAGTGGCATACAAGAACTGGCTGTTGTATTTCATTATTGTCCCACTGGTGCCAAGCTATTTCTAGCACCTCTGCATGACACCCTCCTGCTCTGTTTTTAATAAGCTATAATAATAGCAAAAAATGCTGCCATTTAGTGGCATACAAGAACTGGCTGTTGTATTTCATTATTGTCCCACTGGTGCCAAGCTATTTCTAGCACCTCTGCATGACACCCTCCTGCTCTGTTTTTAATAAGCTATAATAATAGCAAAAAATGCTGCCATTTAGTGGCATACAAGAACTGGCTGTTGTATTTCATTATTGTCCCACTGGTGCCAAGCTATTTCTAGCACCTCTGCATGACACCCTCCTGCTCTGTTTTTAATAAGCTATAATGATAGCAAAAAATGCTGCCATTTAGTGGCATACAAGAACTGGCTGTTGTATTTCATTATTGTCCCACTGGTGCCAAGCTATTTCTAGCACCTCTGCATGACACCCTCCTGCTCTGTTTTTAATAAGCTATAATGATAGCAAAAAATGCTGACATTTAGTGGCATACAAGAAGTGGCTGTTGTACTCCATTAGTGCCCCACTGGTGCAAATCTATGTGCAGCACCTCTGCATGACACCCTCCTTCTCTGTTTTTAATAAGCTATAATAATAGCAAAAAATGCTGCCATTTAGTGGCATACAAGAACTGGCTGTTGTATTTCATTATTGTCCCACTGGTGCCAAGCTATTTCTAGCACCTCTGCATGACACCCTCCTACTCTGTTTTTAATAAGCTATAATGATAGCAAAAAATGCTGCCATTTAGTGGCATACAAGAACTGGCTGTTGTATTTCATTATTGTCCCACTGGTGCCAAGCTATTTCTAACACCTCTGCATGACACCCTCCTGCTCTGTTTTTAATAAGCTATAATGATAGAAAAAAATGCTGCCTTTTAGTGGCATACAAGAACTGGCTGTTGTATTTCATTATTGTCCCACTGGTGCCAAGCTATTTCTAGCACCTCTGCATGACACCCTCCTGCTCTGTTTTTATAAGCTATAATAATAGCAAAAAATGCTGCCATTTAGTGGCATACAAGAACTGGCTGTTGTATTTCATTATTGTCCCACTGGTGCCAAGCTATTTCTAGCACCTCTGCATGACACCCTCCTGCTCTGTTTTTAATAAGCTATAATAATAGCAAAAAATGCTGCCATTTAGTGGCATACAAGAACTGGCTGTTGTATTTCATTATTGTCCCACTGGTGCCAAGCTATTTCTAGCACCTCTGCATGACACCCTCCTGCTCTGTTTTTAATAAGCTATAATAATAGCAAAAAATGCTGCTATTTAGTGGCATACAAGAACTGGCTGTTGTATTTCATTATTGTCCCACTGGTGCCAAGCTATTTCTAGCACCTCTGCATGACACCCTCCTGCTCTGTTTTTAATAAGCTATAATAATAGCAAAAAATGCTGCCATTTAGTGGCATACAAGAACTGGCTGTTGTATTTCATTATTGTCCCACTGGTGCCAAGCTATTTCTAGCACCTCTGCATGACAGCCCCCTGCGCTGTTTTTAATAAGCTATAATAATAGCAAAAAATGCTGCCATTTAGTGGCATACAAGAAGTGACTGTTGGACTTCCATTAGTGTCCCACTGGTGCAAATCTATTTGCAGCACCTCTGCATGACACCCTCATGCACATTTTGCTACACTAATTTTATAGCAAACTCAGGGAATTCCTTTCTGCATTTGATCATTCGGAGGGATAGAAAGTGAGGATTCCTTTACTGTCCTGGTACCCATAGAACACGGCCACTGTACCCACATGTCCACTTTTGCCACGCTATTTAATTTGCCCAAAGAGCTGACTCTTTTTCTGCCTTCCTAAAATTGTCTGTAATACTAAGTTAGTGTTCCTTTGCTGCCAAGCAAGGTACAACACATGTGCATTCTACACTCCTTTCCATTTCTGGAATGCAATTATTAACTGCAGGTAGTCCAGCCAATCTGTGACGAAAGTGCAGGTGTGGATATAATGTAGCCTGCATCCAATGTTGGTTTTCTCGATGTCTGACAGCTCAACAATACCATCTGTTTCCACTTCCAAAACATGTGATGACCTGCCAATCACACTCCCTGTTGCGTGTAAAGGGGTGGAAGTTCAGTGTGAAAAACCATGTGAGACTGCTGTCCCCAGTCACAGAGGATGAAGAGCACGCAGATGTACTTGATGGGGCAGGCGGTGGTTGCACAGGCTCGCTAGGCCGCATTGTAGCACAGTGAAATTCACATTGTGACTTATGCTTCATTTTAAGTCGTGTACAGTGTGGGCTCCCCAGTATGCAGCAAAACCAGGCAACAGGAAAAGGACTCTAGTCAGTTGGGTTGATAAATGATTGTTTAACTTTACCAAAACAAACAATAAGAACCATGCATACAATTTAAATAATTGAACAATCTATTCTGTTGCCTACTACCTGCTAATCCCTCTGCGTAGCAGTAATTGTGTGTGTGTGTGTTTGTGCGTGTGTGTGTGTGTGTGTGCGAATACAACTTACCAGTGGCACATCACAAGAGCTTCCCAGTTATCTACGTAAACATAGACAAAACACATTACCCCCCCCTGAATACCCTTTGTAAGGGTACCTTCACACTTAGCGATGCAGCAGCGATCCGACCAGCGATCTGACCTGGTCAGGATCGCTGCTGCATCGCTACATGGTCGCTGGTGAGCTGTCAAACAGGCAGATCTCACCAGCGACCAGTGAACAGCCCCCAGCCAGCAGCGACGTGCAAGCGACGTTGCGCTTGCACGGAGCCGCCGTCTGGAAGCTGCGGAGACTGGTAACTAAGGTAAACATCGGGTATGGTTACCCGATGTTTACATTAGTTACCAGTGTGAGCAGGGAGCAGGGAGCCGCGCACACTAAGCGCTGGCTCCTTGCTCTCCTAGCTACAGTACACATCGGGTTAATTAACCCGATGTGTAATGCAGCTACATGTGCAGAGAGCAGGGAGCCGCGCACACTGAGCGCTGGCTCCTTGCTCTCCTAGCTGCTGTACACATCGGGTTAATTAACCCGATGTGTACAGCAGCTACATGTGCAGAGAGCCGGAGCCGGCAGCACAGGCAGCGTGAGAGCTGCGGAGGCTGGTAACTAAGGTAAATATCGGGAAACCACCTTGGTTACCCGATGTTTATCTTGGATACAGCTTACCTCAGCTGTCAGACGCCGGCTCCTGCTCCCTGCTCGCTTCATTTGTCGCTCTCTTGCTGTCACACACAGCGATCTGTGTGTCACAGCAGGAGAGCGGCTTTGAAGAAAACGAACCAGGGCTGTGTGTAACGAGCAGCGATCTCGCAGCAGGGGCCAGATCGCTGCTCAGTGTCACACACAGCGAGATCGCTAATGATGTCACTGCTGCGTCACAAAAAGCGTGACTCAGCAGCGATCTCGGCAGCGAGCTCGCTGTGTGTGAAGCACCCCTTAGCTGAAGCCTCACAGATAAGGCAGATGATAACAGTGTGAATGCAAACCACACAGCTCTGCAACACAGTCATGGAAATCTTGCAAATCAACAGTCAATACAAACATGTGTCGCTGTCCCTCTATGATTTAAACTGTACGTGACAATTTGGCAGTGCAGAGGCAGCAAGTCTTATTGTCTATAAATAGTCGGCCTACCCAGAACAGATATGTGTTTTGCTAATAAAACAAAGTGTTGCAGCCTACCGTAGCCGGGTACTGTGATGTCCAGTTGCTAGAAATACAGACTTTACGCTCCTCTCACGGTAAGCAGTATAGACAGCACCGTAAGAATGTTGGTCTGTGGCACAGGATGCTGCTCACTGGCGTTACGGTACTCCTCACCAAACTACAAAATGACTCCCCTCACAATTGAACGAAGTGTTTCCGCAGTGGCTCCTTGCTGTAACACACACCTTTAGCTTTTCCTTCTGTTCATAGACAGCATCTCCAAGTCCACACGCGAAGAGCAATTTCTCCTCCACGTCTAAGTGTGGAGAGGCAGCTAGTGCGCATGCGTATGCCGATTTACCCCAGCCGCAGCCTAACTACAGTGTTTCGCCTAGTGAGTATGCTCAGCCTGACTGTGCCATTCCTGAGGCTAAGTCTTCATTTCGGGATACAGCACATGCTCCCACGCTTAGTGCGAAAAGCCTCTTTGCACAGGTACTTGCATTCCGTGCCGGGTCTAAGTCCTGTTTTGTGCCTAGACACCATGCTAAAGCTGATAGTCTTTTTTCAGAGACTGTATTTCATGCTACTGAGCATGCTCAGGTATTTACTGCATCAGAGACTAGGTCCGGTAATGAACTCTTTGGCCCTGCCCCTGATGTGGGGTGCCCATATAGACCACAGGGCATCAGGTGTCCTGATGATGTGGCCAGGCCACTCCCAAATGGCTTGCAGAGGCCCGCCCCTATGACTTGTCACCTCATTATTGATGGTCAGACGATGACTGGTGAGGTGTTTGTGTCGTGGCAGCCATGAGGTCATAATTGAAGTTGCGGTTCCAAATAGGACGCTAGTTATGCCACTCATGACGTGTCACTCTGCTTTTGTCTCCAGGAGGTGCATTGTGGTCCACCCTGGTTTGGGGCGGACCCAGGTTATAAAACGGGCTGGAGCCAACAAGGAGGTGCACAGTCTTCTATTATGCTCCGAAAGAGCACACCTCCATGTGTTGAACCCATTGCGGCTTTAGGCCAGAGGTAGGCAGGGATAGGGTGTCGATGCAGGCCGCCACCACAGTTGGTAACGCAGAACGGTTAAGACCAGCTCCTGTCCTACAAGTCCTGCTTGTGCAGCCCAGTGGCATTAACAGGCCTGCTGCTGCTGATGCGCCTGCTGTCCACCAGGTGTGGCCCCAATGCACACGATCAGCGTACTCAATGGCCCCTGTGATGTAAACAGGGAGTTCCTGGGCTGAGTGGGTGTGTGGACCCTGTGACACTAACAGGGCTTCCAGTCTCCAGATCCGAGTGGCGTCTAACTCGGTTCAGGCTACTATTAGTTTCATAGCCACACAGCTCTGTATCCTCCACCTAACCTTCCAGTTGCCAACCTCTCCTTTTCCATCTGGGAGTACGGTGGACATTGACTGCTGATGGGGATATATACCTTTCTCTTTCTTTTCTTATTAATTTTCGTTATATAGAGGTAACATAGTATATACCATCTTATCCAAATCTGCCAGTCCCACCGTAACAGATGGTGTTTCTTCAGCAAATGTTACTTTTGCTTAACCACCAAACCCACGGACAAAAACTTTTTTCCCCTTTCCAACACACCTGTTCCCCTTTCCACCAGCATCTGTCCTTTTTCAACTCATTTTGTATATGACCAAAAGTGCAACTCTGCAGGGACACCGTACTCAATGCCATCTCAGCACAGCAGCCAGCCCTCGGTCCCTCAGATGTGGACAAGTAAAAGACCATTTCCTCCTATCCATGACAAACCGTTGATATTCACTCTGTGCAGCACTGGTGTTTAGTGGAAAAGCAGATCTAAGATTGCGTACCACCTTCTGCAGATACTCCTGTATACGTGCGTCCCTTTCTATGGCAGGAATTATTTCGCCAAATTTTGTGTTGTACCGGGGATCTAACAGTGTGGCAACCCAGTAGTCAGCATTACTTCGAATTCGTACAATCCGACGGTCATGTTGTAGGTAGTGCAGCAAGAAGGCGCTCATGTGTCTTGTGCATCCAGGAGGACCAAGTCCTTGGTGTGTTGGTGGCGGAGAGGTGAGAATCATGCCTCCTTCCTCTGCCCTCTCCCCCAAACCTCGCACAACCGAAATGTGAGCAAGCTCTCACTCATCTGCTGAGTCTTCCATGCCCATTGCCAGTTCGTCCTCCATTTCTTCATGGGCTCCTGCACCTTCCTCAACACCTTTTGCTGATACTATGCACCCTTGTTAATCCCTCTCCCCCACCATGACTGCCGCCTAGGTGCCACTGACCATCTGGACCTTGTAGATCTTGTTATCCTTTCCGCATATGACTCCTCCTGTACTTCCTCCCCTTCCTCTTGTCCCAACACCTGACTCCAAATAATGCTTACAGTGTGCTCCATCATGTAGATGACCAGAATTGTCACGCTGAGAATGGCATTGCCAGTGCTAAACATCTTCGTCGACATTTGTAAGCTGTGTAGAAGGCTGCATAGGTCCTTGATCTGACACCACTCCAGCAGCGTGATCTGCACCACCTCTGGATCAAGTTAGCCCAGGCTATATGTCATAACGTATTGCAGCAGGGTTCGGCGGTGCTGCCACAAACGCTGCAAAATGTGCAGATTCAAATTCCTGCATGTCGGCACATCGCATTTCAGGCGTTTAACCACCAGACCTAAAGACTTCTGGAGCGACGAAAGTTGTTGAGCTGCTGTGTGCGAACGATGGAAGTGAGCACATAGCGAGCGTGCCCGCTGCACAAGGCCATGTAGGCCGGATTGGTGTTTTAAAAATTGCTGGAGAATTAGATTCAACACGTGAGCCATTCAAGGCACATGTGTCACACTGCCCTGACGATGGCCCGCAGCCAGGTTTGCATCATTGCTGCACACTGCGGTTAAGTCATCAACGGAGTACACTCCGTCAATTTGTACTCCGGTCGCCAGGTGACAACGTGTTCCTTTCATGCATAGTGCTGATGATGGGAGAGAAGTTGATGCCTGCGGCGCAGGTGGACGCAGGTTATGCTCACCCACTGGGCTGCATTACCTTGACAGATGCAGAATCTCTGGCTGAATGTAGGTGGTGGGTATCTCACAGATGAAGTACCATCATTCAGCTACAACCAATGGGAAGACACTACACCCTTTTTTATGCCCATCCTGTCTGCAGACCACTGCCAGACATAGCTATGAACCTCTGGTTACATTTACCCCCAGTTCAGTTTTATGATTTTGTGTGCTTGTTACCTGACTACTTTTCCTGCTTGCTGTTTATGTACCTTGTTGGATGATCCGTATTTCACCTCTGCTTGTTTTCTGATTAAGTTCTGGCCGTCCCATTCTGTTCCTGTTTCTCAATTAATGTTTTGTCCCTGCCTGACTACTATTCTCTGGAACTGCAGCCTTCCACAGGTATTGATCACCTTGGGCCCTGTGTAATTCCTAATCCCTGTATAGGGGTTAAAGGGTTTCAGGGTTATGGAGGTCCTGCTTGGTGAATGGCTTCCCTCTAGCCTATCCTTTACAGCCCATCTGAGTGTGTGGATTAAGGAAGGCATTACACCGTGCCCTCTGCAGAAGGCCATGTAAGCCAGGATAGTGCTTTAAAAATTGCTGGACAACCAGGTTCAACAAGTGAGCCACACAAGGCACGTGTGTTACATTGTCACGGCGAAGGGCCGCACCCATGTTTGCATCATTGTCACACCCGGCCTTCCCTGGCTGCTGGTTGAGTGGAGACAACCATTGATGAAAGTTGGTCTCCAGAGCTAACCGCATGATGGCATTGAGCTCTGCTGCCAGCATAGTAAGGAGGTGTGTGGTTTTCCTTGTGCGCAGCTACAAGGAAGGGTGCCCTGACCACACAGGGTTTGGGCCGAGGTGAAGGACCCACATGAGTTTGAGGAGGCAGAAGCAGTGTATTAACTTCTACATACAGAGGAAGGATTGATACAACTCGTGGGCCAGCAAGACTTGTACAGCAGACCCTTCTCCATCTCTCCCCCTAGTAACCCATTGCCCAGTCAGCGACATGTAACGCCCCTGTCCATGCTTACTGGGCCAAGTATCTGTGGTGAAATGCACCCTGTCACACAGTTTCTCAAAGAAGCGGTGATGTTTGGTACGACATGCTGGTGTAGCGCGTGCACTCCTTTGTTGGAGAAGGAGTGGCGCCTGGGCATCGGCTCTTGGGGCACTGCGATGGGCATAAGGTCTCAAAAATCCTCGGTTAAAAAGGTTGGAAAGGAAGCATTTTGGTAGCCAACAGTTTGCAGATGCTGAAAGTCAACCTCTAAGCCATGTCATGCCCTTCTAAAAGCATGTAAAACACAGCAAGGGGACTCCAACCACAGTCTCCCTCGTTTCCACTAATTGGGCCACACACACCCCACTTGACTGGCATCAGTTGACCCCCATTTTCAAGATGAAAAAGATGCTTTGCATGAAGCACTCTCAAAATACACGTGCCTTTTGCCTCCTCTGGATGACCCAGGGGAAGAAAAGTCCTCTGAGAGCCATGACTTATTCATCTTGGTTCTTTTACAAACACAGCGAGGGGACTCCAACCACAGTCTCCCTCGTTTCCACTAATTGGGCCACACACACCCCACTTGACTGGCATAAGTTGACCCCCCTTTTCAAAATGAAAAAGATGCTTTGCATGAAGCACTCTCAAAAATACGCATGCCTTTCGCCTCCCCTGGATGACCCAGGGGAAGAAAAGTCCTCTGAGAGCCATGACTTGTTCATCTTGGTTCTTTTTTCAAAAGCGAGGGGACTCCAACCACAGTCTCCCTCGTTTCCACTCATTGGGCCACACACACCCCACTTGACTGGCATCAGTTGACCCCCCTTTTCAAAATGAAGAAGATGCTTTGCATGAAGCACTCTCAAAAATACGCATGCCTTTCACCTCCCCTGGATGACCCAGGGGAAGAAAAGTCCTCTGAGAGCCATGACTTGTTCATCTTGGTTCTTTTTTCAAAAGCAAGGGGACTCCAACCACAGTCTCCCTCGTTTCCACTAATTGGGCCACACACACCCCACTTGACTGGCATCAGTTGACCCCCCTTTTCAAAATGAAAAAGATGCTTTGCATGAAGCACTCTCAAAAATACGCATGCCCATGTAAAACACAGCAAGGGGACTCCAACCACAGTCTCCCTCGTTTCCACTAATTGGGCCACACACACCCCACTTGACTGGCATCAGTTGACCCCCATTTTCAAGATGAAAAAGATGCTTTGCATGAAGCACTCTCAAAATACACGTGCCTTTTGCCTCCTCTGGATGACCCAGGGGAAGAAAAGTCCTCTGAGAGCCATGACTTGTTCATCTTGGTTCTTTTACAAACACAGCGAGGGGACTCCAACCACAGTCTCCCTCGTTTCCACTAATTGGGCCACACACACCCCACTTGACTGGCATCAGTTGACCCCCCTTTTCAAAATGAAAAAGATGCTTTGCATGAAGCACTCTCAAAAATACGCATGCCTTTCGCCTCCCCTAGATGACCCAAGGGAAGAAAAGTCCTCTGAGAGCCATGACTTGTTCATCTTGGTTCTTTTAGAAACACAGCGAGGGGACTCCAATCACAGTCTCCCTCGTTTCTACTAATTGGGCCACACACACCTCGCTTGACTGGCATCTGTTGACCCCCCTTTTCAAAATGAAAAAGATGCTTTGCATGAAGCACTCTCAAAAATACGCATGCCTTTCACCTCCCCTGGATGACCCAGGGGAAGAAAAGTCCTCTGAGAGCCATGACTTGTTCATCTTGGTTCTTTTTTCAAAAGCGAGGGGACTCCAACCACAGTCTCCCTCGTTTCCACTCATTGGGCCACACACACCCCACTTGACTGGCATCAGTTGACCCCCCTTTTCAAAATGAAAAAGATGCTTTGCATGAAGCACTCTCAAAAATACGCATGCCTTTCACCTCCCCTGGATGACCCAGGGGAAGAAAAGTCCTCTGAGAGCCATGACTTGTTCATCTTGGTTCTTTTTTCAAAAGCGAGGGGACTCCAACCACAGTCTCCCTCGTTTCCACTAATTGGGCCACACACACCCCACTTGACTGGCATCAGTTGACCCCCCTTTTCAAAATGAAAAAGATGCTTTGCATGAAGCACTCTCAAAAATACGCATGCCTTTCACCTCCCCTGGATGACCCAGGGGAAGAAAAGTCCTCTGAGAGCCATGACTTGTTCATCTTGGTTCTTTTACAAACACAGCGAGGGGACTCCAACCACAGTCTCCCTGGTTTCCACTAATTGGGCCACACACACCCCACTTGACTGGCATCAGTTGACCCCCCTTTTCAAAATGAAAAAGATGCTTTGCATGAAGCACTCTCAAAAATACGCATGCCTTTCACCTCCCTGGATGACCCAGGGGAAGAAAAGTCCTCTGAGAGCCATGACTTGTTCATCTTGGTTCTTTTACAAACACAGCGAGGGGACTCCAACCACAGTCTCCCTCGTTTCCACTAATTGGGCCACACACACCCCACTTGACTGGCATCAGTTGACCCCCATTTTCAAGATGAAAAAGATGCTTTGCATGAAGCACTCTCAAAAATACTCGTGCCTTTCGCCTCCCCTGGCTGAGCCAGGGGAAGAAAAGTCCTCTGAGAGCCATGACTTGTTCATCTTGGTGAACGTTAGTCTGTCCACATTGTCAGTAGACAGATGCGTGTGCTTAGCTGTCAGCACACCCCCAGCAGCACTGAGGACACGTTCCGAGAAAACGCTGACTGCGGGACACAACAAGATCCCCAAGGCGTACGTGGTGAGCTCAGGCAATTTATCCAGATTGGAAGCCTAAAATGAGCAGGCTCAAGTTGCACAGTAATGGCATCGATGTTTCCTTGCATATACTCATATCTGTGTCTCCTCCTCTTTTTCCTTGTCCAGCTCTTTTGTTTTCGCATGAGTATATGTCCTTGTCACTTTCCCATGTGTTTGTGTTGTGTTGTGAGTTGTTTGTCACCTTTTGGACACCTTTGAGGGTGTTTTCTAGGTGTTTTTATGTGTTTGTGATTGCCTGCCATTGTTTCCTATGCGGTTCGAGTTCGGTTCGTCGAACGTTCGACGAACCGAACTCGAACGAGACCTCCGTTCGGCGAATCTAACTCGAGCCGAACCGTGACAGGTTCGCTCATCTCTAGTCAGGAGTGTCAGGAGTAGTTCAGTTGGAGTTTAGAGTTGGAGAGAGGAGGACAGGAGCCTTGGAAGCAACTAGGTAACAGACGGTGGTCTGGACCTAGTAGGAGCTGGACCCATGGTCGCAGGGGAGCAGGGGATCGTGACAAGGGGCATGGAACTGTGGAGGAGGACAGCCGGCGGCCTTGCACCATCACCGGGCTGGGACCAGGGCACGACGGGGTACGTGGACCTAGGTCAGGGAGTAGCTTCAGGCAACCTGACAATTAACCCGACGAGAATGGAGCCTTCAAGATCTGTTCTCCACCCACTCCAAAATTGGGGTACTAGCGCAACGAGGGGGATAGGACTTTCCACAAATACAGTCCAGGAAATCCCAAGCGTGAACCCTGAGAGCAAGCTAACAAATAAGCCATACTGAGGAGTGGGACCTGGCTAGTAACACACTACCGGAACCAACAGAGAAGTAACTTAGTGCCAGTAGGCAGGTCACGGACCACCAGGCAACATCATCGGGGACGGGACCCAAACTACATCCACTCAGCAACAGCGGTGTCCAGAACAACAGGCCAGATAGAATAACAGACGTACGAGTGGATGGGCACCTAGGGAATAGTGACCACAATATAATACAATTCCACTTGTCCTTTAGTAAGGTGCCTTGGAGGGGGGTTACAAAAACGCTGAATTTCAGGAAAGCAAAGTTTGATCAACTTAGAGAAGACCTTCGCCAAATTGATTGGGACAATGTCCTCAAAAATGGGAGCACAGAAAATAAGTGGGAAATTTTTAAATCGGTATTAAACACCCACTGCGAGCTAGCCATACCATACAGAAATAAAAGGGCTAGGAACAGGAGAAAACCAATGTGGCTTAATAAGGATGTAAAAGGGGCAATGAATAATAAGAAAAAGGCATTTAAAAAGCTAAAACAAGAAGGCAGCAAGGAAGCATTAAAAATATATAGAGAAAAAAATAAAATGTGTAAAAAACAAATATATTTAGCAAAAGTAGAAACTGAGAGACTCATTGCTAAGGAAAGCAAAACAAATCCCAAACTATTCTTTAATTATATAAACAGAAAAAAGATTAAAATTGATGGTGTTGGCCCTTTAAAGAATAATGAGGGTAAAATCATAGAAAGCGATGTGGGAAAAGCAAATGTTTTAAATACTTTTTTCTCAACTGTGTTCACACAGGAAAAGCATATGCCAGGGGAAATGCAGAGTGATCATGTAAATGCCCCATTAAGTATGACCTGCCTAACCCAGGAAGAAGTGCAGAACCGACTTAGTAACATTAAAATTGACAAATCACCAGGCCCTGATGGCATTCACCCTCGGGTATTAAGGGAGTTAAGTAATGTGGTAGACAGGCCTCTATTCCTTTTATTTAAAGACTCTATAGAAACTGGGTCTGTTCCACTGGATTGGCGGCTAGCAAATGTGGTACCAATATTCAAAAAAGGGTGCAAAAGGGAACCTGGAAACTATAGGCCGGTAAGCTTAACATCTGTTGTGGGTAAAATGTTTGAAGGGTTTTTAAGGGATACTATTATGGAATGTCTCAATGTTAATAACTGTTTAACTCCATATCAACATGGATTTATGAAGGATCGCTCCTGTCAAACTAACCTGATCAGCTTCTATGAGGATGTAAGCGCTCACATGGACCGAGGAAAATCATTGGATGTCATTTATCTCGACTTCGGTAAAGCATTTGACACTGTCCCACATAAAAGACTGCTAAGTAAAATGAGAAAGCTTGGGCTCGGGGAAAATGTGTGTAGATGGGTAGGTAGCTGGCTTAGTGGTAGAAAACAAAGAGTGGTTATTAATGGCGCATACTCAGATTGGGCCAGGGATACTAGTGGGGTGCCACAGGGGTCTGTATTGGGCCCCCTACTATTTAATATATTTATTAATGATCTGGTGGATGGTTTACAGAGTAAAATATCAGTATTTGCAGATGATACAAAACTATGTAAGGTAGTTAACACAAAGGAGGACAGTTTGCAACTACAGATGGACTTGAGTAAATTGGAGAATTGGGCTGAAAAATGGCAAATGAGGTTTAACACAGATAAGTGTAAGGTTATGCACATGGGAAGGAGAAACAGATGCTACGATTACTTACTAAATGGGAAACTGCTGGGGAAATCAGACATGGAAAAAGACTTAGGCATCTTAGTGAATAAGAATCTAAATTGGAGTGCCCAGTGTCAGGCAGCAGCCACCAAAGCAAATAGGGTGATGGGATGCATTAGAAGAGGTCTGGGGGCACGAGATGAAAACATCATTCTCCCTCTGTACAAATCACTAGTCAGACCACACTTGGAGTATTGTGTGCAATTTTGGGCGCCGGTGCTGAAGAAAGACATTACTGAACTTGAAAGGGTTCAGAGGCGGGCTACTAAAATAATAAATGGAATGGGTGCATTACAATACACGGAAAGGTTATCAAAATTAGGTCTATTTACTCTAGAAAAGAGAAGACTTAGGGGAGACCTAATAAATATGTACAAATATATCAGAGGGCCATATAGAGATCTCTCCCATGATCTGTTTGTACCAAGGACTATGACAAGAACAAGGGGGCATTCTTTTCGATTGGAGGAAAGAAAATTCCTACATCAGCATAGAAGAGGGTTCTTCACGGTAAGAGCAGTGAGGCTCTGGAACTCTCTTCCTGAGGAAGTGGTGATGGCCAACTCACTGAATGAATTTAAGAGAGGAATGGATGCATTTCTTGTTAGCAAAAGTATAGAAGGTTATAAATAGCATAATCTTACAGGTAGATAGAAGAGCGACCAAGATTATTAGAGGAATGGGTGGGCTGCAATACCAAGACAGGTTATTAAACTTGGGGTTAGTTAGTTAGGAAAAACAAAGGCTTAGGGGGATCTAATCACAATGTATAAATATATGAGGGGACAGTACAGAGACCTTTCCAAAGATCTCTTTACACCTAGGCCTGCAACTGGAACACGGGGGCATCCACTACGTCTTGAGGAAAGAATGTTTAATCATAATCACAGATGAGGACTCTTTACTGTACGAGCAGTGAGACTATGGAGCTCTCTGCCGTATGATGTTGTATTGAGGGATTCACAAGTAAAATTTAAGCAGAGCCTGATCGCATTAATTGAAAAATATAATATTACCAATTATGTATATTGGATTTTATGACAGGGTGTTGATCCAGGGAACTAGTCTGATTGCCGTATGTGGAGTCAGGAAGGAATTTTTTTCCCCATTGGAGCTTATTTGACACATTGGGGTTTTTTTGCCTTCCTCTGGATCAACATGTTAGGCTACGGGTTGAACTAGATGGACTTAGAGTCTCCCTTCAACCTTAAAAACTATGAAACTATGAAACTTTGGTTTATCCAGTTGTCGGTGTCAGCTTTATGGACTGAGTGAGTACGAAAGTGGCCTCTGCGCTGCCCACGGCATTCCCTTCAACGCCATCACTGAGTCCCGGGGCATTACCCCTACCCGTGGAGGGTCCTAACACCTGGCTGCCCCATTATATCACCCCGGGTACTCCCATCGGCAGCGGTGGTACTTCCCAAATTACCACAAACCACGGGTGGCATCACGAATTCTACCACATCCCCTGTAAATATCCCCCTTCGTTTGAGGAGCCGCACGACCCCTTGGGTCCAGAGACCCCTCGAGCCACCACGGATCCGGATCCGAGCAGCCCGACTGCTGACGTGGGGGCGACACACTTTCATCACTGAATGAAAACCTATTCATCGTCTTTCGAAATGACATCTCACAAGTTGTGCACGTGACCCAATTCCATCTGACCTCCTCCCCAACCTCACCACCCCGCTAATCCCTGCCCTAATTCCTCTCTTCAATTTACCATTAACTTCTGGTACCTTCCCCTGCTTTCAAACATGTACATGTACCCTGAAGAAACCATTTTTCTACCCCATCTCCATATCCAGCTATCTCCCCATATCACTACTCCTGTTCACCTCCAAACTACTCAAACAGCACATCTATATTGAACTTTCCTCTCACCTCTCAGTCAACTCATTCTTTAACGATCTACATTCCAGCTTCCATTCCTACAACTCCACTGAAACTGTACTAATTAAAATTACTAAAAACCTATCACCAAAGATAATAGACAATTCTTCATACTCCTCTTCTCTGCCTTCGAAACAGTTGACCACTCCCTCCTACTACAGATATTCTCTTCCCTTGGCATAAAAAACCTGTCACACTGCCCCTCTCGATAGTGTCCTTCCCCACACTACCTGTTTTCCATAATGTCCCCCACATGTTGCCCATCTTCATAATGTCTCTCACAATGCTCTTCTCCATTATATCCCACATACTGCTCCTATCCGTAATGTCTCCCACACATTGCTACTCTGCATACAGTGCCCCCTTCAAAATGTATGACTGTTTTCCCATAAGGTGCCCTTATAGTAATAGTGACACAAATACCAACCCTCTCCACCATCACTGCTTTCCCCTCCTATAATAGCATATTCAATTTTTGGCTCTCTTTACAGCACTTACTGACTGCCGAGTCCTCACCTCTTCTGCACTGTGTAGCTGTAGACAGCAGCAGTCAGTGTGATGGATGAGGTTACAGCATGCTGACATCATTACGCTGATGAATGTTGGTGCAGGGGCTGACCAGTGCTCCTTTGCTCTGCCCCAGTCCAACACCAAAGTGTTCAACCATATTTGTGTCTGAAAGATGCGAATGCAGTTGAATACAGGATGAAGACAGGCAAAGCCTCCCAGTCTCCATGTATCAAACAACATTGGGCCCACAGGCTGTATGCTTTGAAGGACTGACTTAACTTAACTGTATTTTTATGCTTTGCACAACAATACAGTTAGGGGTGGCGGTATCTCCAGGTGGGCCCCTGACCCTCTCCCCCTTGGTAGCTACTCTACTGGTTAGGTCCCTAGTTGTCATAGCAACCTTTTTGCTCCATGCTCTCTGATGGTGCAGAAAGCAGTGGGGTTACAGAAGGAATATAAAGGAACTCCGGCACACTAACTATTACCCATGGAGACTCAGGAAAACACAAAGATGATGTCAAAATCCTTTCCTTTATTTTGTAAGTGAAAAAAACGTGCAGAAAGTGCTGTACAAAAGTCCGCCAGATAACGTTTCGGCCTTCTGGCCTTCTTCAGGTCAGACAGACTAGATACAATATTTACAAGAATGAAAAAAACAAAACAAAATAAAAGGACATCCATCAGTATAGAATATAGAAACATGTTCAAGTATAACTAGACACATATTGAAGTATAAAGTAATCAATGAGAGACAATAATACAGAGTCTTAAGGGGGCTTTACACGCTGCGACATCGCTAATGCGGAGTCGTTGGGGTCACGGAATTTGTGACGCACATCCGGCCGCATTAGCGATGCCGTTGCGTGTGACACCGATAAGCGATTTTACATCGTTGAAAAAACGTGCAAAATCGCTAATCGGCGACATGGGTGTCCATTCTTAAAAATCGATACTGCAGCAGTAACGAAGTTGTTCCTCGTTCCTTCGGCAGCACACATCGCTGCGTGTGACGCCGCAGGAATGAGGAAGCTCCCCTTACCTGCCTCCCGGCTGCTATGCAGAAGGAAGGAGGTGGGCGGGATGTTACGTCCCGCTCATCTCCGCCCCTCCGCTGCTATTGGGCGGCGGTTCAGTGACGCTTCGGGGACGTTGCTGTGACGCCGCACGGACCGCCCCCTTAGAAAGGAGGCGGTTCGCCGGTCACAGCGACGTCGCCGGACAGGTAAGTATGTGTGACGGCTCTGGGCGATGTTGTGCGGCACGGGCAGCGATTTGCCCGTGTCGCACAACAGATGGGGGCGGGTACCCACACTAGCGATATCGAGACCGATATCGCAGTGTGTAAAGTAGCCTTTAGGTACAGAATCATGGGAACAAGTCATCGCACGGGGATTTAGGAAAGATCGGGGAGAGTCGTACTAAAGTGGGTGCCCCGTACGAATGTTTATGCATAAAGAGTATTTGCATATATCCATATATAGCTACGCATATACATATGTGTGTCATAAGCACCATGTGGCCTACATGGTAAAGAAGCTCACCTTAAGAATAACAGGATATGGAGTGGGTTGGTGTGTGCAGGACACTATTGCTCGACCTATTATATGATGGAGTCGGTGGTTATGTAAATACATAGTACCAAGATACCACGGTTAATTAACTGGTTGCTATGGAAACATACCATGTGCTGGATTGCTGCGTAGATCAAGATATGCGAGATAACCAATTTTGAGATGCACTATGGGTGGAAGGTAATTCTGGAAAGAGAGCATGTTGTGTATTGACTAAGTAATGTCAAGGATCTATGTAGGTGGGTGTGCAAAAGGTTACCTGTCATGGAAAAAATGCTTTGGATCCAGTGTTCATATGCGAGCTGCAATGTGGTGATTCAAGGTCATACACAGGTAGTCTGGGTTTTATCAGAGTCAATATATGTGGCGGGTGACCTGTGTGTGACGGTAAAATATGGTCCATAGGGGAACTAATGTCTTAAGAGCAGAAGAGAGAAGAGAAAAAATTGTAGGTTACCTCAATAATCATCTGTGTATGGGTGAATCTCTGGCGCAATCAGGGATGTTAGGATACCTGGAGGAATGTAGTTATGCCTAATGATGGGTATGGAAAAGGAGAAGGAAAAGAGGGACAGGGAGAGGGGAGGAGAAGAGAAGAAGAGGAAAAGAGAAGACGAGGAAAAGAGGAGAAGAGGAGAAGAGAAGGAGAGGAGGAGGAGAAGGGGAGGAAAAGAGGAGAAGAGGAGAAGAGGAGAAGAGGAGGAAAGGAGGAAAGGATGAGAGGAAGAGAAGAGGAGGAGAGGAGGAGAGGGGGAAAAAGGGAAGGAGAGGAAAAAAGGAGGAAAAGAAAAGAAGAGAAGGAGAGGAGAAGAAGAGAGGAGGGGAGGAGAAGGGGAGAAGTGGAGGAAAGGAGGAAAGGAGGAGAGGAGAAGAGGAGAAGAGGAAAAGAGAAGAGAAGAAGAGGAAGAGGAGAAGAGGAGAAGAAGAGGAAAGGAGGAGAAGAGCAGAAGAGAGAACAGAAAAAAATTGTAGGTTACCTCAATAATCATCTGTGTATGGGTGAATCTCTGGCGCAATCAGGGATCTTAGGATACCTGGAGGAATGTAGTTATGCCTAATGATGGGTATGGAAAAGGAGAAGAGGAAGAGGGGAGGAGAAGAGGAGAAGAGAAGAAGAGGAAAAGAGGAGAAGAGGATAAGAGGAAAAGAGGAGAAGAGGAGAAGAGGGGAAGAGAAGGAGATGAAGAGGAGAAGGGGAGAAGAGGAGAAGAGGAGAAGAGGAGAAGAGGAGAGGAGGAAAAGAGGAAAAGAGGAGAGGAGGAGAGGAGGAGAGGAGGAAAAGAGAGGAGGAGAAGAGGAGAGGGGGAGAAGAGGAGAAGAGGAGAAGGGGAGCAGAGGAGAAGAGGAGAAGAAGAGGAAAGGAGGAGAGGAAGAGAAGAGGAGGAGAGGAGGAGAGGGGGAAAAAGGGAAGGAGAGGAAAAAAGGAGGAGAAGAAAAGAAGAGAAGGGGAGAAGAGGAGGGAGGAGAGGAGAGGAAGAGAGGAGGAGAGGAGAAGGAAGAAGAGGGGGAAAGGAGGAGAGGAGAAGAGAAGAAGAGGAAAAGAAGAGGAGAAGATGGGGAGGGGAGGAAAGGAGGGGAAGAGGAGAGGGAAAGGGGAGAAGAAGAGGAGAGGAGGAGAGGAGAAGAGGAGAAGAGAAGAGGGGGAAAGGGGGAGGGGGAAAGGGGGGAGAGGGGGAGAAGAGGAAAGGAGGAAAGGAGGAGAGGAGGAGAGGAGGAGAGGAGAAGAGGAGGAGAGGAGAAGAGGAGGAGTGGAGGAGAGGAAGAGAGGAGAAGAAGAGGAAGAGAGGGGGAGAGAGGGAGAGGTGGAGAGGGGGAGGGGGGATGGGGAGGGGAGGGAGGAGGGAGGAAAGGAGAAAAGGGGAGCAGGAGAGTAGAGAAGAAAGAAAGATAGAGAGAAAGGAGAGAAAGAAAAATAGACACATATGAAAACAGCATATGAGAAACAGCAATAAACAAGGGATAGGGAATATAGAACAAAAATATAGAGGATAAGCAGACAAAGTAGTCATGGTGTACCTGGAATAACGTATTGAAGCCAAGGGCTGGGAGCCACAGTATGGTCAGAGAGGATGAAGGGTAATCAGGCAAATAGGTGCCGGTCCAGGTAGCTATCTGACTGTGTAGAATAGGGGAAATAAGGTATCAATGCTGTTGACAAGGGGGATAAAATGTAGGTCAGCAAGGAGGGGAGAAGAAAATATATACCTGAGACTCCAATGGTTTTAGTCTGGATGGGGGTCCATAGAATATAATGGTAGGAATCCAGGTAACTGAGAGTGAGGGTGGAAGAAAGGGAAATCGTTATGTATAGCGTGTGAGGCCTCAGAGAATGTGCCCATATTGTCAAGGTGAGCCACTTACCATGCGCCTGCTTAATTGTGGAGGTGGACCGCACGTCCTGTAAGTCTCTTAGAAACTAAGAGACTTCCTTAATAACCCACATCCAATCACTCCCGTTTTTTATACCCTTCCCAAAGTCCATAAACATCTGACTCAACCCCCCGGTAGACCTATAGTGGCCTCCACTGATTCGGTTTTCTCACCATTGGCCAAAACAATTGAACAAATCTTATCACCATTTGTCCCTCTTACTCCATTATATTTTTGTTCTATATTCCCTATCCCTTGTTTATTGCTGTTTCTCATATGCTGTTTTCATATATGTGTCTATTTTTCTTTCTCTCCTTTCTCTCTATCTTTCTTTCTTTCTTCTCTTCTCTCCTTCTCCCTTTTCTCCTTTCCTCTCTCCTCCCTCCCCTCCCCATTCCCCCTCCCCCTCCCCACCTCTCCCTCTCTCCCCCTCTCTTCCTCTCTTCTCCTCTCTTCCTCTCCTCCACTCCTCCTCTTCTCCTCTCCTCCTCTTCTCCTCTCCTCCTCTCCTCCTCTCCTCCTTTCCCCCTTTCCTCTTTTCCCTTCTCCCCCTTTCCCCCTCTCCCCCTCTCCCCCCTTCTCTTCTCCTCTTCTCCTCTCCTCCTCTCCTCTTCTTCTCCTCTTTTCCTCTCCTCTTCCCCTCCTTTCCTCCCCTCCCCATCTTCTCCTCTTCTTTTCCTCTTCTCTTCTTCTCTTCTCCTCTTCTCCTCTTCTCCTCTCCTCCTTTCCTCCTCTTCTCCCCTTCTCCTCTCCTCCTCTCTTCCTCTCCTCTCCTCCTCCTCCTCTCCGCCCCTTCTCTTCTTTTCTTCTCCTCCTTTTTTCCTCTCCTTCCCTTTTCCCCCTCTCCTCCTCTCCTCCTCTTCTCTTCCTCTCCTCCTTTCCTCTTCTTAAACTCTTCTCCTCTTCCTCTTCTTCTCTTCTCTTTTCCTCTTCTCCTCTTCTCCTCTCCTCCTTTCTTCCTCTTCTCCCCTTCTCCTCCCCTCCTCTCTTCTTCTCCTCTCCTTCTCTTCTTTTCTTTTCCTCCTTTTTTCCTCTCCTTCCCTTTTTCCCCCTCTCCTCCTCTCCTCCTCTTCTCTTCCTCTCATCCTTTCCTCCTCTTCTCCTCTTCTCCTCTTCTCCTCTTCTCCTCCCCTTCTCCTCCTCCTCTCCTTCTCTTCTCCTCTTTTCCTCGTTTTCTCTTTTCCTCTTCTTCTCTTCTCCTCCCCTCTCCCTGTCCCTCTTTTCCTTCTCCTTTTCCATACCCATCATTAGGCATAACTACATTCCTCCAGGTATCCTAACATCCCTGATTGCGCCAGAGATTCACCCATACACAGATGATTATTGAGGTAACCTACAATTTTTTCTGTTCTCTCTTCTGCTCTTAAGACATTAGTTCCCCTATGGACCATATTTTACCGTCACACACAGGTCACCCGCCACATATATTGACTCTGATGAAACCCAGACTACTTGTGTATGACCTTGAATCACCACATTGCAGCTCGCATATGAACACTGGATCCAAAGCGTTTTTTCCATGACAGGTAACCTTTTGCACACCCACCTACATAGATCCTTGATGTTACTTAGTCAATACACAACATGCTCTCTTTCCAGAATTACCTTCCACCCATAGTGCATCTCAGAATTGGTTATCTCGCATATCTTGATCTACGCAGCAATCCAGCACATGGTATGTTTCCATAGCAACCAGTTAATTAACCGTGGCATCTTGGTACTATGTATTTACATAACCACCGACTCCATCATATAATAGGTCAAGCAATAGTGTCCTGCACACACCAACCCACTCCATATCCTGTTATTCTTAAGGTGAGCTTCTTTACCATGTACGCCACATGGTGCTTATGACACACATATGTATATGCGTAGCTATATATGGATATATGCAAATACTCTTTATGCATAAACATTCGTACGGGGCACCCACTTTAGTACGACTCTCCCCGATCTTTCCTAAATCCCCGTGCGGACTTGTTCCCATGATTCTGTACCTAAGACTCTGTATTATTGTCTCTCATTGATTACTTTATACTTCAATATGTGTCTAGTTATACTTGAATATGTTTCTATATTCTATACTGATGGATGTCCTTTTATTTTGTTTTGTTTTTTTCATTCTTGTAAATATTGTATCTAGTCTGTCTGACCTGAAGAAGGCCAGAAGGCCGAAACGTTATCTGGCGAACTTTTGTACAGCACTTTCTGCACGTTTTTTTCACTTACAAAATAAAGAAAAGGATTTTGACATCATCTTTGTGTTTTCCTGAGTCTCCATAGGTAACTGTTAGTGTGCCGGAGTTCCTTTATATTCTTATCTATTTTTTTCTCCTGAGCTCCTACGTGAGGGGATGCGAGGTCTTTCTCTCATCTATTGGGTTACAGAAGGATTCTGTGACCATTACTGATTTTGGCATCTACAGTTAGGTCCAGAAATATTTGGACAGTGACGCAAGTTTTGCGAGTTGGGCTCTGCATGCCACCACATTGGATTTGAAATGAAACCTCTACAACAGAATTCAAGTGCAGATTGTAACGTTTAATTTGAAGGTTTGAACAAAAATATCTGATAGCAATTGTAGGAATTGTACACATTTCTTTACAAACACTCCACATTTTAGGAGGTCAAAAGTAATTGGACAAATAAACCAAACCCAAAAAAAAAAAATTTATTTTCAATATGTTGTTGCGAATCCTTTGGAGGCAATCACTGCCTTAAGTCTGGAACCCATGGACATCACCAAACGCTGGGTTTCCTCCTTCTTAATGCTTCGCCAGGCCTTTACATCCGCAGCCTTCAGGTCTTGCTTGTTTGTGGGTCTTTCCGTCTTAAGTCTGGATTTGAGCAAGTGAAATGCATGCTCAATTGGGTTAAGATCTGGTGATTCACTTGGCCATTGCAGAATGTTCCACTTTTGTGCACTCATGAACTCCTGGGTAGCTTTGGCTGTATGCTTGGGGTCATTGTCCATCTGTACTATGAAGCGCCGTCCGATCAACTTTGCGGCATTTGGCTGAATCTGGGCTGAAAGGATATCCCGGTACACTTCAGAATTTATCCGGCTACTCTTGTCTGCTGTTATGTCATCAATAAACACAAGTGACCCAGTGCCATTGAAAGCCATGCATGCCCATGCCATCACGTTGCCTCCACCATGTTTTACAGAGGATGTGGTGTGCCTTGGATCATGTGCCGTTCCCTTTCTTCTCCAAACTTTTTTCTTCCCATCATTCTGGTACAGGTTGATCTTGGTCTCATCTGTCCATAGAATACTTTTCCAGAACTGAGCTGGCTTCATGAGGTGTTTTTCAGCAAATTTAACTCTGGCCTGTCTATTTTTGGAATTGATGAATGGTTTGCATCTAGATGTGAACCCTTTGTATTTACTTTCATGGAGTCTTCTCTTTACTGTTGACTTAGAGACAGATACACCTACTTCACTGAGAGTGTTCTGGACTTCAGTTGATGTTGTGAACGGGTTCTTCTTCACCAAAGAAAGTATGCGGCGATCATCCACCACTGTTGTCATCCGTGGACGCCCAGGCCTTTTGAGTTCCCAAGCTCACCAGTCAATTCCTTTTTTCTCTGAATGTACCCGACTGTTGATTTTGCTACTCCAAGCATGTCTGCTATCTCTCTGATGGATTTTTTCTTTTTTTTCAGCCTCAGGATGTTCTGCTTCACCTCAATTGAGAGTTCCTTAGACCGCATGTTGTCTGGTCACAGCAACAGCTTCCAAATGCAAAACCACACACCTGTAATCAACCCCAGACCTTTTAACTAGAGTTGAGCGCGGTTTGCGGTTCGTGGTTCTCCAGTTCGCGGCTCGAGTGATTTTGGGGGCTGTTCTAGATCGAACTGGAACTCGAGCTTTTTTGCAAAAGCTCGATAGTTCTAGATACGTTCGAGAACGGTTCTAGCAGCAAAAAACCCAGCTAATTCCTAGCTGGCTTTCCGCTGTAATAGTGTAAGTCACTCTGTGACTCACACTATTATGACATTTCAGTGTATAGTGTGCGGGAACAGCGCATTCAGATCACTGCTGTTTGGATAATGGCGATCACCATTTTTTTTTTTTTTTCTTTGTCTTCCTTCCCTAAGCGCGCGCGTGTAGTGGGGCGGGCCAGCATGTCAGCCAATCCCAGACACACACAGCTAAGTGGACTTTTAGCCAGAGAAGCAACGGCATGTGTGATAGGATGTCCATGTCACATTTCCCTGCATTATAAAACCGTACATTTTCCTCCAGCACGCCATTATCTGCCTTCTGCGTCCTTGGTGTCAGACATCACTGGCGCAGCTCCTATCGCCGATACAGCTGTATACGCTCCATACACAGCGCTGGACAGCATAGGGATAGCACTTTCTATCAGTCCTTTTAAGGGCTCATACCGGCAGGGTCAGAGCCATAGGTGACAGGTCCTGAAAACAGAGTTTAACAGCTACACAAGATGACAGCGTCTGTGTAGCTAAGGTCAGGGATTTCCTCGCTGCATTTCCCCATTAGGAGGGATGGAAAGGCAGGCTTCCTTTCCTCTACCCAGAGACCCACAATCCTGCCACTGTACCCTCCTGCCCTTTGCACACTCAAACTCATTGTTACTAAGCCATTATACTAGCAAACACTGAGTGAACTTATTGGCATCCTAAACGTGGCTATTGGACTTCTGTATAGTCCCAGTAGTGCAAAGATATTTGCAGCACGTCTGCCTGCATTGCACAATTCAAACTCATTATAACTAAGCCATTACACTAGCAAACACTGAGTGAACTTAGTGGCATCCTAAACGTGGCTGTTGGACTTCTGTATCGTCCCACAAGTGCAAAGATATTTGCAGCACCTCTGCCTGCATTGCACACTCAAACTTATTGTTACTAAGCCATTATACTAGCAAACACTGAGTGAACTTAGTGGCATCCTAAACGTGGCTATTGGACTTCTGTATAGTCCCAGTAGTGCAAAGATATTTGAAGCACGTCTGCCTGCATTGCACATTCAAACTCATTATAACTAAGCCATTACACTAGTAAACACTGAGTGAACTTATTGGCATCCTAAACGTGGCTATTGGACTTCTGTATTGTCCCAGTAGTGCAAAGATATTTGCTGCACGTCTACCTGCATTGCACACTCAAACTCATTGTTACTAAGCCATTATACTAGCAAACACTGAGTGAACTTAGTGGCATCCTAAACGTGGCTGTTGGACTTCTGTATCGTCCCACAAGTGCAAAGATATTTGCAGCACCTCTGCCTGCATTGCACACTCAAACTCATTGTTACTAAGCCATTATACTAGCAAACACTGAGTGAACTAAGTGGCAGCCTAAACGTGGCTGTTGGACTTCTGTATCGTCCCACAAGTGCAAAGATATTTGCAGCACCTCTGCCTGCATTGCACACTCAAACTCATTGTTACTAAGCCATTATACTAGCAAACACTGATTGAACTTAGTGGCATCCTAAACGTGGCTGTTGGACTTCTGTATCATCCCACAAGTGCAAAGATATTTGCAGCACGTCTGCCTGCATTGCACACTCAAACGCATTGTTACTAAGCCATTATACTAGCAAACACTGAGTGAACTTAGTGGCATCCTAAACGTGGCTATTGTACTTCTGTATAGTCCCAGTAGTGCAAAGATATTTGCAGCACATCTGCCTGCATTGCACACTCAAACTCATTATAACTAAGCCATTATACTAGCAAACACTGAGTGAACTTAGTGGCATCCTAAACGTGGCTATTGGACTTCTGTATAGTCCCAGTAGTGCAAAGATATTTGCAGCACGTCTGCCTGCATTGCACACTTAAACTCATTATAACTAAGCCATTATACTAACAAACACTGAGTGACCTTAGTGGCATCCTAAACGTGGCTATTGGACTTCTGTATAGTCCCAGTAGTGCAAAGATATTTGCAGCACGTCTGCCTGCATTGCACACTCAAACTCATTGTTACTAAGCCATTATACTAGCAAACACTGAGTGAACTAAGTGGCATCTTAAACGTGGCTGTTGGACTTCTGTTTCGTCCCACAAGTGCAAAGATATTTGCAGCACGTCTGCCTGCATTGCACACTCAAACTCACTATAACTAAGCCATTATACTAGCAAACACTGAGTGAACTTAGTGGCATCCTAAACGTGGCTGTTGGACTTCTATATAGTCCCAGTAGTGCAAAGATATTTGCAGCACGTCTGCCTGCATTGCACACTCAAACTCATTATAACTAAGCCATTATACTAGCAAACACAGAGTGAACTTAGTGGCATCCTAAACGTGGCTATTGGACTTCTGTATAGTCCCAGTAGTGCAAAGATATTTGCAGCACGTCTGCCTGCATTGCACACTCAAACTCATTATAACTAAGCCATTATACTAACAAACACTGAGTGAACTTAGTGGCATCCTAAACGTGGCTATTGGACTTCTGTATAGTCCCAGTAGTGCAAAGATATTTGCAGCACGTCTGCCTGCATTGCACACTCAAACTCATTGTTACTAAGCCATTATACTAGCAAACACTGAGTGAACTAAGTGGCATCCTAAACGTGGCTGTTGGACTTCTGTATCGTCCCACAAGTGCAAAGATATTTGCAGCACCTCTGCCTGCATTGCACACTCAAACTCATTGTTACTAAGCCATTATACTAGCAAACACTGAGTGAACTAAGTGGCATCCAAGACGTGGCTGTTGGACTTCTGTATCGTCCCACAAGTGCAAAGATATTTGCAGAACCTCTGCCTGCATTGCACACTCAAACTCATTGTTACTATGCCATTATACTAGCAAACACTGAGTGAACTTAGTGGCATCTTAAACGTGGCTGTTGGACTTCTGTATCGTCCCACAAGTGCAAAGATATTTGCAGCACCTCTGCCTGCATTGCACACTCAAACTCATTATAACTAAGCCATTATACTAGCAAACACAGAGTGAACTTAGTGGCATCCTAAACGTGGCTATTGGACTTCTGTATAGTCCCAGTAGTGCAAAGATATTTGCAGCACGTCTGCCTGAATTGCACACTCAAACTCATTATAACTAAGCCATTATACTAGCAAACACTAAATGAAATTAGTGGAATCCTAAACGTGGCTATTGGACTTCTGTATCGTCCCAGTAGTCCAAAGATATTTGCAGCACGTCTGCCTGCATTGCACACTCAAACTCATTGTTACTAAGCCATTATACTAGCAAACACTGAGTGAACTAAGTGGCATCCTAAACGTGGCTGTTGGACTTCTGTATCGTCCCACAAGTGCAAAGATATTTGCAACACCTCTGCCTGCATTGCACACTCAAACTCATTGTTACTAAGCTATTATACTAGCAAACACTGAGTGAACTTAGTGGCATCCTAAACGTGGCTGTTGGACTTCTGTATCATCCCACAAGTGCAAAGATATTTGCAGCACCTCTGCCTGCATTGCACACTCAAACTCGTTGTTACTAAGCCATTATACTAGCAAACACTGAGTGAACTAAGTGGCATCCTAAACGTGGCTGTTGGACTTCTGTATCGTCCCACAAGTGCAAAAATATTTGCAGCACCTCTGCCTGCATTGCACACTCAAACTCATTGTTACTAAGCCATTATACTAGCAAACACTGAGTGAACTAATTGGCATCCTAAACGTGGCTGTTGGACTTCTGTATCGTCCCACAAGTGCAAAGATATTTGCAGCACCTCTGCCTGCATTGCACACTCAAACTCATTGTTACTAAGCCATTATACTAGTAAACACTGAGTGAACTTAGTGGCATCCTAAACATGGCTATTGGACTTCTGTATAGTCCCAGTAGTGCAAAGATATTTGCAGCACGTCTGCCTGAATTGCACACTCAAACTCATTATAACTAAGCCATTATACTAGCAAACACTGAGTTAACTTAGTGGCATCCTAAACGTGGCTATTGGACTTCTGTATAGTCCCAGTAGTGCTAAGATATTTGCAGCACGTCTGCCTGCATTGCACACTCAAACTCATTGTTACTAAGGCATTATACCAGCAAACACTGAGTGAACTAAGTGGCATCCTAAACGTGGCTGTTGGACTTCTGTATCGTCCCACAAGTGCAAAGATATTTGCAGCACCTCTGCCTGCATTGCACACTCAAACTCATTGTTACTAAGCCATTATACTAGCAAACACTGAGTGAACTTAGTGGCATCCTAAACGTGGCTGTTGGACATCTGCATTGTCCCACTAGTGCAAAGATATTTGCAACACGTCTGCCTGCATTGCACACTTAAACTCGTTGTTACTAAGCCTTTATACTAGCAAACACTGAGTGAACTTAGTGGCATCATAAACATGGCTTTTGGACTTCTGTATTGTCCCACTAGTGCAAAGATATTTGCAGAACGTCTGCCTGCATTGCACACTCAAACTCATTGTTACTAAGCCATTATACTAGCAAACACTGAGTGAACTAATTGGCATCCTAAACGTGGCTGTTGGACTTCTGTATCGTCCCACAAGTGCAAAGATATTTGCAGCACCTCTGCCTGCATTGCACACTCAAACTCATTGTTACTAAGCCATTATACTAGCAAACACTGAGTGAACTTAGTGGCATCCTAAACGTAGCTATTGGACTTCTGTATAGTCCCAGTAGTGCAAAGATATTTGCAGCACGTCTGCCTGCATTGCACACTCAAACTCATTATAACTAAGCCATTATACTAGCAAACACAGAGTGAACTTAGTGTCATCCTAAACGTGGCTGTTGGACTTCTGTATCGTCCCACAAGTGCAAAGATATTTGCGGCACCTCTGCCTGCATTGCACACTCAAACTCATTGTTACTAAGCCATTATACTAGCAAACACTGAGTGAACTTAGTGGCATCCTAAACGTGGCTGTTGGACTTCTGCATTGCCCCACTAGTGCAAAGATATTTGCAGCACATCTGCCTGCATTGCTCACTCAAACTCATTGTTACTAAGCCTTTATACTAGCAAACACTGAGTGAACTTAGTGGCATCATAAAAGTGGCTGTTGGACTTCTGTATTGTCCCACTAGTGCAAAGATATTTGCAGCACGTCTGCCTGCATTGCACACTCAAACTCATTGTTACTAAGCCATTATATTAGCAAACACTGAGTGAACTTAGTGGCATCCTAAACGTGGCTGTTGGAATTCTGTATCGTCCCACAAGTGCAAAGATATTTGCTGCACCTCTGCCTGCATTGCACACTCAAACTCATTGTTACTAAGCCATTATACTAGCAAACACTGAGTGAACTTAGTGGCATCCTAAACGTGGCTGTTGGACTTCTGCATTGTCCCACTAGTGCAAAGATATTTGCAGCACATCTGCCTGCATTGCTCACTCAAACTCATTATAACTAAGCCATTATACTAGCAAACACTGAGTAAACTTAGTGGCATCCTAAACGTGGCTATTGGACTTCTGTATAGTCCCAGTAGTGCAAAGATATTTGCAGCACGTCTGCCTGCATTGCACACTCAAACTCATTGTTACTAAGCCATTATACTAGCAAACACTGAGTGAACTAAGTGGCATCCTAAACGTGGCTGTTGGACTTCTGTATCGTCCCACAAGTGCAAAGATATTTGCAGCACCTCTGCCTGCATTGCACACTCAAATTCATTGTTACTAAGCCATTATACTAGCAAACACTGAGTGAACTAAGTGGCATCCTAATCGTGGCTGTTGGACTTCTGTATCGTCCCACAAGTGCAAAGATATTTGCAGCACCTCTGCCTGCATTGCACACTCAAACTCATTGTTACTAAGCCATTATACTAGCAAACACTGAGTGAACTAAGTGGCATCCTAATCGTGGCTGTTGGACTTCTGTATCGTCCCACAAGTGCAAAGATATTTGCAGCACCTCTGCCTGCATTGCACACTCAAACTCATTGTTACTAAGCCATTATAATAGCAAACACTGGGTGAATTTAGTGGCATCCTAAACGTGGCTGTTGGACTTCTGTATCGTCCCACTAGTGCAAAGATATTTGCAGCACGTCTGCCTGCATTGCACACTCAAACTCATTGTTACTAAGACATTATACTACCAAACACTGAGTGAACTTAGTGGCATCCTAAATGTGTCTGTTGGACTTCTGTATCATCCCACAAATGCAAAGATATTTGCATCACCTCTGCCTGAATTGCACACTCAAACTCATTGTTACTAAGCCATTATACTAGCAAACACTGAGTGAACTTAGTGGCATCCTAAACGTGGCTATTGGACTTCTGTATAGTCCCAGTAGTGCAAAGATATTTGCAGCACGTCTGCCTGCATTGCACACTCAAACTCATTATAACTAAGCCATTATACTAGCAAACACAGAGTGAACTTAGTGGCATCCTAAACGTGGCTATTGGACTTCTGTATAGTCCCAGTAGTGCAAAGATATTTGCAGCACGTCTGCCTGCATTGCACACTCAAACTCATTATAACTAAGCCATTATACTAACAAACACTGAGTGAACTTAGTGGCATCCTAAACGTGGCTATTGGACTTCTGTATAGTCCCAGTAGTGCAAAGATATTTGCAGCACGTCTGCCTGCATTGCACACTCAAACTCATTGTTACTAAGCCATTATACTAGCAAACACTGAGTGAACTAAGTGGCATCCTAAACGTGGCTGTTGGACTTCTGTATCGTCCCACAAGTGCAAAGATATTTGCAGCACCTCTGCCTGCATTGCACACTCAAACTCATTATAACTAAGCCATTATACTAGCAAACACAGAGTGAACTTAGTGGCATCCTAAACGTGGCTATTGGACTTCTGTATAGTCCCAGTAGTGCAAAGATATTTGCAGCACGTCTGCCTGAATTGCACACTCAAACTCATTATAACTAAGCCATTATACTAGCAAACACTAAATGAAATTAGTGGAATCCTAAACGTGGCTATTGGACTTCTGTATCGTCCCAGTAGTCCAAAGATATTTGCAGCACGTCTGCCTGCATTGCACACTCAAACTCATTGTTACTAAGCCATTATACTAGCAAACACTGAGTGAACTAAGTGGCATCCTAAACATGGCTGTTGGACTTCTGTATCGTCCCACAAGTGCAAAGATATTTGCAACACCTCTGCCTGCATTGCACACTCAAACTCATTGTTACTAAGCCATTATACTAGCAAACACTGAGTGAACTAAGTGGAATCCTAAACGTGGCTGTTGGACTTCTGTATCGTCCCACAAGTGCAAAGATATTTGCAGCACGTCTGCCTGCATTGCACACTCAAACTCATTGTTACTAAGCTATTATACTAGCAAACACTGAGTGAACTTAGTGGCATCCTAAACGTGGCTGTTGGACTTCTGTATCATCCCACAAGTGCAAAGATATTTGCAGCACCTCTGCCTGCATTGCACACTCAAACTCGTTGTTACTAAGCCATTATACTAGCAAACACTGAGTTAACTAAGTGGCATCCTAAACGTGGCTGTTGGACTTCTGTATCGTCCCACAAGTGCAAAAATATTTGCAGCACCTCTGCCTGCATTGCACACTCAAACTCATTGTTACTAAGCCATTATACTAGCAAACACTGAGTGAACTAATTGGCATCCTAAACGTGGCTGTTGGACTTCTGTATCGTCCCACAAGTGCAAAGATATTTGCAGCACCTCTGCCTGCATTGCACACTCAAACTCATTGTTACTAAGCCATTATACTAGTAAACACTGAGTGAACTTAGTGGCATCCTATACATGGCTATTGGACTTCTGTATAGTCCCAGTAGTGCAAAGATATTTGCAGCACGTCTGCCTGAATTGCACACTCAAACTCATTATAACTAAGCCATTATACTAGCAAACACTGAGTTAACTTAGTGGCATCCTAAACGTGGCTATTGGACTTCTGTATAGTCCCAGTAGTGCTAAGATATTTGCAGCACGTCTGCCTGCATTGCACACTCAAACTCATTGTTACTAAGGCATTATACTAGCAAACACTGAGTGAACTAATTGGCATCCTAAACGTGGCTGTTGGACTTCTGTATCGTCCCACAAGTGCAAAGATATTTGCAGCACCTCTGCCTGCATTGCACACTCAAACTCGTTGTTACTAAGCCATTATACTAGCAAACACTGAGTGAACTAAGTGGCATCCTAAACGTGGCTGTTGGACTTCTGTATCGTCGCACAAGTGCAAAAATATTTGCAGCACCTCTGCCTGCATTGCACACTCAAACTCATTGTTACTAAGCCATTATACTAGCAAACACTGAGTGAACTAATTGGCATCCTAAACGTGGCTGTTGGACTTCTGTATCGTCCCACAAGTGCAAAGATATTTGCAGCACCTCTGCCTGCATTGCACACTCAAACTCATTGTTACTAAGCCATTATACTAGTAAACACTGAGTGAACTTAGTGGCATCCTAAACATGGCTATTGGACTTCTGTATAGTCCCAGTAGTGCAAAGATATTTGCAGCACGTCTGCCTGAATTGCACACTCAAACTCATTATAACTAAGCCATTATACTAGCAAACACTGAGTTAACTTAGTGGCATCCTAAACGTGGCTATTGGACTTCTGTATAGTCCCAGTAGTGCAAAGATATTTGCAGCACGTCTGCCTGCATTGCACACTCAAACTCATTGTTACTAAGGCATTATACCAGCAAACACTGAGTGAACTAAGTGGCATCCTAAACGTGGCTGTTGGACTTCTGTATCGTCCCACAAGTGCAAAGATATTTGCAGCACCTCTGCCTGCATTGCACACTCAAACTCATTGTTACTAAGCCATTATACTAGCAAACACTGAGTGAACTTAGTGGCATCCTAAACGTGGCTGTTGGACATCTGCATTGTCCCACTAGTGCAAAGATATTTGCAGCACGTCTGCCTGCATTGCACACTTAAACTCGTTGTTACTAAGCCTTTATACTAGCAAACACTGAGTGAACTTAGTGGCATCATAAACATGGCTTTTGGACTTCTGTATTGTCCCACTAGTGCAAAGATATTTGCAGAACGTCTGCCTGCATTGCACACTCAAACTCATTGTTACTAAGCCATTATACTAGCAAACACTGAGTGAACTAATTGGCATCCTAAACGTGGCTGTTGGACTTCTGTATCGTCCCACAAGTGCAAAGATATTTGCAGCACCTCTGCCTGCATTGCACACTCAAACTCATTGTTACTAAGCCATTATACTAGCAAACACTGAGTGAACTTAGTGGCATCCTAAACGTAGCTATTGGACTTCTGTATAGTCCCAGTAGTGCAAAGATATTTGCAGCACGTCTGCCTGCATTGCACACTCAAACTCATTATAACTAAGCCATTATACTAGCAAACACAGAGTGAACTTAGTGTCATCCTAAACGTGGCTGTTGGACTTCTGTATCGTCCCACAAGTGCAAAGATATTTGCGGCACCTCTGCCTGCATTGCACACTCAAACACATTGTTACTAAGCCATTATACTAGCAAACACTGAGTGAACTTAGTGGCATCCTAAACGTGGCTGTTGGACTTCTGCATTGCCCCACTAGTGCAAAGATATTTGCAGCACATCTGCCTGCATTGCTCACTCAAACTCATTGTTACTAAGCCTTTATACTAGCAAACACTGAGTGAACTTAGTGGCATCAAAAAAGTGGCTGTTGGACTTCTGTATTGTCCCACAAGTGCATAGATATTTGCAGCACGTCTGCCTGCATTGCACACTCAAACTCATTGTTACTAAGCCATTATACTAGCAAACACTGAGTGAACTTAGTGGCATCCTAAACGTGGCTGTTGTACTTCTGTATCGTCCCACAAGTGCAAAGATATTTGCAGCACCTCTGCCTGCATTGCACACTCAAACTCATTGTTACTAAGCCATTATACTAGCAAATACTGAGTGTACTTAGTGGCATCCTAAACGTAGCTATTGGACTTCTGTATAGTCCCAGTAGTGCAAAGATATTTGCTGCACCTCTGCCTGCATTGCACACTCAAACTCATTGTTACTAAGCCATTATACTAGCAAACACTGAGTGAACTTAGTGGCATCCTAAACGTGGCTGCTGGACTTCTGCATTGTCCCACTAGTGCAAGGATATTTGCAGCACATCTGCCTGCATTGCTCACTCAAACTCATTATAACTAAGCCATTATACTAGCAAACACTGAGTAAACTTAGTGGCATCCTAAACGTGGCTATTGGACTTCTGTATAGTCCCAGTAGTGCAAAGATATTTGCAGCACGTCTGCCTGCATTGCACACTCAAACTCATTGTTACTAAGCCATTATACTAGCAAACACTGAGTGAACTAAGTGGCATCCTAAACGTGGCTGTTGGACTTCTGTATCGTCCCACAAGTGCAAAGATATTTGCAGCACCTCTGCCTGCATTGCACACTCAAATTCATTGTTACTAAGCCATTATACTAGCAAACACTGAGTGAACTAAGTGGCATCCTAATCGTGGCTGTTGGACTTCTGTATCGTCCCACAAGTGCAAAGATATTTGCAGCACCTCTGCCTGCATTGCACACTCAAACTCATTGTTACTAAGCCATTATACTAGCAAACACTGAGTGAACTAAGTGGCATCCTAATCGTGGCTGTTGGACTTCTGTATCGTCCCACAAGTGCAAAGATATTTGCAGCACCTCTGCCTGCATTGCACACTCAAACTCATTGTTACTAAGCCATTATACTAGTAAACACTGAGTGAACTTAGTGGCATCCTAAATGTGGATATTGGACTTCTGTATATTCCCAGTAGTGTAAAGATATTTGCAGCACGTTTGCCTGAATTGCACACTCAAACTCATTATAAGTAAGCCATTATACTAGCAAACACTAAATGAACTTAGTGGCATCCTAAACGTGGCTATTGGACTTCTGTATCGTCCCAGTAGTGCAATGATATTTGCAGCACGTCTGCCTGCATTGCACACTCAAACTCATTGTTACTAAGCCATTATACTAGCAAACACTGAGTGAACTTAGTGGCATCCTAAACGTGGCTATTGGACTTCTGTATAGTCCCAGTAGTGCAAAGATATTTGCAGCACGTCTGCCTGCATTGCACACTCAAACTCATTGTTACTAAGCCATTATACTAGCAAACACTGAGTGAACTAAGTGGCATCCTAAACGTGGCTGTTGGACTTCTGTATCGTCCCAGTAGTGCAAAGATATTTGCAGCACGTCTGCCTGCATTGCACACTCAAACTCATTGTTACTAAGCCATCATACTAGCAAACACTGAGTGAACTAATTGGCATCCTAAACATGGCTATTGGACTTCTGTATCGTCCCACAAGTGCAAAGATATTTGCAGCACCTCTGCCTGCATTGCACACTCAAACTCATTGTTACTGTCAGTGTTCCGGGATTTCCAGTTTTCTTTTGAAGGATCTTGCCCTTTGTTAACATGGAGTTTTCTGTTCTGTTGCCCTACTTCCTGTCCATCTGTTTAAAAGCCGCCCCTAAACTTAGTCTAGTTGCCTGAGTATATTGCTTCCTGTGTACTCCTGCCCTGCTGCTCTCATCTCCTGATTGATGTTTGGATCCAGTGGAAACACCTGACACCAGCTCTGGACTTCACCTCTCATTCAACTGTGCTCGGACTCTGTCTGCTGTCTCTGGTCGGCATTTCTGCCTGGTCCCTTCCGTTCATATCCACCCTAGGACTCACATCACGTACGGACATTTTTTGGACTATATCTGTTGCCCTTTTTGTGTCCCGGCTGCTGTGCATTTAGGCCTTCTGGGGTGATTGCCGGACAGCCCCTGTATAGGGGTTCGCTCCTGGTGGTCTCCCTGGGGTGTCCGGTGTGCAGCCCCGGGAATTCCCTTTTGCTCTGAACCCAGCAGGTATTTACTGTGTTTATGTTCCACTGTGTATATACTGTTCTGTGTGCATATTGCGGTTACATATTACTGTGTATATTCTGTTCTGTGTGCATATTGCGGTTACATATTACTGTGTATATTTTGTTCTGTTTACATATTGCGGTTACTTATTATTGTGTATATTCTGTTCTGTGCACATTTTGCGGTTACATATTATAAGACGTCTTTTGCACCAAGAACTCGTCTCTGGTTGTCATTGCCCTAACGCAATTGAAATCCTCAGTACATACAATAGTATTACATTATACTCAGGCCAATAAGAGGATTTCGCTGGGGCAATGACTGAGACACGAGTAGATCAGCTTTTCTCCATGATTAACTCCTTGCAGCAGGAGATAGAGGCGGTGCAAACTAAGCTTAGAGATGTGGAGGTACAGCTGGGCCATGATCACCAGGTACTGGGTCCGGCTATTCAGGATTTGCAAGTCAGAGTGGAGGCTCAGGAAGCCACCCCCGCTACATCCGTATCAGCTCCCGGTATGCCTAGGTTACCCCCATTTCGTTTCAGTGGTGATCGAAGTCAGTTTCGTGGGTTTGTTAACCAGTGTATACTGTTTTTTGATGTACATGCTGATTATTACCGTTCTGACCGGTCAAAAGTGTTATGTATAATCATGTTGTTAACCTCACGAGCACTGGCTTGGGCTAATCCTATGATAGAGAATCGTGATATCCGTTTAAATAACCTGGATGACTTTTTAACAGCAATGGCGCAAATGTTTGATGATCCTAATCGCCGTGCTACCACTGAATCGGCTCTGCTTTCCTTACGTCAGGGAAAGCGGTCTGTCGTCGAATACGCCACTGAGTTCAAAAGGTTAGTGGTAGACACCGACTGGGGAAACAATGCACTATTGTCCGTTTTCAGAAAGGGTTTGTCCGGTACCATCAAGGACGAGTTAGCTCGTGCCGAATTTCCACGGGATTTTGAACTGTTTCTCCAACACTGTGTGCGTATCGATACCCGCTTGACGGAACGCCGACAGGAAAAATGGGCAGCTGTAAACCGGGTAACCAACTTTGCATTTCCTTCTAGAGAACCCGCTCACAAGACGTCACGGGAGGCCGAGGATGTTCCTATGCAAGTGGACTCTCTACAAAAGCGAGAGACCAACGAACGTCGTGAACACCGGCTTCGTGAGCGTTTGTGTTTCTATTGTGGTCAATCGGACCATTTTCTGATTCACTGCCCAAAACGTCCAAATCGCCCGAATAAGGTACTGGCAGCAATGGCAGAGTGTGACAACACGGACTCAGAGTCCGATATCTCTGAGGCAAGTTTACACCTGGATGCGGTATTTCCCTTGACTTTGATGTCAACTTCACCTAAGGACTCAGAAGGGAAATACACCCATTGCTCGCTTCCCATTCAGATACGGTGGGAGGGACAGTTAATTCCTACATCTGCTATGATAGACTCTGGCGCAGGGGGAAATTTCATGGACTCTTCTTTTGCCAGGAAACACGGTATCCAGACTCAACAAAGATCCTAAGCAAGCAGGCCTGCGGAGACACCATCACATGTTTCTCAACGCTGGCAGGAAACTAGCCAGGTCTTTCACCGGGAAGGAACAACCACGGGAAGGGCAGTCTCCAGTCAAGGAGACCACCTATGCCAAACATGGTATCCATCCACAGACAGCCGTTTCGGGGTATTTGCCCCTCATCAGTGTGGAGTAGGAATCTGGCTAGTGGGACATTGCCTAGTAAAAGACTATGTGAGCAATGATGGTTGACCTTAGGGAGATCAACATCCACCACTGGGGAGACACCATCACGTGTTTCTCAACGCAGTGATTCTAGAGCAATGCCCCCTGAGAAATATTCAAAGCAAGCAGGCCTGCGGAGACACCATCACATGTTTCTCAACGCTGGCAGGAAACTAGCCAGGTCTTTCACCGGGAAGGAACAACCACGGGAAGGGCAGTCTCCAGTCAAGGAGACCACCTATGCCAAACATGGTATCCATCCACAGACAGCCGTTTTGGGGTATTTGCCCCTCATCAGTGTGGAGTAGGAATCTGGCTAGTGGGACATTGCCTAGTAAAAGACTATGTGAGCAAGGATGGTTGACCTTAGGGAGATCAACATCCACCACTGCGGAGACACCATCACGTGTTTCTCAACGCAGTGATTCTAGAGCAATGCCCCCTGAGAAATATTCAAAGCAAGCAGGCCTGCGGAGACACCATCACATGTTTCTCAACGCTGGCAGGAAACTAGCCAGGTCTTTCACCGGGAAGGAACAACCACGGGAAGGGCAGTCTCCAGTCAAGGAGACCACCTATGCCAAACATGGTATCCATCCACAGACAGCCGTTTCGGGGTATTTGCCCCTCATCAGTGTGGAGTAGGAATCTGGCTAGTGTGAATATTTCTCAGGGGGCATTGCTCTAGAATCACTGCGTTGAGAAACACGTGATGGTGTCTCCGCAGTGGTGGATGTTGATCTCCCTAAGGTCAACCATCCTTGCTCACATAGTCTTTTACTAGGCAATGTCCCACTAGCCAGATTCCTACTCCACACTGATGAGGGGCAAATACCCCAAAACGGCTGTCTGTGGATGGATACCATGTTTGGCATAGGTGGTCTCCTTGACTGGAGACTGCCCTTCCCGTGGTTGTTCCTTCCCGGTGAAAGACCTGGCTAGTTTCCTGCCAGCGTTGAGAAACATGTGATGGTGTCTCCGCAGGCCTGCTTGCTTTGAATATTTCTCAGGGGGCATTGCTCTAGAATCACTGCGTTGAGAAACACGTGATGGTGTCTCCGCAGTGGTGGATGTTGATCTCCCTAAGGTCAACCATCCTTGCTCAACAAAGATCCTCACCGGTTACCATGGAGACGGTAGACGGTTCTCCATTAGTTTCTGGACCAGTTGATCGGGAGACAGTACCCCTTGAATGTGTGATGAAACCAGGTCAGCAGGAGACCCTTGTTTTCATGTTGATTTCTTCTCCCCATTTTCCGATAATTTTAGGAATTCCTTGGCTGCGGTCTACAAATCCAGTCATCGATTGGGAGACTAAAGAAATATCCTTCCCACTCCAGAGTGGTCCGACCATTAGTCCAACTGTACCGGTTCCAGTAACACCGAATGCGGATGGCACTGTACAGGTACCTGTTCTACCCCCGGTTTATAATGACTTCGGTGATATATGCGACAAAAGAAAAGCAGATCGGCTTCCCCCGCATAGACCGTATGATTGTCCCATAGACTAAAGGCTACTTTACACACTGCGATATCGGTCCCGATATCGCTAGTGTGGGTACCCGCCCCCATCTGTTGCGCGACACGGGCATATCGCTGCCCGTGCCGCACAACATCGCCCAGAGCCGTCACACATACTTACCTGTCCGGCGACGTCGCTGTGACCGGCAAACCGCCTCCTTTCTAAGGGGGCGGTCCGTGCGGCGTCACAGCGACGTCACTGAAACGTCACTGAACCGCCGCCCAATCGCAGCGGAGGGGCGGAGATGAGCGGGACGTAACATCCCGCCCACCTCCTTCCTTCCGCATAGCGGCCGGGAGGCAGGTAGGGAGAGCTTCCTCGCTCCTGCGGCATCACACGCAGCGATGTGTGCTGCCGCAGGAACGACGAACAAACTCGTTACTGCTGAAGTAACGATAATTGGGAATGGACCCCCGTGTCGGCGATTAGCGATTTTGCACTGTTTTGCAACAATGCAAAATCGCTTATCGGTGTCACACGCAACGGCATCGCTAATGCGGCCGGATGTGCGTCACAAAATCCGTGACCCCAACGACTCCGCATTAGCGATGTCGCAGCGTGTAAAGCCCGCTTTACTCCCAGGGGCAGTGATCCCATTTGGTCATGTCTACCCGTTGGCGGCACCTAAGTTACAAGCACTAAAAGATTACATCGATGAAAGCCTAGCCAAGGGATTTATTCGACCTTCTACCTCACCAGCAGGGGCACCCATCTTTTTCATGAAAAAGAAAGAGGGGACTCTGAGACCTTGTATCGACTACCGCGAACTAAATAAGATAACCATCCGGAACCGGTATCCGTTACCGTTGATTCCCGAACTATTGGAGAGAGTACAACAGCCCAAAATATTTACTAAATTGGATCTCCGTGGGGCATATAATCTACTCCGCATACGTCCCGGGGACGAGTGGAAAACAGCGTTCAGATGTCGGTATGGACATTATGAGTATCTAGTGATGCCTTTTGGACTCTGTAACGCCCCTGCGGCTTTCCAACACCTAGTCAACGATATTTTTAGGGATATAATGGACCAGTTCATGGTGATTTACCTGGATGATATCTTGATCTTTTCTGATTCCCTACAGGAACACCAGGAGCACGTCAAGACAGTACTTACCCGTCTGAGGGATAACCACCTGTATATTAAACTGGAGAAGTGCGAATTCCATTGCTCAAAGATACAATTTTTAGGATATGTCATCTCTCCTCAGGGACTGAACATGGAGTCTGGCAAGATATGGGCAATTCTAGACTGGCCGGAACCGGGAAACATCAAGGAGGTACAACGCTTTGTCGGTTTTGCTAACTTTTACAGACGCTTTATCCGCAACTTTTCAGAGATCGTCCGCCCTATCACTCTGTTAACCAAAAAATGGCAGAAGTTTGTGTGGTCTGCCCAGGCCCGGGAAGCTTTCAATCGTCTCAAGGTTTGTTTTACCTCAGCACCAATACTAATACACCCGAATCCCGCACTCCCTTTTATTGTGGAAGTCGACGCTTCCGATTATGCATTAGGGGCTATCCTTTCACAAAGGACTGGGGACAAGAGTCTCTTGCACCCGTGTGCTTTCTTTTCTCGCCGGTTTTCCCCTGCAGAAAAGAACTATGACATTGCGGACAAGGAATTGTTGGCGATTATTTCAGCTTTCAAAGAATGGAGACACCACTTACAGGGAGCAGCGCAACAAGTGATAGTTCTCACAGACCATCGTAACCTAGAATTCCTTAAATCTGCCAGGTGCCTGTCTCCACGGCAAGCCCGTTGGAGCCTGTTCCTTAACCAGTTCAATTTTATCGTTACATACCGTCCAGGGTCACGTAATGGGAAAGCCGATGCCTTGTCCCGAATCCACGCCATGGACACCGTGCCTGGAACCCCGTCTCAGACCATGTTATCAGATGCCAATTTCGTTGGAGTAATCCAGGACCAGGACTTGTGGAAGGACATCAAGCTGGCCTATGATGGTGACGTATTTCTTGCTGCGCCCCTGAATGATGTGACTGTTGTCCTTCGGAATGGTGTGTGGTTGAGAGAGCGACGTATTTATGTCCCGGAGGCTGTAAGACTTCGGGTTCTCAAGTTGGTCCATGACTCCGTGTTGGCAGGTCATAGGGGGGTACAGAAGACGCAGGAATTTCTGAGTCATTTTTTCTGGTGGCCTACCTGTTTAAAGGATGTGAAAGGCTATGTCCACTCATGTGTGGTTTGTGCCCAGTGCAAGGTCCCTCGTGTGGCTCCTACGGGACTCCTTCAACCGTTACCTGTACCATCTCGCCCTTGGGGATCCATCTCAATGGATTTTATTGTGGAGTTGCCCGTCTCAGGCGGTAACAATACCATTTTGGTGGTGGTGGATCGGTTGACAAAGGCTGCTCACTTTATTCCATGTACCAGTCTTCCCTCAGCCGCAGAGACAGTGGATTTGGTTATCCAGAATATATTCCGATTGCATGGGGTACCAGATGAGATCATCTCTGACCAGGGCGTGCAGTTCACGTCTAAGTTCTGGAAGGGGTTTTGTTCGGCACTCCATATTGATGTCTGTTTGTCTTCTGCATACCATCCCCAGACAAATGGGCAAACCGAACGGACTAATCAAACCCTGGAGCAGTACCTACGATGTTATGTCAGCCATCTGCAGGACGATTGGTTGCAGCTGCTTCCTTTGGCGGAGTTCTCGTATAACAACACTCAGAGCAGCTCCACTAAGGTAACGCCCTTTTTCGCTAACTTGGGTTACCATCCGAATATTTTGCCTAGGTCACCGGTGGCGGTTTCGGTGCCAGCGGTGGAGGACAGATTGACGGAGCTAAGACAGAATCTGGAGGTTTTAAAGGACTCTTTGGCTTCGGCTCAGCAGCGTTACAAGAAGTCGGCAGACAGTCACCGGAAACAGGCACCCATGTATAAGGTAGGGGACTCGGTGTGGTTATCCACCAAAAATCGGAAATTGGGTGTTCCTTCGCAGAAGCTGGGGCAGAAATTCATTGGTCCGTTTAAGATCACCGGGATAGTGAGCTCAGTGGCCTGTCGGCTGAGGTTGCCGCACAATTTAAAGGTACACCCGGTCTTTCATGTTTCTCTGCTAAAACCAGTTTCCCCTAATACGTTTCATGGTCGTATCGTGCCTCCTCCTCCGCCGGTGATGGTTGATGGCCAGGAGCAGTTCGTGGTTGAGGACATTATTGACTCCCGGCTCCATCGGCATCGGCTTCAGTATCTGGTACTTTGGCAGGGGTACTCCCCCAAGGACGATTCCTGGGAACCTGTGGGTAACATCCGAGCGCCCCGGAAGGTTGCTCAGTTTCATCGGAGGAACCCAGACAAGCCTGGCCCTGATCCGTCCTGAGGCCGTTTCTGGGGGGAAGAGTACTGTCAGAGTTCCGGGATTTCCAGTTTTCTTTTGAAGGATCTTGCCCTTTGTTAACATGGAGTTTTCTGTTCTGTTGCCCTACTTCCTGTCCATCTGTTTAAAAGCCGCCCCTAAACTTAGTCTAGTTGCCTGAGTATATTGCTTCCTGTGTACTCCTGCCCTGCTGCTCTCATCTCCTGATTGCTGTTTGGATCCAGTGGAAACACCTGACACCAGCTCTGGACTTCACCTCTCATTCAACTGTGCTCGGACTCTGTCTGCTGTCTCTGGTCGGCATTTCTGCCTGGTCCCTTCCGTTCATATCCACCCTAGGACTCACATCACGTACGGACATTTTTTGGACTATATCTGTTGCCCTTTTTGTGTCCCGGCTGCTGTGCATTTAGGCCTTCTGGGGTGATTGCCGGACAGCCCCTGTATAGGGGTTCGCTCCTGGTGGTCTCCCTGGGGGAGTCCGGTGTGCAGCCCCGGGAATTCCCTTTTGCTCTGAACCCAGCAGGTATTTACTGTGTTTATGTTCCACTGTGTATATACTGTTCTGTGTGCATATTGCGGTTACATATTACTGTGTATATTCTGTTCTGTGTGCATATTGCGGTTACATATTACTGTGTATATTTTGTTCTGTTTACATATTGCGGTTACTTATTATTGTGTATATTCTGTTCTATGCACATTTTGCGGTTACATATTATAAGACGTCTTTTGCACCAAGAACTCGTCTCTGGTTGTCATTCCCCTAACGCAATTGAAATCCTCAGTACATACAATAGTATTACAGTTACTAAGCCATTATACTAGCAAACACTGAGTGAACTTAGTGGCATCATAAAAGTGGCTGTTGGACTTCTGTATTGTCCCACAAGTGCAAAGATATTTGCAGCACGTCTGCCTGCATTGCACAATCAAACTCATTGTTACTAAGCCATTATACTAGCAAACACTGAGTGAACTTAGTGGCATCCTAAACGTGGCTGTTGGACTTCTGTATCATCCCACAAGTGCAAAGATATTTGCAGCACCTCTGCCTGCATTGCACACTCAAACTCATTGTTACTAAGCCATTATACTAGTAAACACTGAGTGAACTTAGTGGCATCCTAAACGTGGCTATTGGACTTCTGTATAGTCCCAGTAGTGCAAAGATATTTGCAGCACGTCTGCCTGAATTGCACACTCAAACTCATTGTTACTAAGCCATTATACTAGCAAACACTGAACTAATTGGCATCCTAAACGTGGCTGTTGGACTTCTGTATCGTCCCACAAGTGCAAAGATATTTGCAGCACGTCTGCCTGCATTGCACACTCAAACTCATTGTTACTAAGCCATTATACTAGCAAACACCGAGTGAACTTAGTGGCATCCTAAACGTGGCTATTGGACTTCTGTATAGTCCCAGTAGTGCAAAGATATTTGCAGCATGTCTGCCTGAATTGCACACTCAAACTCATTATAACTAAGCCATTATACTAGCAAACACTGAGTGAACTTATTGGCATCCTAAACGTGGCTATTAGACTTCTGTATAGTCCCAGTAGTGCAAAGATATTTGCAGCACGTCTGCCTGCATTGCACACTCAAACTCAATGTTACTAAGCCGTTATACTAGCAAACACTGAGTGAACTAAGTGGCATCATAAAAGTGGCTGTTGGACTTCTGTATTGTACCACTAGTGCAAAGATATTTGCAGCACGTCTGCCTGCATTGCACATTCAAACTCATTGTTACTAAGCCATTATACTAGCAAACACTGAGTGAACTAAGTGGCATCCTAAACGTGGCTGTTGGACTTCTGTATCATCCCACAAGTGCAAAGATATTTGCAGAACCTCTGCCTGCATTGCACACTCAAACTCATTGTTACTAAGCCATTATACTAGCAAACACTGAGTTTACTAAGTGGCATCCTAAATGTGGCTGTTGGACTTCTGTATCGTCCCACAAGTGCAAAGATATTTGCAGCACGTCTACCTGCATTGCACACTCAAACTCATTGTTACTAAGCCATTATACTAGCAAACACTGAGTGAACTAAGTGGCATCCTAAACGTGGCTATTGGACTTCTGTATAGTCCCAGTAGTGCAAAGATATTTGCAGCACGTCTGCCTGCATTGCACACTCAAACTCATTGTTACTAAGCCATTATACTAGCAAACACTGAGTGAACTTAGTGGCATCCTAAACGTGGCTATTAGACTTCTGTATAGTCCCAGTAGTGCAAAGATATTTGCAGCATGTCTGCCTGCATTGCACACCCAAACTCCTTGTTACTAAGCCATTATACTAGCAAACACTGAGTGAACTAAGTGGCATCCTAAACGTGGCTGTTGGACTTCTGTATCGTCCCACAAGTGCAAAGATATTTGCAGCACCTCTGCCTGCATTGCACACTCAAACTCATTGTTACTAAGCCATTATACTAGCAAACACTGAGTGAACTTAGTGGCATCCTAAACGTGGATGTTGGACTTCTGTATCGTCCCTCAAGTGCAAAGATATTTGCAGCACCTCTGCCTGCATTGCACACTCAAACTCATTGTTACTAAGCCATTATACTAGCAAACACTGAGTAAACTTAGTGGAATCCTAAACGTGGCTGTAAGACTTCTGTATCGTCCCACAAGTGCAAAGATATTTGCAGCACCTCTGCCTGCATTGCACATTCAAACTCATTATAACTAAGCAATTATACTAGCAAACACTGAGTGAACTTAGTGGCATCCTAAACGTGGCTATTGGACTTCTGTATAGTCCCAGTAGTGCAAAGATATTTGCAGCACGTCTGCCTGCATAGCACACTCAAACTCATTATAACTAAGCCATTATACTAGCAAACACTGAGTGAACTTAGTGGCATTCTAATCGTGGCTATTGGACTTCTGTATTGACCCAGTAGTGCAAAGATATTTGCAGCACGTCTGCCTGCATTGCACACTCAAACTCATTGTTACTAAGCCATTATACTAGCAAACACTGAGTGAACTAAGTGGCATCCTAAACGTGGCTGTTGGACTTCTGTATCGTCCCACAAGTGCAAAGATATTTGCAGCACCTCTGCCTGCATTGCACAATCAAACTCATTGTTACTAAGCCATTATACTAGCAAACACTGAGTGAACTTAGTGGCATCCTAAACGTGGCTATTAGACTTCTGTATAGTCCCAGTAGTGCAAAGATATTTGCAGCAGGTCTGCCTGCATTGCACACTCAAACTCATTGTTACTAAGCCATTATACTAGCAAACACTGAGTGAACTAAGTGGCATCCTAAACGAGGCTGTTGGACTTCTGTATCGTCCCACAAGTGCAAATATATTTGCAGCACCTCTGCCTGCATTGCACACTCAAACTCATTGTTACTAAGCCATTATACTAGCAAACACTGAGTGAACTTAGTGGCATCCTAAACGTGGCTGTTGGACTTCTGTATAGTCCCACAAGTGCAAAGATATTTGCAGCACGTCTACCTGCATTGCACACTTAAACTCATTGTTACTAAGCCATTATACTAGCAAACACTGAGTGAACTAAGTGGCATCCTAAACGTGGCTATTGGACTTCTGTATAGTCCCAGTAGTGCAAAGATATTTGCAGCACGTCTGCCTGCATTGCACACTCAAACTCATTGTTACTAAGCCATTATACTAGCAAACACTGAGTGAACTTAGTGGCATCCTAAACGTGGCTATTAGACTTCTGTATAGTCCCAGTAGTGCAAAGATATTTGCAGCACGTCTGCCTGCATTGCACACCCAAACTCCTTGTTACTAAGCCATTATACTAGCAAACACTGAGTGAACTAAGTGGCATCCTAAACGTGGCTGTTGGACTTCTGTATCGTCCCACAAGTGCAAAGATATTTGTAGCACCTCTGCCTGCATTGCACACTGAAACTCATTGTTACTAAGCCATTATACTAGCAAACACTGAGTGAACTTAGTGGCATCCTAAACGTGGCTGTTGGACTTCTGTATCGTCCCTCAAGTGCAAAGATATTTGCAGCACCTCTGCCTGCATTGCACACTCAAACTCATTGTTACTAAGCCATTATACTAGCAAACACTGAGTAAACTTAGTGGAATCCTAAACGTGGCTGTTCGACTTCTGTATCGTCCCACAAGTGCAAAGATATTTGCAGCACCTCTGCCTGCATTGCACATTCAAACTCATTATAACTAAGCCATTATACTAGCAAACACTGAGTGAACTTAGTGGCATCCTAAACGTGGCTATTGGACTTCTGTATAGTCCCAGTAGTGCAAAGATATTTGCAGCACGTCTGCCTGCATAGCACACTCAAACTCATTGTTACTAAGCCATTATACTAGCAAACACTGAGTGAACTAAGTGGCATCCTAAACGTGGCTGTTGGACTTCTGTATCGTCCCACAAGTGCAAAGATATTTGCAGCACCTCTGCCTGCATTGCACACTCAAACTCATTGTTACTAAGCCATTATACTAGCAAACACTGAGTGAACTAAGTGGCATCCTAAACGTGGCTGTTGGACTTCTGTATCGTCCCACAAGTGCAAAGATATTTGCAGAACCTCTGCCTGCATTGCACACTCAAACTCATTGTTACTAAGCCATTATACTAGCAAACACTGAGTGAACTTAGTGGCATTTTAAACGTGGCTATTGGACTTCTGTATAGTCCCAGTAGTGCAAAGATATTTGCAGCACGTCTGCCTGCATTGCACACTCAAACTCATTGTTACTAAGCCATTATACTAGCAAATACTGAGTGAACTTAGTGGCATCCTAAACGTGGCTGTTGGACTTCTGTATCGTCCCACAAGTGCAAAGATATTTGCAGCACGTCTACCTGCATTGCACACTCAAACTCATTGTTACTAAGCCATTATACTAGCAAACACTGAGTGAACTAAGTGGCATCCTAAACGTGGCAATTGGACTTCTGTATAGTCCCAGTAGTGCAAAGATATTTGCAGCACGTCTGCCTGCATTGCACACTCAAACTCATTGTTACTAAGCCATTATACTAGCAAACACTGAGTGAACTTAGTGGCATCCTAAACGTGGCTATTAGACTTCTGTATAGTCCCAGTAGTGCAAAGATATTTGCAGCACGTCTGCCTGCATTGCACACTCAAACCCCTTGTTACTAAGCCATTATACTAGCAAACACTGAGTGAACTTAGTGGCATCCTAAACATGGCTGTTGGACTTCTGTATCGTCCCTCAAGTGCAAAGATATTTGCAGCACCTCTGCCTGCATTGCACACTCAAACTCATTGTTACTAAGCCATTATACTAGCAAACACTGAGTAAACTTAGTGGAATTCTAAACGTGGCTGTTCGACTTCTGTATCGTCCCACAAGTGCAAAGATATTTGTAGCACCTCTGCCTGCATTGCACACTGAAACTCATTGTTACTAAGCCATTATACTAGCAAACACTGAGTGAACTTAGTGGCATCCTAAACGTGGCTGTTGGACTTCTGTATCGTCCCTCAAGTGCAAAGATATTTGCAGCACCTCTGCCTGCATTGCACACTCAAACTCATTGTTACTAAGCCATTATACTAGCAAACACTGAGTAAACTTAGTGGAATCCTAAACGTGGCTGTTGGACTTCTGTATCGTCCCACAAGTGCAAAGATATTTGTAGCACCTCTGCCTGCATTGCACACTGAAACTCATTGTTACTAAGCCATTATACTAGCAAACACTGAGTGAACTTAGTGGCATCCTAAACGTGGCTGTTGGACTTCTGTATCGTCCCTCAAGTGCAAAGATATTTGCAGCACCTCTGCCTGCATTGCACACTCAAACTCATTGTTACTAAGCCATTATACTAGCAAACACTGAGTAAACTTAGTGGAATCCTAAACGTGGCTGTTCGACTTCTGTATCGTCCCACAAGTGCAAAGATATTTGCAGCACCTCTGCCTGCATTGCACATTCAAACTCATTATAACTAAGCCATTATACTAGCAAACACTGAGTGAACTTAGTGGCATCCTAAACGTGGCTATTGGACTTCTGTATAGTCCCAGTAGTGCAAAGATATTTGCAGCACGTCTGCCTGCATAGCACACTCAAACTCATTATAACTAAGCCATTATACTAGCAAACACTGAGTGAACTTAGTGGCATCCTAAACGTGGCTATTGGACTTCTGTATAGTCCCAGTAGTGCAAAGATATTTGCAGCACGTCTGCCTGCATAGCACACTCAAACTCATTGTTACTAAGCCATTATACTAACAAACACTGAGTGAACTAAGTGGCATCCTAAACGTGGCTGTTGGACTTCTGTATCGTCCCACAAGTGCAAAGATATTTGCAGCACCTCTGCCTGCATTGCACACTCAAACTCATTGTTACTAAGCCATTATACTAGCAAACACTGAGTGAACTAAGTGGCATCCTAAACGTGGCTGTTGGACTTCTGTATCGTCCCACAAGTGCAAAGATATTTGCAGAACCTCTGCCTGCATTGCACACTCAAACTCATTGTTACTAAGCCATTATACTAGCAAACACTGAGTGAACTTAGTGGCATCCTAAACGTGGCTGTTGGACTTCTGTATCGTCCCTCAAGTGCAAAGATATTTGCAGCACCTCTGCCTGCATTGCACACTCAAACTCATTGTTACTAAGCCATTATACTAGCAAACACTGAGTAAACTTAGTGGAATCCTAAACGTGGCTGTTCGACTTCTGTATCGTCCCACAAGTGCAAAGATATTTGCAGCACCTCTGCCTGCATTGCACATTCAAACTCATTATAACTAAGCCATTATACTAGCAAACACTGAGTGAACTTAGTGGCATCCTAAACGTGGCTATTGGACTTCTGTATAGTCCCAGTAGTGCAAAGATATTTGCAGCACGTCTGCCTGCATAGCACACTCAAACTCATTATAACTAAGCCATTATACTAGCAAACACTGAGTGAACTTAGTGGCATCCTAAACGTGGCTATTGGACTTCTGTATAGTCCCAGTAGTGCAAAGATATTTGCAGCACGTCTGCCTGCATAGCACACTCAAACTCATTGTTACTAAGCCATTATACTAGCAAACACTGAGTGAACTAAGTGGCATCCTAAACGTGGCTGTTGGACTTCTGTATCGTTCCACAAGTGCAAAGATATTTGCAGCACCTCTGCCTGCATTGCACACTCAAACTCATTGTTACTAAGCCATTATACTAGCAAACACTGAGTGAACTAAGTGGCATCCTAAACGTGGCTGTTGGACTTCTGTATCGTCCCACAAGTGCAAAGATATTTGCAGAACCTCTGCCTGCATTGCACACTCAAACTCATTGTTACTAAGCCATTATACTAGCAAACACTGAGTGAACTTAGTGGCATTTTAAACGTGGCTATTGGACTTCTGTATAGTCCCAGTAGTGCAAAGATATTTGCAGCACGTCTGCCTGCATTGCACACTCAAACTCATTGTTACTAAGCCATTATACTAGCAAACACTGAGTGAACTTAGTGGCATCCTAAACGTGGCTGTTGGACTTCTGTATCTTCCCACAAGTGCAAAGATATTTGCAGCACGTCTACCTGCATTGCACACTCAAACTCATTGTTACTAAGCCATTATACTAGCAAACACTGAGTGAACTAAGTGGCATCCTAAACGTGGCAATTGGACTTCTGTATAGTCCCAGTAGTGCAAAGATATTTGCAGCACGTCTGCCTGCATTGCACACTCAAACTCATTGTTACTAAGCCATTATACTAGCAAACACTGAGTGAACTTAGTGGCATCCTAAACGTGGCTATTAGACTTCTGTATAGTCCCAGTAGTGCAAAGATATTTGCAGCACGTCTGCCTGCATTGCACACTCAAACCCCTTGTTACTAAGCCATTATACTAGCAAACACTGAGTGAACTTAGTGGCATCCTAAACATGGCTGTTGGACTTCTGTATCGTCCCTCAAGTGCAAAGATATTTGCAGCACCTCTGCCTGCATTGCACACTCAAACTCATTGTTACTAAGCCATTATACTAGCAAACACTGAGTAAACTTAGTGGAATCCTAAACGTGGCTGTTCGACTTCTGTATCGTCCCACAAGTGCAAAGATATTTGCAGCACCTCTGCCTGCATTGCACATTCAAACTCATTATAACTATGCCATTATACTAGCAAACACTGAGTGAACTTAGTGGCATCCTAAACGTGGCTATTGGACTTCTGTATAGTCCCAGTACTGCAAAGATATTTGCAGCACGTCTGCCTGCATAGCACACTCAAACTCATTATAAACTAAGCCATTATACTAGCAAACACTGAGTGAACTTAGTGGCATCCTAAACGTGGCTATTGGACTTCTGTATAGTCCCAGTAGTGCAAAGATATTTGAAGCACGTCTGCCTGCATTGCACACTCAAACTCATTGTTACTAAGCCATTATACCAGCAAACACTGAGTGAACTTAGTGGCATTTTAAACGTGGCTATTGGACTTCTGTATAGTCCCAGTAGTGCAAAAATATTTGCAGCACGTCTGCCTGCATTGCACACTCAAACTCATTGTTACTAAACCATTATACTAGCAAACACTGAGTGAACTTAGTGGCATCCTAAACGTGGCTATTGGACTTCTGTATAGTCCCAGTAGTGCAAAGATATTTGCATCACCTCTGCCTGCATTGCACACTCAAACTCAATGTTACTAAGCCATTATACTAGCAAACACTGAGTGAACTAAGTGGCATCCTAAACTTGGCTGTTGGACTTCTGTATCGTCCCACAAGTGCAAAGATATTTGCATCACCTCTGCCTGCATTGCACACTCAAACTCATTGTTACTAAGCCATTATACTAGCAAACACTGAGTGAACTAAGTGGCATCCTAAACGTGGCTATTGGACTTCTGTATAGTCCCAGTAGTGCAAAGATATTTGCAGCACGTCTGCCTGCATTGCACACTCAAACTCCTTGTTACTAAGCCATTATACTAGCAAACACTGAGTGAACTAAGTGGCATCCTAAATGTGGCTATTGGACTGTATAGTCCCAGTAGTGCAAAGATATTTGCAGCACGTCTGCCTGCATTGCACACTCAAACTCATTTTAACTAAGCCATTATACTAGCAAACACTGAGTGAACTTAGTGGCATCCTAAACGTGGCTATTGGACTTCTGTATAGTCCCAGTAGTGCACAGATATTTGCAGCACGTCTGCCTGCATTGCACACTCAAACTCATTTTAACTAAGCCAATTATACTAGCAAACACTGAGTGAACTTAGTGGCATCCTAAATGTGGCTATTGGACTTCTGTATAGTCCCAGTAGTGCAAAGATATTTGCAGCACGTCTGCCTGCATTGCACACTCAAACTCATTGTTACTAAGCCATTATACTAGCAAACACTGAGTGAACTTAGTGTCATCCTAAACGTGGCTGTTGGACTTCTGTATCGTCCCACAAGTGCAAAGATATTTGCATCACCTCTGCCTGCATTGCACACTCAAACTCAATGTTACTAAGCCATTATACTAGCAAACACTGAGTGAACTAAGTGGCTTCCTAAACGTGGCTGTTGGACTTCTGTATCGTCCCACAAGTGCAAAGATATTTGCAGCACCTCTGCCTGCATTGCACACTCAAACTCATTGTTACTTACTAAGACAATATAATACCAAAAATTGAGTAAACTTAGTGGCATAGAGGAAGTGGCTGTTGTACTCCATTAGTGCCCCACTGGTGCAAATCTATGTGCAGCACCTCTGCATGACACCCACCTGCCCTGTTTTTGATAAGCTATAATGATAGCAAAAAATACTGCCATTTAGTGGCAACATAGAACTGGATGTTGTATTTCATTATTGTCCCACTGGTGCCAAGCTATTTCTAGCACCTGTGCAGGACACCCTCGTGCTCTGTTTTTAATAAACTATAATGATAGCAAAAAATACTGCCATTTAGTGGCATCATATAACTGGATGTTGTATTTCATTAGTGTCCCACTGGTGCCAAGCTATTTGCAGCACCTCTGCATGACACCCTCATGCACATTTTGCTACGCTAATGTTATAGCAAACTCAGGGAATTCATTGCTGCATTTGATAATTCGAAGGGATAGAAAGTGAGGCTTCCTTTAGCTTTTCCTTCTGTTCATAGACAGCATCTCCAAGTCCACACCCGAAGAGCAATTTCTCCTCCACGTGTAAGTGTGGAGAGGCAGCTAGTGCGCATGCATGTGCTGATTTACCCCAGCTGCAACCTAACTACAGTGTTTCGCCTAGTGAGTATGCTCAGCCTGATTGTGCCATTCCAGAGGCTAAGTCTTCATTTCGGGATACAGCGCATGCTCCCGCACTTAGTGCGAAAAGCCTCTTTGCACAGGTACTTTCATTCCGTGCTGGGTCTAAGTCCTGTTTTGTGCCTAGACACCATGCTAAAGCTGATAGTCTTTTTTCAGAGACTGTATTTCATGCTACTGAGCATGCTTAGGCACTTACTGCATCAGAGACTAGGTCCGGTAATGAACTCTTTGGCCCTGCCCCTGATGTGGGGGGCCCATATAGACCACAGGGCATCATGTTTCCTGACAATGTGGCCAGGCCACTCCCAAATTGCTTGCAGAGGCCCGCCCCTATGACTTGTCACCTCATTATTGATGGTCAGACGATGACTGGTGAGGTGTTTGTGTCATGGCAGCCATGAGGTCATTATTGAAGTTGCGGTTCCAAATAGGACGCTAGTTATGCCACTCATGACGTGTCACTCTGCTTTTGTCTCCAGGAGGTGCATTGTGGTCCACCCTGGTTTGGGGCGGACCCAGGTTATAAAACGGGCTGGAGCCAACAAGGAGGTGCGCAGTTTTCTATTATGCTCCGAAAGAGCACACCTCCATGTGTTGAACCCATTGCGGCTTTAGGCCAGAGGTAGGCAGGGATAGGGCGTCGATGCAGGCCGCCACACAGTTGGTAACGCTGAATGGTTAAGACCAGCTCCTGTCCTACAAGTCCTGCTTGTGCAGCCCAGTGGCATTAACAGGCCTGCTGCTGCTGATGCGCCTGCTGTCCACAGGTAGTTTCATAGTTTTTAAGGTTGAAGGGAGACTCTAAGTCCATCTAGTTCAACCCGTAGCCTAACATGTTGATCCAGAGGAAGGCAAAAAAACCCCAATGTGTCAAATAAGCTCCAATGGGGAAAAAAATTCCTTCCTGACTCCACATACGGCAATCAGACTAGTTCCCTGGATCAACACCCTGTCATAAAATCCAATATATATAACTGGTAATATTATATTTTTCAATTAATGCGATCAGGCTCTGCTTAAATTTTACTTGTGAATCCCTCAATACAACATCATACGGCAGAGAGTTCCATAGTCTCACTGCTCGTACAGTAAAGAGTCCTCATCTGTGATTATGATTAAACATTCTTTCCTCAAGACGTAGCGGATGCCCCCGTGTTCCAGTCGCAGGCCTAGGTGTAAAGAGATCTTTGGAAAGGTCTCTGTACTGTCCCCTCATATATTTATACATTGTGATTAGATCCCCCTAAGCCTTTGTTTTTCCTAACTAACTAACCCCAAGTTTAATAACCTGTCTTGGTATTGCAGCCCACCCATTCCTCTAATAATCTTGGTCGCTCTTCTATCTACCTGTAAGATTATGCTATTTATAACCTTCTATACTTTTGCTAACAAGAAATGCATCCATTCCTCTCTTAAATTCATTCAGTGAGTTGGCCATCACCACTTCCTCAGGAAGAGAGTTCCAGAGCCTCACTGCTCTTACCGTGAAGAACCCTCTTCTATGCTGATGTAGGAATTTTCTTTCCTCCAATCGAAAAGAATGCCCCCTTGTTCTTGTTATAGTCCTTGGTACAAACAGATCATGGGAGAGATCTCTATATGGCCCTCTGATATATTTGTACATATTTATTAGGTCTCCCCTAAGTCTTCTCTTTTCTAGAGTAAATAGACCTAATTTTGATAACCTTTCCGTGTATTGTAATGCACCCATTCCATTTATTATTTTAGTAGCCCGCCTCTGAACCCTTTCAAGTTCAGTAATGTCTTTCTTCAGTACCGGCGCCCAAAATTGCACACAATACTCCAAGTGTGGTCTGACTAGTGATTTGTACAGAGGGAGAATGATGTTTTCATCTCGTGCCCCCAGACCTCTTCTAATGCATCCCATCACCCTATTTGCTTTGGTGGCTGCTGCCTGACACTGGGCACTCCAATTTAGATTCTTATTCACTAAGATGCCTAAGTCTTTTTCCATGTCTGATTTCCCCAGCAGTTTCCCATTTAGTAAGTAATCGTAGCATCTGTTTCTCCTTCCCATGTGCATAACCTTACACTTATCTGTGTTAAACCTCATTTGCCATTTTTCAGCCCAATTCTCCAATTTACTCAAGTCCATCTGTAGTTGCAAACTGTCCTCCTTTGTGTTAACTACCTTACATAGTTTTGTATCATCTGCAAATACTGATATTTTACTCTGTAAACCATCCACCAGATCATTAATAAATATATAAAATAGTAGGGGGCCCAATACAGACCCCTGTGGCACCCCACTAGTAACCCTGGCCCAATCTGAGTATGCACCATTAATAACCACTCTTTGTTTTCTACCACTAAGCCAGCTACCTACCCATCTACACACATTTTCCCCGAGCCCAAGCTTTCTCATTTTACTTAGCAGTCTTTTATGTGGGACAGTGTCAAATGCTTTACCGAAGTCGAGATAAATGACATCCAATGATTCTCCTCGGTCCATGTGAGAGCTTACATCCTCATAGAAGCTGATCAGGTTAGTTTGACAGGAGCGATCCTTCATAAATCCATGTTGATATGGAGTTAAACAGTTATTAACATTGAGACATTCCATAATAGTATCCCTTAAAAACCCTTCAAACATTTTACCCACAACAGATGTTAAGCTTACCGGCCTATAGTTTCCAGGTTCCCTTTTGCACCCTTTTTTGAATATTGGTACCACATTTGCTAGCCGCCAATCCAGTGGAACAGACCCAGTTTCTATAGAGTCTTTAAATAAAAGGAATAGAGGCCTGTCTATCACATTACTTAACTCCCTTAATACCCGAGGGTGAATGCCATCAGGGCCTGGTGATTTGTCAATTTTAATGTTACTAAGTCGGTTCTGCACTTCTTCCTGGGTTAGGCAGGTCATACTTAATGGGGCATTTACATGATCACTCTGCATTTCCCCTGGCATATGCTTTTCCTGTGTGAACACAGTTGAGAAAAAAGTATTTAAAACATTTGCTTTTCCCACATCGCTTTCTATGATTTTACCCTCATTATTCTTTAAAGGGCCAACACCATCAATTTTAATCTTTTTTCTGTTTATATAATTAAAGAATAGTTTGGGATTTGTTTTGCTTTCCTTAGCAATGAGTCTCTCAGTTTCTACTTTTGCTAAATATATTTGTTTTTTACACATTTTATTTTTTTCTCTATATATTTTTAATGCTTCCTCGCTGCCTTCTTGTTTTAGCTTTTTAAATGCCTTTTTCTTATTATTCATTGCCCCTTTTACATCCTTATTAAGCCACATTGGTTTTCTCCTGTTCCTAGCCCTTTTATTTCTGTATGGTATGGCTAGCTCGCAGTGGGTGTTTAATACTGATTTAAAAATTTCCCACTTATTTTCTGTGCTCCCATTTTTGAGGACATTGTCCCAATCAATTTGGCGAAGGTCTTCTCTAAGCTGATCAAACTTTGCTTTCCTGAAATTTAGCGTTTTTGTAACCCCCCTCCAAGGCACCTTACTAAAGGACAAGTGGAATTGTATTATATTGTGGTCACTATTCCCTAGGTGCCCATCCACTCGTACGTCTGTTATTCTATCTGGCCTGTTGCTTAAAATTAAGTCCAGAAGGGCTGCCCCTCTAGTTGGGCCCGGCACAAGTTGGGACAGATAATTATCCTTAGTTACTGACAGAAACCGGTTTCCTTTCTGAGATACACAGGTTTCAGTTTCCCAGTCTATATCGGGGTAATTGAAGTCCCCCATAATAATCACCTCATTGTGATTTGCTGCTTTGTCTATTTGTTTCAATAATACATTTTCAGTGGTTTCTGTTATATTTGGTGGCTTATAACAAACCCCTATGAGGATTTTATTAGTTTTCCCTCCTTGTATCTCCACCCATAGAGACTCCACCTCTTCATTTCCCTCTTGAATATCTTCTCTTAGTCTGGGCTTTAAACTGGACTTTATATATAGACAGACTCCACCCCCTTTCCTTTTTTTACGATCCCTCCTAAACAATTCATATCCTTGCAGGTTAGCCGCCCAGTCATAACTATCATCTAACCATGTCTCAGTTATTCCTACTATGTCGTATTTCTCCTCATACATTACCAGCTCCAGTTCCTCCATCTTATTGGTCAGGCTTCTTGCATTGGTCAGCATGCAGGAAAGAAGTTTTGCTCCCCTTTTCTCAGCTTCCTTCTTAGTACCCTGTCTTGGGTCCTCTTTACGGCATCTAGTATCCTTGATTAGTTTGTCCTTCTGCTGCATGTTCTTGTCTGCTGTTTTTTCTATCATCCCCTCTTCTTCTAGTTTAAAGCCCTCCTGATGAGTGTGGCAAGCCTTCTGGCAAACGTGTGTTTCCCAGGTTTTGTGAGGTGTATCCCGTCTCTTGCGAGAAGTCCATCGTAGAGGTAATTCACTCCATGGTCTAAGAATCCAAATCCTTGCTGCCTGCACCACCGTCGTAGCCAGTTGTTCAAATTTAGTATCCTATTCCATCTTCTGACACCATGGCCATCGACTGGGAGGATTGATGAGAAAACAACCTGTACGTTCCGTTCCTTTATTTTCTTCCCCAGAATTTCAAAGTCTTCACAAATAGTTGGCAGATCATTTCTTGCCGTGTCGTTTGTTCCTACATGTATCAATAGGAATGGGTATTCGTCCTTGGATCCGAGGATAGTTGGTATCCTGTTGGCCACATCCTTGATTTTTGCTCCAGGGAGGCAGTATACTTCTCGTGCGGTTATGTCCGGCCTGCAGATAGTTGCCTCCGTGCCTCTTAGTAGTGAGTCGCCCATAACTACCACTCTTCTTTTCTTTCTGGACGCACTGCTTGTTGCTCCTGAGTGCTTTTGAGTGTCTTTTGTTTCTGCTTTTGTTGACAAAGTAACTTCTTTTGATGATACTGTGTCTTCTCCTGTAGAGACGGTATCATCCTGAGCTGTGCCATTTTCGTTCTCCAGCATGAGGGCTTCATATTGGTTGCTAAGCTGTGTGGGTGGTGCCGACCACTTGATCCGCTGGCTTCTTTTGGTCACATGTGTCCACTTTTCAGCCTCTGTATGTGTTCTGAAGCTTTTCTCACTTTCCATATCCTGAATTGTTGCTTCTGCCTCGTCCAAGAAGTCCTCATGTTCTTTAATTAGCTTCAAAGTTGCTATTCTTTCTTCCAGTCCCCGCACCTTTTCCTCTAAGAGGGCAACAAGTTTGCACTTTTGACAGGTGAAGTTGAATTTCTTGTGCGGCAGATCCGTAAACATGTAGCATGTGTTGCAGGTGACCATGTGGATTTTCTTCTCTTCCATAATGCTGATGTAGCGTATGACAGGCGAAAGTCGCGCGCCGTACGGCGCGCGGTTTTGCGATGTCCTCAAACAGCGAGACCCGGCAAGTCCCAGCAATCGATCAGCTTACGGCGACTCTTCTCTTCTTAAACAGCTACAGTTATCACCACTATGAGATTGTGTTAAAACTATGCCACACTTATCTTCAGTTGCCTCCCTTTACTTCAGTACCTCGCACTCTCAGCACCTAGCTAGCTCCGGCTGGTTTATATAGTTCTACAAGGACTACTAGAAGCTGCTAGAAGCTTCTAGAAACAGGTGTGGCTAATACTACTGACTAAATCACTAGACACACTTTTTTTTTTTTTTTTTTGCTTTTTCACAGTACCCCAGACAAACACAGACAACAAGTGCCTAATGAAATTAAACAGTTACAGTTATCACCACTATGAGATTGTGTTAAAACTATGCCACACTTATCTTCAGTCGCCTCCCTTTACTTCAGTACCTCGCACTCTCAGCACCTCGCTAGCTCTGGCTGGTTTATATAGTTCTACAAGGACTACTAGAAGCTGCTAGAAGCTTCTAGAAACAGGTGTGGCTAATACTACTGACTAAATCACTAGACACACTTTTTTTTTTTTTTTGCTTTTTCACAGTACCCCAGACAAACACAGACAACAAGTCCCTAATGAAATTAAACAGTTACAGTTATCACCACTATGAGATTGTGTTAAAACTATGCCACACTTATCTTCAGTCGCCTCCCTTTACTTCAGTACCTCGCACTCTGGCCCCAATGCACACGGTCAGCGTACTGAATGGCCCCTGTGATGTTAACAGGGAGTTCCTGGGCTGGGTGGGCGTGTGGACCCTGTGACGCTAACAGGGCTCCCAGTCTCCAGATCCGAGTGGCGTCTAACTCGGTTCAGGCTACTATTATTTCATAGCCACACAGCTCTGTATCCTCCACCTAACCTTCCAGTTGCCAACCTCTCCTTTTCCATCTGGGAGCACGGTGGACATTGACTGCTGATGGGGATATATAAATTTCTCTTTCTTTTCTTATTAATTTTCGTTATATAGTGGTAACATAGTATATACCATCTTATCCAAATCTGCCAGTCCCACCGTAACAGGTGGTGTTTCTTCATCAAATGTTACTTTTGCTTAACCAACAAACCCACGGACAAAAACGTTTTTCCTTTTTCCAACACACCTGTTCCCCTTTCCACCAGCATCTGTCCTTTTTCAACTCATTTGGTATATGACCAAAAGTGCAACTCTGCAGGGACACCGTACTCAATGCCATTTCAGCACAGCAGCCAGCCCTCGGTCCCTCAGATGTGGACAAGTAAAAGACCATTTCCTCCTATCCATGACAAAGCGTTGAAATTCACTCTGTGCAGCACTGGTGTTTACTGGAAAAGCAAATCTAAGAATCCGTACCACCTTCTGCAGATACTCCTGTATACGTGCGTCCCTTTCTATGGCAGGAATTATTTCGCCAAATTTTGTCTTGTACCGGGGATCTAACAGTGTGGCAACCCAGTAGTTAGCATTACTTTGAATTCGTACAATCCGAGGGTCATGTTGTAGGTAGTGCAGCAAGAAGGCGCTCATGTGTCTTGTGCATCCAGGAGGACCAAGTGCTTGGTGTGTTGGTGGCAGAGAGGTGAGAATCGTGCCTCCTTCCTCTGCCCTCTCCCCCCAACCTCGCACAACCGAAATGTGAGCAAGCTCTCACTCATCTGCGGAGTCTTCCATGCCCATCGCAAGTTCGTCCTCCATTTCTTCATGGGCTCCTGCACCTTCCTCAACAATTTTTGCTGATACTATGCGCCCTTGTTAATCCCTATCCCCCACCATGACCATGGCACGCTCAATGTATGGACCTTGTAGATCTTATTATCCCTTCTGCATATGACTCCTCCTGTACTTCCTCCCCTTCCTCTTGGACCAACACCTGACTCCGAATAATGCTTGCAGTGTGCTCCATCTTGTAGATGGCCAGAATTGTCACGCTGAGAATGGCATCGCCAATGCTAAACATCTTCGTTGACATTTGTAAACTGTGTAGAAAGGTGCATAGGTCCTTGATCTGACACCACTCCAGCAGCGTGATCTGCACCACCTCTGGATCAAGTTAGCCCAGGGTATACGTCATACCGTATTTCAGCAGGGCTCTGCGGTGCTGCCACACACGCTGCAACATGTGCAGATTCCAATTCCTGCGTGTCGGAACATGGCATTTCCGGCGTTTAACCGCCAGACCTTAAGACTTCAGGAGCGATGAAAGTTGTTGAGCTGCTGGGTGCGAAGGATGAAAGTGAGCACATAGCAGCGTGCCCGCTGCACAAGGCCATATAGGCCGGGATGGTATTTTAAAAATTGCTGGAGAATCAGATTCAACACGTGAGCCATACAAGCCACGTGTGTCACATTGCCCTGACGAAGGGCCGCAGACAGGTTTGCATCATTGCCGCACACGGCTGTTAAGTCACCAACGTAGTCCACTCAATCAATTTGTACTCCGGTCGCTAGGTGACAACGTGTTCCTTTCGTGCATAGTGCTGATGATGGGAAAGGAGTCGATGCCTGCGGCGCAGGTGGACGCAGGTTATGGTCACCCACTGGGTTGCCTTACCTTGACAGATACAGAACCACACGCTGAATGTAGGTGGTGGGTATCTCACAGATGAAGTACCATCATTCAGCTACCACCAATGGAAAGACACCACACCCTTTTTTAGGCCCCTCCTGTCTGCAGACCACTGCCAGACAAAGCTATGAACCTCTTGTTACTGTTACCCCCAGTTCAATTTTATGAGTTTGTGTGCTTGTTACCTGACTACTTTTTTTGCTTGCTGTTTATGTACCTCGTTGGCCGATCCACATTTCACCTCTTCTTGTTTTCTGATTAAGTCCTGGCCATCCCATTCTGTTCCTCTTTTTCAATTAATGTTTTTGACCCTGCATAACTACTATTCTCTGGAACTGCAGCCTTCCACAGGTATTGATCAACTTGGGCCCTGTGTAATTCCAAATCACTGTATAGGGGTTAAAGGGTTTCAGGGTTCTGGGTGTCCAGCTTGGTGAGTGGCTTGCCTCTAGCCTATCCTTTACAGCCCATCTGAGTGTGTCGATCTAGGCAGGCATTACACCGTGCCCTCTGCAGAAGGCCATGTAGGCCGGGATAGTGTTTTAAAAATTGCTGGACAACCAGGTTCAACACGTGAGCCATACAAGGCACGTGTGTCACAATGCCCTGAAGAAGGGTCGCAGACTGGTTTGCATCATTGTCACACCCGACCTTCCCTGACTGCTGGTTGAGTGTAGACAACCATTGATGAAACTCGGTCTCACTCTCCAGAGCTAACCGTCCACAATTCCTCAGCGGTGTCTCACATTTCCCCTACATTTCAAAGTAAACATTTGACCGCCTGATGGCCTTGAGCTCTGCTGCCAGCATAGTAAGGAGGTGTGTGGGATTCCTTGGGCGCAGTTACAAGGAAGGGTGACCTGACCACACAGGGTTTGGGCCGAGGTGGAGGACCCACACGAGGTTAAAGAGGCAGAAGCAGTGGAGGAACTTGTACATACAGAGGAAGAATTGACACACAAGTCGTGGGGACGGCAAGACTTGTACAGCAAACCCTTCTCCATCTCTCACCATAGTTACCCAGTGCCCAGTCAGCAACATGTAACTCTCCTGTCCATGCTTACTGGTACAAGTATCTGTGGTGAAATGCACCCTGTCACACACAGAGTTTCTCAAGGAATCGGTGAGGTTGTGTGCGACCTGCTGTGGTAGCGCGGGCACGCCTTTTTTGGAGAAGGAGTGATGACTGGCCATCGGCTCTTCGGGCACTGCAATGGGCATAAGGTCTCGAAAATCCTCGGTCTCAAAAGGGTGTAAAGGCAGCCTTTCTGTTGCCAACAAGTTGCAGATGATGAAACTCAACCTCTTAGGCATGTCATGCCCTTCGAAAATCATGTCAAACACAGCGAGGGGACTCCAACCACAGTCTCCCTCGTTGCCACTAATTGGACCACACACACCCCACTTGACTGGCATCACTTGACCCCCCTTTTCAAAATGAAAAAGATGCTTGGCATGAAGCACTCTTAAAAATACGCATGCCTTTCCCGTCCCCTGGATGACCCAGGGGAAGAAAAGTCCTCTGAGAGCCATGACTTGTTCACCTTGGTTCTTTTAGAAACACAGCGAGGGGACTCCAACCACAGTCTCCCTCGTTGCCACTAATTGGGCCACACACACCCCACTTGACTGGCATCAGTTGACCCCCCTTTTGAAAAAGAAAAAGATGCTTGGCATGAAGCAATCTCAAAAATACGCGTGCCTTTACCGTCCCCTGGATGACCCAGGGGAAGAAAAGTCCTCTGAGAGCCATGACTTGTTCATCTTGGTTCTTTTAGAAACACAGCGAGGGGACTCCAACCACAGTCTCCCTCATTGCCACTAATTGGGCCACACACACCCCACTTGACTGGCATCACTTGACCCCCCTTTTCAAAATGAAAAAGATGCTTTGCATGAAGCACTCTCAAAAATACGCGTGCCTTTCCCGTCCCCTGGCTGACCCAGGGGAAGAAAAGTCCTCTGAGAGCCATGTCCACATTGTCAGTGGACAGACACGTGTGCTTATCTGCCAGCAGACCCCCAGCAGCACTGAAGACAGGTTCCGAGAGAACGCTGGCTGCAGGACATGACAAGATCCCCAAGGCGTACGTGGCAAACTCAGGCAATTTATCCAGATTGGAAGCCTAAAATGAGCAGGGCTCATGTTGCACAGTAATGGCATCGATGTTTCCTTGCATATACTCATATATCTGTGTCTCCTTCTCTTTTTCCTTGTCCAGCTCTTTTGTTTTCGCATGAGTATATGTCCTTGTCACTTTCCCATGTGTTTGTGTTGTGTTGTGAGTTGTTTATCACCTTTTGGACACCTTTGAGGGTGTTTTCTAGGTGTTTTTATGTGTTTGTGATTGCCTGCCATTGTTTCCTATGCAGTTCGAGTTCGGTTCGTCGAACGTTCGACGAACCGAACTCGAACGGGAGCTCCGTTCGGCGAACCGACCTCGAGCCGAACCGAGACCGGTTCGCTCATCTCTACTTTTAACTACTTCATTGATTACAGGTTAGCGAGGGAGACGCCTTCAGAGTTAATTGCAGCCCTTAGAGTCCCTTGTCCAATTACTTTTGGTCCCTTGAAAAAGAGGAGGCTATGCATTACAGAGCTATGATTCCTAAACCCTTTCTCCGATTTGGATGTGAAAACTCTCATATTGCAGCTGGGAGTGTGCACTTTCAGCCCTATTATATATATAATTGTATTTCTGAACATGTTTTTGTAAACAGCTAAAATAACAAAACTTGTGTCACTGTCCAAATATTTCTGGACCTAACTGTATGTTAAGCTTCTAGTTTGTGAGTTATCTACAAACTTGTCAGTTGCCACACAAGCCATGTTATCTAGTACAACTCTGCCCTGACAGCACCTGTAAGATAACTATCTATATATATAATTGCCTTATTCTGTCTGTCTGTCTGTCTGTCTGTCTGTCTGTCATGCTCCGAAATTGTGTCCTTACGGTGACACAAAGCTGATTGGCCGCTGGGCTCGCCATGGCCCCGCCCCCCCACACGGATTGGCCTCTCGCCCCGGCTCTCTGCAGGCCCCGCCCCCCTCACGCAATGCACGCTCGCTCTGGCCCAACTGACACGGAGCTCCGATTCCCAGGTGAGTACACACACACACATCAGATCACACTCACTCTCACACTCACTCTCACACACACCTCACACACACCTCACACACACCTCACACACACCTCACACATCACAACATCCTGGGATATCGCTTGCTTCTACACCGGCCCCGTCAGGATCCCAGCAGCGCCAGACATAACCTTGCGATGCTGGGATCTTGACGGAGGCCGTGAAAGCTGGTAACCATTATACACATCGGGTAACTAAGGTCCCTTAGTTACCCGATGTGTATCAGTTACCAGCGTACACCGGCTCACACTCACTCTCACACACACATCACATCGCATCCACACATCAAGGTCCTGCAGCGGCGGAACATACACACACGCACAAACACACATAACAGCACACACACACACATACACACATCAGATCACACTCACCCTCACACACACATCACATCGCATCCACATACTCACAACATCCTGGGATATTGCTTGCTTCTCGGCGGCGATACTGTGCTGTGAGCTTCCAGGACCTGACGGAGGATCACATGGCCAGAAGCATGTGATATTTCCGGATGTTGTGAGTATCAGCGCGTATGTGCGATTTCGTCAGTGTCTGTGTGTGTGAGTGTATGCGATCGGGTGTGTGTGAGTGTATGCGATCGGGTGTGTGTGAGTGTATGCGATCGGGTGTGTGTGAGTGTATGCGATCGGGTGTGGGTGAGTGTATGCAATCGGGTGTGGGTGAGTGTATGCGATCGGTTGTGTGGGTGAGTGTATGCGATCGGTTGTGTGGGTGAGTATATGCGATCGGTTGTGTGGGTGAGTGTATGCGATCGGTTGTGTGGGTGAGTGTATGCGATCGGTTGTGTGGGTGAGTGTATGCGATCGGTTGTGTGTGTGAGTGTATGCGATCGGGTGTGTGTGAGTGTCGGCAGAGGAGCACGGCGTGCTGGAGGAGGCTGGGAGCAGAGAGGCTGATCTTGGGGAAGGCTGGGAGGGGGAGGCTGATGCTAGGGGAGACTGGGAGGGGAAGGCTGATTCTGAAGGAGGCTGGGACTGATGCTGAGGGAGGCTGGAAGGAGAGAGGCTGAGGCTGGGAGGAGAGAGGCTGATGCTGGGGAAGGCTGGAAGGAGAGAGGCTGAGGCTGGGAGGAGAGAGGCTGATGCTGGGGAAGGCTGATGCTGAGGGAGGCTGGGAGGGGAAAGCTGATGCTGGGGAAGGCTGGGAGGACGGAGGCTGGGAGGAGAGAGGCTGATCCTGGGGAAGGCTGGGAGAGGGAGGCTGATGCTGGAGGAGGCTGGAAGGAGAGAGGCTGATGCTGGGGGTGGCTAGAAGGAGAGAGGCTGATGCTGGGGGAGGCTGGGAGGAGAGAGGCTGATGCTGGGGAAGGCTGGGAGGAGAGAGACTGATGCTGGGGAAGGCTGGGAGGAAAGAGGCTGATGCTGGGGAAGGCTGGGAGGAGAGAGGCTGATGCTGGGGACAGAGAGGAGAGGCTGATGCTGGGAGGAGAGAGGCTGATGCTGGGATGAGAGACGCTGATCCTGGGGAAGGCTGGGAGGGGAAGGCTGAGAGAAGAGAGGCTGATGCTGAGGGAGGCTGAGGCTGGGGTAGGCTGGGAGGAGAGAGGCTGATGCTAGGGACAGAAAAGGCTGATGCTGTAAGGGAGAGAGGCTGATGCTGGGAGGAGAGAGGCTGATGCTGCGGGCAGAGAGGCTGATGCTGCGGGCAGAGAGGCTGATGCTGGTGCAGCATGGGGAATGGAGCACGATGGGGGGTGCGCAGCATGGGGGATGGAGCACGTTTGGGAGTGCGCAGCATGGCGGATGGACCACGTTTGGGAGTGCGCAGCATGGAGGATGGAGCACATTTGGCAGTGCGCAGCATAGCGGATGGACCACGTTTGGGAGTGAGCAGCATGGCGGATGGAGCACGTTTGGGAGTGAGCAGCATGGCGGATGGAGCACGTTTGGGAGTGCGCAGCATGGCGGATGGAGCACGTTTGGGAGTGCGCAGCATGGCGGATGGACCACGTTTGGGAGTGCGCAGCATGGCGGATGGACCACGTTTGGGAGTGCGCAGCATGGCGGATGGACCACGTTTGGGAGTGCGCAGCATGGCGGATGGAGCACGTTTGGGAGTGCGCAGCATGACGGATGGAGCACGTTTGGGAGTGCGCAGCATGGCGGATGGAGCACGTTTGGGAGTGCGCAGCATGCCGGATGGTGCACGATGGGGAGTGCGCAGTATGGCAGATAGAGCACGTTTAGGAGTGCGCAGTATGGCGGATGGAGCACGTTTGGGAGTGCGCAGCATGGCGGATGGAGCACGTTTGGGAGTGTGCAGCATGACGGATGGACCACGTTTGGGAGTGCGCAGCATGGCGGATGGAGCACGTTTGGGAGTGCGCAGCATGGCGGATGGAGCACGTTTGAGAGTGCGCAGCATGGCGGGTGGAGCACGTTTGGGAGTGTGCAGCATGGCGGATAGAGCACGATGGGGAGTGCGCAGCATGGCGGATGGAGCACGTTTGGGAGTGCGCAGCATGGGGGATGCAGCACGATAGGGAGTGCGCAGTATGGCGGATGGAGCACATTTGGGAGTGCGCAGCATGGCGGATGGACCACGTTTGGGAGTGCGCAGCATGGCGGATGGAGCACGTTTTGGAATGCGCAGCATAGGAACCACAAACAACGCCCTACACAGACACCCACACACACACACACAACGCTGCACACACACAACACCCAACACACAAACACCGCAGCACACAAATATACGCACATACTGCACAACACACACATTGCTCAAAACATACCTCCCCCCAAAACACACCACACACACACAAACCGCACAACACACACACACACACACAACGCTACAGACACACAGCGCTCCACAAACAACGCAACACACGCAACACACATACAACACCGCTCTCACCCCTCGCCACACCCAGAACATGTACAGCGCCCTACACAAACACTTGGTAACTACACACAACAACATCTATATATATATAACAAAAATCATACATGAACTACACAATACGTAAATTCTAGAATACCCGATGCGTAGAATCGGGCCACCTTCTAGTATCATTATATACATATATCATTGAGCAGAAAATAGCTCTGGCCCAGCACATACATTTTTGTCATGGGTCACCAAGGGATAGAATAACTGCAAGAAGAGATTTCAAAAACTAATAGAAATTGATACCTAAACGTTAATGGAAATATGTATAAATTTCCATGGCTTCATATATTTGCTGACACTTAACACCTTTTCCATTTTTATATAACTCAGCTCAAGAAATTATTAACATTGGTTAAACAACAATTTACTTAAATAAGACTCCTCTAGGTGTAAATGATAACGATCATGAATGTTACACAATTTAAACATTTCTAAAGTTTTTTCTTTCCCCTCTTTTTAGATGATGATGCCCTATAGACTTAAGAAATGACGTCTACGGATGTCATTGTTTACTGACTTCCCTTCCCTCCCGAGAATTAATGTGGAAGGAAGAGCTTGTAGGCTCAGAGTTTTACTTTGGCACAGTAACCATTCCATAGCTGGTTTATTCTAGTAGCCATTCATTTATTTGATTTGACTTTTCAAATTTCATATCCTCATTATTGATATATTTTTTTTTTTACTTATCCATACTTTTTGAAGTTAAGCTCAACAGTCAATTGTATTCTGTCAGTAAGAAAACGAGTTTTATAGTCTTTGATGATATATAGTTATTGCATGTTAAATATAATAGTGTGAGATATCATAAACACACCATTCATGTGTCAAATCTTTGTAGAAGTTTTAAATTTTCACATATAGTTTCATTTTATTTGGATAACTGTGTGTAGTTATTGGTCAGTTTTATGTGCCCTATTCCATCTAAAATAGTAAATCATTTCAACATGCAATTATCATTATAGTAAGGCATTTTATGTTCTCTGCTTAGGGTTATAGTGAACATTAAAATCCAGCAGAATGCAGTTTAGTGTAGTAAAAAGTAGTCCTTTCCTTTTAAATGCAACCATATAAGTATACATAATGAGTCACATACCATTAAGTAATAAAACTCGATTTATGGGCATACCTTATTTATATGGGTATATTTATGCTTTAGTTCTTTACCATCTAGCTGCTTTTTTAAAAGTGAAATGAATGTAGTAAGTCTTGTGAAATTCAAATTCACCAGCCCAAAACTTGATTTGCAGTGAATCTCAACATGTTGGCTAAGTGGTAAGCAGTGCTGCTTTACAGTTCAGCTGTATTGGGTTTAAATCCCACCAAGAACAAAATCTGAAAAAAAGCCCATGTTTGTGTTGGTTTACTCCGAGTACTCTGGTTTTCTCTCACACTGCAAAAGAGTACTGGAGACAGTGATGATAATTAAGGATGAGTCAGTACCAGACACCAGGTGTGAGGGTCCCAGACCCGAACACAGACTTTTCCATGTATGTCCGGTTACTGTTCGGGTTTGCCATCTGAATAAAGCTTGTTGAAAGGTTGTAGAGTAGTGAATCAGCAAACTTTACCAGTGTGGGCATTTCCGACCCCATCACAGCCATGTCAAGTATTAATTAAGTATAAATCACTGTAAAAAATAAAAATTACGTTTGCTCCTGCCTTTTTTCAATAACCAGTGTAGGTAAACTAATAGCTACAGGCTGCAGCCTCCGCCTGTGAGCTTTACAGTGGTTGGTTATCAAAATAGAGCGGATCCTACTTTTTTTTTGTTTCTTTAAATATGTAAATAAATAATTCAAAAGGCAATGAGTCTCCCCATTTTTGGTAACCAGTCACGGTAAAGCAAATAGATGGGGATTGGTATTATCAGGATGAGAGGATCAATCGATATTGGCCTCCCCAGCCTAAGAATACAAGCCCAAAGCTGGCCAGAATTGGCACATCACATTAAAGTGTGCCAATGCTAGCTCTTTACCCAGTGCATCCCGATTGCCCCGGTGCAGTGGCAATCGGGGTAATATAAGGGGTTAATGACAGCTGTGATTTGTCAAAAAATTAATTCAAGCCCTGTATTAGTAATGGGAGGCTCCCTCATTACTAATTCTGGAAGTGAAGAGAAATAAAACACAAACACCGAAAAAAATCCTTTATTTGAAATAAAATACACACCCTCTTTCATCCCCTTATTATTCCCCAAAACACTCTTGCAGATCCGATGTAATCTATATTAAGTCCCACAATGATCCTCAGCTCTGCTACATCCAGAGGCTGCAGAGAGGAAAAACATGTCCGCTGACTGCAAGATCCGGGAATCACTGAAAGAGGGACCTGGCTGTGAGCTGGAGACGTTATTCAGTGCAGCAGCGGTCATACCAAGTTCCCATGGTTTGATCTCAGGTGACCTAACTAGATATTAAAAATAGGGGGACCATATGCCTTTTATTAAATTATTAATTTAAATAATTACAAAAAAACCCCAGCATATAATCCCCTTTATATTGATATACAACCATGGTAAAGTTCACAGGTGGAGGCTGCAGTCTGTAGCTGTCTGTTTTACCTTTGCTGGCTATCAAAATATGGTGGGAGCCTACATAATTTTTTAAAGTATTTATTTATTTTTACAATACCATACAGCAAACTGCCTGCAACCAATCACAGATGCAAACATAGGGTGGGGCGTGTATAGCAGTCTGCAACCAAATACAGACACTGATACAGAGGGTGGGCGGGGAAGCAGTAAATATTGATGATGCTTAAAAAGTGGGCCAGGAAAAGAGTCTTTTTTAACCTACATTAGACCTGCATATTAGTGGTTTAAAACAATTTAAACCCATTTACTATCATAATTAGCCTACAAGAGAGGGGAGGGAGGGGAAAACCAGGGGCAACGAGCTGCCAGGAGACCAAGATGGAAGAATAAAGACCACAACCTGTAGAACCACACTGCCCAGCACCCCTACGCACATTTCACACTCAGTTCTTCAGAACCTGACGTGTTTTAAATCACAGGCATTGTAACACATGGGGAATCTTTAATAACATTTTGCCATACTTTGGTGTTAACTTATGTGATAATATATGAGGCTGCAGTGAAGCTCCTGTAAATGACTATCTAAGCACTTGAGGAGCTGATTAGAGTTCAGCGCTGTTCGAGGTTCGCCAATTTCATGTTCGAGTGATTTTGGGGGGTGTTCTAGATCGAACTAGAACTCAAACTTTTTGCTAAATGTTTGGCAGCTCGAGTTACGTTTGAGAACGGTTCTATCAGCAAAAAGCCTAGCTAATTACTAGCTGGCTTTTCACTGTAATAGTGTGAGTCACTCTGTGATTCACACTATTATCTAATTCCAGTGTATAGTGTGCGGGGTGGACGGGGTTTAGATCTGTGTTGCTGAGAGAATGCAGATCGCCATTTTTTTTTTCTTCCCTAAGCGTGCGTGTAGTGGAGCGGGCCAGCAAGTCAGCAAATCCCAGACACACACACAGGTAAGTGGACTTTTTGCCAGAAAAGCAAGGGCATGTGTCATAGGTTGTGAATGTCACATGTCCTTGCATTATAAATACGGCCATTTTCCCTCACGGCGCCATTATCTGCCTTCTGCGTCTGGGTGAAAGTCACCGCTCACGCAGATCCGGTCGCCGGTCCTGCTGTGTACGCTATACACACAGCGCTTTACAGAATATGGACAGAAGTTTAATTCAGCCCTTTTCAGGGCTCATTTTCTTGGGCTCAGAGCCATAGGTGACAGTCAGGTCCGTGGAAACGCTGTATACAGCTTCAGATAACAGCGTCTGTGTACCTAAGCTCAGGGAATTCCTTGCTGCATTTCACCATTAGGAGGGATAGAAAGTGAGGCTTCCTTTCCTCTACACTGACCCACAACCCGGCCACTGTACTCTCCTGCCCATTTTTGCAAAGCTATTTTAATAGCAAAGAGTGCTGCCAGTTAGTGCCATCCAAAAAGTGGCTGCTGTACTCCATTAGTGTCCCACTTGTGCCAAGCATTTTCCACCACCTCTGCATTGTACCCTGCTGCCTTTTTTTGCAAAGCTATTTTAATAGCAAAGAGTGCTGCCAGTTAGTGCCATCCAAAAAGTGGCTGCTGTACTCCATTAGTGTCCTACTGGTGCCAAACATTTTCCAGCACCTCTGCATTGTACCCTGGTGCCCTTTTTTGTAAAGCTATATTAATAGCAAAGACTGCTGCCAGTTAGTGCCATCCAAAAAGTGGCTGCTGTACTCCATTAGTGTCCCACTTGTGTCAAGCAAGTCCCACCACCTCTGCAATGTACCCTGCTGCTCTTTTTCTGCAAAGCTATTTAATAGCAAAGAGTGCTGCCAGTTAGTGCCATCCAAAAAGTGTCTGCTGTACTCCATTAGTGTTCTACTGGTGCCAAGCGTTTTCCAGCACCTCTGCATTGTACCCTGCTGCCCTTTTTTGTAAAGCTATTTTAATAGCAAAGAGTTCTGCCAGTTAGTGCCATCCAAAAAGTGGCTGCTGTACTCCATTAGTGTCCCACTTGTGCCAAGCAAGTCCCACCACCTCTGCATTGTACCCTGCTGCCCTTTTTGCAAAGCTATTTTAATAGCAAAGAGTGCTGCCAGTTAGTGCCTTGCAAAAAGTGGCTGCTGTACTCCATTAGTGTCCCACTTGTGCCAAGCAAGTCCCACCACCTCTGCATTGTACCCTGCTGCCCTTTTTTGCAAAGCTATTTTAATAGCAAAGAGTGCTGCCAGTTAGTGCCTTGCAAAAAGTGGCTGCTGTACTCTATTAGTGTCCCACTTGTGCCAAGCAAGTCCCACCACCTCTGCATTGTACCCTGCTGCCCTTTTTTGCAAAGCTATTTTAATAGCAAAGAGTGCTGCCAGTTGTGGGGCTATAGTTGCCTTGTCAGGGATAGTCAGTGTTTATTCTTCAGCTGTCAATAAAGCTAGACCACGTCTGCAATCTTCACCACCTCTCAGTTTTTGCTACCACATTTTAAGTGGCCAATCTTGTCGCTAACAAAATGAGTTGCAAAAGGACAGATGCTGGTAGAAAGGGGAACAGGAAAGGGGAACAAGAAAGGAAAAAAAGTTTGTGTCCGTGGGGAAGGTGGGAAAGCTACATTAACATCTGCTGAAGATAGGCCATCTTCCAGCAAAAGTAAGATGTCTACTAATTTCCGTGGACAATCTGATGTGCTCCCTTTTTTACGGAACAAAACAACTGGAACAAAGGTAGATGATGCACAAAAAAAGCCCATGCTTGAATGGATCTCAAGTGCTCCAACAAGTGGCCTCTCCTCCACCTCAACTTCTAAATCCAAAAAACAACAGTCCTCTGAGTTGTCATCACAATCGCACTTGCTATCTCCCAGCTCTCAAGTCTCCACCTGCTCTGCAGAGTATGGTGTAACAGAGATGGCTGAGTCTGCAGAGCTGTTCAGTCACACTATAGGCTGGGAATCAGAGGTTTCCTCCCAAGCTACAGTGAGTACAGACCAGGAAATTGTCTACAGTGATGCCCAGATGCTTTGTGACTCAGATTCAGGCCCTGATGACCAAGTTTCTGAGCATAATGAAGACCCTCCTTCACAAACTGTAACACCTGTTGGTGGAGACAATGAGGAACATACTGATGACGATGAGACACAGATACCAGATTGTGATGACAACTTAAATTTTCGGTCAGTGCAGAAAGAGGCTAGGTCTGAGGGCGAGGGGAGTGCAAACACAACGCTTGATGATGAAGATCTAGATCCCACCTACTGTCAACTCACAGTCAGGCACTCGAGGTCAACAGAGGCGGTGGAGGAGGATGCAACTGACAACGAAGTTAACTTGCGCCTTCCTGGACAGAGGAGGAGTATTGGTAGCACGTTGTTACGGTTGCTGCGAGCACTGGAGACTATGTCCAGATTTCTTGCTACTGCACATGTGCGAGCGCTGGAGACTAAGTCCAGATTTCTTGCTACTGCACATGTGCGAGCGCTGGAGACTAAGTCCAGATTTCTTGCTACTGCACATGTGTGAGCGCTGGAGACTAAGTCCAGATTTCTTGCTACTGCACATGTGCGAGCGCCGGAGACTAAGTCCAATCTTGGAGCCATTGCACATGTGCGGGTGACATCATCGCTGACACGAGGTCACATGTCTCTGACACCTTCTATGCCGATTGGTCGCTGGTCATGTGCTTGTGACGTCTTGCTCGGTGATAGGCCAGCATGACGTCACTCCTGTCGTTCTGGCAGCGGATTGGCTCTGGTGTCCTCCATCTTGGATGAGGCACAGAGTCTATATAAGACCCTGACACACGCCGCATGGTGCTCAGTCCTCTTGGTTCATGCATATGAGTAGACGCTCTGTGCGCGTTCCTCTAGGCATTCCTCTGTCTATGCTAGGTGAGCGCTACCGGCAGGGTAGCGTTCTTATACCTTACAGCTTCGGCTGCTGTCCGTATCCTTACCTCTTAGGGGAGCGGACATAGGCAGGTGCCTGAGGCACATGGTCTGGCTGGGCCTTGTGATTCTACTCGTAGGTGGACGTTGCCGCTAGGGTAACGTTCCTTATACTGCGTCTGGCAGTTGTTCGTATCCTCGCACACTAGGGGAGCGAACAGAGGTAGGAGCTTTGTGCGGCTTACGCTGCTGTTCGTCTCTTTTGCACCACTAGAAGAGCGGACCTAGGCAGGTGCCATATCTAGTGGTTCGTGTCCTCGCACACTAGTGGAGCGAACGCAGGTAGGAGCTTTGTGCGGCTTACGCTGCTGTTCGTCTCTTTTGCACCACTAGAAGAGCGGACATAGGTAGGTGCCATTTCGCACACATTGCCTTTGTCTCTGTGATTATTAACAGAGATCATTCCACACACCCTCCAAGTAAGGGAGGAATTGCTTTACTTACTTATTATATCCTTCTGTGAGTTAACAGAGGTATTGCACTCTGCCATAGTCTGCAGCAAAGTCTTTGCACGGTGGACCCTGACTGTCTGATACTCCTTTTGGTTATTATCAGACAGCCCCCCGTAACACACGTCTACAACTGCATCCTCAGCCACCACTCTGCCTCTGAGCACCAGTCGGGGTGACTTAGCAGGTTGCATATCCTCTAAGCCTTGCCTAGCCTGGTCCTTTTTTGACCATGCAAAGGATCGCCCAAATCATGTGATCTGTAAAATTTGTCGGGAATCTGTAAGTAGAGGCAAAAACCTCAGCAGTTTGACAACTTCTTCCATGAATCGTCACATGAATAGCTATCATAAGTCCTAGTGGGAAGCTCACTGTGCTGCAATGCGGCCTAGCGTAGCGGGCAAACTACTGCCTGCCCCTTCCAGTGCATCCGCGTGCTTTTCATCTTATATGACTGTGGGGACAGCTGTCACATCTGTTCTTCCACGCAGACCTTCCACCTCTTTAACCACAACAGGCAGTTTGCTTGGCAGGTCGTCAGTTGGTTTGGAAAGGGAAACAAGTGCAGGTGAACAGCTCTCTCAGACATCGATAGCACCAACTTTGTATGAAGGCAACATCATGTCTCTGCCTGCACTTTCCTCACAAACCTGCATTTTTCCATGGACACACTACTCACCACCGTCTCCACACAGCAGCCAGATCTCTGTCCCTCAGATGTGGACAAATAAAAGGTCTTTTCCTACGACCCACGACAAAGCTAAGAGGTTGACTTTATCCCTCTGTAAGCTCTTGGCTACCGAAATGCTGCCTTTCCGCCTGGAGGACACAGTGGATTTTTGAGACCTTATGTCTGTTGCTGTGCTCCAGTACCAGATGCCCAGTCGCCACTACTTCTCTAAGAAAGGTGTGCCTGTGCTACACCTGCATGTCACACACAACATCACCGCTTCCTTGAGAAACTCTGTGTGTGAACGGGTGCATTTCACCACCGATACTTGGACCAGTAAGCATGGACAGGGACGTTACATGTCGCTGACTGGGCACTGGGTAACTATGGTGATAGATGGAGAAGGGTCTGTTGAACAAGTGTGAAGCCCCGCATGTGCAGTGTCGGTGCATTACCTTCAGGGACTCCACGTAGCTGGATCTGGTCACAGGTAGGAGATCTTCTTCTTGTCGTGACGCCACTCTCAGTTTTGCGGTCAGTGGGGACCGCCACTGCAGGTTAGGGGACGCCTGGGGCTGATGGTGTGTGCAGTTAGTTGGAATAGCCTCCTGAGAGTGAGGCAAGCCCCAGGGCCCGGTGTAGGTTTGTAGTACCACAAGGCGCAGAATAACTCCACACAGGCAGAATTGTCTTTCAAGGGCTTTACTCACATTTGATGGCAGGGTGAGTAGCCCGGGCGTAGCTGAGATGAACCAGATGGGAACCAGGTATCCTTCAGGCTGACTTTATGAGGGTGACTACTGACTCGCCTTCCTTAGCCCTTGGTGGTTTGGGGTGACCCCGACTTTTAGTCCCTATGGGGGTCGCCCAGGGAAGATGCTGCAGCCTCTCTCCCCCTTTTGTTTGCCGTTTGCTTGTTCCCCGGACCAGGCCACTCCAGCTTCTTGCCTCCTGTGACCTATGGGCCCTCACTGCGGTTACGTGGCTGTGGCTTTTGTGGTGTTGTGGTGTGGGCTTTGAGAGCCCCACACCGGCAGGTTTAGCAGAAGAAAGCTGGATCTATCTTCGCTCCGGGATCTGCCGCCCGGTTGGGCCTGGTGCTCTCTAGCAGTCTCCTTACTTCCCACTCCGTGCTTTCTCTCTAGCTGAAGCTGGCTTTCAGGCAGCACTCCTAGTTGACCGTTCTCCCCCGTCAGTAGCCACTGCGCGGGCGCTGTTAGACAGCATCAACCCCACAGGTCTGCTCCTCACTGAGCCCTCTGGAGTTCTGCTCTAACTGACTCACTGCTCCTCCTCTCCTGTTCTTGCCTACGCCACCTAGCAACCAGATTCTCTTACCACACCCCTTGAGAGGAGATGGAGGCTTTTGGCCCCCTCCACTATTCCAGTGAAGGTCAAGGCTTTTCCCCCTCCTGGGATCCCCAGGGGTCCTCTCATGGGTACATGTGTGAGACCTGATCACTATGCGCCTGTGTTCCACACCCCTGTCAGCCTTCTGGATTACCTGTATTGTACTGTCCCCAGCATGGGTGCAGTACTCAGTGGTGCCTGACCAGGTCAGGGGCGCCACATTCCCCCTTAGTTATCACCAGCACGTCCTCGGGCTGCAAGACAACATTTTAAAATGCATAAAACATTAAAACATGTAAAACATTTTAAAAGCACCAGGTACCATACATCACCACCCTCCACCCACAAGTCCGTTAACCCACCCAAAACCCTTTCACGTTGGCCGCGGCTTCAGCCACTTCTGGCAGGATGTAGAGGCGGCTTACATGGGCTGGTGGTTTCAGGGTATACCTGGCTTGGTGGATCCGCGCCTTCAGCCTCTTCTGGCAGGATGTAGAGGCGGCCTCCACAGTTGGTGCTGACCAGGTACCCTCTTTGTGGTGGAGAGCCAGGCCCCATAAACAGGCATGCTCTCTGGTCGCAGGCGAGCCAAGGCCCTATATACGGACGGGCTCCTCCTGGTTGCAGACGAGCCAAGCCCCTAAACAGGCTGACTCTGGTGGTGGTGGTGCCCTCTGGTGTAACTATTTACACTGCGAGAGTTTGTGGCTATAGCCAGTTCATAGCCTTAAGGTTTATTTCTCACAATAGTTTTTGTGGGCACATGCTTAAACGTTGCAAAACAAAACTTTTCAAAACTGGTCAAAACAGTAACTTCTTTCTTTACTTTACTTTTCTTTACTCCTCTTTACCAGGGCTTGGGCCTGCTGGGCTGCGGCACCTGTTGCTTTCTGGCTCTTTGTCGTCGTCTGTGGTTGTTTCCTCTGTAGGTTCCTTGTCTTTTCTCTCTTGATCTTCATCTGTGTCTCTATCTCTGTCTTTTCTTTCCTCTTTGGGACATGGTGCTACGTCTAAGGCATAGTAGCCCCGTTCTCCTTGATGCAAGGTGAACTGTACTGCGTCTCCAATTTTCAAATTTCTGCCTGAATGTCCTCTGGGCAGGTGGGCTTGAACATCTCTCCGATTCACAAATATGCCCTCTTTTATTCCTCTTGCTACAATAAAGCCGTATCCGCTTTTCAAATTGAAGTCCTCTACTACTCCTCTGTAAAGGGGTCCTCTGACCTGGGCTCTAGACCTTCTCAGTAATCTTTTCTCCTGCAGGTCTCTGGCTGTGACCTCTCTCTGCTCTGGAGACTGTGGTGTTGGAGGATACTTTGCTCTGCTGCGCCGTGTCTTGCGGGCTGGGTTCTGCTGGGTGCAGCTCACAAACTCCCAGGTAAGGCTTTTGGGCAGTTCTTCATCTGCAGACGGTGTCAAATCCTCTTCATCCCAGCGGGAATAGGGCAACATCTCCGGTTCTGAGTATAGATCCACTGCTGGTGGCTCCGGAGTCAGCTCCTCAGCTTCCTGGCCTCCTCTCCCCCTTAGTTCTTCTTGGCACTCCTTTGGTGGCAGTGCTGGGGATGGGCTTTCTTCAGCTGGTCTGGGCGGTGGACTCTCTGGCGCGGCTGCAGGGGTTGCCTGAATCTCCTTGGGGGTATGCGGAGGGAGCAGATACCGATCCACCATCTCTTGTGGGAACTGGGCCTCTAGGTCAGCCTTCAGCTTCCAGTATTCGGGGTCCTCTCCTATCAGGGTCTTCCTAGCAGGGACCTCTCTGGACTGGGGAGCGGTGTCTGCTCTGGCCTTGCAGGCCGGGGTAAATGATGAGGTAATCTCTTCTTGGCGGGCCGCGCCTGACATGGCGGCGGCCTGGTCTTGGCGGGCCGCGCCCGGCATGGCGGCGGCCTGGTCTTGGCGGGCCGCGCCCTGGATGGCGGCGGCCTGGTCTTGGCGGGCCGCGCCCTGGCTGGCGGCGGCCTGGTCTTGGCGGGCCGCGCCCTGGCTGGCGGCGGCCTGGTCTTGGCGGGCCTGGCATGGCGGCGGCCTGGATCTGTGTCGCTGTTGCAGGGGGCTCTGTGCAGGCTGGGCTGGACATCGCTGCAGCAGTCTGGGCTTGGCGGGCCGCGCCTGGCGTGGCTGCGGCCTGGTTCAGCACCTCACTTGCGGCGCGGACGAGCGTTGCTGCGGTGGTGGGGTCTCGGCGGGCCGGGCCTAGCAGGGCGGCGGCCTGGGTCAGCGTTACGCCTGCGACGCGGATGAGGGTCGCGGTGGCAGCCGGTTCTTTGCGGGCCGGACTGGGCGTTGCTGCAGGGACCGGGTCTTGGTGGGCCGAGCAGGGCATCGCTGCGGCCGCTGGGGCTTGGAAGGCCGCACCTGGCGTGGCTGCGGCCTGCTTCAGCGTCGCCGCACCGGACGCCTCTTCGGGGACCGCGGGCGTGGCAGCAGGGGTCGGGGCACTTGCGCTGGCCGGGGCATCACTCGACTCACCCACCGGTGGCAGCATCGGGGTCTGCGTCATCGCCGTCCTGTCTGGCACTCGGCGCGCGGTTCTCCTTTCATAGGCCCGAACCGCCGCGGTCATCTCCAGCATTTCCATCCGTTCTTCCCGGATCTGCTCCACAACCCGGTTCTCCAGTCGGTCGCAGAACTGGGCCAGCTCCCGATACCACCAGGCAGCGGAGCCCGGTTCTGGATTTCTGCGGTCAGACGCCATTTCTTCTGCGCCCTCTTCTGCACGACTCTCCAGCTGTGGACTCGCCGTTGCCTCTGATAGCAAGCTGTTCAGTTTCTGCTCTGCCTCTTTCAGCAGCTCCTCTCCCAGCAGCAGGCTTGTGGCTCCCTTTCTGTCCCGACGTCTCTGGACGCTTCCACTCTCATAGCTGGCAAGGTCAGAACTCTGCAAAGGATCTCTGGGTAGCCACACCTCTTCGTGGGCGGTAACTTCTTCCAGCGCGGGCTGCTGTTGTTTTTCAGCGCGCTTTTCATGGTGGCAATATGGCGGCGCTTCCAATTTTCCAAGCGGACCGCCCAGGCACATGGTCACCTGTCTGGACAGGTCTAGTCCTTATCCTGTTCGTGACGCCAGATGTGAAGCCCCGCATGTGCAGTGTCGGTGCATTACCTTCAGGGACTCCACGTAGCTGGATCTGGTCACAGGTAGGAGATCTTCTTCTTGTCGTGACGCCACTCTCAGTTTTGCGGTCAGTGGGGACCGCCACTGCAGGTTAGGGGACGCCTGGGGCTGATGGTGTGTGCAGTTAGTTGGAATAGCCTCCTGAGAGTGAGGCAAGCCCCAGGGCCCGGTGTAGGTTTGTAGTACCACAAGGCGCAGAATAACTCCACACAGGCAGAATTGTCTTTCAAGGGCTTTACTCACATTTGATGGCAGGGTGAGTAGCCCGGGCGTAGCTGAGATGAACCAGATGGGAACCAGGTATCCTTCAGGCTGACTTTATGAGGGTGACTACTGACTCGCCTTCCTTAGCCCTTGGTGGTTTGGGGTGACCCCGACTTTTAGTCCCTATGGGGGTCGCCCAGGGAAGATGCTGCAGCCTCTCTCCCCCTTTTGTTTGCCGTTTGCTTGTTCCCCGGACCAGGCCACTCCAGCTTCTTGCCTCCTGTGACCTATGGGCCCTCACTGCGGTTACGTGGCTGCGGCTTTTGTGGTGTTGTGGTGTGGGCTTTGAGAGCCCCACACCGGCAGGTTTAGCAGAAGAAAGCTGGATCTATCTTCGCTCCGGGATCTGCCGCCCGGTTGGGCCTGGTGCTCTCTAGCAGTCTCCTTACTTCCCACTCCGTGCTTTCTCTCTAGCTGAAGCTGGCTTTCAGGCAGCACTCCTAGTTGACCGTTCTCCCCCGTCAGTAGCCACTGCGCGGGCGCTGTTAGACAGCATCAACCCCACAGGTCTGCTCCTCACTGAGCCCTCTGGAGTTCTGCTCTAACTGACTCACTGCTCCTCCTCTCCTGTTCTTGCCTACGCCACCTAGCAACCAGATTCTCTTACCACACCCCTTGAGAGGAGATGGAGGCTTTTGGCCCCCTCCACTATTCCAGTGAAGGTCAAGGCTTTTCCCCCTCCTGGGATCCCCAGGGGTCCTCTCATGGGTACATGTGTGAGACCTGATCACTATGCGCCTGTGTTCCACACCCCTGTCAGCCTTCTGGATTACCTGTATTGTACTGTCCCCAGCATGGGTGCAGTACTCAGTGGTGCCTGACCAGGTCAGGGGCGCCACACAAGTCTTGATGTCCCCATGACTTGTGCGTCAATTCTCTTTCTGTCTTAGTTCCTGCAACGCTTCTGCCTCCTCAACCTCGCTTGGGTCCTCCACCGCCGCCCCAAGCCTGCCTGGTAAGGCCACCAGCATTGTAACTGCGCACAAGGAATCACGCACACCTCATTACTATGCTGGCAGCAGAGCGCAACAGCATCAGGCGGTCTTTAGCTTGAAATGTCTTGGAAATAAGAGTCACACAGCGGCTGAGTTGTGGGCAGCTCTGGAGACCGAGTTTGGTAAATGGTTGTCTTCACTCAACCTGCAGCCAGGTAAGGCCGTGTGCGACAATGCTGCAAACCTGGGTGCGGCCTTTCACCTGGGCAAGGTGACACACATGCCTTGTATGGCTCACGTGTTGAACCTTGTTGTCCAGCAATTTTTAACACACTATCCCGGCCTAGATGGCCTTCTGCACAGGGCACGAAAACTATCTGCTCACTTCCGCCATTCAAGCGCCGCAGTTGAGCGACTTGCATCGCTCCAGAAGTCTTTCGGCCTGCCGGTTCATCGCCTGAAATGCGAAGTGCCGACACGCTGGAATTCGACTCTCCACATGTTACAGTGACTGTGGCAGCACCGCCGAGCACTGGTGCAATATGTCATGACGTATAGCCTGGGCCAACGAGATGCAGAGGTGGGGCAAATCCCCCTGATGGAGTGGTCTCAGATTAATGACCTATGCACCCTTCTGCAAAGTTTCGACATGGCGACGAATATGTTTAGCGCTGACAATGCCATTATCATAATGACAATTCCAGTCATTTACATGCTGGAGCACACGCTAAACACTATTCGGTGTCAGGGGGTGGGACAATAGGAAGGGGAGGAAGTACAGGAGGATTCATATGAGCGAGGGATACCAACATCTACAAGGTCCAGACGTTCATCATCACCAAGACGGCAGACATGGGACGGTGGGGGAGAGGGATCAACAAGGGCGCATGGTTGCAGGCAAAATGTGGAGGAAGGTGCAGGAGAACATGAAGAAATGGAGGACGAACTGTCCATGGACATGGAAGACTCAGCAGATGAGGGAGACTTTGGTCAAATTTCAGTTGAAAGAGGTTGGGGGGAGATGTCAGAGGAAGAAAGCACAGTTAGCACCTCTATGCCACAAACACAGTGCGGACTTGGTCCGCATGGATGCATAAGACACATGAGCGCCTTCTTGCTGCATTACCTACAACATGACTCTCGGATTGTCAAAATTTTGTGAAATAATTCCAGCCATAGAAAGAGACGCATGTATGCAGGAGTATCAGCAGAAGCTGTTACTTGATCTTAGCTCGGCTTTTCCACCAAACCCCGTGGTGCATGGAGTGAATCCCCCAGTTGTAACTTGACAAACATGGGACTGTCTTGTCATCAACAGTCTACCCAAACCAGCAGCACCGTATCTGGTGCTGGTAACAGCAATTTTATTAAATCGTTTCATAATTTTTTTAGACCATCCTTTGCAAGGCCACAAGAGACAAGAAATCTGACACATAGTCAACGGCTGGAAAGGATGATACAGGAGTATCTCCAAATGAACATCAATGCCATGACTTTGCAACTGGAGACTTGCTCATTTTGTGCTTCAAATCTTGAAAAATGGCCTGAGCTCTCCACTTATGTCTTGGAGATCTTGTCGTGTCCAGCTGCCAGCGATTTCTCAGAACGTGTCTTCAGTGCTGCTTGGTGTGTGCTGACAGATAAGCGCACGCATCTGTCCAGTGACAATGTGGACAGACTAACGTTCAGCAAGATGAACAAGTCATGGATCTGCAAGGACTTAACTGCCCCTATGTCATCCTATGGAGAGTAAAGGCTTGTGGATTTGGAATGTGCTTGATGCAAATGTACCTGTCAAGTTTACAACTGGGGCACAAGTGCTGCCACTGAAGATGTGTCTGTGTGGCCCAATTTTTTGGAAAAAAGGGAGACTCCGCTTGGAGTAACCCTTGCTTGCAGTGTTTCTAAAAGTGATCCAAAATGAACAGATCTGGGATCAGTAAAGACTTTGCTACCCACCGCGCTGCCATCCTGGGGACAGTTAAGTGTTACGAGGGGGACCCGGGGAAGCGTGCCAAGATGGGAAATGGACTGCTTCCGCCGGTCAAGGTCCACTGTGCGGTGTAAGGGACCGCCGCTATGGTGGGTGAAGAGTGAGCGGGTTGCTGCTAGCGATCGTCTGGAATGTCACAGACGATCTATGTACACCGATCTGCCCTAACCCGTGAGGGTTGTATGGCACAGATCTCACGGCTCGGTGTACCTGTTGCACGGGGAAGCACAGAGGTGCCCACACACGTGTGCCAGTGGAAGTCACGAGAATATGGCACGAGGGTAGCACAGAGGTGCCCACGCACGTGTGCTTTCAATAACCAGGTGAGTCCAATGGAGACTTGAGGAGCTCACCTGGGACAGGAACACGGCCTGTTGACGGGGGTACTGCCGGAGCAGCAAGGCAGGAACACGGCCTGCAAACGAGGTACTGCCGGAGCAGCAAGGGCCAAGCCCACAAGAGACAGTAATGCCTGAGCAGTGGCGTGGCAGCACGCTGCCAGACATCCAAACATAGAAGGACGGTCGCGCGCCGCCATGATGGCAGGGGGAGCTTTTAAGGAGGTGCAGCTCCACCCGAGGGTGGGCGCGAGGCGGAGATGACGGACTTGACCCAATCAGGGTCCACGACGTCCCAGCCTGGCCAGTCAGGATTCACCACGTCACCAGCCTTGTCATCAAGCCGTGTGACGTCAGTGAGCGAATCAGGACCCACCACGCATTGCACATGCTCACCCTCCTGCCTCTGGGAAATAGAGGCGGGATCCTCGGTCTCACAATGTGGAGAGATAACGGGAATCTCACTGCTTCCCTGAGCAGTAAACCTCTGCACATTGCGCAGCCTCGCAGACCTTCGGGGCCGCTGAGCAGGAGAGTCTGCGGCAGGCCAGGAATGGGAGACCGCTTCACTCCTTGTAACAGGAGAACCACTAGGTGTCACCCTTCTGCTGCCTCTCTGAGAAGGTATCTCCTGCACACTGCGCAGTCTGGCAGACCTTCGGCGCTGCTGAGGAGGAGTGCTCGTGGCAGGCAAGGAATGGGAGACTGCCTCAGTCCTTGCCTCAGGAGAGCCACGAGATGTAACATTACCCCCTCGTCTAGGCCCCCCCCCCTGTCCGTGCTCGAAGGCCGCTATCAAACCTGGGGCGCGGATATGATCCTCCAACTCCCAGGATCTATGCTCCGGACCACGGCCGGCCCACTCCACGAGGTAGTACCTCTTGCCCTGTATGACTTTTGTCTCCACAAGTTTTGCCACCTCAGGGTCGTCGGACGGGGAGTCGGTTTGAGCCGGCAGGGACCCCGAGAATTTATTAAGTCGTACGGGTTTCAGGAGGGACACGTGAAAGGTGTTGGCTATAGCCCAGCGTGGAGGGAGCTGGAGTCGATATGCCACTGGGTTTACCTGCTGTAGTACTTTAAACGGACCCAGATACCTAGTGGCGAATTTGGCTGCCTGTACCCGTAGGTTAACATTCTTAGAGGACAGCCATACTAGGTCACCAGGGGCGAAGGATGGTGCAGGGCGGCGGCGAACATCAGCCGTTGTCACCATCCGGTCTTTAGCCCTTTTAAGAGCCTCTTGGGTGTCATCCCAGATCTCCCGGGCCTTGGTCGCCCAATCCTCCACTCTAGTATCGGGTGACGTAATGGGCATCGGAACCGGGATTCTGGGATGTTGTCCGTTATTGAGTAGGAACGGAGTCTGGCCAGAGGATTCATGGACCGAATTGTTAATGGCAAATTCGGCCCAAGGAAGGAGGTTAGCCCAGTTGTCGTGGTGCGCGGATATAAAATGGCGGAGGTAAGTTACCAAGGTCTGATTAGTCCTCTCCACTAGTCCATTGGTCTCGGGATGGTATGCGGAGGAGATGTTCAGCTCTATCTGCAGGAGCTTACAGAGCTCTCTCCAGAAGCGAGACGCGAACTGGGGACCCCGGTCGCTCACCACCTTGTCAGGCATGCCATGCAACCTAAATACATGCCGAATGAACAAGGTGGCGAGAGCACGTGACGTCGGGAGTCGTGGGAGAGGCACCAAGTGGACCGTTTTAGAGAAGTGGTCCGTGATGACCCATACGACCCTGTGCCCTGCTGACTTGGGCAGATCTCCCAGGAAGTCCATCCCCACCACTTCCCAGGGACGATCCGGCACTGGCAGTGGGTGAAGAAGACCTGCCGGTCTCTGCCGGGACGGCTTATTCCGAGCACACGACATACAGGCTTCCACATATTCCTGTATGTCCTGGGGTAGTCTCGGCCACCAATAATGCCTGGTCACCAGGTCTCTGGTCCTTTTGACCCCGAAGTGACCCCCGACCTTGGAGGCATGGGCCCACGATAGCACCTCGTTTCGTAATTCAGGGGGAACGAGGGTTTTGCCAGGTGGCACCTGGTCCAAAGAAGTGGGAGTGACCATCCTCAAGCTGTCCGGGGGTAGTATAAGACGAGGCTCCTCCTCGTCCTCCTCCAACACAACCATACAACGTGACAAGGCATCGGCCCGTACATTCTTCTCACCGGCCAGGTGGCGGATAATAAAGCGGAACCGGGAGAAGAATAAAGACCAACGGGCCTGCCTTGGGTTCAGGCGTTGTGCTGTCTGGAGGTATGTGAGGTTTTTGTGGTCAGAAAAAACCTCAAATGGATGCTTCGCACCCTCCAGGAGATGCCGCCATTCCTGGAATGCTAGTTTCATCGCCAGTAACTCCCTATCCCCTATGGAGTAGTTCCTCTCGGCCGGAGAAAAGGTCTTGGAGAAAAAGAAACACGGATGTTTCCTTCCTCGTTCGTTTTTCTGGTACAGGACTGCACCTGCACCGACCGAAGAGGCGTCTACCTCCAGTAGGAAGGGTTTGGAGATGTCTGGACGATGAAGGATGGGAGCTCTGGAGAAGTGAGTTTTGAGAGTGTGAAATGCCTCTACCGTTTCCCGTGTCCATGCTTTGGGATTAGCGCCCTTGCGGGTAAGGGCAATGATGGGTGCTGCCACCGTCGAGAAGTTGGGAATGAACTGGCGATAATAATTGATAAACCCCAAGAATCGCTGGATCGCCTTCAGCGAGCGGGGCTCAGGCCAGTTCATCACTGTCTCCAACTTCCCCGGATCCATTGCTAACCCCTGACTGGACACTATGTACCCCAGGAACGGCAAGGATTCCTGTTGAAAAACGCACTTTTCCAGCTTAGCATATAACGAATGGGTGCGGAGCCTCTTAAGTACTCGGATGACATCCCTCTGATGGGTGGTAAGATCGGGGGAGAAGATAAGAATGTCATCCAGGTATGCAACCACGGAAAGATACAAATCCCGGAAAATGTCATTCACAAAGTCTTGAAATACGGCGGGGGCATTGCAGAGTTCGAAGGGCATTACTAGATACTCATAGTGACCGTCCCTGGTGTTAAAGGCGGTCTTCCACTCATCGCCCTTTCGGACTCGCACTAGATTATACGCCCCGCGTAGATCCAGCTTTGTGAAGACCTTTGCCCCGCGGAATCGATCAAATAGCTCAGTAATGAGGGGCAAATGGTATTTGTTCTTGATTGTGATTGCATTTAATCCCCTGTAATCGATACAGGGGCGCAGATCCCCTTCCTTCTTCTGCACAAAAAAGAACCCTGCACCAGCCGGTGATATAGACTTGCGAATGAACCCCTTCGCCAGGCTGTCCTGAATATATTTGGACATAGCCTCCGTCTCTGGAGCAGAGAGTGGATACACTCTGCCCCTAGGGGGCTCGGAGCCTGGCTTCAGGTCTATTCGGCAATCATATGGCCGGTGGGGAGGAAGAGTATCTGCGGCCCTTTTGGAAAAGACATCCCTGTAGGCCTCATAAGGTGTCGGTAAACCCGGCCCCTCAGTATTCCCTGAGGACCCAACCGACCTAATGGTAGCGGGTGGTTCGGTAGTCATGAGGTGCTCTCTACAGGATCCTGCCCAGGATGAGATCTCCCCTGTTGCCCAGTTGAGTATAGGAGCATGCTGTCTCAACCAGGGAAGGCCCAGTAGAATCTCATCCGTCCCCCCTGGAAGCACCAGGAAGGACACCTGCTCATGGTGTCCCGGTGGTACTTCCATCCTGAGAGGGATGGTGATCTGGGTGATAGGATCGAGTAGTATGGACCCGTCGACTACCCGGACCCTGAGTGGCTTGGGCAACAGAACCAGGGGAACTGAGTATCGGGTTGCCAGGGAGGTCGAGATGAAATTGCCTTCAGCGCCTGAGTCCAAGCAAGCCAGGGCAGAGAAGAGAGTAGTGCCGAACTGCAACTGGGCGCTGATAGTCAACCTAGAGGGAGAACCTGGGGCAGAGGAGACCACCTTGGACACCTCCATTGACTCCACGGAGTCGCCTACAGGACTGGCTGGGGGACCTGTCTGATGGAAGACGGGAGTCAGACGCTTTTTAGGCCGAGAAGGCGTGGGTGCTGAAGAGACCTCGAGCCTTCGCTCCGCCTGGCGGATGTCTATGCGAGAGGCAACCTGAATCAAGGACTCTAAAGTGGCAGGCACCTCACGTGTGGCCAGTGCGTCTTTGACAAACCCTGCCAGGCCCTCCCAAAACACAGGGACAAGGACCTTATCCGGCCAGTCCAGCTCTGCGGCCAGTGTCCTAAAGTGTACAGCAAAGTCCCCGACTGAAGCAGACCCTTGCCGAAGTCGTAGGAGGCGCAGCGCGGAATCGTGGGTGACTTGAGGCCCGAGGAACACCATTCTCATGGCCCCAAGATAAGCTGCTAAGTTATTCACCACACGATCTCCGCGCTCCCACAATGGCGTGGACCACTTCAGCGCTCTCCCTGTGAGCAGGGACTGGACGAAGGCTACCTTCGCCTTCTCGGTAGCGTAAAGAGTCGCGGACAGCTCTAAGTAGGTGGTAACCTGGTTTATAAAACCACGGCACTCAGAGCTGTTGCCGCTAAAGCGCTCTGGAAGCGCAAGGCGAGGAGACCTTCCGCCCAATAGCGCAGCCTGGGTAGCCGCCTGGGTGGCGACTGTCGTCAGAGTAGTCTTATCGGAGGAAGACTGCTCCACTGCTGCCAATCGTGACTCCAACTGCTGCACATAACGCAGCAACTGCTGCTGCTCTTCAGCCATAGCCAGACCTTTGGCGCGACCGTAATGTTACGAGGGGGACCCGGGGAAGCGTGCCAAGATGGGAAATGGACTGCTTCCGCCGGTCAAGGTCCACTGTGCGGTGTAAGGGACCGCCGCTATGGTGGGTGAAGAGTGAGCGGGTTGCTGCTAGCGATCGTCTGGAATGTCACAGACGATCTATGTACACCGATCTGCCCTAACCCGTGTGGGTTGTATGGCAGGGATCACACGGCTCGGTGTACCTGTTGCACGGGGAAGCACAGAGGTGCCCACGCACGTGTGCCAGTGGAAGTCACGAGAATATGGCACGAGGGTAGCACAGAGGTGCCCACGCACGTGTGCTTTCAATAGAGTCCAATGGAGACTTGAGGAGCTCACCTGGGACAGGAACACGGCCTGTTGACGGGGGTACTGCCGGAGCAGCAAGGCAGGAACACGGCCTGCAAACGAGGTACTGCCGGAGCAGCAAGGGCCAAGCCCACAAGAGACAGTAATGCCTGAGCAGTGGCGTGGCAGCACACTGCCAGACATCCAAACATAGAAGGACGGTCGCGCGCCGCCATGATGGCAGGGGGAGCTTTTAAGGAGGTGCAGCTCCACCCGAGGGCGGGCGCGAGGCGGAGATGACGGACTTGACCCAATCAGGGTCCACGACGTCCCAGCCTGGCCAGTCAGGATTCACCACGTCACCAGCCTTGTCATCAAGCCGTGTGACGTCAGTGAGCGAATCAGGACCCACCACGCATTGCACATGCTCACCCTCCTGCCTCTGGGAAATAGAGGCGGGATCCTCGGTCTCACAATGTGGAGAGATAACGGGAATCTCACTGCTTCCCTGAGCAGTAAACCTCTGCACATTGCGCAGCCTCGCAGACCTTCGGGGCCGCTGAGCAGGAGAGTCTGCGGCAGGCCAGGAATGGGAGACCGCTTCACTCCTTGTAACAGGAGAACCACTAGGTGTCACCCTTCTGCTGCCTCTCTGAGAAGGTATCTCCTGCACACTGCGCAGTCTGGCAGACCTTCGGCGCTGCTGAGGAGGAGTGCTCGTGGCAGGCAAGGAATGGGAGACTGCCTCAGTCCTTGCCTCAGGAGAGCCACGAGATGTAACAGTTAAGGATGGTGTATTTTTGAATGTGCTTGATGCAAATCTACCTGTGAAGTGTACAACTGGGGCACAAGTGCTGCCACTGAAGGGGTGTCTGTGTGGCCCAATTTTTGGAAAAAAGGGAGACTCCGCTTGGAGTAACCCTTGATTGCAGTGTTTCTAAAAATGATCCAAGATGAACAGATCTGGGATCAGCAAAGACTTTGCTACCTACCCCGGTGCCATCCTGGGGACAGTTAAGGATGGCGTATTTGTTAATGTGCTTGATGCAGATCTACCTGTGAAGTGTACAACTGGGGCACAAGTGCTGCGACTGAAGGGGTGTCTGTGTGGCCCAATTTTTGGAAAAAAGGGAGACTCTGCTTGGCGTAACCCTTGCTTGCAGTGTGGCACCCTGGACTAGCCAGGTTGTCACAGGTAACACTCAAACACCCCCCACCCCCACTGGACAGTAACATTAGCCAAACACAAAACCCTTGTTGCCTCCCTCCAGGGTCTGATATCCACACCAGGTGGGGCGGAGCCAAATGGTTGGCCCCACCCACCGAGGAGTTTACAGTCCTGGAGGCAGTAATAGTGACAGTTGAGTTCAGGAGAGGAGTAGAGGAGGTTGAAGTGAGGAGTGTCTGGGTGTGTGGCCCAGGCACTGACAACAAGGTTGGCAGACGGTGGTGGCCATCTGCAGGAGTGGTGAATCAAAGCAGAACTGTAGGACCGGGGTCGGGCGTTGGCCCGCCGGTACCGACCGGGGTGCGAAGAGAAGCCAGCACACACAGACAGGGCCATCGGACCCCGACTAGGCTTGGAGTCACCGTCAACAGTCAAATCCGAGTGTGACAGGAACCCCAGGGGTTTCCTAACAGCAAAGACCCGTTAGAAGGCAACCGCCCACACCGTGAGGGTATACAGCTACCGCCTAAGGCTAGAGACCCAAGGGCCAGCGCCTGCGGGCAAACGGTCTCCTCCGGCACCCATACACTGGGGAGCGGACTACCGTTGGGGATCCATCGTAGTCGAACAAGTACACAAAGGTGCAGGGAAAGACAGCCGCCATCACCTGTCCAGGGAGAGAGATACTGCAGCCGGATGCGGGACCCATCCATCCAGCCGTTTGGTTTACCGAGGACTTTGAGCATCTCTTGCTAAATGAGTACACCCGTGCTATCCGGCACCGCGCCGCGCTGTCCCTGCAACCCTGCACCTCACCAATCCTGCCTCCCCGTCACACCAGCGGACCCCGGGACCACCAACCCCTACCCACAGAAGGGGAATACAACATCCCAGCTGCTCCCCACCATCGCTCCCGGGATCCCGGGATCCCCATCACCAGCAGCGGTGGTGTCCATCTTCACCACAACCCGTGGGTGGCGTCACAGACTAAATCCCCCAAACCAACCACCCTTTTCACTCACGGGCGAGGAGCGCCACTCGAGTCCCCGGATCCAGCCCACCACTTAAGCCACCGAGCAGCAGCAGCCACAACAACGCCGGACCCGAGCATTAGCGAGCGCGCGGCAGCGGCGTCCTCCCCGCCCGCGACAACTTGGTGCTGTGAACAGGATTGAACCGATCTACTTACCAGTAGAAGTGCACCTTGTGATCTCCGCTGGCGGTGTCCGGCCGAAAATTTTGAAGCGCCACCATCTTGGCGTGAAAATCTCCCACTCAAGCGTCTTCTCCGAGCAGGGAAGGCGCGAAGGCGAAGCCCCGCCCCCAACAAATGGAAGTGCAGAAGAGAACCAAGGGGGGGCGGGTGTGTGTCTGCTTAATGTAGCCGAGGGTATGGAAAGCAGCGACGCCAGGACTCTGCAGGATATCCCGTTCCTGGAGGCCGAGCAAGCAGGATGTCCGTCCCGTCCAGCAGGCCCACAACCGGAACAGCGGTGTGGGTGGAGGCTCGGGTGGCCCAGTTAAGCCGCAGGCTGCAGACCCGACTCCAGCTCCTGGTGCAAGAATGGGAGGCTGGAATGGTGGAAGTTGTGATGACCGTGCAGGCCCATGAGGCGAAAGCAGAGTCGGAGGAGCGGGTGAGTGACCCACGCCCCTGTGTCCCGGAGGGACCGGTCGCTGCGGCCGAGTGGCCCAGTCTGCCGTCACTCAGCCTGCTGCATTCCCCACTGCCCATATTGGTCGGCGCCACCCCGCTGGTCAGCCCGCTGCTCCTGAACCCGGCAACAGATGACATCACACCCGCCTGCAAAGATTCACCTGCAGGTGCTGCCCGTGAACGACAGCTTGCCTGGCCAGCACTGACCCCGGCAGTCCGCCTGGCCAGTATGGAGGTGGAGGCTAGCCCGCCTCAAGCCCGGAAGGTGACGCTGACCGCTCCCAAGCTCCAGGCCTCGGCTGAGGCTGCGGAGGGTTGCCGCTGCAAGGCAGCAAAGCAGGCCGCGACACAGCGGTGCCCCCCTACCAAGAAGGTGCCGGTCGTGGCCCGCATCGGGGGGTACCTGCTGGGCCCAACCCCCACGCTGGAGGAGCCGCCATGTTGGGAGCGGCTGCCAAACCTGGTGGGCCGGCAGACAAAGGCCCGGGAGAAAGAGAAGGCTGCTATCCTGGCCCGCACTGTAGAGGCAAATGACGCTCTCCGGAGAGCCTCTCCCGAAGCTCGGGGCCCGATTTTTGAAGGTCAAGTCCGGCAGTTCTACCCCCGGCGTGGATGGGGGTTTATTCACGAGCCAAGCCTGGGGGTCGAGGCGTTCTTCTCCAGGCGAGATGTGCACAGCTAGCTGTCCCTGGGCCATCCGGAGCATGACCTTTGTGCGGGAGAGTTGATCACATATACCTGTCACCTGGGAGAGAGGGGCTGGTTCGCCCTGGATGTCCAGAGAAGGGTGAGCCATGAGGACCACGAGCAGCCCCGGTCACCTCCTCCGCCATACAGTCCTAGGGCGGATCCGGAGGAAGTAAGTGGCGATGGTGACCTCCAGTAAAGGCAGTAGTCCTCCGTTGCAGCCAAGTTGTTCCCCGTTGGGACTAGAGTTGAGCGTGGTTCTAGGTTCGAGGTTCTCCAGTTCTAGACTCGAGTGATTTTGGGGCCTGTTCTAGATCGAACTAGAACTCGAGCTTTTTGCAAAAGCTCGATAGTTCTAGAAATGTTCGATAATGGTTCTAGCAGCAACAAAACAGCTAATTCCTAGCTGGCTTTCCGCTGTAATAGTGTAAGTCACTCTGTGACTCACACTATTATGAAATTTCAGTGTATAGTGTGCGTGAACAGCGCCTGCAGATCACTGCTGTTTGTATAATCGCCATTTTTTTTTTTTTCCTTGTCTTCCTTCCCTAAGCGCGCGCGTCTTGTGGGGCGGGCCAGCATGTCAGCAAATCCCAGACACACACACAGCTAAGTGGACTTTTAGCCAGAGAAGCAACGGCATGTGTGATAGGATGTCCATGTCACATGTCCCTGCATTATAAAACCGGACATTTTCCTCCAGCACGCCATTATCTGCCTTCTGTGTCCTTGGTGTCAGACATCACTGGCGCAGCTCCGTCCTTTGTCCTATCGCCGATACTGCTGTATGCACTCCATACACAGTGCTGGACAGCTTAGGGATAGCACTTTCTATAAGTCCTTTTAAGGGCTCGTACCGGCAGGGTCAGAGCCATAGGTGACAGGTCCTGAAAACAGAGACAGCGTCTGTTTAGCTAAGGTCAGGGATTTCGTCGCTGCATTTCCCCATTAGGAGGGAATAGAAAGGCAGGCTTCCTTTCCTCTACCCAGAGCCCCACAACCCTGGCACTGTACCCTCCTGTCCTCTGCACACTCCAACTCATTATAACTAAGCCATTATACTAGCAAACACTCAGTGTACCTAGTGGCATCCTAAACGTGGCTATTGGACTTTTGTCTAGTCCCACTAGTGCAAAGATATTTGCAGCACGTCTGCCTGCATTGCACACTCAAACTTATTGTTACTAAGCCATTATACTAGCAAACACTGAGTGTACCTAGTGGCATCCTAAACGTGGCTATTGGACTTTTGTCTAGTCCCACTAGTGCAAAGATATTTGCAGCATGTCTGCCTGCATTGCACACTCCAACTCATTATAACTAAGCCATTATACTAGCAAACACTCAGTGTACCTATTGGCATCCTAAACGTGGCTATTGGACTTTTGTCTAGTCCCACTAGTGCAAAGATATTTGCAGCACGTCTGCCTGCATTGCACACTCCAACTCATAACTAAGCCATTATACTAGCAAACTCTCAGTGTACCTAGTGGCATCCTAAACGTGGCTATTGGACTTTTGTCTAGTCCCACTAGTGCAAAGACATTTGCAGCACGTCTGCCTGCATTGCACACTCAAACTCCTTATAACTAAGCCATTATACTAGCAAACACTGAGTGTACCTAGTGGCATCCTAAACATGGCTATTGGACTTCTGTATAGTCCCACAAGTGCAAAGATATTTGCAGCACGTCTGCCTGCATTGCACACTCAAACTTATTGTTACTAAGCCATTATACTAGCAAACACTGAGTGTACCTAGTGGCATCCTAAACGTGGCTATTGGACTTTTGTATAGTCCCACTAGTGCAAAGATATTTGCAGCACGTCTGCCTGCATTGCACATTCAAACTTATTGTTACTAAGCCATTATACTAGCAAACACTGAGTGTACGTAGTGGCATCCTAAACGTGGCTATTGGACTTTTGTATAGTCCCACTATTGCAAAGATATTTGCAGCACGTCTGCCTGCATTGCACACTCCAACTCATTATAACTAAGCCATTATACTAGCAAACACTCAGTGTACCTAGTGGCATCCTAAACGTGGCTATTGGACTTTTGTCTAGTCCCACTAGTGCAAAGATATTTGCAGCACGTCTGCCTGTATTGCACACTCCAACTCATAACTAAGCCATTATACTAGCAAACACTCAGTGTACCTAGTGGCATCCTAAACGTGGCTATTGGACTTTTGTCTAGTCCCACTAGTGCAAAGACATTTGCAGCACGTCTGCCTGCTTTGCACACTCCAACTCATTATAACTAAGCCATTATACTAGCAAACACTCAGTGTACCTAGTGGCATCCTAAACGTGGCTATTGGACTTTTGTCTAGTCCCACTAGTGCAAAGATATTTGCAGCACGTCTGCCTGCATTGCACACTCCAACTCATAACTAAGCTATTATACTAGCAAACAGTCAGTGTACCTAGTGGCTTCCTAAACGTGGCTATTGGACTTTTGTCTAGTCCCACTAGTGCAAAGATATTTGCAGCACGTCTGCCTGCATTGCACACTCCAACTCATTATAACTAAGCCAATATACTAGCAAACACTCAGTGTTCTTAGTGGCATCCTAAACGTGGCTATTGGACTTTTGTCTAGTCCCACTAGTGCAAAGATATTTGCAGCACGTCTGCCTGCATTGCACACTCCAACTGATAACTAAGCCATTATACTAGTAAACACTCAGTGTACCTAGTAGCATCCTAAACGTGGCTATTGGACTTTTGTCTAGTCCCACTAGTGCAAAGACATTTGCAGCACGTCTGCCTGCATTGCACACTCCAACTCATTATAACTAAGCCATTATAATAGCAAACACTCAGTGTACCTAGTGGCATCCTAAACGTGGCTATTGGACTTTTGTCTATTCCCACTAGTGCAAAGATATTTGCAGCACGTCTGCCTGCATTGCACACTCAAACTCATTATAACTAAGCCATTATACTAGCAAACACTCAGTGTACCTAGTGGCATCCTAAACATGGCTATTGGACTTTTGTCTAGTCCCACTAGTGCAAAGATATTTGCAGCACGTCTGCCTGCATTGCACACTCCAACTCATAACTAAGCCATTATACTAGCAAACACTCAGTGTACCTAGTGGCATCCTAAACGTGGCTATTTGACTTTTGTCTAGTCCCACTAGTGCAAAGACATTTGCAGCACGTCTGCCTGCATTGCACACTCAAACTTATTGTTACTAAGCCATTATACTAGCAAACACTCAGTGTACCTAGTGGCATCCTAAACGTGGCTATTGGACTTTTGTCTAGTCCCATTAGTGCAAAGATATTTGCAGCACGTCTGCCTGCATTGCACACTCAAACTTATTGTTACTAAGCCATTATACTAGCAAACACTGAGTGTACCTAGTGGCATCCTAAACGTGGCTATTGGACTTTTGTATAGTCCCACTGGTGCAAAGATATTTGCAGCACGTCTGCCTGCATTGCACACTCCAACTCATAACAAAGCCATTATACTAGCAAACACTCAGTGTACCTAGTGGCATCCTAAACGTGGCTATTGGACTTTTGTCTAGTCCCACTAGTGCAAAGACATTTGCAGCACGTCTGCCTGCATTGCACACTCCAACTCATTATAACTAAGCCATTATACTAGCAAACACTCAGTGTACCTAGTGGCATCCTAAACGTGGCTATTGGACTTTTGTCTAGTCCCACTAGTGCAAAGACATTTGCAGCACATCTGCCTGCATTGCCCACTCCAACTCATTATAACTAAGTCATTATACTAGCAAACACTCAGTGTACCTAGTGGCATCCTAAACGTGGCTATTGGACTTTTGTCTAGTCCCACTAATGCAAAGATATTTGCAGCACGTCTGCCTGCATTGCACACTCAAACTCATTGTTACTTACTAAGACATTATAATACCAAAAATTGAGTAAACTTAGTGGCATACAAGAAGTGGCTGTTGTACTCCATTAGTGCCCCACTGGTGCAAATCTATGTGCAGCACCTGTGCAGGACACCCTCCTGCTCTGTTTTTAATAAGCTATAATGATAGCAAAAAATACTGCCATTTAGTGGCATCATAGAACTGGCTGTTGTATTCCATTAGTGCCCCACTGGTGCCAAGCTATTTCTAGCACCTGTGCAGGACACCCTCCTGCTCTGTTTTTAATAAGCTATAATGATAGCAAAAAATACTGCCATTTAGTGGCATCATAGAACTGGCTGTTGTATTCCATTAGTGCCCCACTGGTGCCAAGCTATTTCTAGCACCTGTGCAGAACACCCTCCTGCTCTGTTTTTATTAAGCTATAATGATAGCAAAAAATACTGCCATTTAGTGGCATCATAGAACTGGCTGTTGTATTCCATTAGTGCCCCACTGGTGCCAAGCTATTTCTAGCACCTGTGCAGGACACCCTCCTGCTCTGTTTTTAATAAGCTATAATGATAGCAAAAAATACTGCCATTTAGTGGCATCATAGAACTGGCTGTTGTATTCCATTAGTGCCCCACTGGTGCCAAGCTATTTCTAGCACCTGTGCAGGACACCCTCCTGCTCTGTTTTTAATAAGCTATAATGATAGCAAAAAATACTGCAACTTATTGGCATACAAAAAATGGCTGTTGGACTCCTATATTGTGCCACTTGTGCCAAGCAATCTCAAGCACCTCTGCATTCTACCCTCATGCACATTTAGCTATGCTAATTTTATAGCAAACTCAGGGAATTCCTTGCTGCATTTGATCATTAGGAGGGATAGAAAGTGAGGCTTCTTTTACTGTCCTGGTACCCACAGAACACGGCCCCTGTACCCATCTGTCCACTTTTGCCACGCTATTTAATTTGCCCAAAGAGCTGACTCTTTTTCTGCCATCCTAAATTTGTCTGGAATACTAAGTTAGTGTTCATTTGCTGCCAAGCAAGGTACAACACATGTGCATTCTACACTCCTTTCCATTTCTGGAATGCAATTATTAACTGCAGGTAGTCCAGCCAATCTGTGAAGAAGGTGCAGGCGTGGATATAATGTAGCCTGCATCCAATGATGGTTCTCTCGATGTCTGACAGCTCAACAATACCTTCTGTTTCCACTTCCAAAACAAGTGATGACCTGCCAATCACACTCCCTGTTGCGGGTAAAGGAGTGGAAGTTCAGTGTGAAAAACCATGTGTGACTGCTGTCCCCACAGTCACAGATGATGAAGAGCACGCAGATGCACTTGATGGGGCAGGCGGTGGTTGCACAGGCACGCTAGGCTGCATTGTAGCACAGTGAAATTCACCTTGCGACTTATGCTTCATTTTAAGTCGTGTACAGGGTGGGCTCCCCAGTATGCAACAAAACCAGGCAACAGGAAAAGGACTCTAGGCAGTTGGGTTGATAAATGATTGTTTAACTTTACCAAAACAAACAATAAGAACCATGCATACAATTTAAATAATTGAACAATCTATTCTGTTGCCTACTACCTGCTAATCCCTCTGTGTAGCAGTAATTGTGTGTTTGTGCGTGTGTGTGTGTGTGTGCGAACACGACTTACCAATGGCGCATCACAAGAGCTTCCAAGTTACCTACCTAAACATAGACAAAACACATTACCCCCCCTGAATACCCTTGTTAGCTGAAGCCTCACAGATAATGCAGATGATAACAGTGTGAATGCAAACCACACAGCTCTGCAACACAGTCATGGAAATCTTGAAAAGCAACAGTCAATGCAAACATGTGTTGCTGTCCCTCTATGATTTAAACTGTATGTGACAATTTGACAGTGCAGAGGCAGCAAGTCTTATTGTCTATAAATAGTCGGCCTACCCAGAACAGATATGTGTTTTGCTAATAAAACAAAGTGTTGCGTGCCCGCATTATTGTCTGGGCACAGCCTACCGTACCCGGGTACTCTGATGTCCAGTTGCCAGAAATACAGACTGTACGCTCCTCTCACGGTAAACAGTATAGACAGCACTGTAAGAATGTTGGTCTGTGGCACAGGATGCTGCTCACTGGCATTACGGGGTTCATCATCAAAGTACAACATGACTCCCCTCACAATTGAACGAAGTGTTTCCGCGGTGGCTCCTTGCTGTAACACACACCTTTAGCTTTTCCTTCTGTTCATAGACAGCATCTCCAAGTCCACACCCGAAGAGCAATTTGATATTGCTATAGTGACCAAACAAAGGCATATCCAAAATAACAGCAGCCCCTTGTGTGTAGTCTGCAACAATGCATGCAATGGCAAATTAGCATGTTGCATTGACAGTGGCTAAAGCTGAGCAATACACCTTCACGCTATCAATTCATATCCATGTGACACTTCATGGAGGAACTACTCAAAGGTGTGAGTTTTTGCCTTCTACTTACAGATTGTTGACAAATCTGACAGATTCCATGACTTGGGTGATCCTTTGCGATGTCCAAAAATTCACAGGCTAGGCAAGGCTTACAGCCCATGCGACCTGCATAGCCAACACGACTTCTGCTCAGAGTCAAAGTTGTGGTCTAGGATTCAGTTGTTGACGTGCTTCCAGTACTTTGTCTCTGGCCAGGAAGACGCAACGTAACCTCGTCGTCAGTAGCATCCTCCTCCACCTCCTCTGCTGACCTCATCGACTGGCTGACTTTGGTTTGAAAATAAGTGTGGTCTCCAACCTCATCAATAACCCTGTGTGTTTTCATTCCCCTCGTCCTGAGTCCTCCGAGACAACCTCTTCCTGCCCTGACCGAATAGTAAAGTTGTCATTCCAATCAGGTATCTGTGCTCCTCATCATGTTCCCCATTGTCTCCACCAGGAGGATTTACTTTTTGGAAATGAGGGTGTAGATTAGGCTCAGCACCTTCTTCATCGGGGCCTGGATCCCACTCACAAAGCTTCTGGCCATCTGCGCAGATCATTTCCCCTGTCTCATGGAACTCGCTACCTCAACACGTCAGATTATCTGCTACACCCGCAAGCTTCAAACTGAATCTGAAAACTCATCTGTTCAGAAATAACTATAACCTTCAATGACACCACCACCATACGTACTTGACGCTCAACCTAAACCACTCCTACTGTCTCCTCCCAAAAATCCTTTAGAATGTAATCCCACAAGGGCAGGGCCCTCTTCCCTCTGTACCAGTCTGTCTATAGTTACTTATATATGTATTCTGTATGTAACCCCCTTCTCATGTACAGCACCATGGAATCAATGGTGCTCTATAAATCAATAATAATAAAAATAATAATAACTTCCTTGTCTGTACTCATTGCAGCTTTGGAGCAGACCTCTGATTCCCAGGCTACAGTGCGACTGAACAGCTATGCAAACTCAACCATCTCTGTTACCCCATACTCAGCAGGGCTGGTGGAAACTTGAGAGCTGTTAGGAAGCAAGTGCGATTGGATTGACACCACAGAGGAATGGAGTATTTGGGATCTTGAAATTGGGGTGGAGGAGAGGCCACTTTATGGAGCACTTAAGATCCATTGAAGCAGCTGCTGTTTTGGCCTCATCTACATTTGTTAGCGATGGTTGTGTCAGTGAAAAAAAGGATCATATCAGATTATCCATGGGATGAAGTACACCTGTTCTTTTGGATGGTATTTGTTGTTACAAAACCTGTAACCTGAAGCCTGCTGCGGTTTCATTTGCGCCCAGGCGTCAGCTGCCATTTAGGGCTGTGCCTTGGGTTGTCCAGCTGGCTACTTTCTCCTCCACGTCTAAGTGTGGAGAGGCAGCTATTGCGCATGCGTGTACTGATTTACCCCAGCCGCAGCCTAACTACAGTGTTTCGCCTAGTGAGTATGCTCTGCCTGACTGTGCCATTGCTAAGGCTAAGTCTTCATTTCGGGATACAGCGCATGCTCCCACACTTAGTGCGAAAAGCCTCTTTGCACAGGTACTTGCATTCCGTGCCGGGTCTAAGTCCTGTTTTGTGCCTAGACACCATGCTAAAGCTGATAGTCTTTTTTCAGAGACTGTATTTCATGCTACTGAGCATGCTCAGGCACTTACTGCATCAGAGACTAGGTCCGGTAATGAACTCTTTGGCCCTGCCCCTGATGTGGGGGTCCCATATAGACCACAGGGCATCAGGTGTCCTGACGATGTGGCCAGGCCACTACCAAATGGCTTGCAGAGGCCCACCCCTATGACTTGTCACCGCATTATTGATGGTCAGACGATGACTGGTGAGGTGTTTGGGTCATGGCAGCCATGAGGTCATCATTGAAGTTGCGGTTCCAAATAGGACGCTAGTTATGCCACTCATGACGTGTCACTCTGCTTTTGTCTCCAGGAGGTGCATTGTGGTTCACCCTGGTTTGGGGCGGACCCAGGTTATAAAAGGGGCTGGAGCCAACAAGGAGGTGCGCAGTCTTCTATTATGCTCCGAAAGAGCACACCTCCATGTGTTGAACCCATTGCGGCTTTAGGCCAGAGGTAGGCAGGGATAGGGTGTCGATGCAGGCCACCACCACAGTTGGTAACGCAGAACGGTTAAGATCAGCTCCTGTCCTACCAGTCCTGCTTGTGCAGCCCAGTGGCATTAACAGGCCTGCTGCTGCTGATGCGCCTGCTGTCCACAGGTGTGGCCCCTACGCACACGGTCAGCGTACTCAATGGCCCCTGTGTTGTTAACAGGGAGTTCCTGGGCTGGGTGGGCATGTGGACCCTGTGACGCTAACAGGGCTCCCAGTCTCCAGATCCGAATGGCGTCTAACTCGGTTCAGGCTACTATTAGTTTCATAGCCACACAGCTCTGTATCCTCCACCAAACCTTCCAGTTGCCAACCTCTCCTTTTCCATCTGGGAGCACGGTGGACACTGACTGCTGATGGGGATATATACCTTTCTCTTTCTTTTCTTATTAATTTTCGTTATATAGCGGTAACATAGTATATACCACCTTATCCAAATCTGTCAGTCCCACTGTAACAGATGGTGTTTCTTCAGCAAATGTTACTGTTGCTTAACCACCAAATCCACGGACCAAAACTTTTTTCCCCTTTCCAACACACCTGTTCCCCTTTCCACCAGCATCTGTCCTTTTTCAACTCATTTTGGTATATGACCAAAAGTGCAACTCTGCAGGGACACCGTACTCAATGCCATCTCAGCACAGCAGCCAGCCCTCTGTCCCTCAGATGTGGACAAGTAAAAGACCATTTCCTTCTATCCATGACAAAGCGTTGAGATTCACTCTGTGCAGCACTGGTGTTTAGTGGAAAAGCAGATCTAAGATTGCGTACCACATTCTGCAGATACTCCTGTATACGTGCGTCCATTTCTATGGCAGGAATTATTTCGCCAAATTTTGTCTTGTACCGGGGATCTAACAGTGTGGCAACCCAGTAGTCAGGATTACTTTGAATTCGTACAATCCGAAGGTCATGTTGTAGGTAGTGCAGCAAGAAGGCGCTCATGTGTCTTGTGCATCCAGGAGGATCAAGTCCTTGGTGTGTTGGTGGCAGAGAGGTGAGAATCGTGCCTCGTTCCTCTGCCCTCTCCCCACAACCTCGCACAACCGAAATGTGAGCAAGCTCTCACTCATCTGCTGAGTCTTCCATGCCCATCGCCAGTTCGTCCTCCATTTCTTCATGGGCTCCTGCACCTTCCTCAACACTTTTTGCTGATACTATGCGCCCTTGTTAATCCCTCTCCCTCACCATGACTGCCGCCTAGGTGCCGCTGACCATCTGGACCTCGTAGATCTTGTTATCCCTTCCGCATATGACTCCTCCTGTACTTCCTCCCCTTCCTCTTGTCCCAACACCTGACTACGAATAATAATTACAGTGTGCTCCATCATGTAGATGACCAGAATTGTCACGCTGAGAATGACATTGCCAGTGCTAAACATCTTCGTCGAAATTTGTAAACTGTGTAGCAGGGTGCAAAGGTCCTTAATCTGACACCACTCCAGCAGCGTGATCTGCACCACCTCTGGATCAAGTTAGCCCAGGCTATATGTCATAACGTATTGCAGCAGGGTTCGGCAGTGCTGCCACAAACGCTGCAACATGTGCAGATTCAAATTCCTGCGTGCGGCACATCGCATTTCAGGCGTTTAACCACCAGACCTAAAGACTTCTGTAGCGACGAAAGTTGTTGAGCTGCTGTGTGCGCACGATGGAAGTGAGCACATAGCGAGCGTGCCCGCTGCACAAGGCCATGTAGGCCGGGATGGTGTTTTAAAAATTGCTGGAGAATTAGGTTCAACACGTGAGCCATACAAGGCACGTGTGTCACATTGCCCTGACGATGGCCCGCAGCCAGGTTTGCATTATTGCCGCACACGGCTGTTAAGTCACCAACGGAGTCCGCTCCGTTAATTTGGACTCCGGTCGCCAGGTGACAACGTGTTCCTTTCATGCATAGTGCTGATGATAGGAGAGGAGTCGATGCCAGCGGCGCAGGTGGACGCAGGTTATGCTCACCCACTGGGCTGCATTACCTTGACAGATGCAGAATCTCTGGCTGAATGTAGCTGGTGGGTATCTCACAGATGAAATACCATCATTCAGCTACAACCAATGGGAAGACACCACACCCTTTTTTATGCCCATCCTGTCTGCAGACCACTGCCAGACATAGCTATGAACCTCTGGTTACTTTTACCCCCAGTTCAGTTTTATGATTTTGTGTGCTTGTTACCTGACTACTTTTCCTGCTTGCTGTTTATGTACCTTGTTGGCCGATCCGCATTTCACCTCTGCTTGTTTTCTGATTAAGTCCTGGCCGTCCCATTCTGTTCCTGTTCCTCAATTAATGTTTTGACCCTGCCTGACTACTATTCTCTGGAACTGCAGCCTTCCACAGGTATTGAATACCTTGGGCCCTGTGTAATTCCTAATCCCTGTATAGGGGTTAAAGGGTTTCAGGGTTCTAGGGGTCCTGCTTGGTGAGTGGCTTCCCTCTAGCCTATCATTTACAGCCCATCTGAGTGTGTGGATCAAGGAAGGCGTTACACCGTGCTCTCTGCAGAAGGCCATGTGGGCCAGGATAGTGCTTTAAAAATTGCTGGACAACCAGGTTCAACACGTGAACCACACAAGGCACGTGTGTCACATTGTCACAGCGAAGGGCCGCACCCATGTTTGCATCATTGTCGCACCCGGCCTTCCCTGGCTGCTGGTTGAGTGGAGACAACCATTGATGAAACTCGGTCTCCAGAGCTAACCGTCCACAACTTCTCAGCGGTGTGACTCACATTTCCCATACATTTCAAAGTAAACCTTTGACCGCCTGATGGCATTGAGCTCTACTGCCAGCATAGTAAGGAGGTGTGTGGTATTCCTTGTGCGCAGTTACAAGGAAGGGTGGCCTGAGCACACAGGGTTTGCGCCAAGGTGGAGGACCCACACGAGGTTGAAGAGGCAGAAGCAGTGTATTAACTTCTACATACAGAAGAAGGATTGACACAACTCGTGGGGACGGCAAGACTTGTACAGCAGACCCTTCTCCATGTCTCCCCACAGTAACCCATTGCCCAGTCAGCGACATGTAACGCCCCTGTCCATGCTTACTGGGCCAATTATCTGTGGTGAAATGCACCCTGTCACACAGAGTTTCTCAAGGAATCAGTGATGTTTAGTGCGACATGCTGGTGTAGCGCGTGCATGCCTTTGTTGGAGAAGGAGTGGCGCCTGGGCATCGGCTCTTGGGGCACTGCGATGGGCATAAGGTCTCAAAAATCCTCGGTTAAAAAGGTTGGAAAGGCAGCATTTTGGTAGCCAACAGTTTCCACATGCTGAAAGTCAACCTCTAAGCCATGTCATGCCCTTCTAAAAACATGTAAAACACAGTAAGGGGACTCCAACCACAGTCTCCCTTGTTTCCAAAAATTGGGCCACACACACCCCACTTGACTGGCATCAGTTGACCCCCATTTTCAAGCTTACAAAGATGCTTTGCATGAAGCACTATCAAAAATACGCGTGCCTTTCGCCTCCCCTGGCTGAGACAGGGGAAAAAAAGTCCTCTGAGAGCCATGACTTGTTCATCTTGGTTCTTTTAGAAACACAGCGAGGAGACTCCAAACACAGTCTCCCTCGTTGCCACTAATTGGGCCACACACACCCCACTTGACTGGCATCAGTTGACCCCCCTTTTGAAAAAGAAAAAGATGCTTTGCATGAAGCACTCTCAAAAATACGCGTGCCTTTCCCTTCCCCTGGCTGACCCAGGGGAAGAAAAGTCCTCTGAGAGCCATGACTTGTTCATCTTGGTTCTTTTAGAAACACAGCGAGGGGACTCCAAACACAGTCTCCCTCGTTGCCACTAATTGGGCCACACACACCCCACTTACCTGGCATCAGTTGACCCCCCTTTTGAAAAAGAAAAAGATGCTTTGCATGAAGCACTCTCAAAAATACGCGTGCCTTTCCCATCCCCTGGCTGACCCAGGGGAAGAAAAGTCCTCTGAGAGCCATGACTTGTTCATCTTGGTTCTTTTAGAAACACAGCGATGGGACTCCAACCACAGTCTCCCTCGTTTCCACTAACTGGGCCACACACACCCCACTTGACTGGCATCAGTTGACCCAATTTTCAAGATGAAAAAGTTGCTTTGCATGAAGCACTCTCAAAAATACGCGTGCCTTTCCCATCCCCTGGCTGACCCAGGGGAAAAAAAGTCCTCTGAGAGCCATGACTTGTTCATCTTGGTTCTTTTAGAAACACAGCGAGGGGACTCCAACCACAGTCTCCCTCGTTTCCACTAACTGGGCCACACAGACCCCACTTGACTGGCATCAGTTGACCCAATTTTCAAGATGAAAAAGATGCTTTGCATGAAGCACTCTCAAAAATACGCGTGCCTTTCCCGTCCCCTGGCTGACCCAGGGGAAGAAAAGTCCTCTGAGAGCCATGACTTGTTAATCTTGGTTCTTTTAGAATCACAGTGAGGGGACTCCAAACACAGTCTCCCTCGTTGCCACTAATTGGGCCACGCACACCCCACTTGACTGGCATCAGTTGACCCCCCTTTTGAAAAAGAAAAAGATGCTTTGCATGAAGCACTCTCAAAAATACGCGTGCCTTTCCTGTCCCCTGGCTGACCCAGGGGAAGAAAAGTCCTCTGAGAGCCATGTCCACATTTTCAGTGAACAGACACGTGTGCTTATCTGCCAGCAGACCCCCAGCAGCACTGAAGACAGGTTCCGAGAGAACGCTGGCTGCAGGACACGACAAGATCCCCAAGGCGTACGTGTCGAGCTCAGGCAATTTATCTAGATTGGAAGCCTAAAATGAGCAGGGCTCAAGTTGCACAGTAATGGCATCGATGTTTCCTTGCATATACTCATATATGTGTCTCCTCCTCTTTTTCCTTGTCCAGCTCTTTTGTTTTCGCATGCGTATATGTCCTTGTCACTTTCCCATGTGTTTGTGTTGTGTTGTGAGTTGTTTATCACCTTTTGGACACCTTTGAGGGTGTTTTCTAGGTGTTTTTATGTGTTTGTGATTGCCTGCCATTGTTTCCTATGCAGTTCGAGTTCGGTTCGTCGAACGTTCGACGAACCGAACTCGAACGGGAGCTCCGTTCGGCGAACCGACCTCGAGCCGAACCGCGACTGGTTCGCTCATCTCTAGTTGGGACGCTCAGCAATTTAAATGAATGACAAAAATCAAATGAAAATAATCTGATTAGCTACAGTGATTATTCCGGCCGTTGCCGGCAAGTTGTCCCTAGATGGATTCTGTGTGTTTTTACCACCCACATGAGAAACTGCTCATGAACATGGCCGAGAACTGGCAGGCCACCCACGAACTGGTGGGCTTGTAAATAGTTTTGTGGGATGGAGACCATTGCCGCCTCCGGAGAGGCAGATTGGAGGAAGGGCCCGCGGCAGAGCAGGCTGGGGCCCGGCCACCACCAGGACCGGTGGCCATCCTCCGTGGGTCAGGGGTCCCCCTTGGACGTGGGGTCCCCTGAAGTGACAGTCGGGTGCGAGTTACCGTACCCGTTCCCGCTCGGGCAGCCTGAACCTGGACTGGGGTCAAGGGGTGCTGCCCACTTCTTAGGGGCAGCATCAGGGCTAGGTTGCCTTGGTGGGAGAGCGGAAGACATCCATCCGTCCGTCAGTATTAAAAGTGTTTTATATGTGTAACGTTGAAGTGACCTAACAAAAATGCTTATGTTTGAAATGTTTACATGTTAATTTATGTTTTACAGTTTTTGAAAAAAAAATAAAACCGGTGATGGACAGCCAGCATTTCAACAAGGGGGAATGTGGCGCCCTGGACTAGCCAGGTCATCACAGGTAACACGCAAACACCCCCCACCTCCACTGGACAGTAACATTAGCCAAACACAAAACCCTTCTTGCCTCCCTCCAGGGTCTGATGTCCACACCGGGTGGGGCGGAGCCAAGCGGTTGGCCCCACCCACCGAAAAGTTCACAGACCTGGAGGCAGGAAAAGTGACAGTTGAGTTAGGAGAGGAGTAGGGGAGGTTAAAGTGAGGAGTGTCTGGGTGTGTGGCCCAGGCACTGACAACAAGGTTGGCAGACAGTGGTGGCCGTCTGCAGGAGGGGTGAATCAAAGCAGAACCATAGGAATGGGGTCGGGCGTTGGCCCGCCGGTACCGACCGGAGAGCAAAGAGAAGCCAGCACACAGGCAGGGCCATCGGACCCCGACTAGGCTTGGAGTCGCCGTCAACAGTCAAATCTGAGTGTGACAGGAACCCCAGGGGTTTCCTAACAGCAAAGACCCGTTAGAAGGCAACCGCCTACACCGTGAAGGTATACAGCTACCGCCTAAGGCTAGAGACCCAAGGGCCACTGTCCCTGCAACCCTGCACCTCACCAACCCTGCCTCCCCGTCACACCACCGGGCCCCGGGACCACTGACCCCTACCCACGGAGGGGGAAAAACAACATCCCAGCTGCTCCCCACCATCGCTCCCGGGATCCCCGTCACCAGCAGCGGTGGTGCCCATCTTCACCACAACCCGTGGGTGGCGTCACGGACTAAATCCCCCAAGCCAACCACCGTTTTCAGTCACGGGCGAGGAGCACCGCTCGAGTCCCAGGATCCGGCCCACCGCTCGAGCCACCAAGCAGCAGCAGCCGCAGTAGCGCCGGACCCGAGCGTTAGCGAGCGTGCGGCAGCGGCGTCCTCCCCGCCCGCGACAGCAGTGTTTCTAAAATGATCCAAGATGAATAGATCTGGGATCAACAATGTCTTTGCTACCTACCCCAGTGCCATCCTGGGGACAGTTAAGGATGGCGTATTTTTGAATGTGCTTGATGCAAATCTACCTGTGAAGTGTACAACTAGGGCACAAGTGCTGCCACTGAAGGGGTGTCTGTGTGACCCAATTTTTGGAAAAAAGGGAGTCCCCTTTCGGTGTTTTGCATGATTTTAGAAGGTCATGCCATGCCTATATCTGTGTCTCGTCCTCTTTTTCCTCGTCAAGCTGTTTTGTTTTCGCATGTGAATTTGTTCTTGTCACTTTCCCATGTGTTTGTGTTGTCTTGTGAGTTGTTTCTCACCTTTTGGACACCTTTGAGGGTGTTTTCTAGGTGTTTTTATGTGTTTGTGATTGTCTCCTATTGTTTCCTATGGGGTTCGAGTGGTTCGTCGAACAGTTCGCCAAACCGAACTCGAACGCGGCCTCCGTTCGGCGAACCGAACTCGAGCCGAACCGCGACCGATTCGCTCGTCTCTAGAGCTGATATGTCGCCCCCTACGGAATTCATGCACTTTAAAGGCACTGTCACTTTAAATTTGAAACCCCATTGCTAGTGTGAAGACTTTTTTTGAGATCATGAGTTTGTTGACTGTTGACTTGGAGTAATATGTATTGTATATCTAATTGATTGTATAACTCTCTTTCTGACCACCCCTATGTATTACATTATTAAACCCACTGCTCCAGGATTTTTTCTGTGTTTTTAAGGGGTTATTTTTTAAACTGTGTGTGTCGCGGGCAGGGGTGACTGACCACGTCAGAGAAGGCTACCCGAAGCGCTTGGATCAGGGATCGTGACTGGGGCTTGAGTGGCAGCCGGATCCTGGGCTCGTGCAGCGGCCCGTCGCCCACAACAATAAAAAAGGCAGTATATACAGGGGAAGAGTTTGCCAGTGACACCACCCGTTGGTTGCGGTGATGGATGATGACACCGCCTGTTATGGGACTGCCCACTGATAGGGGATAGTATTCTGTCTAGCAGTCAAGGCCCACCATGCAGAATTATCTGCTGCTGGCGAGAGCAAGGAAGGGTACCGTACCACCTCAGCGGTACTGTCACTGTTGGTTCACAGTGGCACTAGAACCTAAGGCGGTGCTCACTGTTAAGTCACAGCGAAACCTTACAAAGAAATGCTAACTGAAATATAAGTATGGACCTGTAGCTCTTGCCCAATTACAGGAACTACGAAAATGTAATCGGATGGGTACCCCAACCGCGGTCCACAGACTAACACCTCTGTTACCTCACAGAAATGTGTAGAATGAAATTGTAGCAAGTGTGTTACTGCAAATAATATGGTAGGTGGACATGTAGTGCCTGCCCAATTACAGAAACTTCAAAACAAAAGCGGATGGTTGCCCCAACTGCACTCCACTAACCAACACCAGTGTAGGTGCAGACAGTACTTTCCGTATTGTCTAGGCTCAGTGAAGCCCCTGCCTGAACTCCTTGTGCTATCCACACCTAAGGAGTCAAGGAGCTCTCTATGCTAGCCGCACAGACGGATCAGAGACACTGAGGGCGGTGCGTCCGATGTCCCTGCCTAACCCGGCTCCACTAAGATGGATGGAAGCGAGCACTAGCGTAAACTAGTAGATGCTGAGACCCTGCCTAACCCATTCCACTAAGGTGCCAGGAAACGGGTATGGTGTCATACTAGTGAGTACAGAGTCCCTGCCTAACCTGATCCATTAAAGTGCAAGGAAGCGGGTAATATTGGACATCAGACATGAGGCGTTTACCCCATGCATGCACCAAGAACATATGAGCACCGAGAAGCATGCTGCAGGGTCCTATATAGACGAAGCACCTCCCACAAGATGGAGGTGCTCCTGGCACAATCCACCAATCATCAGCGAGTTCGTCATCAATGACGTCAACCGCGACCAATTAGGAAGTGACACGTCATAGTCATGTGATCTCGTGTCTTCACTGACGTCAGCCGCGGCCAATCAGCAACCAGCATGTCACGGTCATGTGATCCTGTGTCATCGATGATGTCAGCCACGGCCAATCAGGAAGCAACACGTCATAGTCATGTGATCTCGGATCACAACCTATCAACGATTGCCAAGTGGCGAGCATGCTCAGAAAGAGCAAAAGGGAGCTTAGAATTAAAAGCCTGCTTGCAAGCTCGCACATGCTCAGAAGCCCCACAACAGGACTTAGCCTCAGCTGCAAGAGTCTCACCGACGACCCGTAACAGTACCCCCCACCACGGCCCCTCTCCTGGCGGCGCAGATAGGCAACAATGAGGTCAGGAGCATCAATGGCCTCTTCCGGCTCCCAAGAGCGATGTTCCAAGCCATAACCCTCCCAATCGATGAGGAAATACCTGTGCCCACTAACTGATTTGGTACCCACAATACAGTAGCTCGTACAGGATAGCTGGCTTGAGAGGAGTCGGAGAGGGACACCTCGCCTCTTCCACATGAGGAAGGATTGTGGGCTTCAACAAAGAAACATGAAACTTGTCATGGATCCGGAGACGCGAGGGCAATTTCAACTAGTAGACAACAGAATTCACCTGTCTGAGCACCTGATAAGGACCCAAGAACCATGGAGAAAATTTGGATGACTGCATTTTTAATTTCACATTTTTTGCAAAAAGCCACACAAAATCCCCTGGGGAGAACACTGGGGCAGGACGGCGGAACCGATCAGCAACAGCCCTCATGCAATACTTGGACGCATGAATCGCTCCTTGGCCTCGATCCCAAACCTCTCTGGCATTAGTTTCCCAGTCTGTCACTAGAGACGAAGAAGAGGTAGAAGGAAAGGGTAGTGGTACCCGAGGATGTTGTCCATTATTGAGGACGAAAGGCATTTGCCCAGTTGCCTCCGCTACAGAATTGTTAAGGGCAAATTCGGCCCAGGGAAGGAGTGAGGACCTGTCATCATGGTTCTCTGATACAAAGTGTCTAAGGGGCACTTTGCACACTACGACATCGCAGGTGTGATGTCGGTGGGGTCAAATCAAAAGTGATGGACTTCCGGCGTCGCTCTCGACATCGTAGTGTGTAAAGCATTTTTTATATGATTAACAAGCACAAAAGCGTCGTAATCGTATCATCGGTGTAGTGTCGGTCATTTCCATGAATTGGGAAAGACCGATGTTACGATGCTGTTCCTCGTTCCTGCGGCAGCACACATTGCTGTGTGTGAAGCCGCAGGAGCGAGGAACATCTCCTACCTGCGTCCCGGCCGGCTATGCGGAAGGAAAGAGGTGGGCGAGATGTTTACGTCCCGCTTATCTCCGCCCCTCCGCTTCTATTGGCCGCCTGCCGTATGACGTCGCTATGACGCCGCACGACCCACCCCCTTAGGAAGAAGGTGGTTCGCCGGCCAGAGCGACGTCGCAGGGCAGGTGAGTGCATGTGAATCTGCCGTAGCGATAATGTTCACTATGGCAGCTATCACCATGATATCGCAGCTGCGACGGGGGCGGGGACTATCGCGCTCAGCATCGCAGCATCGGCTTGCAATGTCGTAGTGTGCAAAGGGCCCCTAAGATAGATAATCAGAGTCTGGTTAGTTCATTCAACCAAACCATTAGTTTCCGGATGATAAGCCGAGGAGATGTTCAATTCTATTTGTAATAGTCTACAGAGCTCACGCCAGAACTGGGAAACAAACTGTGGTCCTCGAACCCCCACGATACGATCAGGCATTCCATGCAGTCTAAAGACGTGTTTGATGAACAGTTTGACTAAGATGCTTGATGACGGTATCCTCCGTAAAGGAACCAAATGAACCATCCAGGAGAAATGGTCAGTAAGAACCCAGACAAATCAATGCCCTTGTTAACAGGGCAGATCCCCCACAAAATCCATGCCTACGACCTCCCAAGGTTGTCAGGCACCGGCAACGGATGTAAGATACCAGCTGGTCTCTGTCATGAGGGACAGTTGCGTGCGCAAGAGAAACAGGAGTGGACGTATCTCCTGACATGGTTGGCCAACTGTGGCCACTAATACCACCTCTCAAGCAACTCTTGCATACGTCTTACACCAAAATGCCCACCTAATTTAGAAGTGTGGGCCCAGGACAGAATATCATTCTGCTGTGCCGGAGGAACAAATGTCCTCCCTGGAGGTATCTAATCCAGAGTCACAGGGAAGAGCATATGAAAAGCCTGAGATGGAAGGATGAGGCTAGGTGTTTCGTCTTCCTCCTGAGTAGACTCCATGGACCGAGAGAGAGCATCTGCCTTGTTATTCTTACTCCCAGACAGGTAATGCACTGAGAAATTAAAACGGGGGAAAAACAAGGACCAACATGCTTGACGGGGGTTCAGACACTGTGCAGTCTGAAGGTGCATGAGATTCTTATGGTCAGTATAAATCTGAAAGGGATACTTAGCCCCCTCAAGCAGATGACGCCACTCCTCTAGCGCCAACTTCATGACCAGAAGCTCTCTATCTCCTATGGTGTAATTCTTCTCAGCAGGGGAGAATGTTTTGGCAAAGAAAAAACACGCTCTTTTTCTGCCGTTGCTATCCTTTTGGTACAAAACCACACCGACTGCCACAGAGGATGCATCCACCTCCATAATAAAAGGCTTGTTCTCATCAGGTCTCTGGAGAACAGGCACACTGGAAAAATGTGCCTTAACTGCTGCAAAAGCCTGAGTAGTCTCTGCAGACCAAGCCTTAAGCCTGCTTTACACGGTACGACCGATTGTGCGATTTCACAATCGATCGTACCCGCCCCCGTCCTTTTTGCGTCACGGGCAAATCGCTGCCCGTGTCGCACAAAGTTAGTAAACCCCGTCACACATACTTACCTCTCGTGCGACCTCGCTGTGGGCGGCGAACGTCCACTTCCTGGAGTGGGAGGGACGTTCGGCGTCACAGCGACGTCACACGGGCGCCGGCCAATAGAAGCGGAGGGGCGGAGATGAGCGGGACGTAAACATCCCGCCCACCTCCTTCCTTCCACATAGAGACGGCGGCGGCCGCGGGAGGTAGGTGAGCTGCTCATCGTTCCCGTGGTGTCACACGGAGCGACGTGTGCTACCACGGAAACGATGGTCAACTAAAGTAAACGATATTATGGAACCTAACGAGCAGTACCCGACTCACGATTTGTGAGCGATACTGCGTCGCTAGGCGGTGTCACACAGGCCGGCATCGCCAGCGATGCCGGATGTGCGCCACAAAAACCGTGACCCCGACGATCTATCGCACGATAGATTGCCTGGTGTAAAGCAGCCTTTAGGCTTTGCTCCCTTTTTGGTCAAAGCCACCAATGGAGCTACCAGAGTGGAGAAATGTGGAATAAACTGCTGGTAGTAATTAATGAAGCCTAGGAATCATTGCACGGCTTTTAAAGAACGTGGTTCAGACTACTCCAACGCCGATCCATTGCCAAGCCCTCATGAGAAATGATATAGCCCAAGAAGGGTAGAGACGCCTGCTCAAAGACGCATTTCTCAAGCTTGGCAAATAGCAAGTGCTCCCTTAGACGAGAGAGAACTCGGATAACATCCTGATGGTGTGTTTCGAGATCTGGTGAAAAGATCAGTATGTCATCCAAATACACTACAACGGATGACAATAACAGATCTCTAAATACGTCATTTAAAAAGTCTTGAAACACTGCGGGAGCATTACATAACCCGAAAGGCACGACCAAGTATTCATAGTGTACGTCTCTGGTGTTAAATGCGGTCTTCCATTCGTCACCCTCTCGTATACTCACCAGGTTATAAGCTCCCCGCAGGTCCCACTTTGTAAACACATGAGCCCCACAAAGCCTATCAAACAGCTCCGATATAAGGGGTAAAGGGTACATATGTTTGATGGCAATAGCATAAGGACCCCTGTAATCAATGCAAGGATGCAAATCCCCCTCTTTTTTGCGCACAAAAAAGAAACCAGCCCCAGCAGGAGAGACGGACTTTCGAATAAAGCCCCTCACCAAACTGTCTTTGATGTAGGCAACCATGGCCTCAGTCTCGGGTATGAACAAAGGATAAACTCTGCCCTTAGGTGGTACAGAACCTGGGATGAGGTCAATGGCGCAATCATAGGGCCTATGTGGAGGAAGTTTCTCTGCGCCCGTTTTTGAAAAGACGTCCACATACTCTAGATATGGAGTCGGTAAGGGAGACATATCAGGGATCGCCGTTGAAGCAACTGTCTTAGGTGCAACAGACAGACAGTGGGAATGACACTTAGGGCGGCTTTGCACGTTGCAACATCACACGTGCGATGTCGGTGGGGTCAAATCGAAAGTGACGCACATCCGGCGTCACTTTCGACATCGTTGTGTGTAAATCCTAGATGATACGATTAACGAGCGCAAAAGCGCCGTTATCGTATCATCGGTGCAGGCTCCGACTTTTTCATAATTACGCTGCCGTGACAGGTACGATGCTGTTCCTCGTTCCTGCGGCAGCACACATCGCTGTGTGTAAAGCCGCAGGAGCGAGGAACATCTCCTTACCTGCCGCTGGCGGCTATACGGAAGGAAGGAGGTGGGCGGGATGTTTACATCCTGCTCATCTCCGCCCCTCCGCCGCTATTGGCCGCCTGCCGTGTGACATTGCTATGACGCCGCACGACCCACCCCCTTAGGAAGGAGGTGGGTCGCCGGCCAGAGCGATGGTCGCCGGGCAGGTGAGTGCATGTGAAGCTGGCGTAGCAATAATGTTGGCTACGCCAGCTATCACAAGATATCGCTGCTGCGACGGGGGCGGGGACTATCGCGTGCGACATCGCAGCATCGGCTTGCGATGTCGCAACGTGCAAAGCCCGCCTTAGATCCCAATTTGATGATACTGTCAGACTCCCAATCTATTAATGGAGCATGTGTACGAAGCCACGGTAGGCCTACAGGCTGCTTTACACGAGTCAATCCATCGTGCGATTTATTTGGCAAAGTCTTTTTTTTTTTTTTGTTTGTATCGCTGATAGGTAGTTGTCCATGTGTCACACGTTGAGTGTTGTCAAACGACCACAAAGCGCTCATCGATATATTGATTGGCCATGGCGGACGTCCAAAAGGCTTCACACATGTTTTCCTTTGGTCAATCTGTCTTTTGTATGGGCGTAATTAGGCAAACTATACAGCCCTCCGTGACGTTGTCTGGATTGTTGCACGCCCTGAATTCTTCTGACCTGCTCAATCCAGTTCTGCTAATGTGGTTGATTGGTTACATCCCATATATATAGTTTCTCTTCTGCGTCTGTCTTTGTTGCCTCGTGTGTCCTTAGCATCAATCTTGTTTGTTGTTTGTGCTCTGGTTTATGATGAATTCAGAGTATCTATCTTCCAAAGGTGGGTTAAATTTGGTTTTTTATGGTTTATTTATTGTGTCATTTAGCCGTTCACAATGGTTTTTTTTTTATTTTTTATTTTTTATTTTTATTTGTGTAGTTTTTATCGTGTATTATGTTTTTTGAAACATAATAATGTTTTTGTTGGTTTTTTTTTATTTTTTTTTATTTTTTGTTCTTTTAAAAAGAAAAAAGATGACATGTTTATTATAATAGTGTCAAATAAAATGTTCTCATATATTCATTCCCAGATGACGGCTCATCAAAACGAATTATTTTTGCGTGATTTCATTTAAAAATATCGCACATTAACCTGTCTTTGGAAAATTAAATCGCCTGAATATAGTAACAAACGCATCAAACAAGCAGCTTATGCGGATCTGATTACTATCTATAAAAACCATTTTCCTAATGAGCCTGTGGATGTAAATCTTATCAAGAAAAAAATACAAGGAATACGCACTGTATATAAAAAGGAACTCAATAAAGTCGAGGAGTCACGACGTTCAGGGGCTGCGACTGCCGAACTTTATGTCCCACGGCTGTGGTATTTTGATCTACTTGACTTCACAAGAGATCAAGAGATTCCAAGGTCATCAACAAGTATGCTTTCAATTCAGGAGTCACAAAATGGGGCGATTGGCAGCGAACAAACAAACGTAAGAAAAATTAGGAGTAATGCACTATAAAACACTGTGCATGACGCCAAGGCTGAATGTTCACACATCATGACTACAGCTCCGTATTTTATAACAGTAATAACCAATCAAAACGCATCTGCTACAACCAATCCGATTAGATTAGGCGTGATTATTTAAAACCACAAATACGCCCTGAACGTTTACTGATGTCACAAACTACGAGGATGGCCGATTACACGGTGTCACACTTTGCAATGTGTCGTTCATTAAGACTAAACTGACCGATTTTATGGAATTAAACGATGAGTACACGATGGCCGAATTTCAAACAATTAGGCATCGGTTGGACTCGCAAGGAGCTGTCACATGAGGAGATGTCGTTACAAATGACAGAAGTGCGTCACAAAATCCGTGACCCCAACGATGCATCGCACAATAGATCGACTCGTGTAAAGCAGCCTTAAGAGTCTGTCATCAAAACCCTCAGGTAAAACCAGAAAAGAACTCTCCTCTACATGATTGTGAGGCAAGGAAAGCTGTAAGGGAATAGTCCTCAATGTAATCAACTCTGATAAAACAGTCCCATTGACAACCCGCACCGGGATAGGATGTGCTAAAAGAACAGAAGGAATCTTGTGTTTCATGACAAACGTAGAAGAAAAAAAGTTTGCATCTGCCCCAGAGTCCACAAAAGCCTTAATAGCCAAGACAGTAGAGGAAAAGGATAGCTTTCAAGGCCCTGTGCGCACTAGGCGTTTTTACCCGCGGATTTACCCGCGGTTTTGCTGTGGAAATTTCTTGAGAAATGTTTGAAATCTTTCTGCAGACATTTCCCAGCAAAACCTATGGGAAAAAAAAATAATAGCTGTGTGCACACTGCGTTTTTTTCTCAAGAAAAATCTTTGTGAAGATTTTCTTGAGAAAATTTCTTGAGAAAATGTGCATGTCACTTCTTTTCCGCAGGTACCTGCAGTATACCCCCGGTATTTCACTCCATTCACTGTAATGGTAATGTTCATCGCTGCCTGCGGTTTTGCAGGAAGTGATGTCATTATGACAGAAGAGGAAGCGGAGCAGAGTAAACACAGACGTCCCACTCCCTGTACGCCGCACAGAAGCACTTCCATGTGACCTCCAGGTGCCCGTGCAGTCTGTGTCCCGCTCCAGCCCCGCGGCTGCCAGCACAGCAGTGTCAGTGTCTGCCCGCAGTATCAGCAGCTTGTCACGCTGCAGCGCAGGCAGACACTGACACATAGCAGTGCGTGCAGCCGCGGGGATGACGGGCACTGCTGTCAGGAGGTGAGATGAGATCATTACCTGCTGTGACGATCTCCTGCCTCCTGACGTCACCGCTGTCACTGCCGTCTATGCCCGCGGCCCGAGACTGTCACTAGCGGTGACGTCACAGGCTCTCGCGATACTGCTGAGAACACGGCGGGCATAGAAGGCAGTGACAGCGCTGACAGCAGGACTGCAGGAGATCATCACAGCAGGTAATGATCTCATCTAACCTCCTGATGGCAGACCTATTGATGTTAGCTCAGGTCACTGCATTACTCTCCCAGCTAATGGGGAACCTTGTGTTCTTCACTTCCTGAGACAGTGACTATGGTATGGATCGTCGTGGGACCCCCCCTTATTGGATTACGCCGGACCCGGATTTGATTGTTCTTGTCAATAAATTGGTGAAAGAGGGAATGTGGGGAGGGTTTTTTCAAATAAAAATTTTTTGTTGTCTATTTTTTATTTCTTACTGACTGGGTTGGTGATGTCAGGTAACTGATAGACGCGTGCCATCACGAACCCCAGGGCTTGATGCCAGGTGACATTACAATTCTTGCATCAACCCCATATATTACCCCGTTTGCCACCGCACCAGGGCACGGGATGAGCTGGGGCGAAGCTCCAGGATTGGAGCATCTAATGGATGCGCCACTTCTGGGGCGGCTGCGGCCTGCTATTTTTAGGCTGGGGAGAGTCCAATAACCATGGACCTCCCTAGTCTGAGAATATCAGACCCCAGCTGTCAGCTTTACCTTGGCTGGTGATCTAATATGGGGGGACCACACGTTTTTTGTTTTAAATTATTTATTTAATGTAAAATAACAGCATGGGGTGCCCTCTGTTTTAGATTACCAGCCAAGGTAAAGCTGCCAGCTGTGGTCTGCAGGCTGCAGCCGTCTGCTTTACTCTAGCTGGCTACAAAAGATGGGGGGACCTCACGTCATTTTTTTTTTTAATTATTTATTTATTTTATGGCTAAATACAAGGCTAGGCACCCTTTAGTGCCACATGAAAGTCACTAAAGGGTGCCAGCTTAGAATATGCAGGGAGGTGGAACATTATATAGGTCTTTCTCATCTATCTATCTATCTATTAATCTATCCATCTTTCCCTCTATCCATTATCTGTCTATCTATCCATTATCTATCTATTATCTATATTATTTATTGCAGTTCAGCATAAAAAACCGCAGGGACCACCCTGCGGAAAAACCGTGGCAAAACCGCGGCAAACACGTATGCGTTTTTCCCGCGGTTTTGGTGCGTTTTTTTACCGCAGGTGCGGTAATCTTCAACTCCCAGAAGTTTCTCAAGAAATTTTCTTGAGAAAAATCACTTTTCTAGTGCGCACATAGCCTTAGAGGGGGATGAGGACGTGTCTAGCAACTTCCCTCTTATAGTTACTAGACGAGGGAGTTTTCCTGACGAGTAGGGCATCTATGGGCATAATGTTCCACACGACAGCATACAAAACAGATAGGAGGTGTAGCCTTACGGGACATAGGAGAAGTACGTACTAGCTCCATAGGAGTAGGTAAGTTCTCTGATGTAGTACCTGATGCTTGAGAGGCCGAAAGGTCAGGGATGGGTTTTGTCTTAGGACGAGATGGTATAGACTCTAGCTTACGCTCTTTATGACGTATGTCAATTCTTGTTGCCACTGTGATGAGCTCCTCCAAGGTAGGTGGAACCTCTCTAGTGGCAAGAGCGTCCTTAACATAACCCACTAAACCTCTCCAACAAATGGGTATCAAGACCCTCTCTGGCCAATTTAACTCAAAAGCCAGAGTACGAAATGTGATGGCATACAAACTGGTAGACAAAGATCCTTGTACCAGGTCTAATAATCTCAGAGCCGCGTCATGGGTAACCTGGGGCCCCAAAAACATTGCCTTCAGGGCCTTAAGGAAAGATGTGGCAGTCTGAGTCTCTACATCATTACGCTCCCACAGAGGAGTTGTCCATTCCAAGGCTTTATCTTGGAGTAGCGATATTATAAAGCCTACTTTTGCCCTATCAGATGGAAAGTGAGAGGCATTCACCTCCAAGTGTATTTAGCACTGATTCATGAAGCCTTGACATAACTTGGCTTCGCCTGAGTACCTATTAGGCAGGGCAAGTTGAGGAGCATGAGTCGGAGTCACCACAGTAGCTTGAGGTTTCTCCTCAACAGCCTGAAGCATAGCCTCAAGCTGCTGTATGTAGCGGTGTAAGTGTTGTAATTCTGCCATCCCACCCAGGCCCTTGGCTCAGATGTAATGTTACGGGACTGCCCACTGATAGGGGATAGTATTCTATCTAGCAGTCAGAACCCACCATGCAGAATTATCTGCTGCTGACGAGAGCAAGGAAGGGTACCGTACCACCTCAGCGGTACTGTCACTGTTGGTTCACAGTGGCACTAGAACCTAAGACGGTGCTCACTGTTAAGTCACAGCGAAACCTTACGGAGAAATGCTAACTGAAATATAAGGATGGACCTGTAGCTCCTGCACAATTACAGGAACTACGAAGACGTAATTGGATGGGTTCCCCAACCGCGGTCCACAGACTAACACCTCTGTTACCTCACAGAAATATGTAGAAAGAGATTGTAGCAAGTGTGTTACTGCACATAATATGGTAGGTGGACATGTAGTGCCTGCCCAATTATAGGAACTACAAAACAAAAGCGGATGGTTACCCCAACCGCAGTCCACTAACCAACACCAGTGTAGGTGCAGACAGTACTTTCCGTATTATTTAGAAAATATACTCCGGCACACTGAAGAAAATTGCGAAAAAGAGTCCAATATGATGCTCAAAAAAATGTCTTTATTACAAATGTATATTTTGTCCAACGTTTCTACCCGTTGAGGGTTTTCTTCAAGGACTATGATGGATGAGACTAAAGTTCTTAAATGAGCACCAAATCACGTCAGGTGAATCAAATTTTGGTATCCATAAAAGGTACTAAAAGGACCAGTGTTGGGTATCAAGACATCAGTTCATATGAACAAAGAAATGAAAAAGAGACCACAGCCGTTCTTGCTAATGAGGCTAGTGTGTTAGTTCCTTAAAGGTCATGGAAAGACTAGTCCTCATGAATAAAGCCAACTTGTGTCAAGGGTCCAGGGTCACGATTCAGGTCAGATTAACCAGTGTAGGCGAATGATTCATACATAAACATGGGAGTGGGTCTCGAATGATTCTACAGAAGTTTGGGGAGATCAAGATGAACATAAAACAGACCTCACCACTGAAGTGAACCTCACAAGTGTTATGCTGTATCAGCCTCAGGTCCAAAGGAGGTGAGTATATGCTTTCAAAATGGTAACCTATGTAGTACAGGTGAGGCTACCTCAGCTGTGTGATAAATCTGCAGGATTCATATGTGTTCAACATATATGAAGAAGTGGCTGTCCTAATGTTGTCTGTATATAATGCTTTAAACAAGGGCTGGCCAAAGGCTCTGTGTGAAGGATAATGACCACGTGTGAGACGCCAGACCGACATTTTTTTGAGCATCATATTGGACTCTTTTTCGCAATTTTCTTCAGTGTGCCGGAGTATATTTTCTATATTGTCCGATTTTTCTCCAGAGCACCTACACCTAATTGAGTGGTTGAGCCAGGTTTTACTCTCTTAGTACTTTCCGTATTGTCTAGGCTCAGTGAAGCCCCTGCCTGAACTCCTTGTGCTAACCACACCTACCTAGTCAGGGAGCTCTCTATGCTAGCCGCACAGACGGATCAGAGACACTGAGGGCGGTGCGTGCGATGTCCCTGCCTAACACGGCTCCGCTAAGGTGGATTTAGGCGAGCACTAGCGTAAACTAGTAGATGCTGAGACCCTGCCTAACCCATTCCACTAAGGTGCCAGGAAACGGGTATGGTGTTATTCTAGTGAGTACAGAGTCCCTGCCTAACCCGATCCACTAAAGTGCAAGGAAGCGGGTAATATTGGACATCAGACATGAGGCATCTACCCCATGCATGCACCAAGAACATCTGAGCACCGAGAAGCATGCTGCAGGGTCCTATATAGACAAAGCACCTCCCACAAGATAAAGGCGCTCCTGGCACAATCCACCAATTACCAGCAAGTTCGTCATCAATGACATCAGCCGCGACCAATCAGGAAGTGACACGTCATAGTCATATGATCTCGTGTCATCACTGACGTCAGCCGCAGCCAATCAGCAACCAGCATGTCACGGTCATGTGATCCTGTGTCATCGATGATGTCAGCCACGGCTAATCAGGAAGTGACACATCATAGTCATGTGATCTCGGATCACGGCCAATCGACGATTGCCAAGTGGCGAGCATGCTCAGAAGGAGCAAAAGGGAACGTAGAAGAAAAAGCCTGCTTGCAAGCTCGCACATGATCAGAAGCCCCACAACAGGACTTGATCTCAGCCGCAAGAGTCTCACCAATGACCCGTAACACCGCTTCGGTATGGGATGCGCAGGGCTGATGAAGCGGGGCAGCAGGATGGTATCCCCTTACAGGTAGGGGAGGTGTAGTCCCGGGGCCCAGGTGTACGGGGAAGAATGCTGAAGAGCGTGTTATGTAGGATTGGACCGGGTGGTAATGGTGTACTCACAGTTCCAGAGAAATTCACACAGAGTCCAATCGTAAACCAAATTGCCAGTGACCGGTAACCTCCGGCGGGTGTATTCGGGTCCCACACCCTGGTACAGCAAACAGGGGTCCCTTCCTCCTGCACTTAATGCTTGTGTCTTCAGTTTGACTACTCTGCTTGAAACGGGGAAGTCCACTCCCGGTGATTCTATGTGTTGGGAGCTGTGGCCCGCGAGAACTGACGCGTGGGATATTAGCAGGCAATTGCGGAGCCCTATCCCCCTCGTTGGGCTTCTGTCTTGCTCTCTGGGCTTGCTGGCTAATTGACAAGGGGCTTGAAGCAGTCCTCGCCCTAGGGTCCAGGCACCCCAACTGTGCCCGGCCTCCGGATTCCCGCTGTCGGCACCGGTGGGCTAAAACCCTGGCCTGGTCCACTTGAGGTCTCCTGTGACCGGATCTCTGCCTTCTGTGGCAATGTCTGCCGACTGCCACCTAGTCAGTAGTCTGGTGGTCCAGGGGCTCTAACCCCTGACTCCACTGTCACTCCACACTCCACTAACTTCCACTGTCCATACTGTTCTCCTTGTGTTTCCTCCCCTGACACCTCAGGACCCCTAGGTGGGCGTCACCATCCAGTTGGCCTCGCCCACTGGTGTGTCCCTATTGTCATGGGGGGTGACTAGGCTTTGCTGGCTGATGTTGTGTACCTGGGTGTGGGCTTTTGTTGGTATGCAAAGAAGGATGGAGTCCTGAACCTGGAAGATTTGTGCAGTCTCATTGACAACCTGGTTTTGCCAGGGTGTCACGTGTGTTTTTGATACTCATCTCAATCATGTGGTAAACTAAATGGCGTTTTTTGTATCATGTTAATAAAGATGTATATATTTTTTGGATTTTTGGTGTCTTTTTGATATATTTTGATGTACTAATATGCAGGTCTAATGTAGGTTAAATATGTTCAGTTAGATAGATATGCATTTATAGATATACAGTAATATGGATCTCTATTTCCGGTTATGGATTTATCTTCTCTTTTCAGAAAGAGAGTTTGACTGCAGTGTGATCCTCTGGGAATAACGGTATGTACTGTATACCTATCCTGCTCTTACTACCATTTAACTTTGATTTGTAGCCCCCTAGCGCTTACTATAGCCATTTCACAGCCCAGAACTTTTCATTCTCATTGACTTGTATGGGGTTTGTTGTCCAAGGTCAAGTTCAGCTGCCAAACTGATTTTTTTTTAGTCTGTGCTGGTTCAGTGAACTTGAATATCCACGGGTTCGCTCATCACTAATTACGATGTCTGTACAGCGCTGTGGAATGTGTTCGAGCTATATAAGTAAGCATAAAAAAATATATAAACACAGCAATGTTACAAATTCCTCTGCAAAATGTGTTAGGTTATGTGTTAAATATTTCCTATGGTTTTTTTTAGTCCATACTGATTTGACAAACCTGAATATTCACGTGTTCGCTCATCACTAATTACGATGTCTGTACAGCACTGTGGAATGTGTTGGAGCTATATAAGCAAACATTAAAAAATAAAATAAATACAGCAATATCTCAAATTCCAGAGCAAAATTGTGTTAGGTTATATGTTAAGTGTTTCCTATGTTTTTTTCTGGGCAGTTTTGTCACAAAAACTGAAGAATTTCTTAGTACCAGTAATGTAAGGGGTTGGTTATCTTCTCATGCCAGTATGAGGAGACTTAAACGTTTTGCAATGCTCCTCTGGGAAATTAAATATGCAAATTGCCTCTTCAAAGAGGAAGAGGACTTGAACTCTAGTGCCACCTATTGGAAGTAGCAATCCTAAAAGTCATTTAAGGATGACCTATCACCAGATTTGTCACCACCAGTAGGCTGTTATATACAGCATTCTAGAATACTGTATACAAGTGTGACGCCCTAGCAAAACCAGGTAGTCACACAAGAGGCCCCTGCATAACACCATCCCTCACAGGGTTACACACAGCCGACCTGAAACCCTAGCCACCCCCCTCAGGGCAAGACAGACCCACCAGTGGGCGGGACCAAGCGGTTAGGAAACGCCCACTTAGGGGTCTAGACAGGCTGGGGCGGGAAAGCAGATAGATAAAGTCTAAAGTTCAGCGGGCACGGCTCCTCAGGTACACAACAAGCCGGGAGTGGACTCCCGTGTTCCATACCAGGAAGTCCAACACAAGCAAACACAGTGCAGAGGGAAAAGACGGAGACCACCAGACCAGGGGACCAGAGTACAACCGGCCGCGGCGGCCGGCCACCGGCACCTTGGTTTAATAAAAGACTCGTGTGATTTATTCAACTGTGAGTAACCAAACATCCCCTGGTACGTCCGGGTGTGCAGGCCCCTGTTGTCGCCATCCCCAGCACAGAGCCACTGGGCCCCGGGGCAACCATACCTACCCATGGAGGGGTTAACATCCAGCTGCCATTACATCTCCCACGGGGTGTCCCACAACAGCAGCGGTAGTGCCACCATTCACCACACACCGTGGGTGGTGTCACGAACTGAATACGACCAAGCCCGTACAACTACGTCCCCCTTTTCATTTGGCGTGTCCGCGTGACCCCCGAGTCCGGAGGATCCCTCGAGCCACACAGCAGGTCCGGATCTGAGCAGCCCGGCTGCTACAGGCATGGGGGCGGCACACAAGTGCCCAAGCCACTCTGTATAACATAAAAACAGTTGTTATTATACTCACCTGTAGGATAGTTGAGTCCGATTGGCATCATTAATCTCAGTCTGCTCCCATAAAGGTCAAAGAACACTCGCGCATGTGCTTTACAATACTTTGATCTGCTCTCAGCAAAGCAGAGAGAAGTGCGCATGCTCAAGAGCGTAATGGAGTACTCTGTGTGGAAGACATAGGATGAGTCATCCACATCCAGCAGGGATCACAATAAGATGAGGTGCCAAATCAGACCAGACTGCCCTACATGTGAGTATAATAAAAAGTGGGGGGTTTTGTTATGCAGCCCGGCCTAGGAACTTATATACTGTATTCTAGAATGCTGTATATTGGGACTCACTGGTGATGGCTACAGCTCGTAAGAGAATTACCTGGTGCCAGGCTCCATTTAATGAGCATGCCCAGATGACTTAGGATATAAGCAAAACCAGAATCTCAATGTGCAGTTACAGTTCACCTGTGTTTCACCTTTTCTAATGAATGGGGGGAAAAAACATCAAAACACAAGCAAAAAATGCATCAAATTCCCGCATGGTGTATTTTGCATGCCAAGATTTTAGTATTTGCAGCAAAAATGTCCACAGCAAATATTTAAAGGGGTGGTCTGACATACAAGGTATTTTTCAGCCTAAATCCCATCTATTTAATGCCATAATCTAAACTAGCTTCTAATAGATTTTAAATAAAAATTCCCTCTCTTTTTGGTAGCTGTCTACACTATCTAAATGCTTTTCTTATTTTATACTACTTCCTTTTTTGATGACGCTTCATTTGAAAATCCGAGTGTATGCTGGAATACTTAAATGAAGTGTCATCGGGGGCAGAGAAGGTGGTCACTGCCATTGCCTCTGCCCTCTCCCTGAAATGAAGCGTCACAGTGACACTCATATCATGGGCTTGGCTCTTCCCTTCTCTGTGGCTGTTCAATGTGCTTGTGCCGCCGCCACGTCAGCAGCAGCCGGGCTGCTCGGATCCGGATCCGCAGTGGCTCGAAGGTTTTCCGGACCCGGGGTTCGCGCGGACACTCGAATAAAAGAGGGCGGATTGCTGTGGATACTTCGTGATGCCACCCACAGTGTGTGGTAATATGGAGTACCACCACTGCTGTTGGGAAGCACCCGGGGGCGATGGAGTTGAAGCTATTTGTTTAACCTCTCCGTTGGTAGGGGTGGATGCCCCAAGGCTCAGTGTCCAAGACACGGGGAGTGATGTAGGCCGGAGGTGGCGCGCCGGGCCGGACCGGGGAATGTTGGTGTACTCACTGTTGAATAATTGCACACGTCTGTTGGTAAACCAGGGTGTCAGTGGCCGACTGCCACCTTCGGGTGTACTCAGGTCCCACACGTGGCTGGTGTACCGATGTCCCTATCTCCGGCACTCTGTAATTTTCTCAATTTGGGACAACTCCATATGAAATGGGGAAGTCCACTCCCGGTGCTGTTGTGAGTCGTGCCCGCGAAAACTGACCCTTGGGATCTCAGTGGGTGTTTGTGGATCCCCTATCCCTCGCAGTGGGTTGCCGTTTCACTCTATCTGGGCTAACACTTCTGGAACAACATCTGGAATCTTGCTCCCGGCCTTGTTAATTAGAGAAGGGGCTTGCAACCGTCTTCTAACTAGGGTCCAGGTAACCCCGCCTGTGCACGGTTTCTGGACAGGATCTTCGCTGTCGATACCTGAGGACTCCAACCCTGTCCTGGTCCACTTTTGATTTCCCATGACCGGACTCCCGTCGCCTTTGGACACGGTCCACTGCTTGCCACCTAGCCAGTAGACCAGGGCCACTACCCAGGCTACCCACCACTAGGCACAGCCTTGAACTCCACAGTCTGTCACTGTCACAGACTAGAACTTGAACTTGTACTTCAACTTCAACTACTGTGTTCTCGCCCCCGGATCCTCAAGACCCCTAGGTGGGCGCTCCCAATCCGCCTGGTCCTGCCCACTGTTGTGTCCTTCTTACCCTGAGGGGGGTGGCTAGGACTTTGTGGCAGTTAGGACCTGGTGTTGGATGGTGTTATATGGGGTGTAGTGCTTCTCTGTGACCACCTGGCGGTGCCAGGGCGTCACATTCCCTCTTGGTTGAATACAGCCCGTCCGCGGGCTGTCCGACCACTGACATTTATTTTTGTAAAAGAAACGGGAAAAATAGTAAAACATTGAAAACATTTCTTCCCTTTATGGGAGGCACATTTCCTTAATGTTGTAAAACATAAAACACATTACTTTCCCTGTTTCTTCACCCGCCACCCAAACAACCTGGTTCCTTGGTGCTACCGCTAAGAATAGTGGGCACCCCTTTTCCCCAGTCCACGGAGTTCTGGGTAACGCCTACATGGTCTGGGTAAAAAGTTCCTTACCCAGCAATCCATCTCAAGGGCAGCAAGTCCGGGGACCTCTGGCCTGAAGGTTAGCAACCGGTTTCAGTAGTGGCTGGGCCTCGGCCTACTCTACCGCAGGCCCTTCCTCCAATCTACCTCTCCAGAGGCCGTGCAGGTGAAGAACAACAAGAAGGTAAGTAGGGGTATTTACAAGACCCGAGAAAGTTTTTGGGTTGACCTCACCAGTCCTGAGGTCTTGGTCCATTTGTAAATGGAAAACGGGGTTAACTGTAACACAATCATGTTAGATACACAGTTGATTGGCATTTGCTCATATATACAACATACGGACACCCCTCACTACACTCTGGTCTCCCTGTACCTGAGTGGTGGCTGACCTAAGTTAGGGCGTGTGGACCTTCAGCCCTACGGGTTCGCCTAAGTTCAGCGGGATAGGGTGAGTTACGGGTCCCTCACCCCTAAGGTCGAGCACAGCTGGTAGGGACCTACGGGGGCATGGTGTAGGTGTTGGTGCATCCCTGAGTGCAGGTGTTGGTGCGGTGTCAAGGGAGAAATTAAGGTGAAGATAGCTAATGGTATCTTCGTTCAGGAAAGCAGAGGCTGGTGCCGTATTAGCTATATGCACAGATATTATGAAACTCAATAATCAATGTACACAAAGCATGTTCTCTGATTGAGCTCAGGCTTGTGTCTGAGCTTGTGTATTCTATTGTTCAAGCATTAAACACATCACTTCAGCCTTGAAACATATTTACAAAAACTTCTCCATTTGCTCACACACACTGATAAAGAATAATTAGGGGGGGAGTGCATTGGGAGAATGCATGAGATCATACATCATTCCAGATGGTACATTCCTCTCACACTTTGAAGTCGGTAAGCGACGATGAGATTTGGTAGGAGTGATGCATGGGAGTATGGGATCACCCGCCTCATCTTACAAATATTACATTCCTTCTCCTGTGAATTTTACTGATAAGGCTTCCAATTAACTTAATGAATATCTCCCTAGTTCATTTGTACCTTGGTTAACTCTTTCTTGAATGTATAGTTTAGAATCATATTATGGGTCTGTGCGATTGCTATATAGACACACAGATAAGTATGCAATGACATCAATATTTTGATTATTTACATACACAGATATTCTTATTATGTTTGAACAAACAATTTATAGCTTAGGCTACCTTCACAGGCCTCCCTTAATAAGATATCTGTGAATGTTGTCAACCTTAAATGTTAAATACTACACTACAGGCTTTAACTCCCCCCTTAAGTACTTATTTTATTTATTAAAAATAACTTTATGATTTATAGGGGCTATTAGAATTGACGTTATTATTTTCATTAGGGCACATTATCCTGACCAAGGTAGATTGAATTATCTTATCTATCCTCCCACTGTCCTCCATATCGTCCCTCCACGACACAGACAGTGCCACCACTTTCTACAACACCACCCTCACATCAGCTATTGATTCAGTCGCTCCTCTTGTGCATGGCAGAGTGAGACGAATCAATAGACAGCCCTGGCACAACAGCCTCACTAAAAAACTGCGGCAAAGGTCTAGGGCTGCAGAGCGGCGGTGGAAGAAAACGCACTCCCAGGAAGACTTCACCACATTCAAAAATGCAATTCACACATTTCGTTCAGTCCTCACCTCCACTAAACACGATTACTTCAGAAACCTCATATCCTCTCTAACACACAACCCCAAACAGTTATTCAACACTTTCAACTCCCTCCTTCGCCCACCACTGCCCCCTCCAATCTCCCTCATTTCTGCAGAAGACTTTGCCACCTATTTCCAAGAAAAAATCGACCTAATAAGGCAAGTCTTCTCTGCTCAGCCACCACAACCCCTTCATGTAGCTGACCACTGCCCCTCCCCCATAAACTTCCTCCCCACCATCACCGAAGGAGAGCTTGCACGTCTGCTCTCAAAAGCGCACCTCACCACCTGCGCACTTGACCCCATGCCATCCCACCTCCTTCCCAACCTCACCACCATCCTTATTCCAGCTTTAACCCATCTCTTCAACCTATCTTTAACGACTGGAACCTTCCCCTCTGCCTTTAAACATGCAACAGTCACACCTATCCTAAAGAAACCTTCCCTCGATCCAACCTCTACTACCAGCTACCGCCCCATATCACTACTCCCACTTGCCTCAAAACTCCTGGAACAGCATGTCCATGCTGAACTTTCCTCCCACCTCTCCTCTAATGCTCTCTTTGACAACCTACAGTCCGGCTTCCGTCCACATCACTCCACCGAAACTGCCCTGACTAAAATCACAAATGACTTGCTTACTGCCAAAGCGAACAAGCACTTCTCTATACTCCTACTCCTAGACCTGTCCTCAGCCTTCGATACCGTTGACCACTCCCTCCTATTACAGACCCTCTCTTCCCTTGGTGTCAGAGATCTTGCCCTCTCTTGGATCTCTTCATACCTCTCAAATCGCACTTTTAGTGTCTCCCACTCCCACACAACCTCTTCATCCCACCATCTCTCTGTTGGCGTCCCTCAAGGCTCTGTCCTAGGACCCCTACTTTTCTCTATCTACACATTTGGCCTGGGACAACTCATAAAGTCCCATGGCTTCCAATACCACCTATATGCCGACGACACCCAGATCTACCTCTCTGGCCCAGATGCCACATCTCTGCTGTCCAAAATCCCGAAATGTCTATCTGCTATATCCTCCTTCTTCTCCTCTCGCTTCCTAAAGCTCAATGTGGCCAAAACTGAACTAATCATCTTTCCTCCGTCTCACCTACACTCTCCACCTAATCTATCTATTACAATAAATAACACCACGCTCTCGCCAGTACCCAAAGTTCGCTGCCTCGGAGTGACCTTTGACTCTGCCTTATCCTTCATACCACACATCCAATCCCTCACCACCTCCTGCCGTCTTCAACTCAAAAATATTTCCAGAATCCGCCCTTTCCTCAATTTGCAATCAACTAAAATGCTAGTGCATGCCCTCATAATCTCCCGCCTCGACTACTGTAACATCCTCCTCTGTGGCCTCCCTGCCAACACGCTTGCCCCTCTCCAGTCCATCCTTAACTCTGCTGCCCGACTTATCCACCTCTCTCCTCAATACCACCCCGCTTCTCCTCTCTGCATGTCCCTCCACTGGCTTCCAATCTTCCACCGTATCCAATTCAAACTTCTAACACTGACCTACAAAGCTGTGCATAATCTTTCCCCTCCGTACATCTCCGAACTACTCTCCCACTACACTCCAACACGTCACCTCCGGTCCTCCCAAGATCTCCTCCTCTCCTCCTCTCTCATTCGCTCCTCACACAACCGACTCCAAGACTTCTCCCGAGCATCCCCAGTCTCCTGGAACTCGCTGCCTCAACACGTCAGACTATCCCCTACCCTTGCAAACTTCAAACGGAACCTGAAAACGCACCTGTTCCGAAATGCCTACAATCTACAATGAACTCGCTGCCGCCCGACCACCGTGCGGAGCTGCCGCCCGACCACCGTGCGGAGCTGCCGCCCGACCACCGTGCGGAGCTGCCGCCTGACCACCGTGCGGAGCTGCCGCCCGACCACCGTGCGGAGCTGCCGCCCGACCACCGTGCGGAGCTGCCGCCCGACCACCGTGCGGAGCTGCCGCCTGACCTACACCCCACCTATTGTCTGCTCCCCATAATCCTATAGAATGTAAGCCCGCAAGGGTAGGGCCCTCTTCCCTCTGTACTAGTCTGTCTACTGTAACTTGTATACGTATTTTGTATGTAACCCCCTTCTCATGTACAGCACCATGGAATTAATGGTGCTCTATAAATAAATAATAATAATAATAATAATAATCTTGAAATCAGCACATAACCAAAAAAAACATTTGCTACAGATTGTCTATGGTTCTTATTCCCAGAAATGAAACAAAAAGGAGGATGCTTGGTCAGTGCTAGTCCACTTAGGGCCACCTCGTGAACCTGGATGATCTGTTCTTGATAAAAAAAAACAAACTTAGAGAAACCTTCTGGGGTAATGGGCAAAAAAGCAGCTTCTTTCTGCTTCAGTTGTTTTGGGTCTATTGGTTTCTGAGATGTGACATTAACTCGCGCGTCACGGCCAGTGCTCAGCAGACTAGGCCGGGGAGACATCAGCCTGATGGGATGGGCTCTTCCAAAACTTTTCATGAAATTAGAGAGTCCATAGCTAGCGTTTTTTATTAAGGAAAATCACTGAATATGTTCATATATAAGTTTGTAGGAGACAAAAACATGTATAAATTGTTAGGTTACATTAACTAAACCACATTTTTGTGTTTGTGAAATGGCTGAATTAAGTATTTTAGATTACTCAATTCGTATCCTCAACAGTCCCCTGTTAGACTTACTTCTGCCATTTCCAAATACTAAGGGTACCGTGTTCCCTTAGGAAAGAGGAAGAAAGATTTACTGGGAAAAACATGCCTGACTGAACGTTAAGACATGGGTGGATTGGGGAAAGGTTTTCTTCACCGGTTTGAGACCAAGGACTCCTAGGCGAGTCCTCATTCTTTGTAGTTGGACTATTCCATGTCTCAAGGCTCTCTAAGTCCTCTCTTCTAACTGTTTTGGCAGTGATGGTCTGAGACTGTACAGGTCTTTTTGAAAAGGATAAATATGATCAGAACGCTCAGTGCAGCTCTGGTGGATCGACCCTTTAGCAATACAAGGCGGGAATCCATGCTGTCCTGCCGTTGAGGTTTATTGAAATTTCTGTGGTTGGGAGAAGCTGGATCAACTCATCTAATCATGACTCATGGCTCTTTCTTGCTTGTCCTTTTAGGATTAATCAGTCAGATCTAGACTTTATCTTCAGCATACCTAGCTCATTTGAAAACGGGAAAGATCTACATTCTACATACACATTTTGACTATCTTACCTACTACTGCTCCACCGATCTAGAGAGGCATTAATACGTCACTTTCACCTGTGCCGATAGGAGGGGAGGAAGTGGTTCAAATTTAGACTACCTCATGTTATGTAAACAGTAGCATATTTAGTGCAGAATCGACCAGCATCTTGTTCCATCTATAAAAACAAAAACTAAAAGAAATATGCATTAGATCATTCTTATAACAGACATATTTAATAGTAGTCCAATAAACATGACCTAACTGTTGCAAAAGAAAGGCCAGCTTTAAATCCTATTCAATATGTCTGCTGTGCCTTCTACTGCTGGAAAATATAATAGATATCTTCTTCCCCCCCTTTATTTTTTGTTTTTATATACCAATTTGGCAAAATTTATAGATTTATAACAGCAGACAATATAATTAAACAACCAATAAATATAACTTATGCACTACTGGGAAATTTTGAAACCTTACAATAGACAACACGATTCGTATATATTCTGTATGTATAAAACAAAGGAAAATGAATTAATAAAATATTGGCAGTCTGTATGCAAAAACACAAAACAAAAATATAACCATAAAAACAAAAAAAAAATAGTTTGCATATTTCAAAAATTTAAATTTTCCCTGCAAAATTAATTTAATTATTTAGGTATTAGCAGGATACTATTAATAATCTCCTGTGAAATTGTGAACTCTAAGGGTTAAACAAAACCCACCCTACCAGACGAGAAAAGCACTTATCAGTAAAAAGTGAAAAACATGCAGTCCTGCAAATCTCTACTGAAACCATTTTTTTGTTCTCTGCTTCAGCAGTGTTTTTTTCTTTTTCTCTCCACAACTTGTGATAAGCTACAGTCTGCTGCAGCTTACAATGAGTACACCCTCCCACACATCCCTGCGGGCTTATGTAGGCCCCCACCTCTCCTTCAGGTGCGCGGTGTCAGAATGGCTGGTGGGGAAAAAAAACAACATTACAGATAAAGGAAAGCCCATGGACAGAACTTTTATTATAGTCACAGAAAATAACTTTCACTACAGAAACATATATTACAGAAGCTTTAACATGGATGGGGTGGAATGGAAGGCATTATTAGGACGGGTGGCTTGGGACTGGAAAATACTGCAGCAAGGGGGCAAGCAGTCTGGGGTCCCCTCTGTGTCATTAGGGAAGGTTGGGGCTGACTCGTGGGTGCAGCCCGGACTGTGTGGCGGTATCTTGGGAGATCTCCTGGGGCTGATTTAAAGGGATACTGTGACATTCTGGGAAAACGCACACCTGGCTTAAGGTAGATCATTACTGGATCATTACTGGATCAACAGGGAATTTACCCACATTATTAGGCCCCTTTGACCATAATGGTCTACATCAAATTCATCAGCACATGGCATAGAGCAGCGGCGCTGGAAGAAAACGCACTCCCAGGAAGACTTCACCACATTCAAAAATGCAATTCACACATTTCGCTTGGCCCTTACCTCGGCTAAACAGAATTACTTCAAAAACCTCATATCCTCTTTAACACACAACCCCAAACAGCTATTTAACACTTTTACCTCCCTCCTTCGCCCACCGCTGCCCCCTCCAACCTCCCTCATCTCCGCAGAAGAATTTGCCACATATTTCAAAGAAAAGATCGACCAAACCAGACAAGTCTTTTCTGCTGAACCACCACAACCCCTTTATATAACAGACCACTGCCCCTCCCCCATAAACTTCCTCCCCACTATCACCGAAGGAGAGCTTGCACATCTTCTCTCAAAAGCGCACCTCACAACATGCGCACTTGACCCCATCCCATCCCACCTCCTCCCCAACCTCACCACTATCCTTATTCCCGCCTTATCCCATCTCTTCAACCTATCTCTAACAACTGGTACCTTCCCTTCTGCCTTTAAGCATGCAACAGTCACACCTATCCTAAAGAAACCTTCCCTCGACCCAACCTCTACTACCAGCTACCGACCCATATCGCTACTCCCACTTGCCTCAAAACTCCTGGAACAGCATGTCCATGCTGAACTTTCCTCCCACCTCTCCTCTAACTCTCTCTTTGACAACCTACAGTCCGGCTTCCGTCCACATCATTCCACTGAAACTGCCCTGACTAAAATCACAAATGACTTACTTACCGCCAAAGCTAACAACCACTTCTCTGTACTCCTACTTCTAGACCTATCCTCAGCCTTTGACACTGTTGACCACTCCCTGCTACTACAGATCCTCTCTTCCCTTGGTGTCAGAGACCTCGCTCTCTCTTGGATCTCTTCATACCTCTCCAACCGCACTTTTAGTGTCTCCCATTCCCACACAACCTCTTCATCCCGTTCTCTCTCTGTTGGTGTCCCTCAAGGCTCTGTCCTGGGACCCTTACTTTTTTCTATCTATACATTTGGCCTGGGACAACTCATAAAGTCCCATGGCTTCCAGTACCACCTATATGCTGATGACACTCAGATCTACCTCTCTGGTCCAGATGTCACATCTCTGCTGTCCAGAATCCCAGAGTGCCTATCTGCTATATCTTCCTTCTTTTCCTCTCGCTTCCTAAAGCTCAATATGGCCAAAACTGAACTGATCATCTTTCCTCCATCTCCCCTGCACTCTCCACCTGATCTATCCATTACAATTAATAACATCACGCTCTCCCCAGCACCCAAAGTTCGGTGCCTCGGAGTGACCTTTGACTCTGCCCTGTCCTTCATACCGCACATCCAATCCCTCACCACCTCCTGCCGTTTTCAACTCAAAAATATCTCCAGAATCCGCCCTTTTCTCAATCCCCAATCTACAAAAATTCTAGTGCACGCCCTCATAATCTCCCGCATCGACTACTGCAACATCCTCCTCTGTGGTCTCCCTGCTAACACACTTGCCCCTCTCCAGTCCATCCTTAACTCTGCTGCCCGACTGATCCACCTCTCTCCTCAATACCACCCCGCGTCTCCTCTCTGCAAGTCCCTCCACTGGCTCCCAATCTTCCACCGTATCCAATTCAAATTACTAACACTGACCTACAAAGCTATCCATAATCTGTCTCCTCCATATATCTCTGAACTAATCTCTCGCTACACTCCAAAACGTAACCTCCGGTCCTCCCAAGATCTCCTTCTATCCTCCTCTCTCATTCGCTCCTCATGCAACCGACTCCAAGACTTCTCCCGAGCATCCCCAGTCTCCTGGAACTCACTGCCTCAACACGTCAGACTATCTACTACACTCGCAAGCTTCAAACGGAACCTAAAGACTCATCTGTTCAGAAATGCCTATAACCTTCAATGACCTCACTGCTTCACCACCGTGCGGAGCTGCCGCCCCACCACCGTGCGGAGCTGCCGCCCCACCACCGTGCGGAGCTGCCGCCCCACCACCGTGCGGAGCTGCCGCCCCACCACCGTGCGGAGCTGCCGCCCCACCACCGTGCGGAGCTGCCGCCCCACCACCGTGCGGAGCTGCCGCCCCACCACCGTGCGGAGCTGCCGCCCCACCACCGTGCGGAGCTGCCGCCCCACCACCGTGCGGAGCTGCCGCCCCACCACCGTGCGGAGCTGCCGCCCCACCACCGTGCGGAGCTGCCGCCCCACCTACACCCCACCTACTGTCTCCTCCCCAAAATCCTTTAGGATGTAAGCCCGCAAGGGCAGGGCCCTCTTCCCCCTGTGCTAGTCTGTCTATTGTAACGTGTACATGTATTCTGTATGTAACCCCCTCATGTACAGCACCATGGAATCAATGGTGCTCTATAAATAAACAATAATAATAATAATAATAATAATAGAGAGCATCACAGTGAGAAGTGCCCGTAGGAGACAAGTCTCCTCATATCCTTCTGGTGAAATTTAGTTGAACAAGGGTGAGAGTAATACCTCCTTCTCCATCATAATTTATGGCGGTCTTTAATTTATTTAACAAATCAAATTTTAGTACATTGACTGGACAGATTTTTTGACAACACAAACTGGTTGTAAATTACTGGGAAAGATCCTACCGGTAGAGGAATGGTCAGAGTATGCGTAGTGGGTAATCCATCTACGCCCACCAGGGTAAGGACGTCATTAGGAATGAGCAGCGTGTGATCAGGTGGTATATCAGATATTTTAACAATAGAATTAGCCGCCCTAGTGTCCACCATGAATTTAATAGGGGCCCCTGCAATATCTAAAGTTACAGATGTAGAAAACCCCTGGTTTGAACTGACCATCACGGTAGAATCTGGTTAACCACACCTTCATTGTGGATTTATGTGCTGCAGATTTTGGTCATAGCTTTGAGGGTACATAACCACAAATTGGGATTGTGGGATACGACACTCTCTCCGATAGTGACCGGGCTAGCCACAACACCAACAGCTCAGATATTGGCCTTGTTGGCCACATTGATTATTGTCAAAACGCTGATTGGATCTATTGTTGGACCGGTAGGGATTCACAATAGGGTTTGGTTGCTGTTGGATACGCTGTGGCTTTAAGGGCCAAAAACTGTCTCCCGCTTTTACCTTGGTGAGATTAACAAGGTCCTTCAGAGCAGCTAAATACAACTGGTGGGTCTGTAGCATTTCTCTATAAAATTGCATAGGGTTAATTTCGGGATCTGGCAGGCGGTGGATGAATGCCGCTGATTGGCTGGGGTTGAAGGGGACATATTTAGGTGAGGGCTGCTCCTCATTAGGTTTGGGGTAAGGCTCACTGTGTGTCCTAGAGAAAGAAGGGGGATCCAAGGCGAGGGGATTGGTGACTGAGGAGCGTGGCGTCAGACTGGATGGTGGGGGGAGATACGGCATTGCAGGTACAGGAGGGGCCAGGGGTATGGGTGTGGATAACAGCTCTTGAGTCTGCTCGGTTGTTCTCTGATGTAGAGGAGGCACATAGTAACCTCCTCCCGGAGTTATAACAGGGAGGAATGGGACAGGCTTATGGCCATGACTCAGATGTGGGCGGTGAGCTGTACAATTATTACAACCATCTCTCCAGTCTGTGTTTTGGCAGCCACATTGGTAACATGTGCAGCTAGCTGGATCGTATGGGGGTGGTTTCTCAATTGGTACTTCTGAATGAATAGAGGCAGGAGTGGGCGGGGTCAATATGGGGCTGTGGGGGGTGGCTCTACTAACTGTGAGGTGGATGCTGGTACAGAGGGAACTAAGGCTGGTGTGGGCAGTACAGAAAGAGTTAAGGGATTCTGGCCAGTGGGTGGGACTGCAGCATCTATGAGCAGCTCCGGGACAGGGGAAATAGAATGGGGATCAGGTTGTGGGGCAGCAACAAAACAACCTGCCGGAGGACCCTCAGATCCATCCTCAGACTTGGGTGATCTATAGTAAAACAGAACATCCCCTTGCTCATCTTCATCTTTGACCTCAATATATCCTTCTGATAGCAATGTCTGCGTTACTCTGCCAAACAACTTTTAATCAAGCAACAATCTCTTGTTACCTTCAGGCCTTTCAGTTTTCTGTCTGAACATTTTTGCTATCTTGGTGGTGTCCGGATTACACTAATTTATGACTATGCGGCGTGCGTTACAGTCCGCCCGGAACTTAAGGCCACACCTCTATACTAGCTGGCAACTCCTCAGCTATATAGTTGTGAGACAGGGAATATAGCTCAGCTGGGATCTTTGCTTTGGTCCAAGCGAGTGGCTATGGATTCACAGATGACAGCGGCAGACTGGCAGGTTCCAAACAGATACGGCCACTGCCGTGTTTATTGTGTACACTTATCCCTCAGTGTTACACATGCAAAAAACAGGAAAATAAACGTCTAAGGCCGTCTGGCCACTAACTAACAACAGAATGCTAACTACAAAATAAACCTATGTAACAAACAAAACAGTATTCTCTTACTGTGTGGGTTCCTCAGCACAGGCAGTGGAGGTATGGAGTCTCAGCCCCAACAGCCATGAGCCTGTACCTCTCCTCAGCAGCCTCTGTTCTGAATGCCTCCTGATTATTTCAGCTGATCCAGTGAGGAATCAAAATCCTGGATTGAATGTGGAGAAGGGAGCAACCAGTCCCACTGCCAGTCTTACTGATTACTCCAGGAAAAACCGAGCCCAAAATTACAATGAAATAAACAGGTTTCAGTAACTAATTTATTGCTGAGCCAGATATAACTTTCCCAACTTTTCACAGCCCATTTGCATGGGCGAACCGCTCCACAATCAATACATGGAGACATATGAAATGAACCGAGGGGAAACATACCTGTTCTCTAGTACTTTTTCCCTCGGCATCTCACATACTCCCCCCCTCTGTTCGAGCCCGTGGGGTCGGACACAATGACTTAGCAAGCAGTGCGTTCTAGACATTGCGTCTGCATTCCCATGCGCCATGCCTGCTCTGTGCTCCACTGAAAATTTAAAATTTTGTAACGCCAAGAACCAGCGTGTCACCCGCGCATTGCCCTCTTTTGCCTGGGACATTCATGTCAGGGGTGATTTGTCCGTCACTAGCCTAAATCGGCATCCTAGTAAATAATAGCGCAGGGTTTCCAGGGCCCACTTCACAGCTAAGGCTTCTCGCTCAACCACACTGTATTTTTGTTCTGCCTCCGTAAGTTTTCTGCTTAGATAGCCCACTGGGTGTTCCTCGCCGTTCACTTCTTGTGAAAACACCGCGCCGAGGCCAACACCAGAGGCATCTGTTTGAACAATAAACTCCCGTGTAAAGTTTGGAGTAACCAACACTGGTTGGTCACATAAAGCCTTTTTCAACCTTTGAAAGGCGTCCTCTGCTTCTGTGTTCCACTTTATTGAGACAGAGGTTGACCCCTTGGTAAGATTCGTGAGTGGGGCTGCGATGGTAGCAAAATTTTTGATGAACCGCCGGTAATAACCAACGATCTCCAAAAAGCCTCTGACCTGTCTTTTGGTGACCGGTTGTGGCCAATTCTGAATGGCGTCCACTTTGTTTGCCTGAGGTTTTATAACTCCTCTACCAATGATGTATCCCAGATAGCGAGCTTCTTCCAACCCCAATGTACACTTCTTGGGATTGGCAGTCAAGCCGGCAGTCCTTAGAGAGTCCAAGACAGCTTGCACCTTTGGCAAATGAGTTTCCCAGTTATCACTAAAGATAATGATATCGTCCAAATATGCGGATGCATACTGGACACGGGGCTTTAGGACAATATCCATTAGTTGTTGGAAGGTGACTGGGGCTCCATGCAAACCAAATGGCATATCCCGGTACTGGAACAGTCCCTGTGGCGTAACAAAGGCAGTTTTCTCTTTGGCAGAGTCAGTGAGGGGAATCTGCCAATAACCTTTTGTTAAGTCAATAGTGGATATGTATCTGGCGGAACCTAATCTCTCTATAAGTTCATCAACTCTTGGCATGGGGTAAGCATCGAATTTCGATGCCTCATTCAACTTGCGAAAATCATTACAGAACCAGATAGTCCCATCAGGCTTTGGCACCAGCACGATAGGACTAGCCCACTCACTCCGGGACTCCTCAATAACCCCGAGCGCCAGCATTTTCTCTACTTCCCGGGCAATGGCTTGTCTCCGAGCCTCAGGAATTCGATACAGTTTTAACCGCACACGTGTCTGAGGGTCGGTGACAATGTCATGTTTAATTAGGTGAGTATGGCCAGGTAGTTCTGAAAAAATATCTGCATTTCTCTGTACAAACTCCTTGGTTTCTTGTATTTGGGTCATGGATAGCGTGTCTGCAATACCCACCTCTGGTGGTACTATCTGGGGGTCACTTACCTCAGATGTTGGTGCCACTTGAGGCCCACTATCAAGGGTAGTTTCCACTACCAGACTCTCCATCTCTTGCCAGGACTTAAGCAAGTTTACGTGGTAGATTTGTTGGGGTTTTCTCTTGTCTGGTTGGTGTACCTTATAATTCACTTCACCTATTCTTTCCAGAACCTCGTATGGCCCCTGCCATTTTGCAAGAAATGTATTTTCTACAGTAGGTACCAAGACTATCACTCGATCCCCGGGTTGAAAAACTCGTGTTATAGCCGCCCGGTTGTACACCCTGCTTTGGGCGCGTTGTGCGCGCTCCAAACATTCTTTGACTATTGGCATAACTGCCGCAATTCTGTCCTGCATAAGTGTTATATGTTCAACTACACTGCGGTAAGGAGTAGAGTTGAGCGCGGTTCTAGGTTCGTGGTTCTCCAGTTCGCGGCTCGAGTGATTTTGGCGCCTGTTCTAGATCGAACTAGAACTCGAGCTTTTTGCAAAAGCTCGATAGTTCTAGATACGTTCGAGAACGGTTCTAGCAGCAAAAAAACAGCTAACTACTAGCTGGCTTTCCGCTGTATTAGTGTAAGTCACACTATTATGACATTTCAGTGTATAGTGTGCGGGAACAGCGCCTTCAGATCACTGCTGTTTGTATAATGGCGATCGCCATTTTTTTTTTTCCTTGTCTTCCTTCCCTAAGCGCGCGCGTGTAGTGGGGAGGGCCAGCATGTCAGTCAATCCCAGACACACACACAGCTAAATGGACTTTTAGCCAGAGAAGCAACGGTATGTGTGATAGGATGTCCATGTCACATGTCCCTGCATTATAAAACCGGACATTTTCCTCCAGCACGCCATTATCTGCCTTCTGCGTCCTTGGTGTCAGACATCACTGGCGCAGCTCCGTCCTGAGTCCTATCGCCGATACAGCTGTATGCGCTCCATACACAGCGCTGGACAGCTTAGGGAGAGCACTTTCTATCAGTCCTTTTAAGGGCTCGTACCGGCAGGGTCAGAGCCATAGGTGACAGGTCCTGGAAACAGAGACAGCGTCTGTGTAGCTAAGGTCAGGGATTTCCTCGCTGCATTTCCCCATTAGGAGGGAATAGAAAGGCAGGCTTCCATTCCTCTACCCAGAGCCCCACAACCCTGGCACTGTACCCTCCTGTCCTCTGCACACTCCAACTCATTATAACTAAGCCATTATACTAGCAAACACTGAGTGTACCTAGTGTCATCGTAAACGTGGCTATTGGACTTCTGTATAGTCCCAGTAGTGCACAGATATTTGCAGCACGTCTGCCTGCATTGCACACTCAAACTCAATATAACTAAGCCATTATACTAGCAAACACTGAGTGTACCTAGTGGCATCCTAAACGTGGCTATTGGACTTCTGTATAGTCCCAGTAGTGCACAGATATTTGCAGCACGTCTGCCTGCATTGCACACAAACTGATAGTTACTAAGCCATTATACTAGCAAACACTCAGTGAACCTAGTGGCATCCTAAACGTGGCTGTTGGACTTCTGTATCGTCCCACTAGTGCAAAGATATTTGCAGCACGTCTGCCTGCATTGCACACTCAAACTCATTGTTACTAAGCCATTATACTAGCAAACACTGAGTGTACCTAGTGGCATCCTAAACATGGCTATTGGACTTCTATATAGTCCCAGTAGTGCACAGATATTTGCAGCACGTCTGCCTGCATTGCACACTCAAACTCATTATAACTAAGCCATTATACTAGCAAACACTCAGTGAACTTAGTGGCATCCTAAACGTGGCTATTGGACTTCTGTATAGTCCCAGTAGTGCACAGATATTTGCAGCACGTCTGCCTGCATTGCACACTCAAACTCATTGTTACTAAGCCATTATACTAGCAAACACTCAGTGAACTTAGTGGCATCCTAAACGTGGCTATTGGACTTCTGAATCGTCCCACTAGTGCAAAGATATTTGCAGCACGTCTGCCTGCATAGCACACTGAAACTGATAGTTACTAAGCCATTATACTAGCAAACACTCAGTGAACCTAGTGGCATCCTAAACGTGGCTGTTGGACTTCTGTATCGTCCCACTAGTGCAAAGATATTTGCAGCACGTCTGCCTGCATTGCACACTCAAACTCATTGTTACTAAGCCATTATACTAGCAAACACTCAGTGAACCTAGTGACATCCTAAACGTGGCTATTGGACTTCTGTATAGTCCCACTAGTGCAAAGATATTTGCAGCACGTCTGCCTGCATTGCACACTCAAACTCATTATAACTAAGCCATTATACTAGCAAACACTGAGTGTACCTAGTGGCATCCTAAACGTGGCTATTGGACTTCTGTATAGTCCCAGTAGTGCACAGATATTTGCAGCACGTCTGCCTGCATTGCACACTCAAACTCATTGTTACTAAGCCATTATACTAGCAAACACTCAGTGAACTTAGTGGCATCCTAAACGTGGCTATTGGACTTCTGTATAGTCCCACTAGTGCAAAGATATTTGCAGCACGTCTGCCTGCATTGCACACTCAAACTCATTGTTACTAAGCCATTATACTAGCAAACACTCAGTGAACTTAGTGGCATCCTAAACGTGGCTGTTGGACTTCTGTATAGTCCCAGTAGTGCACAGATATTTGCAGCACGTCTGCCTGCATTGCACACTCAAACTCATTGTTACTAAGCCATTATACTAGCAAACACTCAGTGAACCTAGTGGCATCCTAAACGTGGCTGTTGGAGTTCAATTAGTGCCCCACTGGTGCCAAGCTATTTCTATCACCTGTGCAGGACACCCTCCTGCTCTGTTTTTAATAAGCTATAATGATAGCAAAAAATACTGCAACTTATTGGCATACAAAAAATGGCTGTTGGACTCCTATATTGTGCCACTTGTGCCAAGCAATCTCAAGCACTTCTGCATTCTACCCTCATGCACATTTTGCTATGCTAATTTTATAGCAAACTCAGGGAATTTCTTGCTGCATTTGATCATTAGGAGGGATAGAAAGTGAGGCTTCTTTTACTGTCCTGGTACCCACAGAACACGGCCACTGTACCCATCTGTCCACTTTTGCCACGCTATTTAATTTGCCCAAAGAGCTGACTCTTTTTCTGCCATCCTAAAATTGTCTGGAATACTAAGTTAGTGTTCCTTTGCTGCCAAGCAAGGTACAACACATAGTATCATAGTATCATAGTTTTTAAGGTTGAAGGGAGACTCTAAGTCCATCTAGTTCAACCCGTAGCCTAACATGTTGATCCAGAGGAAGGCAAAAAAACCCCCAATGTGGCAAACAAGTTCCAATGGGGAAAAATTTCCTTCCTGACTCCACATCCGGCAATCAGACTAGTTCCCTGGATCAATACCCTGTCATAAAATCTAATATACATAACTGGTAATATTAAATTTTTCAAGAAAGGCATCCAGGCTCTGCTTAAATGTTAGTAGTGAATCACTCATTACAACATCATGCGGCAGAGAGTTCCATAGTCTCACTGCTCGTAGAGTAAAGAATCCTCGTCTGTGATTATGATTAAACCTTCTTTCCTCAAGACGTAGCGGATGCCCCCGTGTTCCAGTCGCAGGCCTAGGTGTAAAAAGATCTTTGGAAAGGTTTCTGTACTGTCCCCTCATATATTTATACATTGTGATTAGATCCCCCCTAAGCCTTCGTTTTTCCAAACTAAATAACCCCAAGTTTAATAACCTGTCTTGGTATTGCAGCTAACCCATTCCTCTAATAATCTTGGTCGCTCTTCTCTGCACCCTCTCCAGTTCAGCTATGTCCTTCTTATATATCGGTGACCAGAATTGTACACAGTATTCTAAGTGCGGTCGCACTAGTGACTTGTACAGAGGTAGAACTATATTTTTTCATGAACACTTATACCTCTTTTAATACATCCCATTATTTTATTAGCCCTGGCAGAAGCTGCCTGACACTGTCCACTAAAGTGAAGTTTACCATCCACCCATACACCCAAGTCTTTTTCTGTGTCTGTTTTACCCAGTGTTCTACAATTAAGTACATAATCATAAATGTTATTTCCTCTACCCAAGTGCATGACCTTACATTTATCTACATTAAACTTCAATTGCCACTTCTCAGCCCAATCCTCCAATTTACATAAATCTCCCTGTAATATAAAATTATCCTCCTCTGTATTGATTACCCTGCAGAGTTTAGTATCATCTGCAAATATTGAAATTCTACTCCGCATGCCCCCAACAAGGTCATTTATAAATATGTTGAAAAGAAGCGGGCCCAATACTGACCCCTGTGGTACCCCACTATGAACTGAGACCCAGTCCGAGTACGTACCATTAATAACCACCCTTTGTTTCCTATCACTGAGCCAGTTTTTAACCCAGTTACACATATTTTCCCCTATCCCCATTATTCTCATTTTATGTACCAACCTTTTGTGTGGCACCGTATCAAAAACTTTTGAAAAGTCCATATACACAACATCCACTGCATTTCCCTGGTCCAGACTTGAACTTACCTCTTCATAGAAGCTGATCAAATTTGTTTGACAGGATCGATCCCTCATAAACCCATGTTGATACTCTGTCATAAGGTTATTTTTCTTGAGATACTCCAGTATAGCATCTCTCAAGAAACCCTCAAGGATTTTACCAACCGTAGAGGTTAAACTTACCGGCCTATAATTTCCCGGCTCAGTTTTTGTCCCCTTTTTGAATATTGGCACCACATTTGCTATGCGCCAGTCCTGCGGTACCGACCCTGTTATTAAGGAATCTGAGAAGATTAAAAATAATGGTCTATCTATCACAGAACTCAATTCCTGTAGTACTCTGGGGTGTATGCCATCCGGGCCCGGAAATTTGTCAACTTTAGTGATTTCGAGGCGGCGGCGTACTTCCTGCTGGGTTAAGCAGGTAATATTCAAGGGTGAATTTATGGTATCACTGGTAATGTCATCTGCCATGGCATTTTCTTGTATAAAAACCGTAGAAAAAAAGTCATTCAGCAGGTTGGCTTTACCCTCATCCCCTTCCACCATTTCACCAAGACTATTTTTAAGGGGGCCAACACTATCGCTTTTCAGTTTTTTACTGTTTATGTAGTTAAAGAATATTTTAGGATTATTTTTACTTTCTCTCGCAATGAGTCTCTCTGTCTCAAACTTAGCTAACTTAATTTGCTTTTTACATATTTTATTTAATTTTCTATAATTATATAATGCCTCATCACTACCTACCCTCTTTAATTCTTTTAAGGCTTTCTGTTTTTCTTTTATTGCTTCCCTTACAGCTCTATTTAGCCATAGGGGTTTCCTCCTATTTCTAGCATGTTTGTTCCCATAGGGTATATTTTCTGCACATGCCCTATTCAGGATGCTCATAAAAGTCTCCCATATGCTTTGTGTACTTTTATTACTTAGTACATCATCCCAGTTTATTGCACTAAGATCATCTCTCAACCGTTTAAAATTTGCTTTCCTGAAGTTTAGTGTCCTTGTAGCCCCTCTACTAGACATCTTACTAAAGAATACATGAAAACTTATTATTTTGTGATCACTATTCCCCAAGTAACCCCCAACTTGTATATTTGATATGCGGTCTGGCCTATTGGTTAGTACAAGGTCTAGTAGTGCTCCCCCTCTTGTGGGGTCCTGTACCATTTGTGAAAGGTAATTATCTTTCATTGTTATCAAAAATCTATTTCCTTTGCTGGAACTGCAAGTTTCTGTTCCCCAATTTATATCAGGATAGTTAAAGTCCCCCATAATAATTACCTCTCCGAGACTCGCTGCTTTATCAATTTGCTTTATGAGGAGATTCTCTACCTCTTCCATAATATTCGGCGTCTTATAACACACCCCTATCAGTATTTTATTATTCATTCCCCCCCCCCTTATCTCCACCCATAGGGACTCTACATTCTCAGTGCCCTCACATATGTTGTCACGCAGGATGGGTTTTAAGGATGATTTTACATATAGACACACACCTCCCCCTCGCTTATTTGTACGGTCATTCCTGAATAGGCTATAACCCTGTAAATTAACAGCCCAGTCATAGCTCTCATCCAGCCATGTCTCTGATATCCCCACTATATCTTAATTTTCTTCCAACAATATTAATTCTAATTCCTCCACCTTATTTGTGAGGCTTCGGGCATTAGTGTACATGCACGTTACGTATGACTCTGTACCTGTATTCCTGCTTACTGTATTAACTGTCCTAACCCTTCCCCCCGTACCACCCCCAATTTCATTACTTGTACCCTGGTCACTATCTGCACTACATTCCCCTTCTATAAAGTGAATACCCTCACCCCCCATTCCTAGTTTAAACACTCCTCCAACCTTCTAGCCATTTTCTGCCCCAGCAGAGCTGCACCTTCCCCATTAAGATGCAGCCCATCCCTAACATAGAATCTGTAGCCAACTGAAAAGTCGGCCCAATTCTCCAGGAACCCAAAACCCTCTTTCCTACACCAATTCCTGAGCCACCTGTTAACCTCCCTGATCTCTCTTTGCCTCTCTGGTGTGGCTTGTGGCACAGGTAGTATTTCCGAAAATACCACCTTTGAGGTCCATGCTTTAAGCTTACAACCTAATTTCCTGAAATCATCTTTAAGGACCTTCCACCTACCTCTAACTTTGTCATTTGTGCCAATGTGTACAATGACCGCTGGGTCCTCCCCAGCCCCTCCCAGTAATCTGTCAACCCGATCAGCGATGTGCCGAACTCGAGCGCCAGGAAGACAACACACTGTTCGGCGATCCCTGTCCTTGTGACAGATTGCCCTATCTGTCCCCCTAATAATTGAGTCCCCCACTACCAGTACCTGTCTTGCCTGCCCTGCACTCCTATTCCCCCACTTACTGGAGCAGACACTCCTCTGGCGTTCAGAGGTCATGCCTTGCTGCAGCAATGCTACCCCTGTAATAACATCCCCCTCATCTGCCAAGTTTGCAAACCTATTGGGGTGTGTCAGTTCAGGACTAGCCTTCCTAGCACTTTTCCCTTTACCCCCCTTTCTAACTGTCACCCAGCTACCTACCTCACCGTCCTGCCGCTCCCTACTACGATCCTCCCCCACATCTGACCCAGCAAGCTGCTGCTCAGTGAGCAGCAGACTCCTTTCCATATTGCTAATGCATCTCAGAGTTGCCAGCTGCTCATTTAGATCCAGTATCTGGGCTTCCAAATGTGCAACTTGCTCACATCTCGAACAACAGTATGCACCCTCGAACGGCTTTTCAAGGACTGCATACATGAGACAAGATGTACACTGGATCGCATTAGCAATAGTGGAGCACATTTTCTAATGGGGATAGCACTAAACAAATGTTAAGTAATTAAACAACTAAATACAAACAATTCTACTCACACTTACTTTTGCTCACACTTTGCTCACTTACGCTCACAATGAAGAAGACAGGTTAAAATTCAGAAGTCTTCCTTCCGGCTGTAACGGCCAAAACCCAGTTCTCCTTGAGCTCGCGGTGACTCTTCACTTATCCCAGAAGGCACTGGGAATATGCAAATTATCCTCGCAAGACTCCTTCCCTGGCTTTCAGAAGTCTTCCTTCCGGCTGTAACGGCCAAAACCCGGTTCTCCTTGAGCTCGCGGTGACTCTTCACTTATCCCAGAAGGCACTGGGAATATGCAAATTATCCTCGCAAGACTTTTTCCCACATGTTGCATTCTACACTCCTTTCCATTTCTGGAATGCAATTATTAACTGCAGGTAGTCCAGCCAATCTGTGACGAAGGTGCAGGCGTGGATATAATGTAGCCTACATCCAATGATGGTTCTCTCGATGTCTGACAGCTCAACAATACCTTCTGTTTCCACTTCCAAAACAAGTGATGACCTGCCAATCACACTCCCTGTTGCGGGTAAAGGAGTGGAAGTTCAGTGTGAAAAACCATGTGTGACTGCTGTCCCCACAGTCACAGAGGATGAAGAGCACGCAGATGCACTTGATGGGGCAGGCGGTGGTTGCACAGGCACGCTAGGCCGCATTGTAGCACAGTGAAATTCACATTGCGACTTATGCTTCATTTTAAGTCATGTACCGGGTGGGCTCCCCAGTATGCAGCAAAACCAGGCAACAGGAAATGGACCCTAGGCAGTTGGGTTGATAAATGATTGTTTAACTTTACCAAAACAAACAATAAGAACCATGCATACAATTTAAATAATTGAACAATCTATTCTGTTGCCTACTACCTGCTAATCCCTCTGTGTAGCAGTAATTGTGTGTTTGTGCGTGTGTGTGTGTGTGTGTGTGTGTGTGCGAACACGACTTACCAGTGGCGCATCACAAGAGCTTCCAAGTTATCTACCTAAACATAGACAAAACACATTACCCCCCTGAATACCCTTGTTAGCTGAAGCCTCACAGATAATGTAGATGATAACAGTGTGAATGCAAACCACACAGCTCTGCAACACAGTCATGGAAATCTTGAAAAGCAACAGTCAATGCAAACATGTGTTGCTGTCCCTCTATGATTTAAACTGTACGTGACAATTTGACAGTGCAGAGGCAGCAAGTCTTATTGTCTATATCAGGGGTGAGGAACCTCCGGCCCGTGGGCCGCATGCGGCCCGCCATGACCTTTTATGCGGCCCCTGGGCACATTCCCGGGGGCTGTAGTGCTGGGGCTGCCAGCCCTTTAAATGACCACATGCACTGCTTGGGAGAACCAATGGGCTCTCCCGCTGTCCAGTAGCGTAATCAGCGGTGTGTGCCCGCCCCTCTGCCCTCCGGAGCGATGTGCCCGCCCCTCTTTCCCCTCTTGCTGTGTGTGCCCGCCCCTCTGCCCTCCGGAGCGATATGCCCGCCCCTCTTTCTCCTCGTGTGGTGTGCCCGCCCCTCTGCCCTCCAGAGTGATCTGCCCGCCCCTTTTTCCCCTCGTGCGGTGTGCCCGTCCCTCTGCCCTCCGGAGCGATCTGCCCGCCCCTCTTTCCCCTCCTGCTGTGTGCCCGCCCCTCTGCCCTCTGGAGCGATCTGCCCGCCCCTCTTTCTCCTCGTGTGGTGTGCCCGCCCCTCTGCTCTCCAGAGCGATCTGCCCGCCCCTCTTTCCCCTCATGCGGTGTGCCCGCCCCTCTGCCCTCCGGAGCGATCTGCCCGCCCCTCTTTCCCCTCGTGTGGTGTGCCCGCCCCTCTGCCCTCCGGAGCGATCTGCCCGCCCCTCTTTCTCCTCGTGCGGTGTGCCCGCCCCTCTGCCCTCCGGAGCGATCTGCCAGCCCCTCTTTCCCCTCGTGTGGTGTGCCCGCCCCTCTGCCCTCCGGAGCGATCTGCCCGCCCCTCTTTCTCCTCGTGCTGTGTGTGCCCACCCCTCTGCCCTCCGGAGTGATCTGCCCGCCCTTCTTTCTTTTCGTGCGGTGTGCCCGCCCCTCTGCCCTCCGGAGCGATCTGCCTGCCCCTCTTTCCCCTCGTGTGGTGTGCCCGCCCCTCTGCCCTCCGGAGCGATCTTCCCCCTCTGCCCTCGGCTCGATGTGCCCGCCCCTATGTCCTGTCGTGTGGTGTGAAGGCACCTTTCAACTCCAGAGCGATATTCCCACCCCTCTGCCCTCCGGCCTGCACTGTCTCCGGCGCTGTGTGTGCGCGCCTGCACTCTGCTCCCCGTCCAGTACTTTGTTTACCCTCCCCCCAGAGTTGTGTGCAACGATCAGTGCTGTGTCCCTCACCCCATGCTGTCTATCACCTCAGGTTTGTGGCTCCGCGGTAATGTCAGGGCTCTGCAGATGCTGTGTGCAGAGCCTTGACATTACTGGGGGGCAGTGCTGTGTGCCCTCCCAATGCTGTGCATCACCCCCAGTGTTGTGTTCCCCCAGTGATGTCTGTGCTCCCCTCAGTGATGGCTTTGCCCCCAGCTCCTCTTGTGATGTGTATGTCCCCCAGCCCCTCTTGTGTTGTGTATGCCCCCCAGTGTCTCCTGTTATGTGTATGCCCCCCAGCATCTCTTGCGTTGTGTATGCCCCCAGTGTCTCCTGTTATGTGTATGCCCCCCAGCCCCTCTTGCGTTGTGTATGCCCCCCAGCCCCTCTTGTGTTGTTTGCCTTCAGCGTCTCCTGTGACTTATACATCACATTGGAGATGCTGGGGGCATATACATCACAGGAGACACTGGGGACATACACAACACAGGAGGGGCTGTGGGCATTTACATCACAGGAGGGGCTGGGAGCATATATAGCTCCTCATGTGATGTATGTGCCTCCAGTGTCTCCTCTGTTGTGTATATACAGCAGTCCCAGCGTTTCCTTTCTGTGGTGTATACGTCAGTCCCAGCGTTTCCTTTCTGTTGTGTATACGTCAGTCCCAGCGTTTTCAATGTGATGTATATGCCCCCAGCCCCTCCAGTGATGTGTGTGCCTTCAGTGACTCCTGTAGACTCCTATAGAGCAGTCCCAGTGTCTCCTATGTGTTGTGTGTGCCTCCAGTGTCTCCTATGTGCTGTGTGTGCCTCCTGTGTCTCCTATGTGCTGTGTGTGCCTCCAGTGTCTCCTATGTGTTGTGTGTGCCTCCAGTGTCTCCTATGTGTTGTGTGTGCCTCCAGCGTCTCCTATGTGTTGTGCGTGCCTCCAGCGTCTCCTATGTGTTGTGTGTGCCTCCAGTGTCTCCTATGTGTTGTGTGTGCCTCCAGTGTCTCCTATGTGCTGTGTGTGCCTCCAGTGTCTCCTATGTGCTGTGTGTGCCTCCAGTGTCTCCTATGTGTTGTGTTTGCCTCCAGCGTCTCCTATGTGTTGTGTGTGCCTCCAGTGTCTCCTATGTGTTGTGTGTGCCTCCAGCGTCTCCTATGTGTTGTGCGTGCCTCCAGCGTCTCCTATGTGTTGTGTGTGCCTCCAGTGTCTCCTATGTGTTGTGTGTGCCTCCAGTGTCTCCTATGTGCTGTGTGTGCCTCCAGTGTCTCCTATGTGCTGTGTGTGCCTCCAGTGTCTCCTATGTGCTGTGTGTGCCTCCAGTGTCTCCTATGTGTTGTGTGTGCCTCCAGTGTCTCCTATGTGTTGTGTGTGCCTCCAGTGTCTCCTATGTGTTGTGTGTGCCTCCAGGGTCTCCTATGTGTTGTGTGTGCCTCCAGCGTCTCCTATGTGCTGTGTGTGCCTCCAGTGTCTCCTATGTGTTGTGTGTGCCTCCAGTTTCTCCTATGTGTTGTGTGTGCCTCCAGTGTCTCCTATGTGTTGTGTGTGCCTCCAGTGTCTCCTATGTGTTGTGTGTGCCTCCAGTGTCTCCTATGTGTTGTGTGTGCCTCCAGTGTCTCCTATGTGTTGTGTGTGCCTCCAGTGTCTCCTATGTGTTGTGTGTGCCTCCAGTGTCTCCTATGTGCTGTGTGTGCCTCCAGTGTTTCCTATGTGTTGTGTGTGCCTCCAGTGTCTCCTATGTGTTGTGTGTGCCTCCAGTGTCTCCTATGTGCTGTGTGTGCCTCCAGCGTCTCCTATGTGTTGTGTGTGCCTCCAGCGTCTCCTATGTGTTGTGTGTGCCTCCAGGGTCTCCTATGTGTTGTGTGTGCCTCCAGTGTCTCCTATGTGCTGTGTGTGCCTCCAGCGTCTCCTATGTGTTGTGTGTGCCTCCAGCGTCTCCTATGTGTTGTGTGTGCCTCCAGGGTCTCCTATGTGTTGTGTGTGCCTCCAGCGTCTCCTATGTGCTGTGTGTGCCTCCAGCGTCTCCTATGTGTTGTGTGTACCTCCAGTGTCTCCTATGTGTTGTGTGTGCCTCCAGCGTCTCCTATGTGTTGTGTGTGCCTCCAGGGTCTCCTATGTGTTGTGTGTGCCTCCAGTGTCTCCTATGTGTTGTGTTTGCCTCCAGCGTCTCCTATGTGCTGTGTGTGCCTCCAGTGTCTCCTATGTGTTGTGTGTGCCTCCAGTGTCTCCCATGTGTTGTGTGAGCCTCCAGTGTCTCCTATGTGTTGTGTGTGCCTCCAGCGTCTCCTATGTGTTGTGTGTGCCTCCAGTGTCTCCTATGTGTTGTGTGTGCCTCCAGCGTCTCCTATGTGTTGTGTTTGCCTCCAGCGTCTCCTATGTGTTGTGTTTGCCTCCAGCGTCTCCTATGTGTTGTGTTTGCCTCCAGCGTCTCCTATGTGTTGTGTGTGCCTCCAGTGTCTCCTATGTGTTGTGTGTGCCTCCAGCGTCTCCTATGTGCTGTGTGTGCCTCCAGTGTCTCCTATGTGTTGTGTGTGCCTCCAGTGTCTCCTATGTGTTGTGAGTGCCTCCAGTGTCTCCTATGTGTTGTGTTTGCCTCCAGCGTCTCCTATGTGCTGTGTGTGCCTCCAGTGTCTCCTATGTGTGTAGAGCGCATGCTCCCACACTTAGTGCGAATAGCCTCTTTGCACAGGTACTTGCACTCCGTGCCGGGTCTAAGTCCTGTGTTGTGCCTAGACACCATGCAAAAGCTGATAGTCTTTTTTCAGAGACTGTATTTCATGGAACTGACCATGGTCAGGCACTTACTGCATCAGAAACTAGGTCCGGTAATGAACTCTTTGGCCCTGCCCCTGATGTGGGGGGCCCATTTAGACCACAGGGCATCAGGTGTCCTGACGATGTGGCCAGGCCACTCCCAAATGGCTTGCAGAGGCCCGCCCCTATGACTTGTCACCTCATTATTGATGGTCAGACGATGACTGGTGAGGTGTTTGGGTCATGACAGCCATGAGGTCATCATTGAAGTTGCGGTTCCAAATAGGACGCTAGTTATGCCACTCATGACGTATTACTCTGCTTTTGTCTCCAGGAGGTGCATTGTGGTCCACCCTGGTTTGGGGCGGACCCAGGTTATAAAAGGGGCTGGAGACAACAAGGAGGTGCGCAGTCTTCTATTATGCTCCGAAAGAGCACACCTCCATGTGTTGAACCCATTGCGGCTTTAGGCCAGAGGTAGGAAGGGATAGGGCGTCGATGCAGGCCGCCACCACAGTTGGTAACGCAGAACGGTTAAGACCAGGTCCTGTCCTACAAGTCCTGCTTGTGCAGCCCAGTGGCATTAACTGGCCTGCTGCTGATGCGCCTGCTGTCCACAGGTGTGGCCCCAATGCACACGGTCAGCGTACTGAATGGCCCCTGTGATGTTAACAGTGAGTTCCTGGGCTTGGTGGGCGTGTGGACCCTCTGACGCTAACAGGGCTCCCAGTCTCAAGATCCAAGTGGCGTTTAACTTGGTTCAGGCTACTATTAGTTTCATAGCCACACAGCTCTGTATCCTCCACCTAACCTTCCAGTTGCCAACCTCTCCTTTTCCATCTGGGAGCACGGTGGACACTGACTGCTGATGGGGATATATACCTTTCTCTTTCTTTTCTTATTAATTTTCGTTATATAGCGGTAACATAGTATATACCACCTTATCCAAATCTGCCAGTCCCACCGTAACAGATGGTGTTTCTTCATCAAATGTTACTTTTGCTTAACCACCAAACCCATGGACCAAACTTTTTTCCCCTTTCCAACACACCTGTTCCCCTTTCCACCAGCATCTGTCATTTTTCAACTCATTTTGTATATGACCAAAAGTGCAACTCTGCAGGGACACCGTACTCAATGCCATCTCAGCACAGCAGCCAGCCCTCGGTCCCTCAGATGTGGACAAGTAAAAGACCATTTCCTCCTATCCATGACAAAGCGTTGAGATTCACTCTGTGCAGCACTGGTGTTTAGTGGAAAAGCAGATCTAAGATTGCGTACCACCTTCTGAAGATACTCCTGTATATGTGCGTCCCTTTCTATGGCAGGAATTATTTCGCCAAATTTTGTGTTGTACCAGGGATATAACAGTGTGGCAACCCAGTAGTTAGCATTACTTCGAATTCGTACAATCCGAGGGTCATGTTGTAGGTAGTGCAGCAAGAAGACGCTCATGTGTCTTGTGCATCCAGGAGGACCAAGTCCTTGGTGTGTTGGTGGCAGAGAGGTGAGAATCGTGCCTCCTTCCTCTGCCCTCTCCCCCCAACCTCGCACAACCGAAATGTGAGCAAGCTCTCACTCATCTGCTGAGTCTTCCATGCCCATCGCAAGTTCGTCCTCCATTTCTTCATGGCTCCTGCACCTTCCTCAACAATTTTTGCTGATACTATGCGCCCTTGTTAATCCATATCCCCCACCATAACTGCTGCCTAGGTGCCGCTTACCGTATGGACCTTGTAGATCTTATTATCCCTTCTGCATATGACTCCTCCTGTACTTCCTCACCTTCCTCTTGGACCAATACCTGACTTTGAATAATGCTTACAGTGTGCTCCATCTTGTAGATGACCAGAATTGTCACGCTGAGAATGGCATTGCCAGTGCTAAACATCTTTGTCGACATTTGTAAACTGTGTAGAAGGGTGCATAGGTCCTTGATCTGACACCACTCCAGCAGCATGATCTGCACCACCTCTGGATCAAGTTAGCCCAGGGTATACGTCATACCGTATTGCAGCAGGGCTCTGCGGTGCTGCCACACACGCTGCAACATGTGCAGATTCCAATTCCTGCATGTCGGAACATCGCATTTCCGGCGTTAACTGCCAGACCCTAAGACTTCCGGAGCGATGAAAGTTGTTGAGCTGCTGGGTGCGAAGGATGAAAGTGAGCACATAGCAGCGTGCCCGCTGCACAAGGCCATGTAGGCCGGGATGGTATTTTAAAAATTGCTGGAGAATCAGATTCAACACGTGAGCCATACAAGGCCCGTGTGTCACATTGCCCTGACGAAGGGCCGCAGACAGGTTTGCATCATTGCCGCACATGGCTGTTAAGTCACCAACGTAGTCCACTCAATCAATTTGTACTCTGGTCCCAATGGGAAGACACCACACCCTTTTTAGGCCCCTCCTGTCTGCAGACCACTGCCAGACAAAGCTATGAACCTCTTGTTACTGTTACCCCCAGTTCAGTTTTATGAGTTTGTGTGCTTGTTACCTGACTACGTTTCCTGCTTGCTGTTTATGTACCTCATTGGCCGATCCGCATTTCACCTCTGCTTGTTTTCTGATTAAGTCCTGGCCATCCCATTCTGTTCCTCTTCCTCAATTAATGTTTTTGATCCTGCATGACTACTATTCTCTGGAACTGCAGCCTTCCACAGGTATTGATCAACTTGGGCCCTGTGTAATTCCAAATCACTGTATAGGGGTTAAAGGGTTTCAGGGTTCAGGGTGTCCAGCTTGGTGAGTGGCATGCCTCTAGCCTATCCTTTCCAGCCCATCTGAGTGTGTCGATCCAGGCAGGCGTTACACCGTGCCCTTTGCAGAAGGCCATGTAGGCCGGGATAGTGTTTTAAAAATTGCTGGACAACCAGGTTCAACACGTGAGCCATACAAGGCACGTGGGTCACATTGCCCTGAAGAAGGGTTGCAGACTGGTTTGCATCATTGTCACACCCGACCTTCCCTGACTGCTGGTTGAGTGGAGACAACCATTGATGAAACTCGGTCTCACTCTCCAGAGCTAACCGTCCACAATTCCTCAGCGGTGTCTCACATTTCCCCTACATTTCAAAGTAAACATTTGACCGCCTGATGGCCTTGAGCTCTGCTGCCAGCATAGTAAGGAGGTGTGTGGGATTCCTTGGGCGCAGTTGCAAGGAAGGGTGGCCTGACCATACAGGGTTTGGGCCGAGGTGGAGGACCCACACGAGGTTGAGGAGGCAGAAGCAGTGGAGGAACTTGTACATACAGAGGAAGGATTGACACACAAGTCGTGGGGACGGCAAGACTTGTACAGAAAACCCTTCTCCATCTCTCACCATAGTTACCCAGTGCCCAGTCAGCAACATGTAACTCCCCTGTCCATGCTTACTGGTCCAAGTATCTGTGTTGAAATGCACCCTGTCACACACAGAGTTTCTCAAGGAATCGGTGAGGTTGTGTGCGACCTACTGTGGTAGCGCGGGCACTCCTTTCTTGGAGAAGGAGTGACGACTGGCCATCGGCTCTTGGGGCACTGCAATGGGCATAAGGTCTCGAAAATCCTCGGTCTCAAAAGGGTGTAAAGGCAGCCTTTCTGTTGCCAACAAGTTGCAGATGATGAAACTCAACCTCTTAGGCATGTCATGCCCTTCGAAAATCATGTAAAACACAGCGAGGGGACTCCAACCACAGTCTCCCTCGTTGCCACTAATTGGGCCACACACACCCCACTTGACTGGCATCACTTGATCCCCCTTTTCAAAATGAAATAGATGCTTTGCATGAAGCACTCTCAAAAATACGCGTGCCTTTCCCGTCCCCTGGCTGACCCAGGGGAAGAAAAGTCCTCTGAGAGCCATGACTTGTTCATCTTGGTTCTTTTAGAAACACAGCGAGGGGACTCCAACCACAGTCTCCCTCGTTTCCACTAATTGGGCCACACACACCCCACTTGACTGGCATCACTTGATCCCCCTTTTTAAAATGAAATAGATGCTTTGCATGAAGCACTCTCAAAAATACGCGTGCCTTTCCCGTCCCCTGGCTGACCCAGGGGAAGAAAAGTCCTCTGAGAGACATGACTTGTTCATCTTGGTTCTTTTAGAAACAGAGCGAGGGGACTCCAACCACAGTCTCCCTCGTTGCCACTAATTTGGCCACACACACCCCACTTGACTGGCATCACTTGATCCCCCTTTTCAAAATTAAACAGATGCTTTGCATGAAGCACTGTCAAAAATATGCGTGCCTTTCCCGTCTGCTGGCTGACCCAGGGGAAGAAAAGTCCTCTGAGAGCCATGACTTGTTCATCTTGGTTCTTTTAGAAACACAGCGAGGGGACTCCAACCACAGTCTCCCTCATTTCCACTAATTGGGCCACACACACCCCACTTGACTGGCATCACTTGATCCCCCTTTTCAAAATGAAACAGATGCTTTGCATGAAGCACTCTCAAAAATACGCGTGCCTTTCCCGTCCCCTGGCTGACCCAGGGGAAGAAAAGTCCTCTGAGAGCCATGTCCACATTGTCAGTGGACAGACGCGTGTGCTTATTTGCCAGCAGACCCCCAGCAGCACTGAAGAACTCTGGCTGCAGGACACGACAAGATCCCCAAGGCGTACGTGGCAATCTCAGGCAATTTATCCAGATTGGAAGCCTAAAATGAGCAGGGCTCAAGTTGCACAGTAATGGCATCGATGTTTCCTTGCATATACTCATATATCTGTGTGTCCTCCTCTTTTTCTTTGTCCAGCTCTTTTGTTTTCGCATGAGTATATGTCCTTGTCACTTTCCCATGTGTTTGTGTTGTGTTGTGAGTTGTTTATCACCTTTTGGACACCTTTGAGGGTGTTTTCTAGGTGTTTTTATGTGTTTGTGATTGCCTGCCATTGTTTCCTATGCAGTTCGAGTTCGGTTCGTCGAACGTTCGACGAACCGAACTCGAACGGGAGCTCCGTTCGGCGAACCGCCTCGAGCCGAACCGCGACCGGTTCGCTCATCTCTAGTAAGGAGTCACCTCTTGCTCCCAAGTCTCCTTGGCAATATCCAACAGGCCTCTGGGACACCGCCCATAGACCAATTCAAAAGGTGAAAAGCCCGTGGAGGATTGGGGTACCTCTCGTATGGCGAACAAGAGATATGGCAGGAGAGTATCCCAATCCCTCCCGTCCTTATCCACTACCCTTTTCAACATCCCCTTTAGGGTTTTATTAAAGTGCTCGACCAGACCGTCCGTCTGAGGGTGATACACTGAGGTACGCAGGTGGGAGATTTTTAGTAATTTACATAGTTCTTTGAAAATACGAGACAGAAAAGAGGGTCCCCTGATCCGTAAGTATCTCTTTTAGAATGCCTGTGCCAGAAAACATGTTCAAAAGCTCCTTTGAAATTGCTTTTGCATTGGCATTCCGTAAGGTTACAGCCTCCGGATAATGGGTGGCGTAATCCAGTACCACCAAAATGTATTGATGACCCCTGGCAGATTTAACTAATGGACCGACTATATCCATTGCTATCCTCTCAAAGGTCACCTCTATTATTGGCAAGGGTACCAGGGGGCTTCTAAAATGTGTCATAGGCGCAGTCAACTGGCATGTAGGACAGGATTGACAGTACCGAGTTACATCTCCCACCAGACCCGGCCAAAAGAAACATTGCAGAATACGGTCTTTTGTCTTTTCTCCAGCCAGGTGGCCCCCCCAAGGGATGTTTATGTGCCAGGTCTAAAACCACCTGACGAAAGGATTTGGGTACCACTAGCTGTTCCACCACCACTCCTCGCATCTTGTCAATGTGGTATAGCATGCCCTGTTGCACTGCCACATGTGGAAACACATTTTGAGCCCCTGGGTACACTGGGTTTCCCTCAGAGACCTTCACATTTTCCCATGCCCTTGTTAAAGTTGGATCTTGGTGTTGAGTGGTCCCGAAATTATCACGGGCCACCTCAAGACCTGGCATCTCTATAACATCCTCTAGCGTGTCCGCCTCGCCTGCAAACACAGCCAGAGGAGAGTCTACAGATTCTGGTGCTACCCCTGTGTTGGGTCCCCTATCATCTTGCTCCAGTGGCTCAGGGGCTAACCCCAGGGTATCGTTCACCAGTTTTTCTTCAACCGGGGTGTTCACACCATTTTTAACGTTCCACAAGTCCCAAAATAAGGGAAAGTCTCTCCCCAGGATTACACTATGCAACATAGTCTTTACAATCACCGCCTGATGTCTTTTGGCCCCCAAGGGCGTGGCAAGAGTTACCCAGGCTGTGGGGTAGTTTTTAGTATCGCCATGTATGCAACTAATGCCCACAGTTGAACCTGTTATTACTCCAGGGTCCACCAAGCTAGCATGTACCAAGGTTACTTGACTGCCAGAGTCTAAGATGGCATTCACACTATAGCCGTTGACCTCAATGCAACACACATGTTGTTCATTTCCTGTGAGGATCTCCGCAGCACAGACTGACTGTACGTATAATGACAGACGCCTTGTAGTGTTACAGTCCATAGGCTCTGTAGTTAATGGGCAGTTAGCAGCTACGTGGCCGAGCCCACGACATCGCCAACCCTGTATAGGCCCTTGCCTCCCAGTTGGGGACCTCAGTCTGGGCCTGGTGACTTGCTGACAAATTACACCACTAACATAGTCCATTGTGGACCTGCTACCCCTAGTTGCAACATTCTCTTTTGGAAAAGGAGTAGTTTTAGCAGGACTTTCAGGTGATTTCCTAGAACCCCAGCAAGGTGAAAGCGTCCCCTGGAGTAGGCTTTCAGAAGCGCTGTAACGCTCGCCCATATTTACAAACTGGTCAGCTCTAGTTGGGTCACCCTGTCTGACCCACCTCTGGATCTTAGCCGGTAAGGTTCGCAGGTACTTGTCTAGGACAACACGTTCCACCATCTGTGCGGGCGTCAAAGTTTCTGGTTGCAGCCATTTTTTTACCAGATGGATGAGGTCATGCATTTGTGAACAAGCTGGCTGATGTGCCACAAAAGTCCATAGATGTACCCGCTGTGCCCGTACATATGTGTTTACTCCCAGCCTTGCCAGGATTTCGCCTTTTAGTTTACTATAGTCCATAGCATCAGCTCCACTTAGATCATTATATGCTTTTTGCGGATCTCCAATCAGGAATGGAGCGACCACTTCAGCCCATTTGTCCACCGGTAAGTGCTCACGTTCTGCAACACGTTCAAACACTGTCAGATATGATTCCACATCATCATCAGAAGTCATTTTAAGTAAAGTCTTTTGTACAGCTTTCCGCGCACTGGCAGGGCTTTGTGCAGGGCTTGTGCGTCTCGCGGCTGCCGAACCAAGGCCTCCTTTATTGCATTTAACTGCTCTTGGTGCATTTGATGCTGCTGCTCCAGCGCCTTCTAGAGGTAAGTATTGGTCTGTTGTTGCCGGGCACTGGCCTGTTGTTGCTGGACATTGGCCTGTTGTAGCTGGGCATTGGCCTGTTGTTGGTTAATGTTGGCCTGCACCAACTGTTTCAGCAGCTCCTCCATATTGCTGGTCTCTTGGCTCTTCAGCAGCACAGGAGCTTTCAGCCAGGACATTAACAAGAGACAATGCCCATAGAACGGTTTATCTGCAGTCACAGTCCAATAGCGACTAATGCCCACATTCGAGACACCATTTGTGAGACAGGGAATATAGCTCAGCTGGGATCTTTGCTTTGGTCCAAGCGAGTGGCTATGGATTCACAGATGACAGCGGAAGACTGGCAGGTTCCAAACAGATACGGCCACTGCCGTGTTTATTGTGTACACTTATCCCTCAGTGTTACACATGCAAAAAACAGGAAAATAAACGTCTAAGGCCGTCTGGCCACTAACTAACAACAGAATGCTAACTACAAAATAAACTTATGTAACAAACAAAACAGTAGTCTCTTACTGTGTGGGTTCCTCAGCACAGCTAGTGGAGGTATGGAGTCTCAGCCCCAGCAGCCATGAGCCTGTACCTCTCTTCAGCAGCCTCTCTGTTCTGAATGCCTCCTGATTATTTCAGCTGATCCAGTGAGGAATCAAAACCCTGGATTGAATGTGGAGAAGGGAGCAACCAGTCCCACTGCCATTCCTACTGATTGCTCCAGGAAAAACCGAGCCCAAAATTACAATGAAATAAACAGGCTTCAGTGACTAACTTATTGCTGAGCCAGATATAACTTTCCCAACTTTTCCCAGCCCATTTGCATGGGCCAACCGCTCCACAATCAATACATGGAGACATATGAAATGAACCAAGGGGAAACATACCTGTTCTCTAGTACTTCTCCCCTCGGCATTTCACAAGTAATAAGGGTCCTGTGTCACGGAGGAGGGGTGCAAAATGTATTCCCTCCGGACTTGGTCAGCCGCACCAATATTTATTTATTGTCCTTACTCACTATCTTCTGTTACGTGAAAATCTTCTCTGTCACGGAGGAGGTCGTACAAGAATGCATATGCACATACAAACAAGTCCCGGCCTCCGGACCTGGTCAGCTGTACCAATTTTTAAACGTCCTAACTCGCTATCTTCGGTCACGGGAACTCCTCCGCGTCTTTAATTACAGACCGGGTCAGTCTAACTAGCTATATCCGGCCACCACCGTCTTTCCTGCCATAACAACCGTCCTCTGGATCCCGTGTGATACTCTCGATCCACACCTCAGGGCTGGTATCGTGCTCTGAGCCCCAGTGGGCACTAGCCCTGAGTCACAATCAGGTACCTTTTAACACCGATAAGGACACACAGCCCGTCACCTCCTCCTCTCCAAACCAACCACAATGGCAGTGAATACACAGTATGTAACACTTACCGGGTTGGAGATGATCAGTCTAATTAGAGGAGAGGGAGATCTCAGTCCATGATGTCCAAACCATCGGTATTTCAAGGTCGGCAATGAGTCCTTGGAGGGGCTCCACAATGGGTGCCATCTGTCAAGGGAGAAATTTAGGTGAAGATAGCTAATGTTATCTTCGTTCAGGATAAACAGAGGCCGGTGCCGTATTAGCTATATGTACAGATATTATGAAACTCAATAATCAATGTACACAGAGCATGTTCTCTGATTGAGCTCAGGCTTGCATCTGAGCTTGTGTATTCTATTGTTCAAGCATTAAACACATCACTTCAGCCTTGAAACATATTTACAAAAACTTCTCCATTTGCTCACACATACTGATAAAGAATAATTAGGGGGGGAGTGCATATAGGAAGCATTGGTAGAATGCATGAGATTATACATCATTCCAGATGGTACATTCCTCTCACACTTTGAAGACGGTAAGCGACGATGAGATTCTGTAGGAGTGATGCATGTGAGTATGGGATCACCCGCCTGATCTTACAAATATTACATTCCTTCTCCTGTGAATTTTACTGATAAGGCTTCCAATTAACTTAATGAATATCTCCCTAGTTCATTTGTACTTTGGTTAACTCTTTCTTGAATATATAGTTTAGAATCATATTATGGGTCTGTGCTAGTGATGAGCGAGTATGCTTGTTACTACTCGGTACTCGCACGAGTATCACTGTACTCGGGCTACTCGGCGGGGACCGAGTAATCTCGCGATACTCGTGCTGTACTCGTGGTCTTCATCCCTGCATGTTGGCGCTCTTTTGAGAGCCAGCCCTCATGCAGGGATTGGCTAGCAGACCACTGCAATGCCACAGCCCTGTTAGTTGTGGAATTGCAGTGATTGGCCGGCCCGCACAGCGTGACCGAGCCTTTATACCGGCGGGCGCGCTGTGCTCTGCTCACAGCCATCCAGACAGTCAGTGCAGGGAGAGGGTTGCTGCTTCAGGGAAAGGTTTGCGGCCCTTTATAGTTAGTTCCGGAGCAGGGCTGCAAACAGTGTGACCAGAAGTCCTTCTCAGGACATACAATAAGTTGTATACAGGCAGGCAGGGAATAGCCAGGTCGGAGTACAGTAGCAGAGTCCTTCTCAGGACTATTTTTGCTATATACTGGCAGGGTATAGCCAGGTCGGAATACAGGCTAGTGACCAGAAGAGTCCTTGTCAGGACTATTGTAGCAGTATACAGGCAGGCAGGCAGGCAGGGTATATAGCCATTCCTAGTGGTGACCGTATACCAGCCTTCATCATATCTGGGGCTGGTGTACACAGTCTAAAACAGTCCAGATAGTGTCAGACTTCTCAGTAAATGTCGCTCCTAAAAACCTGTTAGGTTCTTAGTGCGTCCGTGCTTGCATTTAAAAACCGCACGTGTGTGCCTGTCGGTGGCAGCGTACAGGTGCACTTGTGTGCGTTTTTCACAAACTATTATATAACGCACAAGTGTAGTGTATAATACACGTCAGTCAGCAGTGTCTGATAGTGTCAGACTTCTCAGTAATTGTCGCTCCTAAAAACCTGTTAGGTTCTTATTGCGTCCGTGCTTGCATTTAAAAACCGCACGTGTGTGCCTGTCGGTGGCAGCGTACAGGTGCACGTTTTGCACAAACTATTATATAACGCACAAGTCTAGTGAATAATACACGTCAGTCAGCAGTGTCTGATAGTGTCAGACTTCTCAGTAATTGTCGCTCCTAAAAACCTGTTAGGTTCTTATTGCGTCCATGCTTGCATTTAAAAACCGCACGTGTGTGCCTGTCGGTGGCAGCGTACAGTTGCACGTTTTGCACAAACTATTATATAACGCACAAGTCTAGTGAATAATACACGTCAGTCAGCAGTGTCTGATAGTGTCAGACTTCTCAGTAATTATAAAGGATACATTGGAGATTTTACCGTATTGGAAAAAATCTCACGAACCAGCGCTGAAAAATAAGACAATGAAAAACAATTAACTATTTTATTACAGAGATCCTAATTCATACTACTAAACAAATCAAATTAAATAGCAATAAATCCTCAGTACACAATAGGACTACACTGTCGTGAGGCCCCGGCCGGTGGCAGTCACGATGTATAGCAGATCAAAAAATCCTACAAGAAGCTTGATCCAATAAAATGTTCAAGAATAAAAATAAAAAATATATATTTATAAAAATTGATTGTAAGAGCTGAGAAGCCGGTAAATGGAAAACAATCCTCCTATTTCAGGATGCCTGCATCAAAGCAAGGACAAGGTTCTGTGCTTGGTTGGATTCTCACACGCTGCACTCACGGTCCCTGGTTAGGGTTGGATATACCGCACTCCTAGTATGGAGTATAGCGGTGAATGTACCAGTGCACTGGGGGCCCGTTACAGATCCCCAGTGTGTATTACCTGACGCTGACACCAATCAGGAGGGTTCCGTGGTATGTGGTCCTTGCGTGGAACAAAGTTTTCCTCCTAGCTGGTGGAAGCAGCTGATGCTGGGTCCCGATGCACAGAGAATTGCGTCCAGACACCCGGGTGCCAGATGAAAATCTGTTGGATTTACACAGGATTAAACTGTCCAGGACTACAGACTTAGCTAGAAGCTTGTTTTGGGCGTTAACCCGCCAAGAAGGTAGATCCCGTGGTGGATAGAAAGAAGAGACAGTTACGTCCGCTTCATAGTCAAGAACTGAGCAAAATCCGACGAGCGTTTCGGGGGCGTTACCGGTCCCCTTCCTCAAGGATAGCCCAGTTACTCCTTTAGGAGCTATTTATAGTTACAAGGTTAACTGCTAAACCGCAGAAACCAAAGCAGGAATAAAAATATATGTGTATATGAGTAAAACAACGTACAAAGTTCATATACAAAACAAGGTTAAAAACTTACAACATATATTTAGTGCAGAGATTTTTTTAGGGGATAAACTTCAAGAGGATCTCTCAGTAAAATTTAATTATATAAAATCTGATGGCTCAGGGTACTCCCTGTGTTTAATAGAGAAACTTTTTCTATTGATATCTCTCACTTTATGTAATTTAATCATTGCTAATTTTTATCTCATATTTTTATTATATCTCATGTTTATATATACACATGCATATATATCTTACAATAACACTTTATACTCTTCTCTGGATGAACTACCTCCCCACTACCATCTAACTAATTTTAATTTTGATTATTTATGTATTTTTTATTATTATTTATTTTTTACTTTTTATTTCTTATTTTTATTAGATGTATAACTTTTTCCATCCACAAATTCAGTTTATATACTATGTATTTTTTGTATAAAAAAAGAAAAAAAAAAAAAAAAAAAAAAAAAAAAGGACAGCAGTGGAAGGTTTTTCTTTTCTCCTTTTTCCTCCTTCCCTCCCCTTTCCTCCTCCATTTGGTAATAAATATACACAAAGAACAAAAGTACATACTAAAACCACTTATGCACATGCACATATATCTATACGCGCCTATATGAATCAAGGACTTAGTCGAAGGCGAAGAGCTCAATATCATATTAGGCCTCAAAGTATTTAACTCAAAAATCCAATGGCTCTCAGCCCTCAACATTTTTCTGATAAAATCCCCTCCCCTCCAATCTCTCAATACCCTTTGTATGCCCCAAACTTGAGAACCTCTAAAAGAACCCCCATGTTTCAGCAGATAGTGTTTAGATAATGGGTGTTTAGTACATTTATTTTTTATATTTCTAATGTGTTCACCCACTCTTCTGCATAGGGGTCTAATTGTTCTGCCTACATATCTTTTCTGGCAGGGGCATTGAATACAATAAATAACGCCTTTAGTATGACAAGTAATCAAATCTTTGATAGGGGTTTCTTCTTGTCCCTTCAGAAAAAATTTTCGTGTAATATTTTGGGTATTCTTGCATACAATACATTTTTTACATGGAAAGTAACCTTTCAAATTACATATACCTTCTAGATTGGAGGGTTTTTTCTTTCTCTTTTGTATAGTAGGAGCCACTAAATTACCCAGGTTATTAGCCTTTCTGTAAACGAACTTCGGAAAGGGGGGCAACAGATCCCCAATAATTTTGTCTTCCTTAAGGAGGTTCCAATACTTTCTAACAATATTTTTTAAGGACTTTGTTTGTGCTGTATATTGTAGTATGATCGGTACATTTAATTCATCTTTTTCGTGAGGCATGCAGACCATAGATTTATTCTGGAGAAGGGTTTTTCTCTCAATTAGTTTAGTTTGTTGGTATACATCCTCTAAAAATTTCTCTTCATACCCCTTTTCCACAAATTTGTTAGTTAGTAAAGTGGCTTCCAATTCAAAGTCCTTCATTTTACTACAGTTCCTATGAGCCCTGATAAATTGGCTTTTCGGAACATTAAGAAGCCAGCTGGGTAAATGGCAGCTGGTTAATGAAATGTAACTATTAGTATCCGTTGGTTTATGATACGTTTTAGTTTCAATTTCATTATTTTCAATAAAAATATTCAAATCCAAAAAATTTATCGTCTCAGTACTAAAGGTATAACTAAATTTTAAATGGAATTCATTAGTATTCAAACCCTCCAGGAACTCAACAAGTGATTTCTCGTCACCCGACCAAACAAATAATATATCATCGATGAAGCGACGCCAGAGGACCAGGTTCTCCCGAATCACGCCACCCGAAAATATGGTAAGCTCCTCCCACCGACCCATATACAGGTTTGCGTAACTCGGGGCGAACCTGGTCCCCATGGCCGTGCCCCACCGCTGAAGAAAGTATTGGACCCCATTCCGAAAATAATTATGGTTCAATATAAAATCAACACAATCCCCCAGAAAGTCAACTTGTTGTTGGGGATATAGGCCCGACTTCGTTAGAAAATATTTGGAGGCTTCACATCCTTTTTGGTGTTCGATAACGGTATAAAGAGAAGTGACATCAATTGAACCGAGGATATAATTCCTCTCCCATTTTAATCCTTGTAGTAGTTGTAAAACCTGTGTACTATCCTTAAGATAAGCAGGTAGGAGTGGAACACATTTTTGAAGGTGGACGTCTATATACTTAGATAGATTGGCTGATAGATAAAGGCCTTTATTGGCATTAAACAATTTATGAGGAAACTGGCACTAAAGAAATATTTTATGAAAAATCCTATAACTAAACAGCAAGCAATGAACCTGAATGTCCTGCCCATTGCAACAGTATCGAATACCAATTTAAAGTGCAAATCTAACTTCCACCCGTTAAGTGAATATTCTGATTCACTTCTCACCTTTCAGAAATGTGTGGTTAATGATATTAGAACCCTCAAAAAACCTAAGAAATACACAAATGAAAATAACTTAACGCCAAAAGAGAAACTCGCGATTAAAAATCTGCAAGATAATGAAGGAATTGTAATACGTCCGGCAGATAAGGGTGGGGGTATAGTCCTGATGGATAGAATGGACTATGAGAATGAATCTGCTCGGCTTTTGGGTGACCTATTGACATATGAAAAATTGACCTCGGACCCCACTAATTTATTCAAGGAGGAGTTAAATGCATTGGTCAAGAGGGGGCTTGACAAGGGGGTTTTAAACAAAAACGAAGCCTTATATGTAGGATGTCAAACCCCCAGGTTGGCTGTATTCTACCATATACCCAAAATCCACAAAACACTTGTGAACCCTCCAGGACGTCCTATTATTTCAGGGATTGGCTGTTTGACAGCCAATCTATCTAAGTATATAGACGTCCACCTTCAAAAATGTGTTCCACTCCTACCTGCTTATCTTAAGGATAGTACACAGGTTTTACAACTACTACAAGGATTAAAATGGTAGAGGAATTATATCCTCGGTTCAATTGATGTCACTTCTCTTTATACCGTTATCGAACACCAAAAAGGATGTGAAGCCTCCAAATATTTTCTAACGAAGTCGGGCCTATATCCCCAACAACAAGTTGACTTTCTGGGGGATTGTGTTGATTTTATATTGAACCATAATTATTTTCGGAATGGGGTCCAATACTTTCTTCAGCGGTGGGGCACGGCCATGGGGACCAGGTTCGCCCCGAGTTACGCAAACCTGTATATGGGTCGGTGGGAGGAGCTTACCATATTTTCGGGTGGCGTGATTCGGGAGAAGCTGGTCCTCTGGCGTCGCTTCATCGATGATATATTATTTGTTTGGTCGGGTGACGAGAAATCACTTGTTGAGTTCCTGGAGGGTTTGAATACTAATGAATTCCATTTAAAATTTAGTTATACCTTTAGTACTGAGACGATAAATTTTTTGGATTTGAATATTTTTATTGAAAATAATGAAATTGAAACTAAAACGTATCATAAACCAACGGATACTAATAGTTACATTTCATTAACCAGCTGCCATTTACCCAGCTGGCTTCTTAATGTTCCGAAAAGCCAATTTATCAGGGCTCATAAGAACTGTAGTAAAATGAAGGACTTTGAATTGGAAGCCACTTTACTAACTAACAAATTTGTGGAAAAGGGGTATGAGGAGAAATTTTTAGAGGATGTATACCAACAAACTAAACTAATTGAGAGAAAAACCCTTCTCCAGAATAAATCTATGGTCTGCATGCCTCACGAAAAAGATGAATTAAATGTACCGATCATACTACAATATACAGCACAAACAAAGTCCTTAAAAAATATTGTTAGAAAGTATTGGAACCTCCTTAAGGAAGACAAAATTATTGGGGATCTGTTGCCCCCCTTTCCGAAGTTCGTTTACAGAAAGGCTAATAACCTGGGTAATTTGGTGGCTCCTACTATACAAAAGAGAAAGAAAAAACCCTCCAATCTAGAAGGTATATGTAATTTGAAAGGTTACTTTCCATGTAAAAAATGTATTGTATGCAAGAATACCCAAAATATTACACGAAAATTTTTTCTGAAGGGACAAGAAGAAACCCCTATCAAAGATTTGATTACTTGTCATACTAAAGGCGTTACTTATTGTATTCAATGCCCCTGCCAGAAAAGATATGTAGGCAGAACAATTAGACCCCTATGCAGAAGAGTGGGTGAACACATTAGAAATATAAAAAATAAATGTACTAAACACCCATTATCTAAACACTATCTGCTGAAACATGGGGGTTCTTTTAGAGGTTCTCAAGTTTGGGGCATACAAAGGGTATTGAGAGATTGGAGCGGAGGGGATTTTATCAGAAAAATGTTGAGGGCTGAGAGCCATTGGATTTTTGAGTTAAATACTTTGAGGCCTAATGGACTCAATAATGATATTGAGCTCTTCGCCTTCGACTAAGTGCTTGATTCATATAGGCGCGTATAGATATATGTGCATGTGCATATGTGGTTTTAGTATGTACTTTTGTTCTTTGTGTATATTTATTACCAAATGGAGGAGGAAAGGGGAGGGAAGGAGGAAAAAGGAGAAAAGAAAAACCTTCCACTGCTGTCCTTTTTTTTTTCTTTTTCTTTTTTTATACAAAAAATACATAGTATATAAACTGAATTTGTGGATGGAAAAAGTTATACATCTAATAAAAATAAGAAATAAAAAGTAAAAAATAAATAATAATAAAAAATACATAAATAATCAAAATTAAAATTAGTTAGATGGTAGTGGGGAGGTAGTTCATCCAGAGAAGAGTATAAAGTGTTATTGTAAGATATATATGCATGTGTATATATAAACATGAGATATAATAAAAATATGAGATAAAAATTAGCAATGATTAAATTACATAAAGTGAGAGATATCAATAGAAAAAGTTTCTCTATTAAACACAGGAAGTACCCTGAGCCATCAGATTTTATATAATTAAATTTTACTGAGAGATCCTCTTGAAGTTTATCCCCTAAAAAAATCTCTGCACTAAATATATGTTGTAAGTTTTTAACCTTGTTTTTTATATGAACTTTGTACGTTGTTTTACTCATATACACATATATTTTTATTCCTGCTTTGGTTTCTGCGGTTTAGCAGTTAACCTTGTAACTATAAATAGCTCCTAAAGGAGTAACTGGGCTATCCTTGAGGAAGGGGACCGGTAACGCCCCCGAAACGCGCGTCGGATTTTGCTCAGTTCTTGACTATGAAGCGGACGTAACTGTCTCTTCTTTCTATCCACCACGGGATCTACCTTCTTGGCGGGTTAACGCCCAAAACAAGCTTCTAGCTAAGTCTGTAGTCCTGGACAGTTTAATCCTGTGTAAATCCAACAGATTTTCATCTGGCACCCGGGTGTCTGGACGCAATTCTCTGTGCATCGGGACCCAGCATCAGCTGCTTCCACCAGCTAGGAGGAAAACTTTGTTCCACGCAAGGACCACATACCACGGAACCCTCCTGATTGGTGTCAGCGTCAGGTAATACACACTGGGGATCTGTAACGGGCCCCCAGTGCACTGGTACATTCACCGCTATACTCCATACTAGGAGTGCGGTATATCCAACCCTAACCAGGGACCGTGAGTGCAGCGTGTGAGAATCCAACCAAGCACAGAACCTTGTCCTTGCTTTGATGCAGGCATCCTGAAATAGGAGGATTGTTTTCCATTTACCGGCTTCTCAGCTCTTACAATCAATTTTTATAAATATATATTTTTTATTTTTATTCTTGAACATTTTATTGGATCAAGCTTCTTGTAGGATTTTTTGATCTGCTATACATCGTGACTGCCACCGGCCGGGGCCTCACGACAGTGTAGTCCTATTGTGTACTGAGGATTTATTGCTATTTAATTTGATTTGTTTAGTAGTATGAATTAGGATCTCTGTAATAAAATAGTTAATTGTTTTTCATTGTCTTATTTTTCAGCGCTGGTTCGTGAGATTTTTTCCAATACGGTAAAATCTCCAATGTATCCTTTATAAACCTAATCTGGGCAATTTTTTGGGGTGTTTTTGCCTTCAAAACTAGCTGCAGAATCATAAGCAATTACTGGGTCAAGCGCTTACTATTGTCTTAGGACAACCGTTAATTTACTTCTCAGTAATTGTCGCTCCTAAAAACCTGTTAGGCTCTTATTGCGTCCGTGCTTGCATTTAAAAACCGCACGTGTGTGCCTGTCGGTGGCAGCGTCAGGCTCCATATTGTCCCTGGATAGAGATGTGCATGAGGGCCTCAAAACATTGTTCCCATTGCAAAGGAGCGGGGTCTCCTGTCGTTGTAATGCCCATTCTGCAAAGAATGGGCGAAAAAATTTACCACTGGGGGTATACCTGAAACAACGGCCTAACTATTGTAACGGTCATCATGATGGCGCATGAGGAGAAGGAGGAGCAGTCCAGCGATTAGCCAAAGTCCAGAAGTGTGTTACCATGGGTGAGTGGAGGTACATGGCAAATTCCCGTTACAAACTTTAAATTCCGCTGTCATTTGCTGGTGGTGTGGTGAAGTCTGGCCCAATCCAACCCTTGTTCATCTTGATCAGAGTCAGCCTGTCAGCATTTACAGTTGACAGGCGGGTGCGTTTATCTGTAATGATTCCACCTGCGGCACTAAAAACACGCTCTGACAAAACGCTAGCGGCAGGGCAGGCCAGAACTTCCAAGGCGTAGAGAGCCAATTCATGCCACGTGTCCAGCTTGGATACCCATTAATTGTAAGGCACAGAGGAATGTCGGAGTACAGTTGTTTGATCTGCAAGGTACTCCTTGAGCATCTGGGCAAACTTAGGATTTCTTGTGGCCATACCCCGCACCTCAGGGGCTGTGGTATGTGAGGGGCTGAGAAAACTGTCCCACATCTTAAAGACTGTTCCCCTACCTCTGGCGGATTGGACTTGTGCCCCTCTCGGCTGTACGCCTTGGTTGTCCACTGATTCCTGACCTATGCCGCTAGCGTTTTGTGAGGGGAATGCTTTGCCTACTTCCGTGACTATGGCCTTCTGGAACTGCTGCATTTTGCCTGACCTCTCCGCCTCGGGAATAAGAGACATAAAGTTCTCCTTTTAGCGTGGGTCTAACAGTGTTACCAACCAGTAATGATTGTCGGCCAAGATGTTCTTAACGCGAGGGTCACGAGACAGGCAGCTTACCATAAAGTCAGCCATGTGTGCCAGACTCTTAACAGCCATCACTTCAGTATCCTGACCAACACGATGACTGAACATGCTGTCCTCCTCCTCCTTCTCCTCCTCATCATCTACCCTGTCCTCTGGCCAGCCACGCTGAACCGAGGATATGCCTGCATGTCATATCCTCAATTTGGCCAGAGAGTTGCTCCATGTCTTCATCCTCCTGCTCGTCATAGTCCTCCACTGCACGTTGTGATGAGACGAGGCTGGGCTGTGTGTTATCACCTACACCCACTACTGTTTCTTGCTCAAACTCATCGCGCTCCGCCTGCAATGCATCATGGTTGTTTTTTGAGCAGAGACCATTTTAGAAGGCAGAGAAGCGGTATGGTGACGCTAATAATGTCGTCATCGCCACTCACCATCTTGGTGGAGTCCTCAAAGTTTTGGCGGATGGTACATAGGTCAGACATCCATCTCCACTCCTCAGGTGTTATGTGTGGAGTTTGACCCATTTCCCGACGGCTTAGGTGATGCAGGTACTCAACAACTGCCCTCTTCTGCTCACATATCCTGACCAACATGCGCAGAGTTGAATTCCAACGCGTGGGGACATCACACACCAGTCTGTGAGCCGGAAGATGCAAATGGGCCGGCTGAAGCAGTAGGTGACTTTCGAAAATGTGCAGACAGGCGGTGAACGTTTACCAGCAGATCAGACAGCTCTGGGTATGACTTTAGAAACCGCTGAACCACGAGGTTGAGCACATGGGCCACGCATGGAACATGTGTCAGCTGGCCTCGCGTCAAAGCCGCCATCAGGTTCCGGCCATTGTCACACACAACCTTTCCTGGCTTTAGGTTCAGAGGTGTGAGCCAGTGATCTGCCTGCTGTTTCAGAGCTGTCCACACCTCTTCTGAATTGTTGGGTTTGTCACCTATGCAGATTAGCTTCAGCACAGCCTGTTGCCGCTTCGCCGAGGCAGTGCTGCAGTGCTTCTGTGTCGCCCTGGACAAGCCAGGGGCCACAGAGCACAACACTTACACACCCCACACTCCCTGCAGGCATATCATAGTAAAAACACAAAATCCTTGTTGCCTTCCCCAGGGGCTGTTGTCCACACCAAGGGGTGGAGCCAGGCGGTTGGTCTCCACCCACCAAGGAGGAGGGAAAACACAGGCAGTGAGAGTTAAGCTAAGGAAGTGGAAGGAGGAAAGTAGTAGAGAGGAGAAAAGTGACAGCAAAGAGCCTGAAGTTGGTCCGGGTGTGTGGCCCGGACAGGACAGCAAGGTTGGCAGGATGTGGTGACCGTCTGCAGTGGAGGCCGATTGGAGTCTGCCGTAAGGACCGTGGACGGGTGGTGACCCGGCCGTACCGGACCGGTATACAAAGAGAAGCCAGCACCATTGGCAGGGGCCTTTCGGATCCCGGCAAGGCTTGGTGTCGCCGTGAATTTGCCAAATCCGTTAGTGAAGGGGACCTCAGGGTTTCCAAACAGCCAAGTCCCGATAGAAGGCAACCGTCCAACCGTGAAGGGGAGACACCGCCACCGCCAAGGGCAACCGTCTCCCAGGGCCAGCGCCTGTGGGCAAAAGGGGCTCCTCCGGCCCATATCCAGGTCGGGGAGCGGGTTACCGGTGGGAAACCATCACTACCAACACTGAAGTTAGGTGCAGGGAGAGACAGTCATCACTAACCTGCAGGGAGGAACAACCGCAGCCGTCCGAGGGACCCGTCCATCCAGCCACTTGTTTTACCGTGAACTGTGTCATCATCATTGGGCTGAGTGAGTACCTCCGTGCCGTGCGGCACAGCGCTGCCCCTGCGACCCTGCACCTCATCAGGCCCCGCAACCCGCCTGTCATCCATCTCTACCCCATCACCGGGCCCTGGGACAACCAACCCCCCTACCCACGGAGGGGAGAAATAACAACAAAGCTGCTCCCTGTCACAGGCTCCCGGGATCCCCGTCCAGAGCAGCGGTGCTGTCCACACAATCACCACAACCGTGGGTGGCGTCACGGACAATATCCCCAGAACCCAAACGACCCCTTTTCACTCACGGGCGATGAGCGCCGCTCGAGTCCCCGGGATCCGGCCATCGCTCGAGCCACCGAGCAGCAGCAGCCGTAGAGCAGCGGCAGCCGGACCCGAGCAGTGGGAGAGCGCACCGTCCCCTCCTCCGCCCGCGACACTTCCAGCTTGGGACTGGTGTGGAGGGTAAAGTGGATGAGGATGCGCAGGAGGAGGAGGAGGCTGAGGAGCATGACATTCCGGAGCTGTAGAGTGTGGGTGAAACCCTGACTGAGGTAGGGCCTGCAAAACTTGGTGTGTGAAGGACGTGTTCCTTCCCTCGCTCAGACTGGGTCCCAGCTTCCACAATATTAACCCAGTGTGACGTCACAAGCTGCCCCCTTTGCGCCCGGGGATGTGGTGCTGAAGAGAAAGAAAAGACTGCACAAACTGGATGACCAGTGGGAGAGAACCCCCTATGTCATTCAACCCACTGATTGGGAGAATTGGAAGATTTACCTTGTCAGCCGTGATCAGGGAAAGACCACGGCCACCGTCTCCAGGGACCACCTGAAGAGGTGTCTGGAACCCCTGAAGATAGTAGAAAAAAGTCCTACTCCCACTCCAGGCACAGAGAAGGAAAAAGAGGTGATCCACACCAACATGGGTGACTTCCCAGCTGGTTGGCCCATGCAGAATGGAGCGGTGATTGATCCCGTTATAATGTTCCCACAACCCGTGGAAGCTATAGAGCCAGAAGGGTCTATCAGTACCGCTGTGAAGGTAGCCTAAGCTATAGATTGTTTGTTCAAACATAATAAGAATATCTGTGTATGTAAATAATAAAAATGTAGACGTCATTGCATACTTATCTGTGTGTCTATATAGCAATCGCACAGACTAGTGATGAGCGAGTACTAAAAAGCTCGGGTGCTCGAGGCTCGGGCCGAGCATCCCAAGATACTCGTGTACTCGGCCCGAGCACCGAGCCCAATGTTATTCTATGGGAGACCCGAGTATTTTTGTGAAATGACCCCCGGCAGCATGTGGAAACCCTAAAAATGGCACAAAAGTCTCAGAAGAGTGCTCAAATGACATGGCAACAGCATGGGGAAGACCCCTTGAAGCATTTATCACTCAAAAGTCACAGCTGTGAACAATTTTGTCCGCGTTTTACGCCATTTTTACGGACTCACCAGAAAACCTTCCAAAATGACACCAAAATGAATTTTCATGGCGGAAATGTTAAGGGCACATACCCAATAGTGAGATAGAGCTAATGTATGTTACTTTTTGAGATTAATACATGAAAGATTTTACGTAAAACATTGTGTGGCACTCCGATGTCCCTGAGAAGAGACGTACATAAAGGCCTCTGAGTCTAATGTGCCCATTTTGAGGAAGTGAGTCTTTGTAGTATTTTCCTTTGCCAGGGCAGTCCAAAATTGTGAGGTTCACCAATGCCCCTGCATACAGACGTGCATGAGGGCCTGTAAACCTGAAGTGCCTATTGTAAGGAAGTGGGTCTATTTTAGTATAGCCCTTTGGCAGGGCAGCCAAAAATTGGGAGGCTCCACGTTGTCCCTGGATAGAGACGTGCATGAGGGCCTCAAAACATTAAGTGTCCATTGTCAGGAAGTGGGTGTATTATAGTATAGCCCTTAGGCAGGGCAGCCAAAAATTGGGAGGCTCCACGTTGTCCCTGGATAGAGACGTGCATGAGGGACTCAAAACATTAAGTGTCCATTGTCAGGAAGTGGGTGTATTATAGTATAGCCCTTAGGCAGGGCAGCCAAAAATTGGGAGGCTCCACGTTGTCCCTGGATAGAGACGTGCATGATGGCCTGTAAACCTGAAGTGCCCATTGTAAGGAAGTGGGTCTATTGTAGTATAGCCCTTTGGCAGGGCAGCCAAAAATTGGGAGGCTCCACGTTGTCCCTGGATAGAGACGTGCATGATGGCCTGTAAACCTGAAGTGCCCATTGTAAGGAAGTGGGTCTATTGTAGTATAGCCCTTTGGCAGGGCAGCCAAAAATTGGGAGGCTCCACGTTGTCCCTGGATAGAGACGTGCATGATGGCCTGTAAACCTGAAGTGCCCATTGTAAGGAAGTGGGTGTATTATAGTATAGCCCTTTGGCAGGGCAGCCAAAAATTGGGAGGCTCCACGTTGTCCCTGGATGGAGACGTGCATGATGGCCTGTAAACCTGAAGTGCCCATTGTAAGGAAGTGGGTCTATTGTAGTATAGCCCTTTGGCAGGGCAGCCAAAAATTGGGAGGCTCCACGTTGTCTCTGGATAGAGACGTGCATGATGGCCTGTAAACCTGAAGTGCCCATTGTAAGGAAGTGGGTGTATTATAGTATAGCCCTTTGGCAGGGCAGCCAAAAATTGGGAGGCTCCACGTTGTCCCTGGATAGAGACGTGCATGAGGGCCTCAAAACATTAAGTGTCCATTGTCAGGAAGTGGGTGTATTATAGTATAGCCCTTTGGCAGGGCAGCCAAAAATTGGGAGGCTCCACGTTGTCCCTGGATAGAGACGTGCATGAGGGCCTCAAAACATTAAGTGTCCATTGTCAGGAAGTGGGTGTATTATAGTATAGCCCTTTGGCAGGGCAGCCAAAAATTGGGAGGCTCCACGTTGTCCCTGGATAGAGACGTGCATGAGGGCCTCAAAACATTAAGTGTCCATTGTCAGGAAGTGGGTGTATTATAGTATAGCCCTTTAGCAGGGCAGCCACAAATTGGGAGGCTCCACATTGTCCCTGGATAGAGACGTGCATGAGGGCCTCAAAACATTAAGTGTCCATTGTCAGGAAGTGGGTGTATTATAGTATAGCCCTTAGGCAGGGCAGCCAAAAATTGGGAGGCTCCACGTTGTCCCTGGATAGAGACGTGCATGAGGGCCTCAAAACATTGTTCCCATTGCAAAGGAGCGGGTCTCCTGTCGTTGTAATGTCCATTCTGCAAAGAATGGGCGAAAAAATTTACCACTGGGGGTATACCTGAAACAAAGGCCTAACTATTGTAACGGTCATCATGGTGGCGCATGAGGAGAAGGAGGAGCAGTCCAGCGATTATCCAAAGTCCAGAAGTGTGTACCCATGGGTGAGTGGAGGTACATGGCAAATTCCCGTTACAAACTTTAAATTCCGCTCTCATTTGCTGGTGGTGTGGTGAAGTCTGGCCCAATCCAACCCTTGTTCATCTTGATCAGAGTCAGCCTGTCAGCATTTTCAGTTGACAGGCGGGTGCGTTTATCTGTAATGATTCCACCTGCGGCACTAAAAACACGCTCTGACAAAACGCTAGCGGCAGGGCAGGCCAGGACTTCCAAGGCGTAGAGAGCCAATTCATGCCACGTGTCCACCTTGGATACCCAATAATTGTAAGGCACAGAGGAATGTCGGAGTACAGTTGTTCGATCTGCAAGGTACTCCTTGAGCATCTGGGCAAACTTAGGATTTCTTGTGGCACTACCCCGCACCTCAGGGGCTGTGGTACGTGAGGGGCTGAGAAAACTGTCCCACATCTTAAAGACTGTTCCCCTACCTCTGGCGGATTGGACTTGTGCCTCTCTCGGCTGTACGCCTTGGTTGTCCACTGATTCCTGACCTATGCCGCTAGCGTTTTGTGAGGGGAATGCTTTGCCTACTTCCGTGACTATGGCCTTCCGGAACTGCTGCATTTTGGTTGACCTCTCCGCCTCGGGAATAAGAGACATAAAGTTCTCCTTGTAGCGTGGGTCTAACAGTGTTACCAACCAGTAATGATTGTCGGCCAAGATGTTCTTAACGCGAGGGTCACGAGACAGGCAGCTTACCATAAAGTCAGCCATGTGCGCCAGACTCTTAACAGCCAGGACTTCAGTAGCCTGACCAACACGATGACTGAACATGCTGTCCTCCTCCTCCTCCTCCTCCTCATCTACCCTGCCCTCTGGCCAGCCACGCTGAACCGAGGATATGACTGGTGTGCATGTCATATCTAGAGTTGAGCGCGGTTCGCGGTTCGAGGTTCTCCAGTTCTTGGCTCGAGTGATTTTGGGGCCTGTTCTAGATCGAACTAGAACTCGAGCTTTTTGCAAAAGCTCGATAGTTCTAGAAACGTTCGAGAACGGTTCTAGCAGCAAAAAAACAGCTAAATCCTAGCTTGGTTTCTGCTGTAATAGTGTAAGTCACTCTGTGAATCACACTATTATGACATTTCAGTGTATAGTGTACGTGAACAGCGCCTTCAGATCACTGCTGTTTCTATAATGGCGATCGCCATTTTTTTTTTTTTTCTTGTCTTCCTTCCCTAAGCGCGCGCGTATAGTGGGGCGGGCCAGCATGTCAGCCAATCCCAGACACACACACAGCTAAGTGGACTTTGAGCCAGAGAAGCAACGGCATGTGTGATAGGATGTCCATGTCACATGTCCCTGCATTATAAAACCGGACATTTTCTTCCAGGACGCCATTATCTGCCTTCTGCGTCTTTGGTGTCAGACATCACTGTCGCAGCTCCGTCCTCCTGAGTCCTATCGCCGATACAGCTGTATGCGCTGCATACACAGCGTTAGACAGCTTAGGGAGAGCACTTTATAGCAGTCCTTTTAAGGGCTCAAACCGGCAGGGTCAGAGAGCTATAGGTGACAGGTCCTGAAAACAGCAACAGCGTCTGTGTAGCCAAGGTCAGGGATTTCCTCCCTGCATTTCACCATTAGGAGGGAATAGAAAGGCAGGCTTCCATTCCTCTACCCAGAGCTCCACAATCCTGCCACTGTACCCTCTTGTCCTCTGCACACTCCAACTCATAACTAAGCCATTATACTAGCAAACACTCAGTGTACCTAGTGGCATCCTATACGTGGCTATTGGACTTTGCTATAGTCCCACTAGTGCAAAGACATTTGCAGAGCGCGTCTGCCTGCATTGCACACTCCAACTCATTATAACTAAGCCATTATACTAGCAAACACTCAGTGTACCTAGTGGCATCCTATCTGTGGCTATTGGACTTTGCAATAGTCCCACTAGTGCAAAGACATTTGCAGAGCGCGTCTGCCTGCATTGCACACTCCAACTCATTATAACTAAGCCATTATACTAGCAAACACTCAGTATACCTAGTGGCATCCTATACGTGGCTATTGGACTTTGCAATAGTCCCACTAGTGCAAAGACATTTGCAGAGCGCGTCTGCCTGCATTGCACACTCCAACTCATTATAACTAAGCCATTATACTAGCAAACACTCAGTGTACCTAGTGGCATCCTATCTGTGGCTATTGGACTTTGCTATAGTCCCACTAGTGCAAAGACATTTGCAGAGCGCGTCTGCCTGCATTGCACACTCCAACTCATTATAACTAAGCCATTATACTAGCAAACACTCAGTGTACCTAGTGGCATCCTATCTGTGGCTATTGGACTTTGCTATAGTCCCACTAGTGCAAAGACATTTGCAGAGCGCGTCTGCCTGCATTGCACACTCCAACTCATTATAACTAAGCCATTATACTAGCAAACACTCAGTGTACCTAGTGGCATCCTATACGTGGCTATTGGACTTTGCTATAGTCCCACTAGTGCAAAGACATTTGCAGAGCGCGTCTGCCTGCATTGCACACTCTAACTCATTATAACTAAGCCATTATACTAGCAAACACTCAGTGTACCTAGTGGCATCCTATACGTGGCTATTGGACTTTGCTATAGTCCCACTAGTGCAAAGACATTTGCAGAGCGCGTCTGCCTGCATTGCACACTCCAACTCATTATAACTAAGCCATTATACTAGCAAACACTCAGTGTACCTAGTGGCATCCTATACGTGGCTATTGGACTTTGCTATAGTCCCACTAGTGCAAAGACATTTGCAGAGCGCGTCTGCCTGCATTGCACACTCCAACTCATTATAACTAAGCCATTATACTAGCAAACACTCAGTGTACCTAGTGGCATCCTATACGTGGCTATTGGACTTTGCTATAGTCGCACTAGTGCAAAGACATTTGCAGAGCGCGTCTGTCTGCATTGCACACTCTAACTCATTATAACTAAGCCATTATACTAGCAAACACTCAGTGTACCTAGTGGCATCCTATACGTGGCTATTGGACTTTGCTATAGTCCCACTAGTGCAAAGACATTTGCAGAGCGCGTCTGCCTGCATTGCACACTCCAACTCATTATAACTAAGCCATTATACTAGCAAACACTCAGTGTACCTAGTGGCATCCTATACGTGGCTATTGGACTTTGCTATAGTCCCACTAGTGCAAAGACATTTGCAGAGCGCGTCTGCCTGCATTGCACACTCCAACTCATTATAACTAAGCCATTAGACTAGCAAACACTCAGTGTACCTAGTGGCATCCTATCTGTGGCTATTGGACTTTGCTATAGTCCCACTAGTGCAAAGACATTTGCAGAGCGCGTCTGCCTGCATTGCACACTCCAACTCATTATAACTAAGCCATTATACTAGCAAACACTCAGTGTACCTAGTGGCATCCTATACGTGGCTATTGGACTTTGCTATAGTCCCACTAGTGCAAAGACATTTGCAGAGCGCGTCTGCCTGCATTGCACACTCTAACTCATTATAACTAAGCCATTATACTAGCAAACACTCAGTGTACCTAGTGGCATCCTATACGTGGCTATTGGACTTTGCTATAGTCCCACTAGTGCAAAGACATTTGCAGAGCGCGTCTGCCTGCATTGCACACTCCAACTCATTATAACTAAGCCATTATACTAGCAAACACTCAGTGTACCTAGTGGCATCCTATACGTGGCTATTGGACTTTGCTATAGTCCCACTAGTGCAAAGACATTTGCAGAGCGCGTCTGCCTGCATTGCACACTCCAACTCATTATAACTAAGCCATTAGACTAGCAAACACTCAGTGTACCTAGTGGCATCCTATCTGTGGCTATTGGACTTTGCTATAGTCCCACTAGTGCAAAGACATTTGCAGAGCGCGTCTGCCTGCATTGCACACTCCAACTCATTATAACTAAGCCATTATACTAGCAAACACTCAGTGTACCTAGTGGCATCCTATACGTGGCTATTGGACTTTGCTATAGTCCCACTAGTGCAAAGACATTTGCAGAGCGCGTCTGCCTGCATTGCACACTCCAACTCATTATAACTAAGCCATTATACTAGCAAACACTCAGTGTACCTAGTGGCATCCTATCTGTGGCTATTGGACTTTGCTATAGTCCCACTAGTACAAAGACATTTGCAGAGCGCGTCTGCCTGCATTGCACACTCCAACTCATTATAACTAAGCCATTATACTAGCAAACACTCAGTGTACCTAGTGGCATCCTATACGTGGCTATTGGACTTTGCTATAGTCCCACTAGTGCAAAGACATTTGCAGAGCGCGTCTGCCTGCATTGCACACTCTAACTCATTATAACTAAGCCATTATACTAGCAAACACTCAGTGTACCTAGTGGCATCCTATACGTGGCTATTGGACTTTGCTATAGTCCCACTAGTGCAAAGACATTTGCAGAGCGCGTCTGCCTGCATTGCACACTCTAACTCATTATAACTAAGCCATTATACTAGCAAACACTCAGTGTACCTAGTGGCATCCTATACGTGGCTATTGGACTTTGCTATAGTCCCACTAGTGCAAAGACATTTGCAGAGCGCGTCTGCCTGCATTGCACACTCCAACTCATTATAACTAAGCCATTATACTAGCAAACACTCAGTGTACCTAGTGGCATCCTATACGTGGCTATTGGACTTTGCTATAGTCCCACTAGTGCAAAGACATTTGCAGAGCGCGTCTGCCTGCATTGCACACTCCAACTCATTATAACTAAGCCATTATACTAGCAAACACTCATTGTACCTAGTGGCATCCTATACGTGGCTATTGGACTTTGCTATAGTCGCACTAGTGCAAAGACATTTGCAGAGCGCGTCTGTCTGCATTGCACACTCTAACTCATTATAACTAAGCCATTATACTAGCAAACACTCAGTGTACCTAGTGGCATCCTATACGTGGCTATTGGACTTTGCTATAGTCCCACTAGTGCAAAGACATTTGCAGAGCGCGTCTGCCTGCATTGCACACTCCAACTCATTATAACTAAGCCATTATACTAGCAAACACTCAGTGTACCTAGTGGCATCCTATACGTGGCTATTGGACTTTGCTATAGTCCCACTAGTGCAAAGACATTTGCAGAGCGCGTCTGCCTGCATTGCACACTCCAACTCATTATAACTAAGCCATTAGACTAGCAAACACTCAGTGTACCTAGTGGCATCCTATCTGTGGCTATTGGACTTTGCTATAGTCCCACTAGTGCAAAGACATTTGCAGAGCGCGTCTGCCTGCATTGCACACTCCAACTCATTATAACTAAGCCATTATACTAGCAAACACTCAGTGTACCTAGTGGCATCCTATACGTGGCTATTGGACTTTGCTATAGTCCCACTAGTGCAAAGACATTTGCAGAGCGCGTCTGCCTGCATTGCACACTCCAACTCATTATAACTAAGCCATTATACTAGCAAACACTCAGTGTACCTAGTGGCATCCTATCTGTGGCTATTGGACTTTGCTATAGTCCCACTAGTGCAAAGACATTTGCAGAGCGCGTCTGCCTGCATTGCACACTCCAACTCATTATAACTAAGCCATTATACTAGCAAACACTCAGTGTACCTAGTGTCATCCTATACGTGGCTATTGGACTTTGCTATAGTCCCACTAGTGCAAAGACATTTGCAGAGCGCGTCTGCCTGCATTGCACACTCCAACTCATTATAACTAAGCCATTATACTAGCAAACACTCAGTGTACCTAGTGGCATCCTATCTGTGGCTATTGGACTTTGCTATAGTCCCACTAGTGCAAAGACATTTGCAGAGCGCGTCTGCCTGCATTGCACACTCCAACTCATTATAACTAAGCCATTATACTAGCAAACACTCAGTGTACCTAGTGGCATCCTATACGTGGCTATTGGACTTTGCTATAGTCCCACTAGTGCAAAGACATTTGCAGAGCGCGTCTGCCTGCATTGCACACTCCAACTCATTATAACTAAGCCATTAGACTAGCAATTTTTGCTGCCAGTTTAAGGCCTGTAGTTGCATTGTCAGGGATATTTATTCTTTATTATTCTGCTGTTAATAAAGCTAGACCACCACTGCAATCTACACAACCTCTCAATTTTTACTACCACATTTTCAGTCCACAATCTTGTCGCAATCAACATGAGTGGCAAAATGACAGATGCTGGTGGAAAGGGGAAAAGGCGTGGTGGAAAAGGCAAAAAAGGTTTTGTCCGTGGGGAAGGTGGCAAAGCTCCATTATCATCTGCTGAAGATAGACCCTCTACCAGCAAAAGTAAGATGTCTACTACTTACCATGGACAATCCGATGTGCTCCCTTTTTTACGGACACGAACAACAGGAAGAAAGGTAGATGATGGGCAAAAAAGGAAAATGCTTGAATGGATCTCAAGTGGTCCAACAAGTGCCCTCTCAGCCACTTCAAGTACCGCATCCAAAAAACACCAGTCCTCTGAGTTGTCATCCCAATCACACTTGATTTCTCCCAGCTCTGAAGTCTCCATCAGCCCTGCACAGTATGGTGGAACTGAGATGGCTGAGTCTGCAGAGCTGTTCAGTCACACTATAGCCTGGGAATCAGAGGTCTGCTCCCAAGCTACAGTGAGTACAGAACTGGAAATGGTCTGCAGTGATGCCCAGAACCTTTGTGACTCGGATTCAGGCCGTGAGGAACAAGTTTCTGAGCATAATGTTGACCCTTTGTCACAAACTGTAACACCTGTGGTTATAGACAATGAGGAACATTCTGATGAAGATGAGACGCAGATACCCGATTGGGATGACAACTTAAATATTCGGTCAGGGCAAGAAGAGGCTCGGTTAGAGGGGGAGGGGAGTGCAAACACAACAATTGATGATGAAGTTCTAGATCCCACCTACTGTCAACCCCCAGTCAGGCACTCGAGGAGGTCAATAGAGGCGGTGGAGGAGGATGCAACCGACGACGAAGTTACCTTGCGCCTTCCTGGACAGAGTCGGAGCACTGGTAGCACGTCTACAACTGCATCCTCAGCCACCACTCTGCCTCTGAGCATTATTCGGGGTGGATCAACAGGTCGCATGGCCTCTAAGCCTTGCCTAGCCTGGTCCTTTTTTGACATAGAAAAAGATCGCCCAAATTATGTGATATGTAAAATTTGTCATGGTTCTCTTAGTAGAGGTCAAAACCTCAGCAGTTTGACAACTTCTTCCATGAATCGTCACATGAATAAATATCATATGGCCCGGTGGGAAGCTCACCGTGCTGCAATGCGGCCTAGCGGAGCAAACCATCCACCGCCTGCCCCTTCCAGTGCATCCGCGCGCTCGTCATCTTCTAGGACTGTTGGGACAGCTGTCACACCTGTTTTTCCACCCACAACTTCCACCACTGTAACCACAACAGGCAGTTTGCTTGGTAGGTCGTCAGTTGTTTTGGAAGGGGAAACAAGTGAGTGTGTACAGCTCTCTCAGACATCAATAGCACCAACTTTGGATGAAGGCAACATCATGTCTCCGCCTGCACTTTCCTCACAAAGCTGCATTTTTCCAGGGACACCCTACTCAACACCGTCTACACACAGCAGCCAGATCTCTGTCCCTCAGATGTGGTCAAATAAAAGGCCACTTCCTGCGACCCATGACAAAGCGAAGAGGTTGACTCTATCCCTCTGTAAGCTGTTGGCTACCGAAATGCTGCCTTTCCGCCTAGTGGACACACAGGATTTTAGAGACCTTATGTCTGTCGCTGTGCCCCAGTACCAGATGCCTAGTCGCCACTACTTCTCTAAGAAAGGTGTGCCCGCGCTACACCAGCATGTCGCACACAACATCACCGCTTCCTTGAGAAACTCTGTGTGTGAACGGGTGCATTTCACCACCGATACTTGGACCAGTAAGCATGGACAGGGACGTTACATGTTGCTGACTGGCCACTGGGTAACTATGGTGATAGATGGTGAAGGGTCTGCTGCACAAGTCTTGCCGTCCCCACGACTTGTGTGTCAATCCTCTGTCTGTCCAAGTTCCGCCACTGCTTCTGCATCCTCCACCTCATCTGGGTCCTCCACCTCCGCCCCAAGCCTGCCTGGTCAGGCCACCAGCGTTCTCACTGCGCAGAAGGAATCACGCAGCCCTCATTACTATGCTGGCAGCCGAGCGCAACGGCATCAGGCGGTCTTTAGCTTGACATGTCTTGGTAATAAGAGTCACACAGCTGAGGAGTTGTGGTCAGCTCTGCGGTCCGAGTTTAATAAATGGTTGTCTCCACTCAACCTGCAGCCTGGTAAGGCCGTGTGCGACAATGCTGCAAACCTGGGTGCGGCCCTTCGCCTGGGCAAGGTGACACACGTACCTTGTATGGCTCACGTGTTGAACCTTGTCGTGCAGCAATTTTTAACACAGTATCCCGGGCTAGATGGCCTTCTGACCAGGGCACGAAAACTGTCTGCTCACTTCCGCCGTTCAAGCGCCGCAGCTGAGCGACTTGCATCGCTCCAGAAGTCTTTCGGCCTGCCGGTTCATCGCCTGAAATGCGATGTGCCGACACGCTGGAATTCAACTCTCCACATGTTACAGCGACTGTGGCAGCACCGCCGAGCCCTGGTGCAATACGTCATGACGTATAGCCTGGGCCAACGAGATGCAGAGGTGGGGCAGATCACCCTGATGGAGTGGTCTCAGATCAAGGACCTATGCACCCTTCTGCACAGTTTCGACATGGCGACGAATATGTTTAGCGCTGACAATGCCATTATCAGCATGACGATTCCAGTCATTTACATGCTGGAACACACGCTAAACACTATTCGGAGTCAGGGGGTGGGACAACAGGAAGGGATGAACTACAGGAGGATTCATATGCGCAAGGGACAACAACATCACCAAGGTCCAGACGTTCATCATCACCAAGGCGCCAGGCATGGGAGCATGGGGGACATGGATCAACAAGGGCGCATGGTAGCAGGCGAGATGTTGAGGAAGGTGCAGGAGGACATGAAGAAATGGAGGACGAACTGTCCATGGACATGGAAGACTCAGCAGATGAGGGAGACCTTGGTCAAATTTCAGTTGAAAGAGGTTGGGGGGAGATGTCAGAGGACGAAAGAACGGTTAGCACCTCTATGCCACAAACACAGCGTGGACTTGGTCCGCATGGCTGCGCAAGACACATGAGTGCCTTCTTGTTGCACTACCTCCAACATGACCCTCGTATTGTCAAAATTAGAAGTGATGATGACTACTGGCTTGCCACACTATTAGATCCCCGGTACAAGTCCAAATTTTGTGACATAATTCCAGCCATAGAAAGGGACGCACGTATGCAGGAGTATCAGCAGAAGCTGTTACTCGATCTTAGATCCGCTTTTCCACCAAACAACCGTGCAGGTGCAGGGAGTGAATCTCCCAGTTGTAACTTGACAAACATGGGACGGTCTCGTCATCTTCAACAGTCTACACGTACCAGTAGGACCGTATCTGGTGCTGGTAACAGCAATTTTATGGAATCTTTTCATAATTTTTTTAGACCCTCCTTTGCAAGGCCACCAGAGACAACAAGTCTGACACATAGTCAACGGCTGGAGAGGATGATACAGGAGTATCTACAAATGAACATCGATGCCATGACTGTGCAACTGGAGCCTTGCTCCTTTTGGGCTTCAAACCTAGAAAAATGGCCAGAGCTCGCAACTTACGCCTTGGAGATTTTGTCGTGTCCAGCTGCCAGCGTTGTCTCTGAACGTGTCTTCAGTGCTGCTGGGTGTGTGCTGACAGATAAGCGCACGCGTCTGTCCAGTGACAATGTGGACAGACTGACGTTCATCAAAATGAACAAGTCATGGATCCAGAAGGAATTTACAACCCCTGTGTCATCCTGGGGAGAGTAAATGCTTGTGGATTTGGAATGTGCTTGATGCAAATCTAGCTGTGAAGTGTACAACTAGGGCACAAGTGCTGCCACTGAATGGGTGGGTGTGTGTGGGGCACAATTTTTGGAAAAAAGGGAGACTCCGCTTGGAGTAACCCTTGCTTACATTGTTTTTAAAAGAAGCCAAGATGAACAGAGCTGGGATCAGGAAAGACTTTGCTACCTACTCCGGTGTCATCCTGGGGACGAATAAGAATGGCGTATTTTGGAATGTGCTTGATGCAAATCTAGCTGTGAAGTGTACAACTAGGGCACAAGTGCTGCCACTGAATGGGTGGGTGTGTGTGAGGCACAATTTTTGGAAAAAAGGGAGACTCCGCTTGGAGTAACCCTTGCTTGCTGTGTTTTTAAAAGAAGCCAAGATGAACAGAGCTGGGATCAGGAAAGACTTTGCTACCTACCCTGGTGTCATCCTGGGGACGGTTAATTAGGCCGTATTTTTGAATGTGCTTGATGCAAATCTAGCTGTGAATTGTACAACTGGGGCACAACTGCTGCCACTGAAGGGGTGGGTGTGTGTGGGAGCCAATTTTTGGAAAAAAGGGAGACTCCGCTTGGAGTAACCCTTGCTTGCTGTGTTTTTAAAAGAAGCCAAGATGAACAGAGCTGGGATCAGGAAAGACTTTGCTACCTACCCCGGTGTCATCCTGGGGACGGTTAATTATGGCGTATTTTTGAATGTGCTGGATGCAAATCTAGCTGTGAAGTGTACAACTGGGGCACAACTGCTGCCACTGAAGGGGTGGGTGTGTGGGGCCCAATTTTTGGAAAAAAGGGAGACTCCGCTTGGAGTAACCCTTGCTTGCTGTGTTTTTAAAAGAAGCCAAGATGAACAGAGCTGGGATCAGGAAAGACTTTGCTACCTACCCCGGTGTCATCCTGGGGACGGATAAGAATGGCGTATTTTTGAATGTGCTTGATGCAAATCTAGCTGTGAATTGTACAACTGGGGCACAACTGCTGCCACTGAAGGGGTGGGTGTGTGTGGGGCCCAATTTTTGGAAAAAAGGGAGACTCCGCTTGGAGTAACCCTTGCTTGCTGTGTTTTTAAAAGAAGCCAAGATGAACAGAGCTGGGGTCAGGAAAGACTTTGCTACCTACCCTGGTGTCATCCTGGGGACGGATAAGAATGGCGTATTTTTGAATGTGCTTGATGCAAATCTAGCTGTGAATTGTACAACTGGGGCACAACTGCTGCCACTGAAGGGGTGGGTGTGTGTGGGTCCCAATTTTTGGAAAAAAGGGAGACTCCGCTTGGAGTAACCCTTGCTTGCTGTGTTTTTAAAAGAAGCCAAGATGAACAGAGCTGGGATCAGGAAAGACTTTGCTACCTACCCTGGTGTCATCCTGGGGACGGTTAATTAGGCCGTATTTTTGAATGTGCTTGATGCAAATCTAGCTGTGAATTGTACAACTGGGGCACAACTGCTGCCACTGAAGGGGTGGGTGTGTGTGGGTCCCAATTTTTGGAAAAAAGGGAGACTCCGCTTGGAGTAACCCTTGCTTGCTGTGTTTTTAAAAGAAGCCAAGATGAACAGAGCTGGGATCAGGAAAGACTTTGCTACCTACCCCGGTGTCATCCTGGGGACGGATGAGAATGGCGTATTTTTGAATGTGCTTGATACAAATCTAGCTGTGAATTGTACAACTGGGGCACAACTGCTGCCACTGAAGGGGTGGGTGTGTGTGGGTCCCAATTTTTGGAAAAAAGGGAGACTCCGCTTGGAGTAACCCTTGCTTGCTGTGTTTTTAAAAATGATCCTAAATGAACAGAGCTGGGATCAGGAAAGACTTTGCTACCTTCCCCGGTGTCATCCTGGGGAAGGTTAATTATGGCGTATTTTTGAATGTGCTGGATGCAAATCTAGCTGTGAAGTGTACAACTGGGGCACAACTGCTGCCACTGAAGGGGTGGGTGTGTGTGGGGCCCAATTTTTGGAAAAAAGGGAGACTCCGCTTGGAGTAACCCTTGCTTGCTGTGTTTTTAAAAGAAGCCAAGATGAACAGAGCTGGGATCAGGAAAGACTTTGCTACCTACCCCGGTGTCATCCTGGGGACGGATAAGAATGGCGTATTTTTGAATGTGCTTGATGCAAATCTAGCTGTGAATTGTACAACTGGGGCACAACTGCTGCCACTGAAGGGGTGGGTGTGTGTGGGGCCCAATTTTTGGAAAAAAGGGAGACTCCGCTTGGAGTAACCCTTGCTTGCTGTGTTTTTAAAAGAAGCCAAGATGAACAGAGCTGGGGTCAGGAAAGACTTTGCTACCTACCCCGGTGTCATCCTGGGGACGGATAAGAATGGCGTATTTTTGAATGTGCTTGATGCAAATCTAGCTGTGAATTGTACAACTGGGGCACAACTGCTGCCACTGAAGGGGTGGGTGTGTGTGGGTCCCAATTTTTGGAAAAAAGGGAGACTCCGCTTGGAGTAGCCCTTGCTTGCTGTGTTTTTAAAAGAAGCCAAGATGAACAGAGCTGGGATCAGGAAAGACTTTGCTACCTACCCTGGTGTCATCCTGGGGACGGTTAATTAGGCCGTATTTTTGAATGTGCTTGATGCAAATCTAGCTGTGAATTGTACAACTGGGGCACAACTGCTGCCACTGAAGGGGTGGGTGTGTGTGGGTCCCAATTTTTGGAAAAAAGGGAGACTCCGCTTGGAGTAACCCTTGCTTGCTGTGTTTTTAAAAGAAGCCAAGATGAACAGAGCTGGGATCAGGAAAGACTTTGCTACCTACCCCGGTGTCATCCTGGGGACGGATGAGAATGGCGTATTTTTGAATGTGCTGGATGCAAATCTAGCTGTGAATTGTACAACTGGGGCACAACTGCTGCCACTGAAGGGGTGGGTGTGTGTGGGTCCCAATTTTTGGAAAAAAGGGAGACTCCGCTTGGAGTAACCCTTGCTTGCTGTGTTTTTAAAAATGATCCTAAATGAACAGAGCTGGGATCAGGAAAGACTTTGCTACCTACCCCGGTGTCATCCTGGGGATGGTTAATTATGGCGTATTTTTGAATGTGCTGGATGCAAATCTAGCTGTGAAGTGTACAACTGGGGCACAACTGCTGCCACTGAAGGGGTGGGTGTGTGTGGGGCCCAATTTTTGGAAAAAAGGGAGACTCCGCTTGGAGTAACCCTTGCTTGCTGTGTTTTTAAAAGAAGCCAAGATGAACAGAGCTGGGGTCAGGAAAGACTTTGCTACCTACCCCGGTGTCATCCTGGGGACGGATAAGAATGGCGTATTTTTGAATGTGCTTGATGCAAATCTAGCTGTGAATTGTACAACTGGGGCACAACTGCTGCCACTGAAGGGGTGGGTGTGTGTGGGTCCCAATTTTTGGAAAAAAGGGAGACTCCGCTTGGAGTAGCCCTTGCTTGCTGTGTTTTTAAAAGAAGCCAAGATGAACAGAGCTGGGATCAGGAAAGACTTTGCTACCTACCCTGGTGTCATCCTGGGGACGGTTAATTAGGCCGTATTTTTGAATGTGCTTGATGCAAATCTAGCTGTGAATTGTACAACTGGGGCACAACTGCTGCCACTGAAGGGGTGGGTGTGTGTGGGTCCCAATTTTTGGAAAAAAGGGAGACTCCGCTTGGAGTAACCCTTGCTTGCTGTGTTTTTAAAAGAAGCCAAGATGAACAGAGCTGGGATCAGGAAAGACTTTGCTACCTACCCCGGTGTCATCCTGGGGACGGATGAGAATGGCGTATTTTTGAATGTGCTTGATGCAAATCTAGCTGTGAATTGTACAACTGGGGCACAACTGCTGCCACTGAAGGGGTGGGTGTGTGTGGGTCCCAATTTTTGGAAAAAAGGGAGACTCCGCTTGGAGTAACCCTTGCTTGCTGTGTTTTTAAAAATGATCCTAAATGAACAGAGCTGGGATCAGGAAAGACTTTGCTACCTACCACGGTGTCATCCTGGGGATGGTTAATTATGGCGTATTTTTGAATGTGCTGGATGCAAATCTAGCTGTGAAGTGTACAACTGGGGCACAACTGCTGCCACTGAAGGGGTGGGTGTGTGTGGGGCCCAATTTTTGGAAAAAAGGGAGACTCCGCTTGGAGTAACCCTTGCTTGCTGTGTTTTTAAAAGAAGCCAAGATGAACAGAGCTGGGATCAGGAAAGACTTTGCTACCTACCCCGGTGTCATCCTGGGGACGGATAAGAATGGCGTATTTTTGAATGTGCTTGATGCAAATCTAGCTGTGAATTGTACAACTGGGGCACAACTGCTGCCACTGAAGGGGTGGGTGTGTGTGGGTCCCAATTTTTGGAAAAAAGGGAGACTCCGCTTGGAGTAACCCTTGCTTGCTGTGTTTTTAAAAGAAGCCAAGATGAACAGAGCTTGGATCAGGAAAGACTTTGCTACCTACCCCGGTGTTATCCTGGGGACGGATAAGAATGGCGTATTTTTGAATGTGCTTGATGCAAATCTAGCTGTGAATTGTACAACTGGGGCACAACTGCTGCCACTGAAGGGGTGGGTGTGTGTGGGGCCCAATTTTTGGAAAAAAGGGAGACTCCGCTTGGAGTAACCCTTGCTTGCTGTGTTTTTAAAAGAAGCCAAGATGAACAGAGCTGGGGTCAGGAAAGACTTTGCTACCTACCCTGGTGTCATCCTGGGGACGGATAAGAATGGCGTATTTTTGAATGTGCTTGATGCAAATCTAGCTGTGAATTGTACAACTGGGGCACAACTGCTGCCACTGAAGGGGTGGGTGTGTGTGGGTCCCAATTTTTGGAAAAAAGGGAGACTCCGCTTGGAGTAACCCTTGCTTGCTGTGTTTTTAAAAGAAGCCAAGATGAACAGAGCTGGGATCAGGAAAGACTTTGCTACCTACCCTGGTGTCATCCTGGGGACGGTTAATTAGGCCGTATTTTTGAATGTGCTTGATGCAAATCTAGCTGTGAATTGTACAACTGGGGCACAACTGCTGCCACTGAAGGGGTGGGTGTGTGTGGGTCCCAATTTTTGGAAAAAAGGGAGACTCCGCTTGGAGTAACCCTTGCTTGCTGTGTTTTTAAAAATGATCCTAAATGAACAGAGCTGGGATCAGGAAAGACTTTGCTACCTACCCCGGTGTCATCCTGGGGACGGATGAGAATGGCGTATTTTTGAATGTGCTTGATGCAAATCTAGCTGTGAATTGTACAACTGGGGCACAACTGCTGCCACTGAAGGGGTGGGTGTGTGTGGGTCCCAATTTTTGGAAAAAAGGGAGACTCCGCTTGGAGTAACCCTTGCTTGCTGTGTTTTTAAAAATGATCCTAAATGAACAGAGCTGGGATCAGGAAAGACTTTGCTACCTTCCCCGGTGTCATCCTGGGGACGGTTAATTATGGCATATTTTTGAATGTGCTGGATGCAAATCTAGCTGTGAAGTGTACAACTGGGGCACAACTGCTGCCACTGAAGGGGTGGGTGTGTGTGGGTCCCAATTTTTGGAAAAAAGGGAGACTCCGCTTGGAGTAACCCTTGCTTGCTGTGTTTTTAAAAGAAGCCAAGATGAACAGAGCTGGGATCAGGAAAGACTTTGCTACCTACCCTGGTGTCATCCTGGGGACGGTTAATTAGGCCGTATTTTTGAATGTGCTTGATGCAAATCTAGCTGTGAATTGTACAACTGGGGCACAACTGCTGCCACTGAAGGGGTGGGTGTGTGTGGGTCCCAATTTTTGGAAAAAAGGGAGACTCCGCTTGGAGTAACCCTTGCTTGCTGTGTTTTTAAAAGAAGCCAAGATGAACAGAGCTGGGATCAGGAAAGACTTTGCTACCTACCCCGGTGTCATCCTGGGGACGGATGAGAATGGCGTATTTTTGAATGTGCTTGATACAAATCTAGCTGTGAATTGTACAACTGGGGCACAACTGCTGCCACTGAAGGGGTGGGTGTGTGTGGGTCCCAATTTTTGGAAAAAAGGGAGACTCCGCTTGGAGTAACCCTTGCTTGCTGTGTTTTTAAAAATGATCCTAAATGAACAGAGCTGGGATCAGGAAAGACTTTGCTACCTTCCCCGGTGTCATCCTGGGGAAGGTTAATTATGGCGTATTTTTGAATGTGCTGGATGCAAATCTAGCTGTGAAGTGTACAACTGGGGCACAACTGCTGCCACTGAAGGGGTGGGTGTGTGTGGGGCCCAATTTTTGGAAAAAAGGGAGACTCCGCTTGGAGTAACCCTTGCTTGCTGTGTTTTTAAAAGAAGCCAAGATGAACAGAGCTGGGATCAGGAAAGACTTTGCTACCTACCCCGGTGTCATCCTGGGGACGGATAAGAATGGCGTATTTTTGAATGTGCTTGATGCAAATCTAGCTGTGAATTGTACAACTGGGGCACAACTGCTGCCACTGAAGGGGTGGGTGTGTGTGGGGCCCAATTTTTGGAAAAAAGGGAGACTCCGCTTGGAGTAACCCTTGCTTGCTGTGTTTTTAAAAGAAGCCAAGATGAACAGAGCTGGGGTCAGGAAAGACTTTGCTACCTACCCCGGTGTCATCCTGGGGACGGATAAGAATGGCGTATTTTTGAATGTGCTTGATGCAAATCTAGCTGTGAATTGTACAACTGGGGCACAACTGCTGCCACTGAAGGGGTGGGTGTGTGTGGGTCCCAATTTTTGGAAAAAAGGGAGACTCCGCTTGGAGTAGCCCTTGCTTGCTGTGTTTTTAAAAGAAGCCAAGATGAACAGAGCTGGGATCAGGAAAGACTTTGCTACCTACCCTGGTGTCATCCTGGGGACGGTTAATTAGGCCGTATTTTTGAATGTGCTTGATGCAAATCTAGCTGTGAATTGTACAACTGGGGCACAACTGCTGCCACTGAAGGGGTGGGTGTGTGTGGGTCCCAATTTTTGGAAAAAAGGGAGACTCCGCTTGGAGTAACCCTTGCTTGCTGTGTTTTTAAAAGAAGCCAAGATGAACAGAGCTGGGATCAGGAAAGACTTTGCTACCTACCCCGGTGTCATCCTGGGGACGGATGAGAATGGCGTATTTTTGAATGTGCTTGATGCAAATCTAGCTGTGAATTGTACAACTGGGGCACAACTGCTGCCACTGAAGGGGTGGGTGTGTGTGGGTCCCAATTTTTGGAAAAAAGGGAGACTCCGCTTGGAGTAACCCTTGCTTGCTGTGTTTTTAAAAATGATCCTAAATGAACAGAGCTGGGATCAGGAAAGACTTTGCTACCTACCCCGGTGTCATCCTGGGGATGGTTAATTATGGCGTATTTTTGAATGTGCTGGATGCAAATCTAGCTGTGAAGTGTACAACTGGGGCACAACTGCTGCCACTGAAGGGGTGGGTGTGTGTGGGGCCCAATTTTTGGAAAAAAGGGAGACTCCGCTTGGAGTAACCCTTGCTTGCTGTGTTTTTAAAAGAAGCCAAGATGAACAGAGCTGGGATCAGGAAAGACTTTGCTACCTACCCCGGTGTCATCCTGGGGACGGATAAGAATGGCGTATTTTTGAATGTGCTTGATGCAAATCTAGCTGTGAATTGTACAACTGGGGCACAACTGCTGCCACTGAAGGGGTGGGTGTGTGTGGGTCCCAATTTTTGGAAAAAAGGGAGACTCCGCTTGGAGTAACCCTTGCTTGCTGTGTTTTTAAAAGAAGCCAAGATGAACAGAGCTGGGATCAGGAAAGACTTTGCTACCTACCCCGGTGTCATCCTGGGGACGGATGACAATGGCGTATTTTTGAATGTGCTTGATGCAAATCTAGCTGTGAAGTGTACAACTGGGGCACAACTGCTGCCACTGAAGGGGTGGGTGTGTGTGGGTCCCAATTTTTGGTAAAAAGGGAGACTCCGCTTGGAGTCACCTTGCGGTGTTTTACATGACTTTAGAAGGGCGTGCCATGCCTATATCTGTGTGTCCTCCTCTTTTTCCTTGTCCAGCTGTTTTGTTTTCGCATGAGTATATGTCTGTTACGGGGGGCTGTCTGATAATAACCGAAAGGAGTATCAGACAGTCAGGGTCCACCGTGCAAAGACTTTGCTGCAGACTATGGCAGAGTGCAATACCTCTGTTAACTCACAGAAGGATATAATAAGAAAGTAAAGCAATTCCTCCCTTACTTGGAGGGTGTGTGGAATGATCTCTGTTAATAATCACAGAGACAAAGGCAATGTGTGCGAAATGGCACCTACCTAGGTCCGCTCTTCTAGTGGTGCAAAAGAGACGAACAGCAGCGTAAGCCGCACAAAGCTCCTACCTGCGTTCGCTCCACTAGTGTGCGAGGACACGAACCACTAGATATGGCACCTGCCTAGGTCCGCTCTTCTAGTGGTGCAAAAGAGATGAACAGCAGCGTAAGCCGCACAAAGCTCCTACCTCTGTTCGCTCCCCTAGTGTGCGAGGATACGAACAACTGCCAGACGCAGTATAAGGACCGTTACCCTAGCGGCAACGTCCACCTACGAGTAGAATCACAAGGCCCAGCCAGACCATGTGCCTCAGGCACCTGCCTATGTCCGCTCCCCTAAGAGGTAAGGATACGGACAGCAGCCGAAGCTGTAAGGTATAAGAACGCTACCCTGCCGGTAGCGCTCACCTAGCATAGACAGAGGAATGCCTAGAGGAACGCGCACAGAGCGTCTACTCATATGCATGAACCAAGAGGACTGAGCACCATGCGGCGTGTGTCAGGGTTTTATATAGACTCTGTGCCTCATCCAAGATGGAGGACACCAGAGCCAATCCGCTGCCAGAACGACAGGAGTGACGTCATGCTGGCCTATCACCGAGCAAGACGTCACAAGCACATGACCAGCGACCAATCGGCATAGAAGGTGTCAGAGACATGTGACCTCATGTCAGCGATGATGTCACCCGCACATGTGCAATGGCTCCAAGATTGGACTTAGTCTCCGGCGCTCGCACATGTGCAGTAGCAAGAAATCTGGACTTAGTCTCCAGCGCTCGCACATGTGCAGTAGCAAGAAATCTGGACTTAGTCTCCAGTGCTCGCAGCAACCGTAACAGTACCTCCCCCTCAAGGGCCCCCCTCCCGGCGACGCAGGTAATCGGCAACTAAGTCGGGAGCATGGACAGCCTCCTCAGGCTCCCAAGAGCGATGTTCCGGGCCATAGCCCTCCCAATCTATCAAGAAGAACCTGCGCCCTCTAACCATCTTAGAACCAACTATGGCTCGTACCTCATAGCTAGAGCGAGATGAATCAGAGGCAGGAGAGTGCACTTCACGAGCGTGAGGTAAAATAGCCGGCTTTAGCAGTGAGACATGGAATTTTTCATGAATCCTAAGATGGACAGGTAACTTCAATTGATAGACTACAGGATTTACCTGTCGAAGAACCTCATAAGGACCCAGGAAGCGAGGAGCAAATTTGACAGAGCTCACTCTAAGTCTCACGTGTTTTGCAGAGAGCCACACAAAGTCCCCTGGAGAAAAGACAGGAGCCGGGCGACGAAACCGAATGGACACCGTCTTCATACGGTTCTTAGCTGCTTGGATCGACTCTTGAGTCCGATCCCAAACCTCTCTGGCATTAGTTGCCCAGTCGGCCACAAGAGGAGGAGGTGCAGCAGCGGGAAACGGTACCGGTACCCTAGGGTGTTGCCCATTATTGAGTACGAACGGTGTCTGCCCAGTGGCCTCAGCCAGCGAATTGTTAAGGGCAAATTCTGCCCAGGGTAGGAGGGAGGACCAGTTATCGTGGTTCTCAGCAACAAAGTGTCGAAGGTATATAATCATAGATTGATTGGTACGTTCAACCAAACCATTAGTCTCCGGATGGTATGCCGAAGAGAGATTCAACTCAATTTGCAGAAGGCTACAAAGATCTCGCCAGAAACGGGAAGTAAATTGCGGGCCTCTATCACAAATGATACGATCTGGCATCCCGTGAAGCCTAAAGACATGCTTGAGGAATAGTTTGGCTAGTACCCTGGAAGATGGGATTCTCGATAACGGTACGAGATGAACCATCCGGGAGAAATGGTCCGTAATGACCCACACAAATCTATGTCCCTGTGAACATGGAAGATCACCCACAAAGTCCATGCCTACCACCTCCCATGGTCTATCTGGCACTGGTAAAGGATGCAAGAGCCCAGCCGGTCTCTGCCGTAATGGACGGTTGCGAACACACGAGTAGCAGGAACCGACATATCTCTTGACGTGGCTGGCTAAGTGTGGCCACCAATACCACCTCTCCAGTAACTCTCGTGTCCGCCTAATACCAAAATGCCCACCCACCTTTGAGGTGTGGGCCCATGACAGTATATCATTCTGTCGATCAGGCGGAACAAAGGTCTTGCCCGGTGGGATTTGGTCTAACGTCACAGGGGAGAGCGTATGAAAAACCCTGGAGGGAAGGATAAGACGAGGTTCGTCAATCTCTTCCTGGGTAGAAAGCATAGAGCGAGACAGGGCGTCTGCCTTGTTATTCTTACTCCCAGACAGATAGTTGATGGAGAAGTGAAAGCGGGAGAAAAACAAGGACCAGCGGGCTTGGCGAGGATTCAGACGCTGAGCGGTTTGTAAGTACGTCAGATTCTTATGGTCTGTATAGACCTGGAAAGGATGTTTCGCTCCTTCCAGCAAGTGACGCCACTCCTCCAAGGCTAATCTCAAGGCGAGCAGTTCCCTATCCCCAATGGTATAGTTTCTCTCTGCCGGTGAAAAGGTTTTAGCAAAGAAGAAACACGGCCTTTTTCTACCTGCACCGTTCTTTTGATACAAGACCGCACCAGCACCCACTGAAGAGGCATCAACCTCTAAGAGGAAGGGCTTATTCTCATCGGGTCTTTGAAGAACGGGAGCAGTTGAAAAGTGTCTTTTTACTGTCTCAAAAGCCTGAGATGTCTCAGTAGACCAGGCTTTGGGATTAGCACCTTTCTTAGTCAAGGCCACCAAAGGGGCCACCAAAGTAGAAAAATGGGGTATGAACTGCCTGTAATAATTTATGAATCCTAAGAAGCGTTGCACCGCCTTCAAGGAATGAGGTTCGGACCATTGCAGGACAGCAGAGAGCTTCGCAGGATCCATAGCCAGACCCTCTTGTGAGATAATGTAACCCAAAAAAGGCAATGAGGACTGCTCGAATACACATTTCTCGAGTTTAGCAAACAATGAGTGCTCCCTTAAACGGGAAAGGACACGAACGACATCCTGACGATGAGTCTCCAGATCAGGAGAAAAAATCAGGATGTCGTCCAGATACACCACTACTGAGGATAACAGTAAATCCCTGAACACATCGTTTACGAAGTCCTGAAATACTGCGGGTGCATTACATAACCCAAAAGGCATGACGAGGTATTCATAGTGACCGTCTCGGGTGTTAAAAGCGGTCTTCCATTCGTCACCCTTTCGAATTCGTACCAAGTTATACGCACCCCGCAGATCCAACTTCGTAAAAACTTGAGCTCCTCTCAGTCTGTCAAAGAGCTCCGAAATTAAAGGTAATGGGTATTTGTTCTTTATTGTGATTGCGTTGAGACCCCTGTAATCTATGCAGGGACGCAAATCACCCTCTTTCTTCCGAACAAAGAAAAACCCAGCTCCCGCGGGAGAGACAGACTTACGAATGAACCCCTTCTCTAAACTCTCTCTTATATAGGTCGACATGGCCTCCGACTCAGGTATCGACAGGGGGTAAACCCTGCCTTTAGGTGGAACCGAACCTGGGATAAGGTCTATGGCACAGTCATACGGCCTATGGGGTGGAAGAACCTCAGCACCCTGTTTGGAGAACACGTCAGCGAAATCCAAATAGGGTGTAGGTATGGGAGAGAGATCAGTTGATGCAACCGCAACGACCTTAGGTGGTAAGGGAAGGCATCGGGACTGACATTTCGAACCCCAACTAATAATGCTGTCAGACTCCCAGTCAATGTGAGGAGCATGAGTCCGAAGCCATGGAAGACCCAAAAGGACGTCGTCTATACCCTCAGGCAAAACAAGAAAAGAAATCTCCTCTATGTGACCCTGAGACAGGGAAAGGCGCAAGGGAACTGTCCTCAATGTAATGGAGTCAGACAACATAGTTCCATTAACAACACGGACAGGAATAGGCGCCTCTAACATGATAGAGGGAATATTGTGTCCCTTTACAAATCCTGAGGACACAAAAATCCCGTCAGCTCCGGAATCCACAAAAGCCATAATAGGCCATGTATTCTCAGATAACGAGAGCTGACCTGGGATACAACACTTAGAGGGTGCAGAAGACGTCTCTAGTAACCCCCCTCTAATGGTTACTAGGCCAGGGAGTTTCCCTGACGACTAGGACACTTGTTGGCATAGTGCCCAGCCTGACGACATACATAACATATAGGAGGACCAGACTTGCGTAGTCTGGAAAACGTATGACCTAACTCCATAGGAGTGGGAGATGTTTCAGATGCTGAGGAAGATGGTAGTGGACCCTCAACAACTGGAATAGCCCGATGCTTAGGGCGTGAGGAAGAGACCTCGAGTCTACGTTCCTTATGGCGTACATCGATCCTCGTTGCTACTGTGATCAAGTCCTCCAGAGAAGCAGGGACCTCACGAGTAGCAAGGGCATCCTTGACATAGCCTGCCAACCCTCTCCAGAAGATAGGAATCAACACCTTCTCTGGCCAATCTAGTTCTGCCACCAGAGTTCTAAAAGCAATGGCATAAGAACTAGTGGATAACGAACCCTGAGATAGATCTAACAGTCTCAGGGCCGCATCATGGGTAACCTGCGGACCCAAGAATACCGCCTTAAGAGCATCAAGAAAGTCTTGATGTCTCAGAGTAACCACATCAGAGCGCTCCCATAGGGGAGTCGCCCATTCTAAGGCTTTGTCCTGAAGTAAGGAGATGATAAAGCCTACTCTGGACCTCTCCGTAGAGAAGCGAGAAGAGTTGACCTCTAGGTGTATCTGACACTGACTAATGAAACCACGACATGATCTGGCATCGCCAGAATATCTGTTTGGCAGAGCAAGTCGAGGATCATGTGCAGATGTCACCATGGTCTGAGGTTTATCCTCTATACTCTTGAGCCGTGACTCAAGTACTTGTATGTAACGGTGTAACTGCTGATATTCTGCCATAACTGCCAGACCCTTGGCTCAGTCCTAATGTTACGGGGGGCTGTCTGATAATAACCGAAAGGAGTATCAGACAGTCAGGGTCCACCGTGCAAAGACTTTGCTGCAGACTATGGCAGAGTGCAATACCTCTGTTAACTCACAGAAGGATATAATAAGAAAGTAAAGCAATTCCTCCCTTACTTGGAGGGTGTGTGGAATGATCTCTGTTAATAATCACAGAGACAAAGGCAATGTGTGCGAAATGGCACCTACCTAGGTCCGCTCTTCTAGTGGTGCAAAAGAGACGAACAGCAGCGTAAGCCGCACAAAGCTCCTACCTGCGTTCGCTCCACTAGTGTGCGAGGACACGAACCACTAGATATGGCACCTGCCTAGGTCCGCTCTTCTAGTGGTGCAAAAGAGACGAACAGCAGCGTAAGCCGCACAAAGCTCCTACCTCTGTTCGCTCCCCTAGTGTGCGAGGATACGAACAACTGCCAGATGCAGTATAAGGAACGTTACCCTAGCGGCAACGTCCACCTACGAGTAGAATCACAAGGCCCAGCCAGACCATGTGCCTCAGGCACCTGCCTATGTCCGCTCCCCTAAGAGGTAAGGATACGGACAGCAGCCGAAGCTGTAAGGTATAAGAACGCTACCCTGCCGGTAGCGCTCACCTAGCATAGACAGAGGAATGCCTAGAGGAACGCGCACAGAGCGTCTACTCATATGCATGAACCAAGAGGACTGAGCACCATGCGGCGTGTGTCAGGGTCTTATATAGACTCTGTGCCTCATCCAAGATGGAGGACACCAGAGCCAATCCGCTGCCAGAACGACAGGAGTGACGTCATGCTGGCCTATCACCGAGCAAGACGTCACAAGCACATGACCAGCGACCAATCGGCATAGAAGGTGTCAGAGACATGTGACCTCGTGTCAGCGATGATGTCACCCGCACATGTGCAATGGCTCCAAGATTGGACTTAGTCTCCGGCGCTCGCACATGTGCAGTAGCAAGAAATCTGGACTTAGTCTCCAGCGCTCGCACATGTGCAGTAGCAAGAAATCTGGACTTAGTCTCCAGCGCTCGCACATGTGCAGTAGCAAGAAATCTGGACTTAGTCTCCAGCGCTCGCACATGTGCAGTAGCAAGAAATCTGGACATAGTCTCCAGTGCTCGCAGCAACCGTAACAATGTCCTTGTCACTTTCCCATGTGTTTGTGTTGTGTTGTGAGTTGTTTGTCACCTTTTGGACACCTTTGAGGGTGTTTTCTAGGTGTTTTTCTGTGTTTGTGATTGCCTGCCATTGTTTCCTATTGGCTCGAGTTCGGTTCGTCGAACGTTCAACGAACCGAACTCGAACGGGACCTCCGTTCGGCGAACCAACCTCGAGCCGAACCGGGACCGGTTCGCTCATCTCTAGTCATATCCTCAATTTGGCCGAAGAGTTGCTCCATGTCTTCATCCTCCTCCTCGTCATAGTCCTCCACTGCACGTTGTGATGAGACGAGGCTGGGCTGTGTGTTATCACCCACACCCACTACTGTTTCTTGCTGCAACTCATCGCGCTCCGCCTGCAATGCGTCATGTTTGTTTTTGAGCAGAGACCGTTTTAGAAGGCAGAGTAGCGGTATGGTGACGCTAATAATGGCGTCATCACCACTCACCATCTTGGTGGAGTCCTCAAAGTTTTGGAGGATGGTACATAGGTCGGACATCCATCTCCACTCCTCAGGTGTTATGTGTGGAGTTTGACCCATTTCCCGACGGCTTAGGTGATGCAGGTACTCAACAACTGCCCTCTTCTGCTCACATATCCTGACCAACATGTGCAGAGTTGAATTCCAACGCGTGGGGACATCACACACCAGTCTGTGAGCCGGAAGATGCAAACGGCGCTGAAAGCTGGCAAGGCCGGCTGAAGCAGTAGGTGAATTTCGAAAATGTGCAGACAGGCGGCGAACTTTTACCAGCAGATCAGACAGCTCTGGGTATGACTTTAGAAACCACTGAACCACGAGGTTGAGCACATGGGCCACGCATGGAACATGTGTCAGCTGGTCTCGCCTCAAAGCCGCCACCAGGTTCCGGCCATTGTCACACACGACCTTTCCTGGCTTTAGGTTCAGAGGTGTGAGCCAGTGATCTGCCTGCTGTTTCAGAGCTGTCCACACCTCTTCTGCATTGTGGGGTTTGTCACCTATGCAGATTAGCTTCAGCACAGCCTGTTGCCGCTTCGCCGAGGCAGTGCTGCAGTGCTTCCAGCTTGGTACTGGTGTGGAGGGTAAAGTGGATGAGGATGCGCAGGAGGAGGAGGAGGCTGAAGAGCATGACATTCCGGAGCTGTAGAGTGTGGGTGAAACCCTGACTGAGGTAGGGCCTGCAAACCTTGGTGTGGGAAGGACGTGTTCCGTCCATCGCTCAGACTGGGTCCCAGCTTCCACAATATTAACCCAGTGTGCCGTCAACGAGATGTAGCGGCCTTGCCCACAAGCACTTGTCCACGTGTCTGTGGTTAGGTGGACTTTGGGTGAAACAGCGTTGTTCAGGGCACGTGTGATATTTTGTGACACGTGGTTATGCAACGCGGGGACGGCACACCGGGAGAAATAGTGGCGGCTGGGGACCGAGTAACGTGGGACAGCTGCCGCCATCAGGTCGCGGAATGCTTCTGTCTCCACCAGCCTAAAAGGCAACATTTCCAGCGCAAGCAGTCACGAAATGTTAGCATTTAGAACTGTGGCATGTGGGGCGTTGGCAGTGTATTTGCGCCTGCGTTCAAAGGTTTGCTGAATGGATAACTGAACGCTGCGCTGGGACAAGGACGTGCTTGATGATGGTGTTATTTCTGCGTAGGCAACTGCAGGTGCAGGACTGGAGGAGGCTTTTTCGCAGGCAGCATGGACAGGGGATTGGCTCGCATGCACAACCAGCGAAGACGTAGCAGTGACATCAGCAAGCACTGCTCCTCGACTCTGTTGTACTTCCCACAAAGTCGGGTGCTTGGCTGACATGTGCCTGATCATGCTGGTGGTGGTCAGGCTGCTAGTTTTGGTACCCCTGCTGATGCTGGCACAGCAGGTGTTGCAAATGGCCTTTTTAGAATCATCTGGAGCCAACTTAAAAAACTGCCAGACTCGGGAAGACCTAACATTTGTACAGGCACCTTGTGTCGTGTTGTTGTTCCGGGGAACGGTTGCCTGACTTCTGCCTGGAGCCACCACCCTGATTCTTACTGCCTGTTGGGAGGCTACGCCTCCCTCCCCCTGTGCACTGCTGTCCTCGCTCTGCATATCCTCCTGCCAGGTTGGGTCAGTTACTGGATCATCCACCACGTCGTCTTCCTCTTCCGCACCCTGCTCCTCCTCCTGACTTCCTGACAATTGTGTCTCATCATCGTCCACCCCTTGTTGAGACACGTTTCCAACTTCGTGAGAACGTGGCTGCTCAAATATTTGGGCATCTGTACATACGATCTCCTCATGACCCACTTCAACATTAGCTGGCGAGAGGCCAGAATGTGCGAATTGAAACGTGAACAGCTCTTCCGAGTGTCCAAGTGTGGGATCATTAATGTCCGAGGACGTGTACTCAGCCTTGTGGTAGGAAGGAGGATCAGGTTCTGAAATGTGCGGTGCAGTATCACGGCTACTGACACTTGACCGTGTGGAAGACAGAGTGTTTGTGGTGGTGCCAATCTGACTGGAAGCATTATCCGCTATCCAACTAACAACCTGTTGACACTGGTCTTGGTTCAAGAGCGGTGTACTGCTGCGGTCCTCAAGAATTTGGGACAGGGCGTGTGAGCGACTAGATGTGGCCCTTTGTTGTGGCGAAATTAGAGCTTGCCCACGACCTCGGCCTCTGCCTGCACCACCATCACGTCCACTTCCTTGTTCCTTGCCAACGCCCTTGCGCATTTTGCAATGCTGTGCTGACGTGTATTCACTAGACTTGTGCGTTATATAATAGTTTGTGAAAAACGCACACAAGTGCACCTGTACGCTGCCACCGACAGGCACACACGTGCGGTTTTTAAATGCAAGCACGGACGCACTAAGAACCTAACAGGTTTTTAGGAGCAAAAATTACTGAGAAGTCTGACACTATCAGCCACTGCTGACTGACGTGTATTATACACTACACTTGTGCGTTATATAATAGTTTGTGAAAAACGCACACAAGTGCACCTGTACGCTGCCACCGACAGGCACACACATGCGGTTTTTAAATGCAAGCACGGACGCACTAAGAACCTAACAGGTTTTTAGGAGCAAAAATTACTGATTAGTCTGACACTATCTGGACTGTTTTAGACTGTGTACACCAGCCCCAGATATGATGAAGGCTGGTATACGGTCCCCATTAGGAATGGCTATATACCCTGCCTGCCTGCCTGCCTGTATACTGCTACAATAGTCCTGACAAGGACTCTTCTGGTCACTAGCCTGTATTCCGACCTGGCTATACCCTGCCTGTATATAGCAACAATAGTCCTGAGAAGGACTCTGCTACTGTACTCCGACCTGGCTATACCCTGCCTGCCTGTATACAACTAGAATAGTCCTGAGAAGGACTTCTGGTCACACTGTTTGCAGCCCTGCTCCGGAACTAGCTATAAAGGGCCGCAAACCTTTCCCTGAAGCAGCAACACTCTCCCTGCACTGACTGTCTGGATGGCTGTGTGCAGAGCACAGCGCGCCCGCCGGTATAAAGGCTCGGTCACGCTGTGCGGGCCGGCCAATCACTGCAATTCCACAACTAACAGGGCTGTGGCATTGCAGTGGTCTGCCAGCCAATCCCTGCATGAGGGCTGGCTCTCAAAAGAGCGCCAACATGCAGGGATGAAGACCACGAGTACAGCACGAGTATCGCGAGATTACTCGGTCCCCGCCGAGTAGCCCGAGTACAGTGATACTCGTGCGAGTACCGAGTAGTAAGAAGCATACTCGCTCATCACTAGCCAGGATCTCTTCTCCGGTCAAGGCCGACTTCATCTGCTGGAAAGATTCTTCCTGCTCCTCATTCCAGACGAATGGGGAACCAGAAGTCTTGCCATGCTTGGGTTGTCCCACCAGGAGATCTTGCATGGGAGCTGCCATCCTGGTGTAGCCTTTGATGAAGCAGCGGTAATAGCCCATCAGGCCCAGGAACTGCCTCACTTCTCTGATGGTGGTAGGTCTTGGCCAGCCATGGATGGCTGTGATCTTCTCCGGGTCCGGTGCTACACCTTCTGCACTAACCACATGCCCGAGATTTGAAGTTTGGGCTTCAGCAGATGGCATTTGGATGGCTTCAGTTTCATACCGTACCTGGAGAGGGCCTCGAATACTTCGATAAGATGCTCCAGGTGTGCTTCATACGTCTTGGAGTAGACGATGACATCATCCAAGTATAGCAGGACCGTTTCGAAATTGCGATGTCCCAAGCATAACTCCATCAGCCTCTAAGGTTCCTGGTGCATTACACAACCCAAAGGGCATGCTGTTGAACTTGCAGAGACCCATCGGAGTAGTGAAAGTGGTCTTCTCCCGGTCTTCCTCTGCAACAGACACCTGCCAGTACCCCCTAGTAAGGTCAAGAGTAGAAAAATAATTTGCAGTCCTCAAGGCAGCCAAGGATTCTTCAATACGAGGAAGAGGGTATGCATCCTTATGAGTTATTTGGTTTATCTTACGGTAATCCATACACATCCTCATTGTGCCGTCCTTCTTTTTCACTAGGACCAATGGAGCGGCCCAGGGGCTACAGCTATCACGAATGACTCCTGCTTCCTTCATTTTCCTCAACATGTCCTTGGCGCATTGATAATGTGCGGGTCGAATGGGCCTATATCTCTCTTTGATGGGTGGATGCGCACCTGTGGGAATGTGGTGTTGGACCCCTTTGATCCTTTACTGAAGACTTACTCATACTCCTGCACTACCCTGTAAACTCCCTCTTTGTGGTGTGCAGGTGTGGAGTCAGTGTCTACATGTAGTTCTTGACAATAGAGTTGAGCGCGGTTCGCGGTTCGTGGTTCTCCAGTTCGCGGTTCGAGTGATTTTGGGGGCTGTTCTAGATCGAACTAGAACTCAAGCTTTTTGCTAAAGCTTGATAGTTCTAGTTACGTTCGAGAATGGTTCTAGCAGCAAAAAGCCAAGCTAATTTCTAGCTGGCTTTCCGCTGTAATAGTGTAAGTCACACTATTATGAAATTTCAGCGTATAGTGTGCGGGAACAGCGCATTCAGATCACTGCTGTTGGGATAATGCTGATTGCCATTTTTTTTTCCTTGTCTTCCTTCCCTAAGCACGCGCGTGTAGTGGGGCGGGCCAGCATGTCAGCCAATCCCAGACACACACACAGCTAAGTTGACTTTTAGCCAGAGAAGCAACGGCATGTGTGATAGGATGTCCATGTCATATGTCCCTGCATTATAAAAACGGGTATCTGCCCGTCTGGACGCCATTATCTCTTCTGCGTCTGGGTGTCAGTCACCGCTGGTGCAGCTCCTGTCTCCGATACTGCTGTGTACGCTCTACACACAGCGCTATACAGAATAGGGATAGAAGTTTCTATTAGCCCTTGTAAGGGCTAATAACAGCAGGCTCAGAGCCATAGATGGCAGTCAGATCCGTGGAAACAGACTTTAACAGCTACAGATAACAGCGTCTGTGTAGCTAAGGTCAGGGACTTCCTCGCTGCATTTCCCCATTAGGAGGGATAGAAAGTGAGGCTTCCTTTCCTGTACACTGACCCACAACCCTGCCACTGTACCCTCCTGCCCTTTGCACACTCAAGCTCATTGTTACTAAGCCATTATGCGAGCAAACACTGAGTAAACTTAGTGGCATCCTAACTTCCATTAGTGTCCCACTAGTGCAAATCTATTTGCAGCACTTCTGCATTGGACACTCAAACTCATTGTTACTAAGCCATTATACTAGCAAACACTGAGTAAACTTAGTGGCATCCTAAAAGTGGCTGTTGGACTTCCATTAGTGTCCCACTAGTGCAAATTTATTTGCAGCACCTCTGCATTGCACACTCAAACTCATTGTTACTAAGCAATTATACTAGCAAACACTGAGTAAACTTAGTGGCATCCTAAAAGTGGCTGTTGGACTTCCATTAGTGTTCCACTAGTGCAAAACTATTTGCAGCACATCTGCATTGCACACTCAAACTCATTGTTACTAAGCCATTATACTAGCAAACACTGAGTAAACTTAGTGGCATCTTAAAAGTGTCTGTTGGACTTCCATTAGTGTCCTACTAGTGCAAATCTATTTGCAGCACCTCTGCATTGCACACTCAAACTCATTGTTACTAAGCCATTATACTAGCAAACACTGAGTAAACTTAGTGGCATCCTAAAAGTGGCTGTTGGACTTCCATTAGTGTCCCACTGGTGCAAAGCTATTTGCAGCACCACTGCATTGCACACTCAATCTCATTGTTACTAATCCATTATACTAGCAAACTATGCTGCCAGTTTAAGGACCGTAGTTGCATTGTCAGGGATAGTTATTGTTGTTTATTGTGCTGTTAATAAAGATAGACCACCGCTGCGATCTACACCACCTCTCAATTTTTACTACCACATTTTAAGTGCACAATCTTATCGCAATCAAAATCAGTGGCAAAATGACAGATGCTGGTGGAAAGGGGAAAAGGTGTGTTGGAAAAGGAAAAAAAGGGTTTGTCCATGGGGAAGGTGGCAAAGCTCCATTAACATCTGCTGAAGATAGACCATCTTCCAGCAAAAGTAAGAAGTCTACTACTTACCGTGGACAATCCGATGTGCTCCCTTTTTTACGGACACGAACAACTGGAACAAAGGTAGATGATGGCCAAAAAAAGCCCATGCTTGAATGGATCTCAAGTGGTCCAACAAGTGCCCTCTCCGCCACCTCAACTACCGCATCCAAAAAACACCAGTCCTCTGAGTTGTCATACCAATCACACTTGCTTTCTCCCAGCTCTGAAGTCTCCATCCCCCCTGCACAGTATGGTGGAACTGAGATGGCTGAGTCTGCAGAGCTGTTCAGTCACACTATAGCCTGGGAATCAGAGGTCTGCTCTCAAGCTACAGTGAGTACAGACCAGGAAATGGTCTGCAGTGATGCCCAGAACCTTTGTGACTCAGATTCAGGCCATGATGAATAAGTTTCTGAGCATAATGTGTACCCTTATTCACAAACTGAAACACCTGTTGTAATAGACAATGAGGAACATACTGATGACGATGAGATGCAGATACCAGATTGGAATGACAACTTATATATTCAGGCAGGGCAAGAAGAGGCTCGGTCTGAGGGTGAGGGGAGTGCAAACACAACAATTGATGAGGAAGTTCTAGATCCCACCTACTGTCAACCCACAGTCAGGCACTCGAGGAGGTCAACAGAGGCGGTGGAGGAGGATGCAACTGACGACGAAGTTACCTTGTGCCTTCCTGGAAAGAGTCGGAGTACTGGTAGCAAGTCTACATCTACATCCTCAGCCATCACTGTGCCTCTGAGCACTAGTTGGGGTGGATCAGCATGTTGCATGCCCTCTAAGCCTTGCCTAGCCTGGTCCTTTTTTGACATAGCAAAAGATTGCCCAAATTATGTGATGTGTAAAATGTGTCGTGATTCTGTTAGCAGAGGGCAAAACCTCAGCAGTTTGACAACTTCTTCCATGAATCGTCACATGAATAAATATCATATGTCCCAGTGGGAAGCTCACCGTGCTGCAATGCGGCCTAGCGGAGCGAACCATCCACCGCCTGCCCCTTCCAGTGCATCCGCGCGCTCTTCATCTTCTAGGACTGTGGGGACAGCTGTCACACCTGGTTTTCCACGCACAACTTCCACCACTGTAACCACAACAGGCAGTTTGCTTGGTAGGTTGTCAGTTGGTTTGGAAGGGGAAACAAGTGCGTGTGTACAGCTCTCTCAGACATCGATAGCACCAACGGATGGATGAAGGCAACGTCATGTCTACGCCTGCACTTTCCTCACAAACCTGCATTTTTCCAGGGACACCCTACTCAACACCGTCTACACACAGCAGCCAGATCTCTGTCCCTCAGATGTGGACAATTAAAAGGCCATTTCCTGCGACCCATGACAAAGCTAAGAGGTTGAATTTATCCCTCTGTAAGCTCTTGGCTACCAAAATGCTGCCTTTCCGCCTGGTGGACACACAGGATTTTAGAGACTTTATGTCTGTCGCTGTGTCCCAGTACCAGATGCCCAGTCACCACTACTTCTCTAAGAAAGGTGTGCCTGCGCTACACCAGCATGTCGCACACAACATCACCACTTCCTTGAGAAACTCTGTGTGTGAACGGGTGCATTTCAACACCGATACTTGGACCAGTAAGCATGGACAGGGACGTTACATGTCGCTGACTGGGCACTGGGTAACTATGGTGATAGATGGTGAAGGGTCTGCTGCACAAGTATTGCCATCCCCACGACTTGTGTGTCAATCCTCTGTCTGACCAAGTTCCGCCACTGCTTCTGCCTCCTCCACCTCGTCTGGGTCCTCCACCTCCGCCCCAAGCCTGCCTGGTCAGGCCACCAGCGTTCTAACTGCGCAGAAGGAATCACGCAGCCCTCATTACTATGCTGGCAGCCGAGCGCAACGGCATCAGGCGGTCTTTAGCTTGAAATGTCTTGGAAATAAGAGTCACACAGCGGCTGAGTTGTGGGCAGCTCTGGAGACTGAGTTTAATAAATGGTTGTCACCACATAACCTGCAGCCTGGTAAGGCCGTGTGCGACAATGCTGCAAACCTGGGTGCGGCCCTTCGCCTGGGCAAGGTGACACACGTGCCTTGTATGGCTCACGTGTTGAACCTTGTTGTCCAGCAATTTTTAACACAGTATCCCGGTCTAGATGGCCTTCTGAACAGGGCACGAAAACTTTCTGCTGACTTCCGCCGTTCAACCACCGCTGCTGAGCGACTTGCATCGCTCCAGAAGTCTTTCGGCCTGCCGGTTCATCGCCTGAAATGCGATGTGCCGACACGCTGAAATTCGACTCTCCACATGTTACAGCGACTGTGGCAGCACTGTCGAGCCCTGGTGCAATACATCATGACGTATAGCCTGGGCCAACGAGAATCAGAGGTGGGGCAGATCACCCTGATGGAGTGGTCTCAGATCAAGGACCTATGCACCCTTCTGCACAGTTTCGACATGGCGAATATGTTTAGCGCTGACAATGCCATTATCAGCATGACAATTCCAGTCATTTACATGCTGGAGAACACCCTAGACACTATTCGGAGTCAGGGGGTGGGACAACAGGAAGGGGAGCAACTACAGGAGGATTCATATGCGCAAAACACAACAACATCACCAAGGTCCAGACGTTCATCATCACCAACGCGGCAGGCATGGGACCATGGGGGACAGGGATCAACAAGGGCACATAGTAGCAGGCGAAATGTTGAGGAAGGTGCAGGAGAACATGAAGATATGGAGGACGAACTGTCCATGGACATGGAAGACTCAGCGGATGAGGGAGACCTTGGTCAAATTTCTGTTGAAAGAGGTTGGGGGGAGATGTCACAGGAAGAAAGAACGGTTAGCACCTCTATGCCACAAACACAGCGTGGACTTGGTCCGCATGGCTGCGCAAGACACATGAGTGCCTTCTTGCTGCACTACCTCCAACATGACCCTCATATTGTCAAAATTAGAAGTGATGATGACTACTGGCTTGCCACACTATTAGATCCCCGATACAAGTCCAAATTTTGTGACATAATTCCAGCCATAGAAAGTGACGCACGTATGCAGGAGTATCAGCAGAAGCTGTTACTCGATCTTAGCTCGGCTTTTCCACCAAACAACCGTGGTGCAGGGAGTGAATCTCCCAGTTGTAACTTGAGAAACATGGGACGGTCTCTTCATCTTCAACAATCTACCCGTACCAATAGCACCGTATCTGGTGCTGGTAACGGCAATTTTACTGAATCTTTTCATAATTTTTTTAGACCGTCCTTTGCAAGGCCACCAGAGACAACAAGTCTGACACATAGTCAACGGCTGGAGAGGTTGATACAGGAGTATCTCCAAATGAACATCGATGCCATGACTTTGCAAATGGAGCCTTGCTCATTTTGGGCTTCAAATCTTGAAAAATGGCCAGAGCTCTCCACTGATGCCTTGGAGATCTTGTCGTGTCCAGCTGCCAGCATTGTCTCTGAACGAGTCTTCAGTGTTGCTGGGTGTGTGCTGACAGATAAGCGCACGCGTCTGTCCAGTGACAATGTGGACAGACTAACGTTCATCAAAATTAACAAGTCATGCATCCACAAGGAATTTATTACCCCTGTGTCATCCTGTGGGGAGTAAATGCTTGTGGATTTTGAATGTGCTTGATGCAAATCTTCAAAAAAATCCAGCACTCAAAGCAATGAAATGAAATTGTTTTGAATTTTTATTCATTCGTTTATAGAAAGCAATTTTGTGTAAATATTAGTTGACGTTTCGGTCTTCCGACCTTCATCAGATTACACTACAATAAAGAAATACATAAAGAATTTTTAGATGTACAGAAATATAATGGCATAATACAATCATAGTATCAGAAAAGGCAGAGATTTCACCAAACAATAATACATTGACCATAAGAAATCACATGCCAACAAAGTGATGACAAAAAAAGGGGAAAATCGAAAAAAATGAAAAATCGAAAAAAATAATCTGTCAATTGAGCCACTTAACTGGCAGACACAATGCCCTCCTAGATATAAAGGTAGGAAATGTGCTAATAAAGAATAATTGGTAGTGATGAGCGAGCATGCTTGTAACTACTCGGTACTCGCACGAGTATCGCTGTACTCGGGCTGCTCGGCGGGGACCGAGTAATCTCGCGATACTCGTGCTGTACTCGTGGTCTTCATTTCTGCATGTTGGCGCTCTTTTGAGAGCCAGCCCTCATGCAGGGATTGGCTGGCAGACCACTGCAATGCCACAGCCCTGTTAGTTGTGGAATTGCAGTGATTGGCCGGCCTGCACAGCGTGACCGAGCCTTTATACCGGCCGGCGCGCTGTGCTCTGCTCACAACTATCCAGACAGTCAGTGCAGGGAGAGTGTCGCTGATTCAGGGAAAGCTTTGCGGCCCTTTATATTTAGTTCCGGAGCAGGGCTGCAAACAGTGTGACCAGAAGTCCTTCTCAGGACTATTCTAGTTGTATACAGGCAGGCAGGGTATAGCCAGGTCGGAGTACAGTAGCAGAGTCCTTCTCAGGACTATTGTTGCTATATACAGGCAGGGTATAGCCAGGTCGGAATACAGGCTAGTGACCAGAAGAGTCCTTGTCAGGACTATTGTAACAGTATACAGGCAGGCAGGCAGGCAGGGTAGTGGTGACCGTATACCAGCCTTCATCATATCTGGGGCTGGTGTACACAGTGTAAAACAGTCCAGATAGTGTCAGACTTCTCAGTAATTGTCGCTCCTAAAAACCAGTTAGGTTCTTATTGCGTCCGTGCTTGCATTTAAAAACAGCACGTGTGTGGCAGTCGGTGGCAGGGTACAGGTGCGCGTTTTGCACAAACTATTATATAACGCACAAGTCTAGTGTATAATAATACACGTCAGTCAGCAGTGTCTGATAGTGTCAGACTTCTCAGTAATTGTCGCTCCTAAAAACCAGTTAGGTTCTTATTGCGTCCGTGCTTGCATTTAAAAACAGCACGTGTGTGGCAGTCGGTGGCAGGGTACAGGTGCGCGTTTTGCACAAACTATTATATAACGCACAAGTCTAGTGTATAATACACGTCAGTCAGCAGTGTCTGATAGTGTCAGACTTCTCAGTAATTGTCGCTCCTAAAAACCAGTTAGGTTCTTATTGCGTCCGTGCTTGCATTTAAAAACAGCACGTGTGTGGCAGTCGGTGGCAGGGTACAGGTGCGCGTTTTGCACAAACTATTATATAACGCACAAGTCTAGTGTATAATAATACACGTCAGTCAGCAGTGTCTGATAGTGTCAGACTTCTCAGTAATTGTCGCTCCTAAAAACCAGTTAGGTTCTTATTGCGTCCGTGCTTGCATTTAAAAACAGCACGTGTGTGGCAGTCGGTGGCAGGGTACAGGTGCGCGTTTTGCACAAACTATTATATAACGCACAAGTCTAGTGTATAATACACGTCAGTCAGCAGTGTCTGATAGTGTCAGACTTCTCAGTAATTGTCGCTCCTAAAAACCAGTTAGGTTCTTATTGCGTCCGTGGTTGCATTTAAAAACAGCACGTGTGTGGCAGTCGGTGGCAGCGTACAGGTGCGCGTTTTGCACAAACTATTATATGACGCACAAGTCTAGTGTATAATACACGTCAGTCAGCAGTGTCTGATAGTGTCAGACTTCTCAGTAATTGTCGCTCCTAAAAACCAGTTAGGTTCTTATTGCGTCCGTGCTTGCATTTAAAAACAGCACATGTGTGGCAGTCGGTGGCAGGGTACAGGTGCGCGTTTTGCACAAACTATTATATAACGCACAAGTCTAGTGTATAATACACGTCAGTCAGCAGTGTCTGATAGTGTCAGACTTCTCAGTAATTGTCGCTCCTAAAAACCAGTTAGGTTCTTATTGCGTCCGTGGTTGCATTTAAAAACAGCACGTGTGTGGCAGTCGGTGGCAGCGTACAGGTGCGCGTTTTGCACAAACTATTATATAACGCACAAGTCTAGTGTATAATACACGTCAGTCAGCAGTGTCTGATAGTGTCAGACTTCTCAGTAATTGTCGCTCCTAAAAACCAGTTAGGTTCTTATTGCGTCCGTGCTTGCATTTAAAAACAGCACGTGTGTGGCAGTCGGTGGCAGGGTACAGGTGCGCGTTTTGCACAAACTATTATATAACGCACAAGTCTAGTGTATAATACACGTCAGTCAGCAGTGTCTGATAGTGTCAGACTTCTCAGTAATTGTCGCTCCTAAAAACCAGTTAGGTTCTTATTGCGTCCGTGCTTGCATTTAAAAACAGCACGTGTGTGGCAGTCGGTGGCAGGGTACAGGTGCGCGTTTTGCACAAACTATTATATAACGCACAAGTCTAGTGTATAATACACGTCAGTCAGCAGTGTCTGATAGCGTCAGACTTCTCAGTAATTGTCGCTCCTAAAAACCAGTTAGGTTCTTATTGCGTCCGTGGTTGCATTTAAAAACAGCACGTGTGTGGCAGTCGGTGGCAGCGTACAGGTGCGCGTTTTGCACAAACTATTATATAACGCACAAGTCTAGTGTATAATACACGTCAGTCAGCAGTGTCTGATAGTGTCAGACTTCTCAGTAATTGTCGCTCCTAAAAACCAGTTAGGTTCTTATTGAGTCCGTGCTTGCATTTAAAAACAGCACGTGTGTGGCAGACGGTGGCAGGGTACAGGTGCGCGTTTTGCACAAACTATTATATAACGCACAAGTCTAGTGTATAATACACGTCAGTCAGCAGTGTCTGATAGTGTCAGACTTCTCAGTAATTGTCGCTCCTAAAAACCAGTTAGGTTCTTATTGCGTCCGTGCTTGCATTTAAAAACAGCATGTGTGTGGCAGTCGGTGGCAGCGTCAGGCTCCATATTGTCCCTGGATACAGACGTGCATGATGGACTGAAAACATGAAGTGCCCATTGTAAGGAAGTGGGTCTATTGTAGTATAGCCCTTAGGCAGGGCAGCCAAAAATTGGGAGGCTCCACATTGTCCCTGGATAGAGATGTGCATGAGGGCCTCAAAACATTGTTCCCATTGCAAAGGAGCGGGTCTCTTGTCGTTGTAATGCCCATTCAGAAAGAATGGGCGAAAAAATTTACCACTGGGGGTATACCTGAAACAACGGCTTAACTATTGTAACGGTCACCATGATGGCGCATGAGGAGAAGGAGGAGCAGTCCAGCGAGTAGCCAAAGTCCAGAAGTGTGTTACCATGGGTGAGTGGAGGTACATGGCAAATTCCCGTTACAAACTTTAAATTCCGCTGTAATTTGCTGTTGGTGTGTGTGGTGAAGTCTGGCCAAATCCAACCCTTGTTCATCTTGATCAGAGTCAGCCTGTCAGCATTTACAGTTGACAGGCGGGTGCGTTTATCTGTAATGATTCCACCTGCGGCACTAAAAACACGCTCTGACAAAACGCTAGCGGCAGGGCAGGCCAGGACTTCCAAGGCGTAGAGAGCCAATTCATGCCACGTGTCCAGCTTGGATACACATTAATTGTAAGGCACAGAGGAATGTCGGAGTACAGTTGTTTGATCTGCAAGGTACTCCTTGAGCATCTGGGCAAACTTAGGATTTCTTGTGGCACTACCCCTCACCTCAGGGGCTGTGGTATGTGAGGGGCTGAGAAAACTGTCCCACATCTTAAAGACTGTTCCCCTACCTCTGGCGGATTGGACTTGTGCCCCTCTCGGCTGTACGCCTTGGTTGTCCACTGATTCCTGATCTATGCCGCTAGCGTTTTGTGAGGGGAATGCTTTGCCTACTTCCGTGACTATGGCCTTCTGGAACTGCTGCATTTTTCCTGACCTCTCCGCCTCGGGAATAAGAGACATAAAGTTCTCCTTTTAGCGTGGGTCTAACAGTGTTACCAACCAGTAATGATTGTCGGCCAAGATGTTCTTAACGCGAGGGTCACGAGACAGGCAGCTTACCATAAAGTCAGCCATGTGTGCCAGACTCTTAACAGCCATCACTTCAGTATCCTGACCAACACGATGACTGAACATGCTGTCCTCCTCCTCCTCCTCCTCATCATCTACCCTGTCCTCTGGCCAGCCACGCTGAACCGAGGATATGACTGCATGTCATATCCTCAATTTGGCCAGAGAGTTGCTCCATGTCTTCATCCTCCTCCTCGTCATAGTCCTCCACTGCACGTTGTGATGAGACGAGGCTGGGCTGTTTGTTATCATCACCCACACCCACTACTGTTTCTTGCTCAAACTCATCGTGCTCCGCCTGCAATGCATCATGGTTGTTTTTTGAGCAGAGACCATTTTAGAAGGCAGAGAAGCGGTATGGTGACGCTAATAATGTCGTCATCGCCGCTCACCATCTTGGTGGAGTCCTCAAAGTTTTGGCGGATGGTGCATAGGTCGGACATCCATCTCCACTCCTCAGGTGTTATGTGTGGAGTTTGACCCATTTCCCGACGGCTTAGGTGATGCAGGTACTCAACAACTGCCCTCTTCTGCTCACATATCCTGACCAACTTGTGCAGAGTTGAATTCCAACGCGTGGGGACATCACACACCAGTCTGTGTGCCGGAAGATGCAAACGGCGTCTTAAGCCGGCAAGGCCGGCTGAAGCAGTAGGTGACTTTCGAAAATGTGCAGACAGGCGGCGAACTTTTACCAGCAGATCAGACAGCTCTGAGTATGACTTTAGAAACCGCTGAACCACGAGGTTGAGCACATGGGCCACGCATGGAACATGTGTCAGCTGGCCTCGCCTCAAAGCCGCCACCAGGTTCCGGCCATTGTCACACACGACCTTTCCTGGCTTTAGGTTCAGAGTTGTGAGCCAGTGATCTGCCTGCTGTTTCAGAGCTGTCCACACCTCTTCTGCATTGTGGGGTTTGTCACCTATGCAGATTAGCTTCAGCACTGCCTGTTGCCGCTTCGCCGAGGCAGTGCTGCAGTGCTTCTGTGTCGCCCTGGACAAGCCAGGGGCCACAGAGCACAACACTTAAACACCCCACACTCCCTGCAGGCATATCATAGTCAAAACACAAAATCCTTGTTGCCTTCCCCAGGGGCTGTTGTCCACACCAGGGTGTGGAGCCAGGCGGTTGGTCTCCACCCACCGAGGAGGAGGGAAAACACAGGCAGTGAGAGTTAAGCTAAGGAAGTGGAAGGAGGAAAGTAGTAGAGAGGAGAAAAGTGACAGCAAAGAGCCTGAAGTTGGTCCGGGTGTGTGGCCCGGACAGGACAGCAAGGTTGGCAGGATGTGGTGACCGTCTGCAGTGGAGGCCGATTGGAGTCTGCCGTAAGGACCGTGGACGGGTGGTGACCCGGCCGCACCGGACCGGTATACAAAGAGAAGCCAGCACCATTGGCAGAGGACTTTCGGATCCCGGCAAGGCTTGGTGTCGCCGTGAATTTGACAAATCCGTTAGTGAAGGGAACCTCAGGGTTTCCAAACAGCCAAGTCCAGATAGAAGGCAACCGTACAACCGTGAAGGGGAGACACAGCCACCGCCAAGGGCAACCGTCTCCCAGGGCCAGCGCCTGTGGGCAAAAGGGGCTCCTCCGGCCCATATCCAGGTCGGGGAGTGGGTTACCGTTGGGAAACCATCACTACCAACACTTAACTTAGGTGCAGGGAGAGACAGTCATCACTAACCTGCAGGGAGGAACAACCGCAGCCGTCCGAGTGACCCGTCCATCCAGCCACTTGTTTTACCGTGAACTGTGTCATCATCATTGGGCTGAGTGAGTACCTCCGTGCCGTGCGGCACAGCGCTGCCCCTGCGACCCTGCACCTCATCAGGCCCCGCAACCCGCCTGTCATCCATGTCTACCCCATCACCAGGCCCCGGGACAACCAACCCCCCTACCCACGGAGGGGAGAAATAACAACAAAGCTGCTCCCAGTCACAGGCTCCCGGGATCCCCGTCCAGAGCAGCGGTGGTGTCCACACAATCACCACAACCGTGGGTGGCGTCACGGACAATATCCCCAAAACCCAAACCACCCCTTTTCACTCACGGGCGAGTAGCGCCGCTCGAGTCCCCGGGATCCGGCCATCGCTCGAGCCAACGAGCAGCAGCAGCCGTAGAGCAGCGTCAGCCGGACCCGAGCAGTGGGAGAGCGCACCGTCCCCTCCTCCGCCCGCGACACTTCCAGCTTGGGACTGGTGTGGAGGGTAAAGTGGATCAGGATGCGCAGGAGGAGGAGGAGGCTGAGGAGCATGACATTCCGGAGCTGTAGAGTGTGTGTGAAACCCTGACTGAGGTAGGGCCTGCAAAACTTGGTGTGTGAAGGACGTGTTCCGTCCCTCGCTCAGACTGGGTCCCAGCTTGCACAATATTAACCCAGTGTGACGTCAACGAGATGTAGTGGCCTTGCCCACATGCACTTGTCCACGTGTCTGTGGTTAGGTGGACTTTGGCTGAAACAGCGTTGTCCAGGGCACGTGTGATGTTTTGTGACACGTGGTAATGCAATGCGGGGACGGCACACCGGGAGAAGCAGTGGCGGCTGTGGACCGAGTAACGTGGGACAGCTGCCACCATCAGGTCGTGGAATGCTTCTGTCTCAACCAGCCTAAAAGGCAACATTTCCAGCGCAAGCAGTCGCGAAATGTTAGCATTTAGAACTGTGGCATGTGGGGCGTTGGCAGTGTATTTGCGCCTGCGTTCAAAGGTTTGCTGAATGGATAACTGAACGTTGCGCTGGGACAAGGACGTGCTTGATGATGGTGTTCTTTCTGCGTAGGCAACTGCAGGTGCAGGAGGGGAGGAGGCTTGTTCGCAGGCAGCATGGACAGGGGATTGGCTCGCATGCACAACCAGCGAAGACGTAGCAGTGACATCAGCAAGCACTGCTCCTCGACTCTGTTGTACTTCCCACAAAGTCGGGTGCTTGGCTGACATGTGCCTGATCATGCTGGTGGTGGTCAGGCTGCTAGTTTTGGTACCCCTGCTGATGCTGGCATGGCAGGTGTTGCAAATGGCCTTTTTAGAATCATCTGGAGCCAACTTAAAAAACTGCCAGTGTCAGAGTTCCGGGTTTTCCAGTTTTCTTTTGAAAGAGCTTGCCCTTTGTTAACATGGAGTTTTCTGTTCTGTTGCCCTACTTCCTGTCCATCTGTTTAAAAGCTGCCCCTAAAGCTTAGTCCAGTGCCTGAGTATACTGCTTCCTGTGTGCTCCTGCCCTGCTGCTTTTGGTTCCTGATTGTTATTCGGATCCTCTTGGAAAACAACCGACACCGACTCTGGACTTCATCTGGCATCATCTAGCTGTGCCCGGACTCCGTTTGCCGTCTTTGGTCGGCACTTCTGCCCGGTTCCTTCCGTTTAATACCACTCTGGACTGACATCACGTACGGACATTTTTGGACTTACCTATTGCCCTTTTGTGTCCCGGCTGCTGTGCATTTAGGGCTTCTGGGGTGATTGCCAGACAGTCCCTGTATAGGGGTTCGCTCTTGGTGGTCTCCCTGGGGGAGTCCGGTGCGCGGTCCCGGGAATTCCCTTTCGCTCCGTCCCTGGAAGGTATTTCCTGTATTTATGTTCTACTTTGTTTTTGTTCCGTTTATGTACATATTTGCTGGTTGCATATTATAAACGTCTTGCACCAAGAACTCGTCTCTGGTTGTCATTGCCCTAACGCAATCGAAATCCTCAATACATACAATAGTATTACAGCCAGACTCGGGAAGACCTAACATTTGTACAGGCACCTTGTGTCGTGTTGTTCCGGGGAACAGTTGCCTGACGTCTGCCTGGGGCCACCACTCTGCTTCTTACTGCCTGTTGTGATGCTACGCCTCCCTCCCCCTGTGCACTGCTGTCCTCGCTCTGCATATCCTCCTGCCAGGTTGGGTCAGTTACTGGATCATCCACCACGTCGTCTTCCTCTTCCGCACCCTGCTCCTCCTCCTGACTTCCTGACAATTGTGTCTCATCATCGTCCACCCCTTGTTGAGACACGTTTCCAACTTCGTGAGAACGTGGCTGCTCAAATATTTGGGCATCTGTACATACAATCTCGTCATGGCCCACTTCAACAGGAGCTGGCGAGAGGCCAGAATTTGTGAATGGAAACGTGAACGAACAGCTCTTCCGAGTGTCCAAGTGTGGGATCAGTAATGTCCGTGGACGTGTACTCGGCCTGGTGGTAGGAAGGAGGATCAGGTTCTGAAATGTGCGGTGCAGTATCACGGCTACTGACACTTGACCGTGTGGAAGACAGAGTGTTTGTGGTGGTGCCAATCTGACTGGAAGCATTATCCGCTATCCAACTAACAACCTGTTGACACTGGTCTTGGTTCAAGAGCGGTGTACTGCTGCGGTCCCCAAGAATTTGGGACAGGACGTGCGAGCGACTAGATGTGGCCCTTTGTTGTGGCGAAATTAGAGCTTGCACACAACCTCGGTCTCTGCCTGCACCACCATCACGTCCACTTCCTTGTTCGTTGACAACGCCCTTGCGCATTTTGCAATGCTGTGCTGATGTGTATTCACTAGACTTGTGCGTTATATCCAAGTTTTTGCAAAACTCACACAAATGCAGCGGAAAGCTGCCACCAACAGGCACACACGTGCGGTTTTTAAATGCAAGCACGGAGGCACTAAGAACCTAACAGGTCTCTATCCAGGGACAACGTGGAGCCTCCCAATTTTTGGCTGCCCTGCCTAAGGGTTATACTATAATACACCCACTTCCTTACAATGGGCACTTCAGGTTTACAGGCCCTCATGCACGTCTCTATCCAGGGACAATGTGGAGCCTCCCAATTTTTGGCTGCCCTGCCTAAGGGCTATACTATAATACACCCACTTCCTTACAATGGGCACTTCAGGTTTACAGGCCCTCATGCACGTCTCTATCCAGGGACAACGTGGAGCCTCCCAATTTTTGGCTGCCCTGCCTAAGGGCTATACTATAATACACCCACTTCCTTACAATGGGCACTTCAGGTTTACAGGCCCTCATGCACGTCTCTATCCAGGGACAACGTGGAGCCTCCCAATTTTTGGCTGCCCTGCCTAAGGGCTATACTACAATAGACCCACTTCCTTACAATGGGCACTTCAGATTTACAGGCCCTCATGCACGTCTCTATCCAGGGACAACGTGGAGCCTCCCAATTTTTGGCTGCCCTGCCTAAGGGCTATACTACAATACACCCACTTCCTTACAATGGGCACTTCAGGTTTACAGGCCCTCATGCACGTCTCTATCCAGGGACAACGTGGAGCCTCCCAATTTTTGGCTGCCCTGCCTAAGGGCTATACTACAATAGACCCACTTCCTTACAATGGGCACTTCAGGTTTACAGGCCCTCATGCACGTCTCTATCCAGGGACAACGTGGAGCCTCCCAATTTTTGGCTGCCCTGCCTAAGGGCTATACTACAATACACCCACTTCCTTACAATGGGCACTTCAGGTTTACAGGCCATCATGCACGTCTCTATCCAGGGACAACGTGGAGCCTCCCAATTTTTGGCTGCCCTGCCTAAGGGCTATACTATAATACACCCACTTCCTGACAATGGACACTTAATGTTTTGAGGCCCTCATGCACGTCTGTATGCAGGGGCATTGGTGAACCTCACAATTTTGGACTGCCCTGGCAAAGGAAAATACTACAAAGACTCACTTCCTCAAAATGGGCACATTAGACTCAAGAGGCCTTCATGTACGTCTCTTCTCAGGGACATCGGAGTGCCACACAATGTTTTCACGTAAAATCTTTCATGTATTAATCTCAAAAAGTAACATACACCAGCTCTATCTCACTATTGGGTATGTGCCCTTAACATTTCCGCCATGAAAAATCATTTTGGGGTCATTTTGGAAGGTTTTCTGGTGAGTCCGTAAAAATGGCGTAAAACGCGGACAAAATTGTTCACAGCTGTGACTTTTCAGTGATAAATGCTTCAAGGGGTCTTCCCCATGCTGTTGCCATGTCATTTGAGCACTCTTCTGAGACTTTTGTGACATTTTTAGGGTTTCTCCATGCTGCCGGGGGGTCATTTCACAAAAATGCTCGGGTCTCCCATAGGATAACATTGGGCTCGTTGCTCGGGCCGAGTACACGAGTATCTTGGGAGGCTCGGCCCGAGCTTCGAGCACCCGAGCTTTTTAGTACTCGCTCATCACTAATAATTGGTAGAAAAAGATGTAAGGACCAATAATCATGTCCTACTAATTCAATATTAAATTACAGAAAGTGCAAAGTAAAAAATAGGAGCACTCAAGACTAATCAGACAAAGTCAAACAGACAATAGGAAACAATGCCATGTGGTAACACTCATCAAAAAGGCTCTGATATAACATATGGAAAATCCTGGAGAAGAGGGAAAAGCTGCCCGTCCGGGTCTGCGGTCTGTGTGATCTGACAGCCCAAAGCCCAAGTTTAAATAGACCGCTTAATTAGCGTATATCATGTTACGGAACGTCACTTCCGGTCCACAAACCGGAAGTGACGATCCTGACTGGCAATATGTAAAACCAAATGGTTGGCAAACTCGGACTTACACAGACTGCCCATGCCACTTCACATCCAACAAACTGGACAAAAAGTGGTACGCCAGCATATAGGATATAGTAGGACAAAAAGATAATTACAATAGATCGCTTGATTAGCGCATAACATATCGCGGAACATCACTTCCGGTCCGCAAACCGGAAGTGACGATCCTGGCTGGCAAACTGTAAACAAAGTGGTTGGCAAACGTGAACTTGCGCAGACAGTCCACCCCACTTTACATTCAATCGACTAAACGAAGAACACGGTCATACGGAACGAATGAGAAATTTATAAGAGATAGACCACATGTATCAACAGTGACTAATAGACCGCTTAATTCGCGTATATCATGTTACTGAACGTCACTTACGGTCCACAAACCGGAAGTGACGATCCTGACTGGCAATATGTAGAACCAAATGGTTGGCAAACACGGACTTGCGCAAACTGCCCATGCCACTTCACATCCAACAAACTGGACAAAAAGTGGTGCGCCAGCATATAGGATATAGTAGGACAAAAAGGTAATTACAATAAACCGCTTGATTAGCACATAGCATATCGCGGAACAACACTTCCGGTCCGCAAACCGGAAGTGACGATCCTGGCTGGCAAACTGTAAACCAAGTGGTTGGCAAACGTGAACTTGCGCAGACAGTCCACCCCACTTTACATTCAATCGACTAAACGAAGAACACGGTCATACGGAACGAATGAGAAATTTATAAGAGATAGACCACATGTATCAACAGTGACTAATAGACCGCTTAATTCGCGTATATCATGTTACTGAACGTCACTTACGGTCCACAAACCGGAAGTGACGATCCTGACTGGCAACATGTAGAACCAAATGGTTGGCAAACACGGACTTGCGCAAACTGCCCATGCCACTTCACATCCAACAAACTGGACAAAAAGTGGTGCGCCAGCATATAGGATATAGTAGGACAAAAAGGTAATTACAATAAACCGCTTGATTAGCGCATAGCATATCGCGGAATGTCACTTCCGGTCCGCAAACCGGAAGTGACGATCCTGGCTGGCAAACTGTAAACCAGGTGATTGGCAAACGCGGACTTACGCAGACAGTCCACCTCACTTTATCAACTAAACGAGGAACACAGTCATACGCAACGGATGGGAAATTTATAAAGGATAGACCACATGACTCAACAATGACTAATAGTGCCCCCTATGATATAAAGGTGATAAGAATAAAGAAACACCACTGTCCATTGAAACAACGGAGAGTGGTGTACCAACCCATTAAGGATAAAAAGTATTATTTATAATGTTGTATAGAAAAGTCAACCTACTTCAAAATACAAGGACAAACCAATAAAGGGGAGCAAAAGGTAATAAAAAGTAATAAAAAGGTAATAAAAAGAGAGGACTAAGGGAATGGTGTGTATGTTTGGAATCAATATATACTCATGTTTAAGTACTAATCATATGTAAACCCTAGTATAGTAACAACAATCATCTAAAAGATATATAGAAAAACTGTGGAGGTATAAAGAGGAGAAGAGGGGAGGGGGGGAAAGGGAGGGGGGAGGGGGGGGAAGGGGAAAGGGGAGAGGGGGAGGGATTGCTTTCTATAAACGAATGAATAAAAATTCAAAACAATTTCATTTCATTGCTTTGAGTGCTGGATTTTTTTGATATTTTATATCGGGGTGGGACCCTATCCAAGCACCAGCGAACAAGGAGTGCCACATTTCTATATACATATACTTGATGCAAATCTACCTGTGAAGTGTACAACTGGGGCACAAGTGCTGCCACTGAAGGGGTGGGTGTGTGTTTTTGGAAAAAAGGGAGACTCCGCTTGGAGTAACCCTTGCTTGCTGTGTTTTTTAAAAGAAGCCAAGATGAACAAGTCATGATTCAGCAAAGACTTTGCTACCTACCCCGGTGTCATCCTGGGGACGGTTAAGGATGGCGTATTTTTGAATGTGCTTGATGCAAATCTACCTGTGAAGTGTACAATTGGGGCACAAGTGCTGCCACTGAAGGGGTGGGTGTGTGTGGGGCCCAATTTTGGAAAAAAGGGAGACTCCGCTTGGAGTAACCCTTGCTTACAGTGTTTTTAAAAATGATCCAAGATGAACAGAGCTGGGATCAGGAAAGACTTAGCTACCTACCCCGGTGTCATCCTGGGGACGGTTAAGGATGACGTATTTTTGAATGTGCTTGATGCAAATCTACCTGTGAAGTGTACAACTGGGGCACAAGTGCTGCCACTGAAGGGGTGGTGTATGTGGGGCCCAATTTTTGGAAAAAAGGGAGACTCCGCTTGGAGTAACCCTTGCTTACAGTGTTTTTAAAAATGATCCAAGATGAACAGAGCTGGGTTCAGGAAAGACTTAGCTACCTACCCCAGTGTCATCCTGGGGACGGTTAAGGATGGCATATTTTTGAATGTGCTTGATGTAAATCTACCTGTGAAGTGTACAACTGGGGCACAAGTGCTGCCACTGAAGGGGTGGGTATGTGTGGGGCCCAATTTTTGGAAAAAAGGGAGACTCCGCTTGGAGTAACCTTGCGGTGTTTTACATGATTTTATAAGGGCATGCCATGCCTATATGTGTCTCCTCCTCTTTTTCCTTGTCCAGCTCTTTTGTTTTCGCATGAGTATATGTCCTTGTCCCTTTCCCATGTGTTTGTGCTGTGTTGTGAGTTGTTTGTCACCTTTTAGACACCTTTGAGGGTGTTTTCTAGGTGTTTTTATGTGTTCGTGATTGCCTCCCATTGTTTCCTATGCGGTTCGAGCGGTTCGCCGAACCAGTTCGCCAAACCGAACTCGAACAAGACCTCCGTTCGGCGAACCAAACTCGAGCCGAACCGCGACCGGTTCGCTCATCTCTACTTGACACCACTCCTCTAGCTTCACTGGTGAACTATCACTGGTCGACTGGGATACAGTGATGGTGGATGCTGTTGTCTGCATGGCATGGGTGTCTACTGTGAACAAGTTATCAATGGTGGCATATCGGGGTAGCTTGATCTCTTCCTCTTCGCAATTTATCACTCTCACGGGCACTCTCCCCTTCCGGAAATCAATTATTCCTCTGGCTGCCATGACTGTGGGCCAGTGCTCTGACGGCAGAGGCTCTACTACTGCCGGGTAATCCTGTCCACGGGTACCTACTGCTGCCCTGCACAAAATCATCATCTTACTTCGTGGAGGTGCTAAATCATCACTCGTACACCACCAATCTCTCCACCAGACAAGTTCACTTGTTGCCGCTGCAGGAGGGCCCGGATTTCACGTTGCAGAGACCTCTGCCGGCCCGCTCCTGCAGTTGCAGACAGCTGTTGTAGCAAATGCAATACTTCTCCCATGCATTTCTCAATAACATTAGTCCCTAGGACCAATTTTGGGTTATGGTCGCTAGGGTCATTCTGCACCACAATGAGTCCTTGATGCTCTAGCTCCACTCACCCTACCTTCAGAGTCACCTCTTTGAACCCCACTTGGGTCATTGGGAGTCCATTGGTAAGGCCAGGGTCTAGTTGGGTGAGATTATCATTGGACCAGTAGAGCTTATACAGTACATAGGGTATGGTTGTTACCTGCGAGTCAGTGTCCAGAAGTGCGAACGTCGGGATACCATCCACAGCGAGGGAGATTATGGGGCGACCTCCGACATACCGCTCACGCCAATTAGCTGGGCCTTATGGGTCTATTCCTAAGGACTGACCCTTGGCCTCAGGAGTTGCTCATTTAAAGGACACCGGCAAGAATAGTGGCCAGTCTTATTGCATTTGTAACAAACAGGTTGTCCATACCGGTTGTTGTTCCTTCTCTGCATCCAAGGGACGTCTTCCGGGCTGTCGGCGAGCTGAATCTTTTCTGGAGGCATGGTCTTTGGCTGGAGCTGCTGGGTCGCGAGGATCCTAGCGATGTCCTTACTCAGGCATTGATCTTGGGACAACAGGTCATCAGGGGCTCCTGGAGGTGCTGCGGGTGCTGGTAGGGCCAACAGAGGAGGCTTCACAGACACTTGAGAAGTACCTGCCGACCAAGGTGATGGTACATGGTGTGAGACTGTGACCGGGGTTATCTATGACGGCCGGTATGTCTCGCCCCGGTTGTGCTCACTCCATGATAATCCACTATAGGGTTAATGCTGTTTCCCTACAGGCTGAAGGGAGGGTTAAATAGATTCAGGAACAAGGGCAGGTGTGCCGGGTGTGAGGGAGTGATCACATCTCCCTGAGTTCTCTGCCGGAAAGGCACATATGTACTCTTGTGGACTTTTTCCTTTGGAATAAACCGTGTGCTGTGAACCTTGGTGCCTGGATCCCGTGTCTTCTGCAGCGCAGCCGACGATGCTACCTCACATATGGTGGAGAATCGGCGGGCATGACAGCCGGTGAGGTGTAGCATCCATCCCTGGTGACCCAGCTGCGCATGTCCTGGATTCGAGCGGCTATACTACAGCCCAAACCCGGCGACGCCATGGAGGACATAATAAAGCATTTGGCTCAGGCTAATGCACAGCAGCAACAGGCTAATGCACAGCAGCAACAGACCAATGCACACCTGCTCCAATCCTTGCAAGTGCAGGAAAAAAAATTCCAAGAACAGATGGATCAGGCCAATGCACGTCAGCAGCAAGCCTTGCAATTGCAGGAAAAAAGGCACCAAGAACAGATGGTTCTCCTGGCCAAGTCGATCCGTGCCGGACCGGCAGCAACAACCCAGGGACCGGGTGACGACGGCAGCGTCCGGAAAGCGGTGAGACAAGCGTTGCAAAAGATGACCCCGGGTGATGATGTGGAAGCGTTCCTGGCGGTGTTTGAACGGGTGGCCGAGCGGGAAAAGCTGCCGACCCCGCAGTGGGCTGAGGTATTGTCACCCTATCTGACGGGGGAACCCCAAAAAGCATACCTGGACCTCTGTACCGAGGACGCCATTGACTATGTGACCCTGAAAGCCGAAATACTGGCTCGGTTGGGGGTGAATACCTATGTACGGGCTCAGCGGGTAAATCAGTGGTTCTTTGAGGAAGCCAAACCCGTACGCTCCCAGGCCTATGACTTGTTACATCTTGTAAAAAAGTGGTTGCAGCCTGACACTCTGAGCCCGGCCCAAATGGTGGAAAGGGTAGTAGTGGATCGTTTTGTGCGCACTTTACCCGTCACCGTTCAACGGTGGGTCGGACAGGGTGACCCGAGTACCCTGGACCAATTAGTGTCCCTGGTAGAGCGGCATGTGGCTACGCAGGACTTGATACGGGACACTGAGACTTTGCGTACCGCCCGTCGGTCCGGCCCCTCCAAGCCTAGGGCCAAGGACCCACCGCTGACACCGGTGCGGGAGTCCGCTACCGTTCCGTCTGAAGCCGCACCCTCCGTCCCTGAGGTCCGGAAAACTATGTACCCTAAACGACAAATCGTCAAGGGGGTGTCCTTCCCTATTAGATGTTGGCGGTGCCAGCGGGTGGGACATATGGAAGCCCAGTGTCCACTCACCACGGAGCCCATGGATTGTGGGGTTACCCGGCGGGGTTCAATGTATGCTCAGGTGGTGTGTACCGCTGACCTGGTCTACCCAGAGACTGAGCCCCACTTGTGCCAAATTCAGGTGAATGGATGTCCGGTTACAGGCTTGTTGGATTCCGGAAGCTTAGTGACCCTTGTGCGATCAACCCTAAGGGCTAAAGTAAAGGCCACAGGACGTACCGTGGGGGTGGTTTGCATACATGGGTACCGCCGAGACTATCCCACGGGGATAGTCACCATCACAGCACCTTGCGGTCAGGTGCAACATGAGGTGGGACTTATTAATACTCTTCCCTATGATGTGATCCTAGGAAGGGATCTGCCCTATTTTTGGACTTTATGGAAGGGACCTCCTAAGTCCCCTCAGATATTGGTCAGTCCGGGACCTGAGCCCTACAATCCTGAATCCGGGACGCCTGCCGTAGGGGTCCCCATGATAGGGACAGGATGTGAACCTGATAGGTCGCCCCTAGAGGTATTGGCAGGAGAGGCTGAGACGGTCGAGCCCATCCCGGAGTTGGAGGCGTCCCCGGATACGTTTGGGACAGCCCAACTCCAGGACCCTACATTAATACATGCCCGGAGTCGGGTGACAGTAGTTGACGGGGTGGCACAGCTGCCTGGTGCCCAGGTAAGATACCCCCATTTCGCTCTTAAGCAGGATTTACTCCACCGGGTAGATGAAATACGGGGCGTAGGGGTAGAGCAGTTGGTGGTGCCCCAGCCGTATCGCCGGCGGGTCCTCGACTTGGCTCATAAACACCTGATGAGTGGTCACCTAGGGGTCAAGAAAACGCAGGAGCGAATATTGCAAAGGTTCTATTGGCCCGGGGTCTTTGGGGAGGTAAAACGGTTCTGCGAAACCTGCCCGGAGTGTCAGCTTACCGCACCCCTGACCCACTTTCGCAGTCCGTTGGTACCGTTACCCATTATAGAAGTCCCTTTTGAACGGATAGGGATGGATCTGGTGGGGCCCCTCGTAAAGTCTGCTCGAGGGCACCAGCATATCCTAGTGATCGTTGACTATGCCACCCGGTATCCAGAGGCGATACCTCTCAGACATACTGCAGCCAAGCTTATAGCTCGGGAGTTGTTTGCTGTGTTCTGCCGGGTGGGGTTGCCCAAGGAGATCCTTACGGATCAGGGGACCCCATTCATGTCTAAAGTGACCAAAGAGCTATGCCGGCTACTCCAGATCAAGCAGTTGCGTACGTCCGTGTATCATCCTCAGACGGATGGTTTAGTAGAACGATTCAATAAAACCCTGAAAACCATGCTCAAAAGGGTGATTTCCAAAGACGGGAAAGACTGGGATATGATGCTTCCCTATTTGATGTTTGCCATACGAGAGGTGCCACAGGCATCCACGGGGTTTTCGCCTTTTGAATTGTTATACGGGCGACATCCCCGGGGATTGTTGGACCTGGCAAAAGAAACCTGGGAGCAGGAGCCCACCCCCCATAAAAGTGTGATTGAACACATTTTGGGTATGCAGAACCGCATAAGCGCGGTCATGCCAATTGTGAAGGAACATTTACAGGAGGCTCAGGCCGCGCAAAGCGGCCGCTACAATAGACAAGCCACCGTGCGGACCTTTAATCCCGGGGATCGGGTGTTGGTATTGATTCCCACGGCGGAGAGTAAATTCCTGGCTCAGTGGCAAGGCCCCTACGAGATAAAGGAAAGAGTCGGGGTGGTTAACTATAAAGTATTGCAGCCCGGTAGGCGGAAACCTGAACAAATATACCATGTCAACCTATTAAAACCTTGGCAGGAACGGGAAAGCCTGATGGCTGTTTTTTCCCCACCTCCCTCCTCTTCGGGTCGTTCACATCCGGCTCCAGCGACCTCCGGAGAGGACGAACCGGAAGTAAGGATTGGAGAAGCCCTCACCAAGACACAGAGGCGAGAGGCCAGACGGTTGGTTCAGCAGAACCCCGATGTCTTCTCCGAGCTGCCCGGTAGGACCAGTCTGATACGACATGATATTGTCACCGAGCCCCACCTGAAGGTATGCCTGAAGTCATACCGAGTACCGGAGGCTCGACGACAAGCCATATCGGAGGAAGTAAAGACAATGTTACGCCTGGGGGTCATCGAAAAATCCCGGAGTGAATGGGCTAGTCCGATTGTCCTAATACCAAAACCCGATGGCTCCTTAAGGTTCTGCAATGACTTTAGGAGATTGAACGAAATATCCAAGTTTGATCTCTACCCCATGCCCCGGGTGGATGAGCTGATTGATAGGCTGGGACAGGCGCGATATTTTACCACGCTCGACCTGACCAAGGGGTACTGGCAGGTGCCACTAACTGAGTCCGCCAAGGAGAAAACCGCTTTTGTTACGCCGGAGGGTCTCTTCCACTATGTTGTCTTGCCTTTTGGGTTACATGGCGCTCCGGCCACGTTCCAGAGGTTGATGGACTTAGTGCTGGAACCCCACCAGGCGTATGCATCAGCGTACCTTGATGACATCATTATTTACAGCTCCGATTGGCAGACCCACTTGGAACAGGTACAAGCGGTGGTGGACGCGCTTCGAACAGCCGGATTGACAGCCAATCCCAAGAAATGTGCGTTGGGACTCACGGAAGCCCGCTACTTGGGCTACGTAATAGGCCAAGGAGTGATTAAGCCCCAAATTAACAAAGTTGAGGCGATCCAGAAGTGGCCTAGACCCCTGACCACGAAGCAGGTTAGGGCCTTCCTGGGTATCGTGGGGTACTACAGGAGGTTTGTAAAAGATTTTGCGGGACTATCAGCCCCCTTGACGGACCTTCTCAAAGGCAAGAAGTCCGTCATGGTGCGCTGGACTCCGCAGGCCGAGGACTCCTTCCGGGCCCTGAAGGGGGTCCTGTGCGGACAGCCCGTTCTTGTAAACCCTGATTTCCGGAAAGAGTTCATAGTACAGACTGACGCCTCGGAGGTCGGCCTGGGGGCAGTGCTGTCTCAGGTGGTTCAGGGGGTGGAACACCCCGTCACCTTCTTAAGCAGGAAGCTCACCCCTCCCGAGCGGAATTATAGCGTAGTGGAGAAGGAGTGCCTGGCGATCAAGTGGGCCTTGGAGTCCCTACGCTATTACCTGCTGGGACGTCAGTTTCGCTTGGTGACGGATCACTTTCCACTGGTCTGGATGAGGTCCGCCAAGGAACGGAATGCCCGGGTTACCCGGTGGTTCCTTTCTCTGCAGAACTTCCGATTTACGGTTGAACACCGGGCCGGTAGGTTGCAGGGCAACGCCGATGCCTTGTCCCGCGGCCCGTGTTTGATGGCAGGAGTTCAACCCCGCACGCTTGAACTGAGGGGGGGGGTATGTGAGACTGTGACCGGGGTTATCTATGACGGCCGGTATGTCTCGCCCCGTGTTACGGGGGGCTGTCTGATAATAACTGAAAGGAGTATCAGACAGTCAGGGTCCACCGTGCAAAGACTTTGCTGCAGACTATGGCAGAGTGCAATACCTCTGTTAACTCACAGAACGATATAATAAGTAAGTAAAGCAATTCCTCCCTTACTTGGAGGGTGTGTGGAATGATCTCTGTTAATATTCACAGAGACAAAGGCAATGTGTGCGAAATGGCACCTACCTAGGTCCGCTCTTCTAGTGGTGCAAAAGAGACGAACAGCAGCGTAAGCCGCACAAAGCTCCTACCTGCGTTAGCTCCACTAGTGTGCGAGGACACGAACCACTAGATATGGCACCTGCCTAGGTCCGCTCTTCTAGTGGTGCAAAAGAGACAAACAGCAGCGTAAGCCGCACAAAGCTCCTACCTCTGTTCGCTCCCCTAGTGTGCGAGGATACGAACTGCCAGACGCAGTATAAGGAACGTTACCCTAGCGGCAACGTCCACCTACGAGTAGAATCACAAGGCCCAGCCAGACCATGTGCCTCAGGCACCTGCCTATGTCCGCTCCCCTAAGAGGTAAGGATACGGACAGCAGCCGAAGCTGTAAGGTATAAGAACGCTACCCTGCCGGTAGCGCTCACCTAGCATAGACAGAGGAATGCCTAGAGGAACGCGCACAGAGCGTCTACTCATATGCATGAACCAAGAGGACTGAGCACCATGCGGCGTGTGTCAGGGTCTTATATAGACTCTGTGCCTCATCCAAGATGGAGGACACCAGAGCCAATCCGCTGCCAGAACGACAGGAGTGACGTCATGCTGGCCTATCACCAAGCAAGACGTCACAAGCACATGACCAGCGACCAATCGGCATAGAAGGTGTCAGAGACATGTGACCTCGTGTCAGCGATGATGTCACCCGCACATGTGCAATGGCTCCAAGATTGGACTTAGTCTCCAGCGCTTGCACATGTGCAGTAGCAAGAAATCTGGACATAGTCTCCAGTGCTCGCAGCAACCGTAACAGTACCTCCCCCTCAAGGGCCCCCCTCCCGGCGACGCAGGTAATCGGCAACTAAGTCGGGAGCATGGACAGCCTCCTCAGGCTCCCAAGAGCGATGTTCCGGGCCATAGCCCTCCCAATCTATCAAGAAGAACCTGCGCCCTCTAACCATCTTAGAACCAACTATGGCTCGTACCTCATAGCTAGAGCGAGAGGAATCAGAGGCAGGAGAGTGCACTTCACGAGCGTGAGGTAAAATAGCCGGCTTTAGCAGTGAGACATGGAATTTGTCATGAATCCTAAGATGGACAGGTAACTTCAATTGATAGACTACAGGATTTACCTGTCGAAGAACCTCATAAGGACCCAGGAAGCGAGGAGCAAATTTGACAGAGCTCACTCTAAGTCTCACGTGTTTTGCAGAGAGCCACACAAAGTCCCCTGGAGAAAAGACAGGAGCCGGGCGACGAAACCGATCGGACACCGTCTTCATACGGTCCTTAGCTGCTTGGATCGACTCTTGAGTCCGATCCCAAACCTCTCTGGCATTAGTTGCCCAGTCGGCCACAAGAGGAGGAGGTGCAGCAGCGGGAAACGGTACCGGTACCCTAGGGTGTTGCCCATTATTGAGTACGAACGGTGTCTGCCCAGTGGCCTCAGCCAGCGAATTGTTAAGGGAAAATTCTGCCCAGGGTAGGAGGGAGGACCAGTTATCGTGGTTCTCAGCAACAAAGTGTCGAAGGTATATAATCATAGATTGATTGGTACGCTCAACCAAACCATTGGTCTCCGGATGGTATGCCGAAGAGAGATTCAACTCAATTTGCAGAAGGCTACAAAGATCTCGCCAGAAACGGGAAGTAAATTGCGGGCCTCTATCACAAATGATACGATCTGGCATCCCGTGAAGCCTAAAGACATGCTTGAGGAATAGTTTGGCTAGTACCCTGGAAGATGGGATTCTCGATAACGGTACGAGATGAACCATCCGGGAGAAATGGTCCGTAATGACCCACACAAATCTATGTCCCTGTGAACATGGAAGATCACCCACAAAGTCCATGCCTACCACCTCCCATGGTCTATCTGGCACTGGTAAAGGATGCAAGAGCCCAGCCGGTCTCTGCCGTAATGGACTGTTGCGAGCACACGAGTAGCAGGAACCGACATATCTCTTGACGTGGCTGGCTAAGTGTGGCCACCAATACCACCTCTCCAGTAACTCTCGTGTCCGCCTAATACCAAAATGCCCACCCACCTTTGAGGTGTGGGCCCATGACAGTATATCATTCTGTCTATCAGGCGGAACAAAGGTCTTGCCCGGTGGGATTTGGTCTAACGTCACAGGGGAGAGCGTATGAAAAACCCTGGAGGGAAGGATAAGACGAGGTTCGTCAATGTCTTCCTGGGTAGAAAGCATAGAGCGAGACAGGGCGTCTGCCTTGTTATTCTTACTCCCAGACAGATAGTTGATGGAGAAGTGAAAGCGGGAGAAAAACAAGGACCAGCGGGCTTGGTGAGGATTCAGACGCTGAGCGGTTTGTAAGTACGTCAGATTCTTATGGTCTGTATAGACCTGGAAAGGATGTTTCGCTCCTTCCAGCAAGTGACGCCACTCCTCCAAGGCTAATCTCAAGGCGAGCAGTTCCCTATCCCCAATGGTATAGTTTCTCTCTGCCGGTGAAAAGGTTTTCGCAAAGAAGAAACACGGCCTTTTTCTACCTGCACCGTTCTTTTGATACAAGACCGCACCAGCACCCACTGAAGAGGCATCAACCTCTAAGAGGAAGGGCTTACTCTCATCGGGTCTTTGAAGAACGGGAGCAGTTGAAAAGTGTCTTTTTACTGCCTCAAAAGCCTGCGATGTCTCAGTAGACCAGGCTTTGGGATTAGCACCTTTCTTAGTCAAGGCCACCAAAGGGGCCACCAAAGTAGAAAAATGGGGTATGAACTGCCTGTAATAATTTATGAATCCTAAGAAGCGTTGCACCGCCTTCAAGGAATGAGGTTCGGACCATTGCAGGACAGCAGAGAGCTTCGCAGGATCCATAGCCAGACCCTCTTGTGAGATAATGTAACCCAAAAAAGGCAATGAGGACTGCTCGAATACACATTTCTCGAGTTTAGCAAACAATGAGTGCTCCCTTAAACGGGAAAGGACACGAACGACATCCTGACGATGAGTCTCCAGATCAGGAGAAAAAATCAGGATGTCGTCCAGATAAACCACTACTGAGGATAACAGTAAATCCCTGAACACATCGTTTACGAAGTCCTGAAATACTGCGGGTGCATTACATAACCCAAAAGGCATGACGAGGTATTCATAGTGACCGTCTCGGGTGTTAAAAGCGGTCTTCCATTCGTCACCCTTTCGAATTCGTACCAAGTTATACGCACCCCGCAGATCCAACTTCGTAAAAACTTGAGCTCCTCTCAGTCTGTCAAAGAGCTCCGAAATTAAAGGTAATGGGTATTTGTTCTTTATTGTGATTGCGTTGAGACCCCTGTAATCTATGCAGGGACGCAAATCACCCTCTTTCTTCCGAACAAAGAAAAACCCAGCTCCCGCGGGAGAGACAGACTTACGAATGAACCCCTTCTCTAAGCTCTCTCTTATATAGGTCGACATGGCCTCCGACTCAGGTATCGACAGGGGGTAAACCCTGCCTTTAGGTGGAACCGAACCTGGGATAAGGTCTATGGCACAGTCATACGGCCTATGGGGTGGAAGAACCTCAGCACCCTGTTTGGAGAACACGTCAGCGAAATCCAAATAGGGTGTAGGTATGGGAGAGAGATCAGTTGATGCAACCGCAACGACCTTAGGTGGTAAGGGAAGACATCGGGACTGACATTTCGAACCCCAACTAATAATGCTGTCAGACTCCCAGTCAATGTGAGGAGCATGAGTCCGAAGCCATGGAAGACCCAGAAGGACGTCGTCTATACCCTCAGGCAAAACAAGAAAAGAAATCTCCTCTATGTGACCCTGAGACAGGGAAAGGCGCAAGGGAACTGTCCTCAATGTAATGGAGTCAGACAACATAGTTCCATTAACAACACGGACAGGAATAGGCGCCTCTAACATGATAGAGGGAATATTGTGTCCCTTTACAAATCCTGAGGACACAAAAATCCCGTCAGCTCCGGAATCCACAAAAGCCATAATAGGCCATGTATTCTCAGATAACGAGAGCTGACCTGGGATACAACACTTAGAGGGTGCAGAAGACGTCTCTAGTAACCCCCCTCTAATGGTTACTAGGCCAGGGAGTTTCCCTGACGACTAGGACACTTGTTGGGATAGTGCCCAGCCTGATGACATACGTAACATATAGGAGGACCAGACTTGCGTAGTCTGGAAAACGTATGACCTAACTCCATAGGAGTGGGAGATGTTTCAGATGCTGAGGAAGATGGTAGTGGACCCTCAACAACTGGAATAGCCCGATGCTTAGGGCGTGAGGAAGAGACCTCGAGTCTACGTTCCTTATGGCGTACATCGATCCTCGTTGCTACTGTGATCAAGTCCTCCAGAGAAGCAGGGACCTCACGAGTAGCAAGGGCATCCTTGACATAGCCTGCCAACCCTCTCCAGAAGATAGGAATCAACACCTTCTCTGGCCAATCTAGTTCTGCCACCAGAGTTCTAAAAGCAATGGCATAAGAACTAGTGGATAACGAACCCTGAGATAGATCTAACAGTCTCAGGGCCGCATCATGGGTAACCTGCGGACCCATGAATACCGCCTTAAGAGCATCAAGAAAGTCTTGATGTCTCAGAGTAACCACATCAGAGCGCTCCCATAGGGGAGTCGCCCATTCTAAGGCTTTGTCCTGAAGTAAGGAGATGATAAAGCCTACTCTGGACCTCTCCGTAGAGAAGCGAGAAGAGTTGACCTCTAGGTGTATCTGACACTGACTAATGAAACCACGACATGATCTGGCATCGCCAGAATATCTGTTTGGCAGAGCAAGTCGAGGATCATGTGCAGATGTCACCATGGTCTGAGGTTTATCCTCTATACTCTTGAGCCGTGACTCAAGTACTTGTATGTAACGGTGTAACTGCTGATATTCTGCCATAACTGCCAGACCCTTGGCTCAGTCCTAATGTTACGGGGGGCTGTCTGATAATAACTGAAAGGAGTATCAGACAGTCAGGGTCCACCGTGCAAAGACTTTGCTGCAGACTATGGCAGAGGGCAATACCTCTGTTAACTCACAGAACGATATAATAAGTAAGTAAAGCAATTCCTCCCTTACTTGGAGGGTGTGTGGAATGATCTCTGTTAATATTCACAGAGACAAAGGCAATGTGTGCGAAATGGCACCTACCTAGGTCCGCTCTTCTAGTGGTGCAAAAGAGACGAACAGCAGCGTAAGCCGCACAAAGCTCCTACCTGCGTTCGCTCCGCTAGTGTGCGAGGACACAAACCACTAGATATGGCACCTGCCTAGGTCCGCTCTTCTAGTGGTGCAAAAGAGACGAACAGCAGCGTAAGCCGCACAAAGCTCCTACCTCTGTTCGCTCCCCTAGTGTGCAAGGATACGAACTGCCAGACGCAGTATAAGGAATGTTACCCCAGCGGCAACGTCCACCTACGAGTAGAATCACAAGGCCCAGCCAGACCATGTGCCTCAGGCACCTGCCTATGTCCGCTCCCCTAAGAGGTAAGGATACGGACAGCAGCCGAAGCTGTAAGGTATAAGAACGCTACCCTGCCGGTAGCGCTCACCTAGCATAGACAGAGGAATGCCTAGAGGAACGCGCACAGAGCGTCTACTCATATGCATGAACCAAGAGGACTGAGCACCATGCGGCGTGTGTCAGGGTCTTATATAGACTCTGTGCCTCATCCAAGATGGAGGACACCAGAGCCAATCCGCTGCCAGAACGACAGGAGTGACGTCATGCTGGCCTATCACCGAGCAAGACGTCACAAGCACATGACCAGCGACCAATCGGCATAGAAGGTGTCAGAGACATGTGACCTCGTGTCAGCGATGATGTCACCCGCACATGTGCAATGGCTCCAAGATTGGACTTAGTCTCCAGCGCTCGCACATGTGCAGTAGCAAGAAATCTGGACATAGTCTCCAGTGCTCGCAGCAACCGTAACACCCCGGTTGTGCTCACTCCATGATAATCCACTATAGGGTTAATGCTGTTTCCCTACAGGCTGAAGGGAGGGTTAAATAGATTCAGGAACAAGGGCAGGTGTGCCGGGTGTGAGGGAGTGATCACATCTCCCTGAGTTCTCTGCCGGAAAGGCACATATGTACTCTTGTGGACTTTTTCCTTTGGAATAAACCGTGTGCTGTGAACCTTGGTGCCTGGATCCCGTGTCTTCTGCAGCGCAGCCGACGACGCTACCTCACAATGGTCACAAGCTTCTGACGTTTGTAAAGCTTTAATGGCCCAGTCCTATAGAACCGTAATGTTCAAATCCTGATGTTGTAGGGCCCACAGCCAGAGCTGTTTATGGTCTTCGGCTGACCCCAGCCCCTGCAGAAACTGCTCTACCAGCATCTTGTTGCTCTCCGGCTCAGTAATGGAGTCTATCTGCTTCAGGGTGTGCAGGGCAGTTTGTAGCCTCAAGGCATAGTCCCAGATACTGTCCTGGGGACGCTGCTGGCTATTGTAAAAGCGACTTGTAGTTTGTTGAAAATGGCGGCTACCGAGGTCCGGTCCTCGTCGGCCCAAATCTCTACTTCCTGCTCGGCGGCACTGGTTAGCTGTCCCAACACTACTGATGCGCGCTGCTTGCCAGTCATGGCGTACATATCAAGAACAGTGCATATTTTCTTTTTGAATACCTGCAGGGCATCCGGTCGTCCATCATACTGAGGTAACCAAGCAGCGCCGGGCACATAAGATAAGGTTATCGGCATAACTTTGGTGACTGCCGGTACCGTCGGAGCTACCGCTCTTGCGTCCGGAGCGGGAGCCGCCGCTTCTCCGTCATTTAGCTCCACCACGGGTGCCGCAGCTCCAGCAGGAGCCGCTGCTCCACCATCCCTCTTGGGTGCCGACATCTTCGGGATCTTTCCCCTTGGTTTTTCGGCAGCAGTCTCGCGGGACCCACTGTCCTTTGCGCTTCCTGTCTGGGGAGTCACTCACTTCTGCCTGCGTTCCCAGGGGGCGGGGCTTCAACTTCACGCCATTTTCCGGGGAAGAAGACGCCGGCTTGTTGCCTTTCGTGCCAAAAAATGGCGGCAAAATGGCGGCTGTCGAAAAATTTCCAAATGGATCACCGCTTACTGTCCAAAACAATGCACACTTCCACCAGGTAGGTGGATGGGTTACAATCCTGTTTGTGATGCCAGGTTTCGAGGTGTGCCGCCCCCACGTCAGCAGCAGCCGGGCTGCTCGGATCCGGATCCGCAGTGGCTCAAGGGGTTTCCGGACCCGGGGGTCGCGCGGACACTTGAATAAAAGAGGGCGTATATGTACGGGGAATGCTGTGGATACTTCGTGTCGCCACCCACGGTGTGTGGTAATATGGAGTACTACCGCTGCTGTTGGGAAGCACCCGGGGGCGATGGAGTGGCAGCTGGTTGTTTAACCCCTCCGTGGGTAGGGGTGGATGCCCCGGGGCTCAGTGTCCAAGACACGGGGAGTGATGTAGGCCAGAGGTGGCGCGTCGGGCCGGACCGGGGAATGTTGGTGTACTCACTGTTGAATAATTGCACACGTCTGTTGGTAAACGAAGGTGTCAAGTGGCCGTCTGCCACGTTCGGGTGTACTCGGGTCCCACACCCGGCTGGGATACCGATATCCCTTCCTCCGACACTCTGTACTTTTCTCAATTTGGGACAACTCCGTATGGAACGGGGAAGTCCACTCCCGGTGCTGTTGTGGTTGGGAGTCGTTCCAGCGAAAACTGACCCATGGGATCTCAGTGAGTGTTTGTGGATCCCCTATCCTCCGCGGTGGGCTGCCATTTCGCTCTATCTGGGCTAACACTTCTGGAACAACGTCTGGAACCTTTCTCCCGGCCTGGTTAATTATTGAAGGGGCTTGCAACCGTCTTCTAACTAGGGTCCAGGTACCCCACCTCTGCACGGTTTCCGGATCGGATCTTCGCTGTCGATACCAGTGGGCTCCAACCCTATTCTGGTCCACTTTGGATTTCCCGCGACCGAACTCCCGTCGCCTTTGGACACGGTCCACTGCTTGCCACCTAGCCAGTAGACCAGGGCCACTACCCTGGCTACCCTCCACTATTCATAGCCTTGAACTCTACAGTCTGTCACTGTCACAGACTAGAAATTGAACTTCCACTTCAACTTTAAATACTGTGTTCCCGCCCCCGGCGGATTCTCAAGACCCCTAGGTGGGCACTCCCAATCCGCCTGGTCCTGCCCACTGGTGTGTCCTTCTTACCCTGAGGGGGTGGCTAGGATATTGTGGCAGATGGGACCTGGTGTGGGATGGTGTTATGTGGGGTGTAGTGCTTTTCTGTGACCACCTGGCGGCGCCAGGGCGTCACATGCACAATGACAGTGTCGCTTTCTGTTGTCACCTCAGATCAGCAGTAACGAGCTGAAGATCTGCCAAGTGCAGCACTTGGCAATCTTTGGGGCTCTCACTACGAGTGAATGGAGCAGTAGTGTGCATGATTAACCTATTCTTATTAAATCCTTCTTGGGATTCGTGGGGTCCAAATTGATCAGACCACAATTGGAAAGGTATTTCCAATCCTGTCCTAATCTGACCAGCTTCTATGAGGTAGTAAGTTCCATACTGGACCAAATAAAATCTTCCATGCTGTGTCAGATACAGGGCAGGATAAAAGGGTGGTAAATACAAGGAGAATAATGAGGATAAGAAAAAGATGTGTAAATGTGTTTACATAACGTACAGACGCAGAGTCTAATAGGCTAAGTCAGTTTTAGGCCATGTTCCCACGTTCAGTTTTTGGTCAGTATTTTACATCAGTATTTGTAAGCAGAAACCAGTGTGACACCCTGGACTAGCCAGGTAGTCACAGGTAGACCCCTGCACAAACACCAGCCCCTAAAAAAGTATCATCAGCCAACCTAAAAACCCTGAGTCACCCCTCTCAGGTCTTGACGTTCACACCTGGGGGCGGAGCCAGGTGGTTGGCCACACCCTCCGAGGAGTTCGGAGAGCCTGAGGCGGGAAAAACACGGCAGATCTGTGGAGAGACCCGTTAGGGAAGTGAAAAGAAGAGGAGGTGAAGTGGAGGAGAGAGGAGTAACGTCTGTCAGGGATCTGGGTAGGAGCCCGGATACCCTGTGGCCAGGAGGTAGACGGTGGTGACCGCCTGCAGGAGCCTGGTGGAACCGTAAGGGAACGGGACAGGGTAGTGGCCCGCCGGTACCAAACCGGGGAACCAACTGGAAACCGGAGCACCAGGAGGGGTACTCAGACCAAGAACGAGGTCCAGAAGCCACTGAACCACGTTAAATTCACTGATTGAGGTCTGGACCTTAGGTCCTTTCCCGTCCCAAGACCAGAAAGACAGCAACAGCCCACCGAGGGGGATAGAAAGCCACCGCACAGGCAGAGAGATCCCACGGGCCAGCGCCTGCGGGCAAACGGGTTCCCCGACACACATAAAGCCGGGGAGCGGACTACCATTGCTGAAGCGAAGGAAGTCAGCATTAGGTGCAGGAGAAAGGCGGGAACCCCCAACCTGAGTAAGGGGCAAAGCGCAGCCGGCTGCGGGCACTGACCACCATCCTTTTGGTTTACCAGAGACTCCGGTGTATTTATAATAGTGAGTACAACAGTGCCCTCAGGCAGCGCATTGCACCGCAGCATCCCGCCCGCACCTCACAAGCACCGGGCCCCGGGACCATCACACCCTGCCCACAGAGGGGTCAACACCAGGCTGCACAACACCGTCCCTGGGAGCCTAGTTAACGGCAGCGGTGGTGTTCACATTCACCACAACCCATGGGTGGCGGCAAGAAATTAACCCCCAAACAACTGCGGCCCCCACCGTACACCATCCCTCACGTAGCGCCAGCATCCCTTCAGAGCGACGTGACCCCCGGGTCCGGGAGGAGCTCGAGCCACCCACCGACGAGCACGGATCCGAGCAGCTCGGCAGCCGGCCGAGCCCCAGGGCAGTACACCAGGAGTGGAGCAATGAGAGAAAATTATAATAGAAACGTGCACCACTTCTGCATTATTCAGCCGCTCCTGGTTTTGGCTTACAAATAATAATGCAAAACATTGATTACATTTTGAACATGTGAATGTGGCGTTACACTGACAGGTGCATTACATTGTAAGGCCTCGCTTTGACTTATGGCTTCCAATGCGAGAGTATCAGATGCAATATGCTAATGAACCTCAGCTCAGGCTTTACAAGTCTAAGGCGGGCTTTGCACGCTGCGACATCGGTAACAATGTGTTACTGATGCTGCAGCGATAGTCCCGTCCCCGTCGCACGTGCAATATCTAGTGAAAGCTGCCGTAGCGATTATTATCGCTACGGCAGTTTCACACGCACATACCTGCCGTGCGACGTCCCTCTGGCCGGCGACCCGCCTCCTTCCTAAGGGGGCGGGTCGTGTGGTGTCACAGCGACGTCACACGGCAGGCGGCCAATTGAAGTGGAGGGGCGGAGATGAGCAGGATGTAAACATCCCGCCCACCTCCGTCCTTCTCATTGCAGCCGGCGGCAGGTAAGGTGAAATTCCTCGCTCCTGCGGCTTTACACACAGCGATGTGTGCTGCCGCAGGAGCGAGGAACAACATCGCACCTGTCGCTGCACCGGCATTATGGAAATGTCGGAGGCTGCAGCGATGATACAATAACGACGCTTTTGCGCTCGTTCATCGTATCAAAAAGGATTTGCACGTTGTGATATCGACTGCGACGCCGGATGTGCGTCACTTTCGATTTGACCCCATCGACATCACACGTGCAATGTCGCAACGTGCAAAGCCGCCCTAAGCCAAGTGTCATGCAACTGTGATCTGATCTTGCTGTCAAGTGCAAGGAAAGCTGTGGGCTCAGTGTGTGAGCCTGCATCAAAGACACAGACACGGCCTATGACATAAATATTTCATTGGTCGTGAAGGGGTTAAATAGGCTGCCAATCACCTGAAAAAGAAGCAAAATACTTGTTCATCAATTAAAGTGATTTTTAAGCTTGAATAAAAATTTCAGCCGCACAATGTCTTGTGTAAATAAGGTAGGGGCTTACAGACCTCGGTTTCAGAAAGGTTCTGAGGGTGGAAGGGGCCTGCCAACTTCAGGGTCTATATCAGCTGGATGTGCCAAACATAGGCTGGTAGATTAAATTGGCATGGCCATGACTGTGGGTGCACGGCAGTGACATCATGCATCACCATAGCTGACATGCCGATGTCAGCTGCCTTCCACTGTCTCAGCCGCAGAGAAGGATGCCACATGATGTGGAAGTCAGAGAAGGTGAGTGGAATGTTTTTGGTTTTTTTTTGGTTAGAGACAGAATGGGTACTATATACAGTATATCAGAAGGGGCCCAAAATGCAGACATTCAATATATACCATGATACGGACATATATGACCATGTATATAGGACCCTGATGGGGACATATATACCAGGATGTGGTATATATACCAGGATGGGAAACATACAATGACAAGGAAAAGGGTAACAATGCTTTGAACGTTTGACTTTAAGGCTCCATATCTCACCACCTACTGCAGCTTTAAGTGGGAGTGTACCTTCATTTTATAGACAATCTTGGCTATCTCATACATAAATTTGACTTGTAACTATTTAGCAGGTATTTAATTATACAGATTCTTTCCATGTGACTGCATTGTTACTGTTTTGCTCTTAAAGATCTAAATGTTAATCTTTATTATTTTATTAGTATTTTCTAAACATCCTTTGGCTTTCAACACTGCCTGAATCCCTCTGGGCATGCTCTCAATCAGATTCAAGCAATTTTCAACCATATTCTGATCCTGGGTTTCTTCTACATGTTCCCAATGTTGGTGCATACTGGTTGAGTCACTTGTTTATGTACGGGGCTGCCACTAAGAATTTCAGGGCCCCATACTGGCAAATGTTCGGGGCCCCTTTGAGGCTCCACCTCAGCTCCACGAATCTTCCACAGTCCCACCGCCAAACATTTCCCTTCTGCACTACAACCTCACCAATCACACATTAACACATTAACCCAAGTGGGAACCAGGCTCCTTCAGGCTGAATTAGGGGGTGGCTACTGACTTGCTTTCCTAGCCCTCTTCTTTTTGTGGTGACCCAGACTTGTAGTCCTACAGGGTCACCCCAGGGAAGTTGCTTCCGCCTGTTCTCCCCTTTTCGGCCCGTTTGCTGTTATTAGTCAGACACCGCAGGTGCAGTGGTTGCTGGCGGGGGAGAACGGCCATCTTGCAGTGCCGCCCGAAAACCACCTGAGGCCGGAGTGCAGAGAGGTGGCTTAGTGTAGTTTTGATAACATCACTGGTTAATCAGCAGGAGATAATCATTACAGGGCTACTTGTCATGCTGCAGGTAGTCCAGCATATTCATGAGGTCTGTAAAATGGCTAGATCTGCAGCAGAGAAAACATTGATATTATCACAATGAAAGCAAACAGCCCAGTAAATGACACATCGCTGGAATCAGGGTCTCTGTCTCTACATTATGCTGCTCTCAGATGGGGGAGCAAAAACCTGCTGACAGATTCACTTTAAGGCTCTTTCAGCAGATAGATAGAATCATAGATAGATGGCTAGATAGATAGATAGATGGATATGTGGCGCCCCTGTGACTTCAGTCACCACAGGGTATTGCACCTCACTTAAGGTGCACTACTCATCTTGGATCCAGAGAATGTCGGTACCAGTTCCACAACACAGACTCATACCCACAACCAGGTTGCCCTCCCCATTGGGGACCGGGCTAGGGTCCCGTCTTAAGGTAGTCACCAAACATGGGGGGCAGCCACCCACTAGTGACAGGGAACTGGGAAAGGAGCAGCCACCAGGGGGAGTTAGGAGCTTACACAACAGTTAGAGTGTTCTCCAGCAGGAGAGAACAGGAGCGGAACCGGTGCGGTTCAGGGTGCAGAGCCTTCACGTTGTATCACCAGAATCTGCAGGACAAGGGGATTGCATGTCCCTCTGACCATCACGAGATCCCGGAGCACAGTGCCACATAGGGTCCAGAGTCATGATTACAGTCAAGCCCCACAGCGTCCCCGCGTCACCTACACACGGGACAGAAGCTAACACTATACTAACCGGGGTCCCCAAGTGGCTTCAGGCCACGGGGATCCATCTTTAAAGGTGCAACAAGGAAGGGCCCATTGACCACCGTACCAGTTCTAACCTCCAACGGATCCGGGATCGGCTGGGGCCCACCATGGCTGGAACCACAGCAGCTGATTCAGCCTTTTGACTGCCGTCGCCCCGCGCTTCGGCGCCAACGGCCACTACTCTTCTCATCATCCTCCCCGGGGCCTCACTCCACCTGTGGGTAACAGAACCATCCTTGCTGCAACACCATCTGCCCCAAAGGACAGCGACAGCAGCTGCGGCTAATCCCTGGTCACGTACCACAGGGGGCGTCACAAGACTATCATCCTCATCATTCCCCACCATAATCCAAATCCCCTTTTATTGTACACCTTGGGGCCACGAAGCCGGGCAGGGCCACCTGTGATATCCCACTGACGGCGACAAATAACATTTAACCCCTGCGCCGTGGGTGCTACAGATAGGAGATAAATAGACAGAGAGAATCATAGATAGATAGAGGAATAGAGAGATAGAGAGAGGAATAGATACTGTAGATAGATAGATAGTGGGGGGATCACAGCAGGTGCGGGGGGTCACAGCAGGCGGGGGGTCACAGCAGGTGGGGGGGTTCACAGCAGGTGGGGGTCTTACATCAGGTGGGGGGTCAGAGCAGGCGGGGGGTCACAGCAGGTGGGGGGTCACGGCAGGTGGAGGGGTCACAGCAGGTGGGGGACGCAGCAGGTGGTGGTTCTCACAGCAGGTGGGGGGACACAGCAAATGGGGGGGCTCACAGCAGGTGGGGGGCTCACAGCAGGTGGGAGGGCTCACAGCAGGTGAGGGGGCTCACAGCAAGTGGGGGATCTCAGCAGGTGGGGGCTCACAGCAGGTGGGGGATCACAACAGGTGGGGGATCACAGCAGGTGGGGGGCTCACAGCAGGTGATGGGGCTCACAGCAGGTGGGGGCTCCCAGCAGGTGGGGGAAGGTGAGAGGTGGGAAGGGGGCAGCAGCTGAGGGAGGGGGGCAGCGGCTGATGAGGGAGAGCAGTGGCAGATGGAGGGAAGGCAGCAGATTGGTTAAGTGGTGGTGGATGGGGGGCAGTGACTTCTGCAGCCGGCGGCTGAGGGGCGGCGGCTGAAAGGAGACAGTGGCTATAACTTACCGATCGCTCCCATCAGCTTCCACAGACACCGGAGTGAAGCTGGGGGGGAGTGGTCTCCGGCCCCAGATCCACAGTGATTGGAGAGATCGGTCACATGGCCGATCTCTCCAATCAGAGCTGGGGGCGGGTGAAACTGAGGTCACCCAGCTCCAGTCAATGATCGGTGCTATAGCTGCAGTGATGATGGCTGGATTTCAATGTTTCAACCATTTTCAATGGCTGAAACATTACAATGGCTGTGATTGGCTGAGCGCCGTTCGTCAGCCAATCACAGCCTCCTTAGGTCTGGGGAGGAGACACCACCCCTCCTGAGGTCAGGCAGAGGGCCCCTCCTCCCCGAATCTAAGGTATTTGCAGCGATCGCACACCGGGGCTCCGGGGCCGCGATCTCGCCATGACATACTGGCTACGTCATGGGTCCTTAAGTACCAGGTAACCATGATGTACCCAGTACGTCATAGGTCGCTAAGGGGTTAACACGTTTTCAGGAACTAGGGGCCCGCTCCTACTTGGGGCCCCTGTGCGACTGCAGGTGCTGCACCACGATATGTCAGCCAGTGCAATGTCCCCGCCCCCTGCCCATGGGGCCCGGTAAGCAGAGAAATGAAAGGGGAGGAGCCCCCCCTCTTTTCACCGGGCCCGGAACAGGAGTCACACTAGTAATGTCCTGATGGCAGCCCTGGTTATGTATACAGCTTTTTCTTCAACTCTACCCACAAGTGTACTATTAGTTTGAGGTCTGGGGACTGGGGAGGCCAATCCAGCACCTCTACTTCATAGTCACTGAACCATTTCTTAGACAATCTTGATATATGCTTCTGGTCGTTGTCCTGCTGGAACACTATGTCGTCTTTTTCATACCTATAGTACTCGAAAGTACAAAGTAACTTGTAGCACCCCAGTGGTCTGGTTGCCACAGTAACATTGCCCTCTTCACAGGGGATGATGCTATGCTTGGAAGCAAGATGGGGGTCTCCCATGCTAGGTACACTAGCATTCAACACTTCCAACTCCAGACCAGAAGGGGGAGCTCGAGAACCCGGTTTCAGGGAAGCTTTCCTATGCATTCTGGCCTGGAGGAGGAGTTAGTAACACACACACACACACGAAAGTGAAACTAAGAGACTAGAACAAGTCAGGAGTGGAGAGAAGATGGTCGCTGAGAAGAGAGCTGCACCATATCTCCCTCAGGGCCGAGTTCATAAAACCGGATATTGGAGTCCGAGGCTGCGTGGGTACTGAAGTCCCCATAGCAGAATCTGAAGGGCAGGAGAGTGCAGGTCTTCTGGTCCACAGAATGCTCGGAGCACAGCAGCATATTAGAGCCAGGAGCCGTGATAGATGAAGCGGCACCGTTAAAGGACTCGCGCTGCCTGCCATATGGGTGAGAACCAGAACCAACATAAAGAAGAGAGTCTCAGCATAGCTTCAAGCCACAGGGACCCACACACTACAGTGCAAGCAGGAAGGCCTACAACCCAACTGGCTAGGTGGATTCACTCAATTGCTTCCAGGCTGACCGGACCTCTGTTACCTGCTGGACCAGTCTCCTGGGCCTGTACCATCAACTACCAAGTAAAATGTAAAGGAAACTACGGCCCTTGTATTGGCCAGTTATTACTGGCGTCCTCAGTCCTGCACCACAATGTTAAGTTCCTCAATCAATCACCTATTACTACCCCCATCCGCCCTGGGGCCTAGCTCTGCCTGTGGAGAGCTATACCAACCAAGCTGCGTCACCATCTTCCACAGAGGTCCCCCTCCAGTAGTGGCGGCACCTAACTTGCCGCATACCACAGGTGGCGTCATGAACTACCATTCCAATCATCATCCCTACTTGTACTGACACCGCTGGGGTCACGGAGCCGGGCCTTGCCACCGCAGCATGCCCGAAACTAAACCGCGGCCCGGTTATGAGTAACCCCCAGGCCCCGATGCGGGCGTGTCAAACTCATCTTGTAGGATACTCACAAATAGCTCAGCTTTTAAACCCTCATTGATCCTGGTGAAGAATTCAACACATTTGGCTATGAAACAACCCCAAATCATCAAGCTTCCTCCACTGAACTTGGCAGTTCTTTCTATTTCTCAATCCGTTTTCCCCTTTTTTCTTTGTTTCTTCCACAACCTATTTCTACCTACAGTATTACAGCATAGTCTATTAGCTTTCATCTCATCTCATCAAATGTCAAGGGGTGTGATGAGGTAACTTGGAACAGGGGCACCTACACTGGCCCTAGGGCTAAGGGGGAACTGGCTGTCTCTGTTCACAAAGATACATATAATGGTGATGATGTTAGGTTGCCTTCCTAACCCTAGCTCCAGAATATCCCTGGTTAATACCCCCTTTCCCCCACCCTCGGGAAGGGCTGGGACAGGAGTGGTTTATCCCGTAAAAATGGACAGACAGGGAAAAATCAAAACTCAAACTCAATGTACACACAGACAGAGGTAAGACAATTCAGGAGAAAATAATAAGGGAGGAAATAAAGAAACAGAGAAAATATTTCCACAACACACCAAATAACGCACAGGAGATCACCAGAACAAGATCACCACAGCACAACGACCGGTATCGCAAAATTAAGCTATAATCGGTGTGGGGAAAATGCTCCACCATCTTTTAAAGAGTGGAGGTGGCTGTGATAGGTCTCCTGTAACCAATGATCCTAGCAGCAATCTACAGGCTAGCAGAAATTAACTCCTGCTATACTGATCAGTAATAAGCACACAGCTGGTCGATGCTCAGGACTGATTGTGCAACTCAAAAGCTCCAGGGAAACCACAGTGTGGCATGTCAGACTCTGTAGTATGAACAGGGTCAGAAGTATCCATGACACTAGGTGAGTTTAAATTTGAATAGCGTGTGACATCAAATCACCCATTTTCAATCTTCTACTGTCCATTTTTTGTACTTTTTTGCAAATTAGGGCCGACACTCTTGCGGGAATCACACAAGACGATCTATTGTGCGATGCATCGTCTGAGTCATGTTTTTTGTGACGCACATCTGGCATCGTTTGCGACGTCGTTTCATGTGACACCTCCGAGCGATGCAGAATCGGTCACAAATTGTGAGTCGTGTACACTTCGCTTATTTTTAAAAAATCATTTATTTTTCATGGCGCCTGTTGTTCATCGTACCCGGGGAAGCACACATTCCTCCGTGTGACACCCCGGGATTGATGAACACAGCTTACCTGCATCCCGCGGCACCTGCCGGCTATGTGGAAGGAAGGAGGTGGGCGGGATGTTTACGTCCTGCTCATCTCCGCCCCTCCGCTTCTATTGGCCGGCGGCTGTGTGACTTTGCTGTGACGCTGAACGTCCCTCCCCCTTCAGGAAGAGGATGTTCGCCGCCCACAGCGTGGTCGCTCAGCAGGTAAGTACGTGTGACGGCGGTTTAATGACTTTGTGCGACACGGGCAGCGATTTGCCCGTGATGCACAAACAACAGGGGCGGGAACGATCGCTCGTGCGATCGCACGATAGATCATACCATGTGACACCCGCATTATTATGATATTGAAGACACATTTTTTGAGTTACCAATCCAGACTTGTATAACGTGCGTCACAAGGTACTTGCATGGACGTCTGTGATGTCACTATTATGAAACATAAGAGCCACCTCCAGTTCTGTGTTTGTCACGCCAGAACTGATAGACCTTGAGTTCATTTGTTGATTTCGATATTTTGCCTGGATGTCCACCTCTTGGCTTTTGAATGAATGGCTGGACAGATTTCATTTCGTATTCTTTCAACCTTCATGGCACTCATAATGCTGTTTGGCAATTGCCTTGGGCAATTGATGAGTTGGATGATGCTATTTCTCTTTTCTTGGGAAATCTTCATGGCTACTAGTCGATTTGAACCGATGACTTTTTGTTTAGAAATTAACCTACTTACTTACTGAGCTATTAGGAAATGTGAGAGCAGGTTGTATTTTGTAGTATACAGAAATAAAAAGATTTTTCCACTATCAGGAGCAAAATAGTAATAATGTAGTGACATGACAAGAATCTGCATAACTAGTCATATGCTAAATAGCTGCAAGTCACATCTATGTATGATATAACAAAGATAATTGCCTATAAAATGATGGTAGTATCTTGTTCAAAGCTGTAGTACATGTGTCGCAGGCAGGGAGGACGCCGTCGCTGCTGCGCTCTCGCTAACGCTCGGGTCCGGCGCTGCTGCGGCTGCTGCTTGGTGGCTCGAGCGGTGGGCCGGATGCAGGGACTCGAGCTGCGCTCCTCGCCCTTGAGTGAAAGGGGTGGTTGGTTTGGGGGAGTTAGTCCGTGAAGGCCACCCACGGGTCGTGGTGAAGATAGGCACCACCGCTGCTAGTGACGAGGATCCCGGGAGCGATGGTAGGGAGCAGCTGGGATGTTGTTTTCCCCCTCCATGGGTAGGGGTCGGTGGTCCCGGGGCCTGGTGATGTTGTGACGAGGAGGCAGGGTTGGTGAGGTGCAGGGTTGCAGGGACAGCGCGGCGCGGTGCCGGATGGCACGGGTGTACTCACTCAGCAAGAAAGGTACAAAGTCCTCGGTAAACCAAAAGGGCTGGATGGATGGGTCCCGCAGCCGGCTGCAGTGCTTCTCCCCGGACAGGTGATGGCGGCTGTCTTTCCCTGCACCTTGATGTTCTCTTTCTGACTACTTTGGATTCCCAACGGTAGTCCGCTCCCCGGTGTATGGGTACCGGAGGAGCCCGTTTGCCTGCAGACGCTGGCCCTTGGGTCTCTAGCCTTAGGCGGTAGCTGTGTACCCTCACGGTGTGGGCTGTTGCCTTCAATCGAGACTTTTGCTGTTGTGAAACACCTGGGGTTCCAGTCACATTCGGATCTGACTATTGTCGGCGGCTCCAAGCCTCGTCGGGGTCCGATGGCCCTGCCTGTGTGTGCTGGCTTCACTTCGCTCCCCGGTCGGTACCGGCGGGCCATCGCCCGTCCCCGGTCCTACGGTTTCACGTTGCTCCACCACTCCTGCAGATGGCCACCACCGTCTGCCAACCTTGCTGTTAGGGCCTGGGCCACAAACCCAGACACCCAAGTGTTTACTCCTCACTCCTCAAACTCCAACACTAAACTACTCTCACTTTTCCCGCCTCCAGGCCTGTGAACTCCACGGTGGGTGGGGCCAACCGCTTGGCACCGCCCCACCTGGTGTGGACATCAGACACTGGAGGGAGGCAACAAAGATTTTTGTTTGGCTGGTGTCCCTGTCTGATGGGGGTGGGGGGTGTTTGTATGTTATCTGTGACGACCTGGCTAAGCCAGGGCGCCACACATGTAATGCCATTATCGATGTCCCCTCACTGTCCCGCCCCCTCCCCCAGCAGGAACGCCGGCACACTCACCTTCCTGGCTCCTTAGTGGTGGGTTCTCTGTCCCGCGTCCCTGCTGCCAGCTCCCAGGGCCTATGCACGCCACACAGGTCTCCTGGGAGCACACTTAGGGGATGTGCACCTATTCTTAAAGAGCCAGCAAGCCCTAATCTGAAAGTACCTTTCAGCCTATGGCTGAGAGGCACTAGGTATTTAAAGGCAATCTTTTTCCTAGTCTATAATAAAACAATTATTTTACTCCCAATTACAAAAGCCTATTCATGATGCCAGGAAAAAGTTTGATACTGTGCCACCCTGGTAGACATCTGATGTCACAGCGGTGGCTCTGAGTGGCGAGATGGCTGTCCCAGGTATGAGCGACAGGCTTTTGTAATGGGGAGTAAAAATAAAATTTAAAATGGTGATAAAGAAAATAAAATAAATAAAGACTATGTGACTCCAGTTGGGATGTTCGGCTGTAGTATGTTCGGGCACTGCTGGTGGGCCCCAGGAGTTAGGTAGTGATGCACAGTGCCAAAGGGTTGTTCTCTTGCTTGTTCCTGGGGGATGTGTTGAGGTAGGGATGGCGCAGCAGGGAATAATTCAGCCAGAGACAGAACAGGGAGCTTTTACCTTTTACTGAAGCTCTGCAGGGTGATAACACAGCATAAAATGATAGGAGTACTTCCTGTCCTGATGAGAGTTGGTTCCTCTACTGTATAGTAATGGTTGACTTTTCCTCTGCCAATATTTCCCTACTTGGCAGTAGGTATCTTGGTAACCTGGGATTCCCAAGACCAGAAGAATCTGGACTGATTATCCCTTTTGGCGAGCAGGTGACTTCTGTAGTCCTGCTAGGGATTTAAATTTCAGCATCTAAATTCTGATAACTTGATCTCTGGCCATGCGGCATGCCACAAATAGACATTTCATCATATAAACACTGATTATATTCTGTGCTCCTGCCACAGTATCTCAGCAAAAACACCAGGAAAGTGGCATTAATTGCCCCAGAGTACCCATAGTGTTGTGGCGCAGCAGTCAGGCATGGGCTATGCACGAGAAAGGGTCTGGGCCAGCAGTTACAGCTTTCAAATTAATTTAAAATAAAGAGATTGATGAGTGACAGGTGTAGGCCTGGTGCTCTGAGACCCCTGCCTTTACAGGCAACATACAACATGGAGACCCAAGTTACAGTCTCCAAATTTTAAAAAATTAGGGGCAAAGACAACGGCCAACCATTGCCATCCATGGTAGTGACTTCCAGTTTACATGGCTGGAGGTTTCTGCAATGCGTGATATCGTCCATACCATGTGACCAAAAGTGACAATAACTGACACTCATACTGACTTCCGATTTGGCAGCCGAAGTCTTTTACTATTCATCAAAACGTCAACCACCGCCTACCAGTGACATCATCTCCGGCTTCACAGCTGGGTCTGGCATACAATTTTGGGATATTTAATGGCCATGATACTATCATTGGTTAGAGCTATTCCTTAGTGAAGTGGTTGCATTTCCTATAACACTGAATGCCTCCATGTATACCTCTATACCATTTTCCTGTGATTGATTATATCTTTGTTACTGCATGACACACAAACCAATAATATAGTTTTGCTTTATGGTTCTTATATCTTTTTTATGGATATATCTGGACGTGTGGACACTGTAGACTATGGTCATGCATAGTGCTTGTAAGCTTCTATGTACATACTATGTAAAAGTTTCAATTTGTTATTTTCTATTTTATTATCATTTATTTATCCTATACCGTCTTAAATACCATTTGCCTTGTTCTTAATTGTGCATGTTTGATAATGGTTTAATACTGACTGCAAAACATCACACTGTTTTGCACATTTTTTGTGAGACCATCACAATAAAAAGCACCAATAACTTTAGAGGAACTTTTAGGAAATAGAGCCTTAAAAAGTAAACCTAATAACCCAATCCACAGGTAGCATGTATCAACCAGTATCATATCATTTCAGCCAGGTACGTCTGATTCTGAAATGCTGTGGTGATTAAAAAAAACAACATACTTTAAAAGTCTGACTCATTTCAAGCATGGCTGTGTCCTTGGCAAGCTGCACTGGAGGTACAGGTCTCTCCCTATATACACATGCATACAAAAACTTCTCAATTCAGGGTAGCAAATTGGAGAAGTTGCAGGAGACCTGCCTGTCTGTCTAGTCTCCAGCTTAGTTCCCGGTGGCTTTTAAAATATCTTATTCTTTGAAACACATTTCAGAGTCAAACAAACCTGATTGAGAGCATACGGACAGGGTCTTAAGCTGGTGTCACACATAACGACGACGACAACGACGTCGCTGCTACGTCACCATTTTCTGTGACGTTGCAGCGACGTCCCGTCGCTGTCGCTGTGTGTGACATCCAGCAACGACCTGGCCCCTGCTGTGAGGTCGCCGGTCGTTGCTGAATGTCCAGCTTCATTTTTTGGTCGTCACTCTCCCGCTGTGACACACACATCGCTGTGTGTGACAGCGAGAGAGCGACGAAATGAAGCGATCAGGAGCCGGCACTGGCAGCTGCGGTAAGCTGTAACCAGCGTAAACATCGGGTAACCAAGGGAAGACCTTTCCCTGGTTACCCGATGTTTACGCTGGTTACCAGCCTCCGCTCTTGCTGCCAGCGCCGGCTCCTGCACTGTGACATGTGGCTGCAGTATGCATCGGGTAATTAACCCGATGCATACTGTAGCAAGGAGAGCAAGGAGCCAGCGCTAAGCAGTGCGCGCGGCTCCCTGCTCTCTGCACTGTGACATGTAGCTGCAGCACACATCGGGTTAATTAACCCGATGTGTGCTGCAGGAGAGCAAGGAGCCAGCGCTAAGCGCGGCTCCCTGCTCTCTGAACTGTGACATGTAGCTGCAGCACACATCGGGTTAATTAACCCGATGTGTGCTGCAGGAGAGCAAGGAGCCAGCGCTAAGCGCGGCTCCCTGCTCTCTGCACATGTAGCACAGCGACGTTATGATCGCTGCTTCTGCTGTGTTTGACAGCTAAGCAGCGATCATAACAGCGACTTACAAGGTCGCTGTTACGTCACCGAAAATGGTGACGTAACAGCGACGTCGTTGTCGCTGTCGTTTAGTGTGACACCAGCTTTACATATGCTGCACTTTCAGAATTCAGTAACTTTCCTGGCTCAGACCTGAATCTGTTGTAGGGATAACAAATTCTTCTTTGGTGCTGTTCACAATACATGCTCTGTTGCCATAGTGTGTAAGTTCTCTACAAGCAAGTATTTAGATTGTGTTTCCATCCCTATGGCCTGCAGCTATTTTTTTTAATTTTTTTTTTGTTTGCTGTTTAGCCCTTCATCTGCTGTATGCATAGCAACCTCTACTCTGGTACTATTCACACTATAAAAAAAGCTGCATCAGTATGTATCCTCTTCTCTACAATCATTTACTCTATTTGATTGTTCATCACTGCTGCATATGTCCCTGAAAACCATAATCTGCCTGCTGATGGAATATAACTCTGACATTAATCATTTGCTGAAAACATGGACTACTGTACATTTTTTTTCAAATTCAATTTGATATATTCCAGGGGTTAATTTTATCTCAAAAATATATTATAAACCCCAACTTTTTATAAAATTCCTTTATTGTACCAAAGCTAAACAGACTCAAAGACATAAAAACATACAGTGTCTCTGCTGGATTCAACCAATAAGGGGGTAGATACATTGCAATATACAATTCATCCTTCTTTCACGATTCGATACCTATTTCCCCTCATCAAAAATTCCTCAGAGGGAAAAATTGCAATTTTTCAAAGATTTGTATACTTCATACCATTATTCACATTATATATATATTTTAATGAATATCTATTAAACTCACCGTCACACAGTGGTTTAGGAGCTGAATACAGAGACAAAAAGATATTTCGTCTCTATATCTAGTTCCAACCCCTATCCAGTTTTTGAGACCTTAAAAACACATTTATGATGATGTCATCCCTGGTCATTCTTTTTGATATTCTTTTGACAACTACTCGACATCCAAATCACATCCTCAACTGGTCAATTGAACAGAGGAAAAAACAGGGATTACTTTTTGGAAAAAAGGCACATCCTGGAATACCCTAGGTTATTCCTAACAGAACCAACACCCAATATATGGTGCAAACTCATCTACCGAACTGTTATTTTAGATACCATGCACCCTATAGAATGCCAAAGGTCATTCTCTACAGAACAAAGACTTAATATCAGACCAAGGCCATCATCTGGACTGTTAGAAAAAAGATTTTTTCAGTAAAGCAACAAACACATATATGTCAAAGATACTACAGAATAAAAAAGTCCAGTAACCATAATTTGTTCCTTAATAGGATTCTTGATAGATGAAATATTTATCACATATCCACTTGAGATTGTCATATAGAAAAATATCCTTCTTCATAGAGGTAGTTGATTTCAGACATGTGAAATGTCACAAGTTCCTTTTGGTAATGGTTAGACACTCTGTGCTTGATAGCTTCACAATCTTGGATACAATTTACACCTTACACCTCGACGCGTTTCCCCCCTTGTATGATAGAGCCAAAGGATTCATCAGGAGGTTTTATTGATCCATGAGTTTAATATCAATATTCAATATGGATCTAAAAGAGGAAGAGAGAAATATATACAATCTCTCAGTATAGATAAGAAACGCTTCCCAACATACACATAAGAAAACTACACCGTCAAGATCTTACTCAAAATGAGGCTATAAATGATCCCATTAGATACCAATTGCCCCATTCCATATACATATTCACTACATCAAAACAGGTCTACTCCTTACAAATGAAAAGGGGAGCACAAATATGTATGCATATAACTAAATCAGCAACCCCAAAAACAATCATATAGACCAGGTTAGTCAGCTGATTTTAAAAAATACAATAGATATAGACAGTAAAAAAAAAAAAACTGAGCTGTGACAAATGTTCAATAAACATGCAATATTACAAGCATGTGAATTGCAGCCTCAAGACTAGAAAAAAACCAAGGAGAAAATTGTAGAAAAAATACCCTGACTATAAATAAATAAATTGCAAGTGCTTAATAAACAGGGTACTTAGTATATACATTTTTGCAAAAAGGTAAGAAGCTGTCTCACCTCGTCACGGTGTACCCATCTGAGACAGTCCCTAACCTACTAAAGTTAAAAACATATTCTGTACCTGACTAGTGTCATGTCAAAACTTCAATATGGATGGTAAAGTGGTTAGCTGGGTCCCAGATTAAATACACAGCAAAAAGTGAGAAGCAGGTAATTGTTCAGCCTCAGTATCAGGAGGGCTGCACCCCCAACTTGCATTAAAGCAAGATAACAGACAAAAAAAAACCAACAAAAAACTGAGCTGTGACAAATGTTCAATAAACATGCAATATTACAAGCATGTGAATTGCAGCCTCAAGACTAGAAAAAAACCAAGGAGAAAATTGTAGAAAAAATACCCTGACTATAAATAAATAAATTGCAAGTGCTTAATAAACAGGGTACTTAGTATATACATTTTTGCAAAAAGGTAAGAAGCTGTCTCACCTCGTCACGGTGTACCCATCTGAGACAGTCCCTAACCTACTAAAGTTAAAAACATATTCTGTACCTGACTAGTGTCATGTCAAAACTTCAATATGGATGGTAAAGTGGTTAGCTGGGTCCCAGATTAAATACACAGCAAAAACTGAGAAGCAGGTAATTGTTCAGCCTCAGTATCAGGAGGGCTGCACCCCCAACTTGCATTAAAGCAAGATAACAGACAAAATAAAATCAACAAAAAACTGAGCTGTGACAAATGTTCAATAAACATGCAATATTACAAGCATGTGAATTGCAGCCTCAAGACTAGAAAAAAACCAAGGAGAAAATTGTAGAAAAAATACCCTGACTATAAATAAATAAATTGCAAGTGCTTAATAAACAGGGTACTTAGTATATACATTTTTGCAAAAAGGTAAGAAGCTGTCTCACCTCGTCACGGTGTACCCATCTGAGACAGTCCCTAACCTACTAAAGTTAAAAACATATTCTGTACCTGACTAGTGTCATGTCAAAACTTCAATATGGATGGTAAAGTGGTTAGCTGGGTCCCAGATTAAATACACAGCAAAAAGTGAGAAGCATGTAATTGTTCAGCCTCAGTATCAGGAGGGCTGCACCCCCAACTTGCATTAAAGCAAGATAACAGACAAAAAAAAAACAACAAAAAACTGAGCTGTGACAAATGTTCAATAAACATGCAATATTACAAGCATGTGAATTGCAGCCTCAAGACTAGAAAAAAACCAAGGAGAAAATTGTAGAAAAAATACCCTGACTATAAATAAATAAATTGCAAGTGCTTAATAAACAGGGTACTTAGTATATACATTTTTGCAAAAAGGTAAGAAGCTGTCTCACCTCGTCACGGTGTACCCATCTGAGACAGTCCCTAACCTACTAAAGTTAAAAACATATTCTGTACCTGACTAGTGTCATGTCAAAACTTCAATATGGATGGTAAAGTGGTTAGCTGGGTCCCAGATTAAATACACAGCAAAAAGTGAGAAGCAGGTAATTGTTCAGCCTCAGTATCAGGAGGGCTGCACCCCCAACTTGCATTAAAGCAAGATAACAGACAAAAAAACAAACAAAAAACTGAGCTGTGACAAATGTTCAATAAACATGCAATATTACAAGCATGTGAATTGCAGCCTCAAGACTAGAAAAAAACCAAGGAGAAAATTGTAGAAAAAATACCCTGACTATAAATAAATAAATTGCAAGTGCTTAATAAACAGGGTACTTAGTATATACATTTTTGCAAAAAGGTAAGAAGCTGTCTCACCTCGTCACGGTGTACCCATCTGAGACAGTCCCTAACCTACTAAAGTTAAAAACATATTCTGTACCTGACTAGTGTCATGTCAAAACTTCAATATGGATGGTAAAGTGGTTAGCTGGGTCCCAGATTAAATACACAGCAAAAACTGAGAAGCAGGTAATTGTTCAGCCTCAGTATCAGGAGGGCTGCACCCCCAACTTGCATTAAAGCAAGATAACAGACAAAATAAAATCAACAAAAAACTGAGCTGTGACAAATGTTCAATAAACATGCAATATTACAAGCATGTGAATTGCAGCCTCAAGACTAGAAAAAAACCAAGGAGAAAATTGTAGAAAAAATACCCTGACTATAAATAAATAAATTGCAAGTGCTTAATAAACAGGGTACTTAGTATATACATTTTTGCAAAAAGGTAAGAAGCTGTCTCACCTCGTCACGGTGTACCCATCTGAGACAGTCCCTAACCTACTAAAGTTAAAAACATATTCTGTACCTGACTAGTGTCATGTCAAAACTTCAATATGGATGGTAAAGTGGTTAGCTGGGTCCCAGATTAAATACACAGCAAAAAGTGAGAAGCATGTAATTGTTCAGCCTCAGTATCAGGAGGGCTGCACCCCCAACTTGCATTAAAGCAAGATAACAGACAAAAAAAAAACAACAAAAAACTGAGCTGTGACAAATGTTCAATAAACATGCAATATTACAAGCATGTGAATTGCAGCCTCAAGACTAGAAAAAAACCAAGGAGAAAATTGTAGAAAAAATACCCTGACTATAAATAAATAAATTGCAAATGCTTAATAAACAGGGTACTTAGTATATACATTTTTGCAAAAAGGTAAGAAGCTGTCTCACCTCGTCACGGTGTACCCATCTGAGACAGTCCCTAACCTACTAAAGTTAAAAACATATTCTGTACCTGACTAGTGTCATGTCAAAACTTCAATATGGATGGTAAAGTGGTTAGCTGGGTCCCAGATTAAATACACAGCAAAAAGTGAGAAGCAGGTAATTGTTCAGCCTCAGTATCAGGAGGGCTGCACCCCCAACTTGCATTAAAGCAAGATAACAGACAAAAAAAACAAACAAAAAACTGAGCTGTGACAAATGTTCAATAAACATGCAATATTACAAGCATGTGAATTGCAGCCTCAAGACTAGAAATAAACCAAGGAGAAAATTGTAGAAAAAATACCCTGACTATAAATAAATAAATTGCAAGTGCTTAATAAACAGGGTACTTAGTATATACATTTTTGCAAAAAGGTAAGAAGCTGTCTCACCTCGTCACGGTGTACCCATCTGAGACAGTCCCTAACCTACTAAAGTTAAAAACATATTCTGTACCTGACTAGTGTCATGTCAAAACTTCAATATGGATGGTAAAGTGGTTAGCTGGGTCCCAGATTAAATACACAGCAAAAAGTGAGAAGCAGGTAATTGTTCAGCCTCAGTATCAGGAGGGCTGCACCCCCAACTTGCATTAAAGCAAGATAACAGACAAAAAAAAACAACAAAAAACTGAGCTGTGACAAATGTTCAATAAACATGCAATATTACAAGCATGTGAATTGCAGCCTCAAGACTAGAAAAAAAACAAGGAGAAAATTGTAGAAAAAATACCCTGACTATAAATAAATAAATTGCAAGTGCTTAATAAACAGGGTACTTAGTATATACATTTTTGCAAAAAGGTAAGAAGCTGTCTCACCTCGTCACGGTGTACCCATCTGAGACAGTCCCTAACCTACTAAAGTTAAAAACATATTCTGTACCTAACTAGTGTCATGTCAAAACTTCAATATGGATGGTAAAGTGGTTAGCTGGGTCCCAGATTAAATACACAGCAAAAAGTGAGAAGCAGGTAATTGTTCAGCCTCAGTATCAGGAGGGCTGCACCCCCAACTTGCATTAAAGCAAGATAACAGACAAAAAAAAACAAAAAAAAAACTGAGCTGTGACAAATGTTCAATAAACATGCAATATTACAAGCATGTGAATTGCAGCCTCAAGACTAGAAAAAAACCAAGGAGAAAATTGTAGAAAAAATACCCTGACTATAAATAAATAAATTGCAAGTGCTTAATAAACAGGGTACTTAGTATATACATTTTTGCAAAAAGGTAAGAAGCTGTCTCACCTCGTCACGGTGTACCCATCTGAGACAGTCCCTAACCTACTAAAGTTAAAAACATATTCTGTACCTGACTAGTGTCATGTCAAAACTTCAATATGGATGGTAAAGTGGTTAGCTGGGTCCCAGATTAAATACACAGCAAAAAGTGAGAAGCAGGTAATTGTTCAGCCTCAGTATCAGGAGGGCTGCACCCCCAACTTGCATTAAAGCAAGATAACAGACAAAAAAAAAACAACAAAAAACTGAGCTGTGACAAATGTTCAATAAACATGCAATATTACAAGCATGTGAATTGCAGCCTCAAGACTAGAAAAAAACCAAGGAGAAAATTGTAGAAAAAATACCCTGACTATAAATAAATAAATTGCAAGTGCTTAATAAACAGGGTACTTAGTATATACATTTTTGCAAAAAGGTAAGAAGCTGTCTCACCTCGTCACGGTGTACCCATCTGAGACAGTCCCTAACCTACTAAAGTTAAAAACATATTCTGTACCTGACTAGTGTCATGTCAAAACTTCAATATGGATGGTAAAGTGGTTAGCTGGGTCCCAGATTAAATACACAGCAAAAAGTGAGAAGCAGGTAATTGTTCAGCCTCAGTATCAGGAGGGCTGCACCCCCAACTTGCATTAATGCAAGATAACAGACAAAAAAAAAAAAAACTGAGCTGTGACAAATGTTCAATAAACATGCAATATTACAAGCATGTGAATTGCAGCCTCAAGACTAGAAAAAAACCAAGGAGAAAATTGTAGAAAAAATACCCTGACTATAAATAAATAAATTGCAAGTGCTTAATAAACAGGGTACTTAGTATATACATTTTTGCAAAAAGGTAAGAAGCTGTCTCACCTCGTCACGGTGTACCCATCTGAGACAGTCCCTAACCTACTAAAGTTAAAAACATATTCTGTACCTGACTAGTGTCATGTCAAAACTTCAATATGGATGGTAAAGTGGTTAGCTGGGTCCCAGATTAAATACACAGCAAAAAGTGAGAAGCAGGTAATTGTTCAGCCTCAGTATCAGGAGGGCTGCACCCCCAACTTGCATTAAAGCAAGATAACAGACAAAAAAAAACAACAAAAAACTGAGCTGTGACAAATGTTCAATAAACATGCAATATTACAAGCATGTGAATTGCAGCCTCAAGACTAGAAAAAAACCAAGGAGAAAATTGTAGAAAAAATACCCTGACTATAAATAAATAAATTGCAAGTGCTTAATAAACAGGGTACTTAGTATATACATTTTTGCAAAAAGGTAAGAAGCTGTCTCACCTCGTCACGGTGTACCCATCTGAGACAGTCCCTAACCTACTAAAGTTAAAAACATATTCTGTACCTGACTAGTGTCATGTCAAAACTTCAATATGGATGGTAAAGTGGTTAGCTGGGTCCCAGATTAAATACACAGCAAAAAGTGAGAAGCAGGTAATTGTTCAGCCTCAGTATCAGGAGGGCTGCACCCCCAACTTGCATTAAAGCAAGATAACAGACAAAAAAAAAAAAAAAAACTGAGCTGTGACAAATGTTCAATAAACATGCAATATTACAAGCATGTGAATTGCAGCCTCAAGACTAGAAAAAAACCAAGGAGAAAATTGTAGAAAAAATACCCTGACTATAAATAAATAAATTGCAAGTGCTTAATAAACAGGGTACTTAGTATATACATTTTTGCAAAAAGGTAAGAAGCTGTCTCACCTCGTCACGGTGTACCCATCTGAGACAGTCCCTAACCTACTAAAGTTAAAAACATATTCTGTACCTGACTAGTGTCATGTCAAAACTTCAATATGGATGGTAAAGTGGTTAGCTGGGTCCCAGATTAAATACACAGCAAAAAGTGAGAAGCAGGTAATTGTTCAGCCTCAGTATCAGGAGGGCTGCACCCCCAACTTGCATTAAAGCAAGATAACAGACAAAAAAAAACAACAAAAAACTGAGCTGTGACAAATGTTCAATAAACATGCAATATTACAAGCATGTGAATTGCAGCCTCAAGACTAGAAAAAAACCAAGGAGAAAATTGTAGAAAAAATACCCTGACTATAAATAAATAAATTGCAAGTGCTTAATAAACAGGGTACTTAGTATATACATTTTTGCAAAAAGGTAAGAAGCTGTCTCACCTCGTCACGGTGTACCCATCTGAGACAGTCCCTAACCTACTAAAGTTAAAAACATATTCTGTACCTGACTAGTGTCATGTCAAAACTTCAATATGGATGGTAAAGTGGTTAGCTGGGTCCCAGATTAAATACACAGCAAAAAGTGAGAAGCAGGTAATTGTTCAGCCTCAGTATCAGGAGGGCTGCACCCCCAACTTGCATTAAAGCAAGATAACAGACAAAAAAAAAAAAAACTGAGCTGTGACAAATGTTCAATAAACATGCAATATTACAAGCATGTGAATTGCAGCCTCAAGACTAGAAAAAAACCAAGGAGAAAATTGTAGAAAAAATACCCTGACTATAAATAAATAAATTGCAAGTGCTTAATAAACAGGGTACTTAGTATATACATTTTTGCAAAAAGGTAAGAAGCTGTCTCACCTCGTCACGGTGTACCCATCTGAGACAGTCCCTAACCTACTAAAGTTAAAAACATATTCTGTACCTGACTAGTGTCATGTCAAAACTTCAATATGGATGGTAAAGTGGTTAGCTGGGTCCCAGATTAAATACACAGCAAAAAGTGAGAAGCAGGTAATTGTTCAGCCTCAGTATCAGGAGGGCTGCACCCCCAACTTGCATTAAAGCAAGATAACAGACAAAAAAAAAAAAAAAAAACTGAGCTGTGACAAATGTTCAATAAACATGCAATATTACAAGCATGTGAATTGCAGCCTCAAGACTAGAAAAAAACCAAGGAGAAAATTGTAGAAAAAATACCCTGACTATAAATAAATAAATTGCAAGTGCTTAATAAACAGGGTACTTAGTATATACATTTTTGCAAAAAGGTAAGAAGCTGTCTCACCTCGTCACGGTGTACCCATCTGAGACAGTCCCTAACCTACTAAAGTTAAAAACATATTCTGTACCTGACTAGTGTCATGTCAAAACTTCAATATGGATGGTAAAGTGGTTAGCTGGGTCCCAGATTAAATACACAGCAAAAAGTGAGAAGCAGGTAATTGTTCAGCCTCAGTATCAGGAGGGCTGCACCCCCAACTTGCATTAAAGCAAGATAACAGACAAAAAAAAAACAACAAAAAACTGAGCTGTGACAAATGTTCAATAAACATGCAATATTACAAGCATGTGAATTGCAGCCTCAAGACTAGAAAAAAACCAAGGAGAAAATTGTAGAAAAAATACCCTGACTATAAATAAATAAATTGCAAGTACTTAATAAACAGGGTACTTAGTATATACATTTTTGCAAAAAGGTAAGAAGCTGTCTCACCTCGTCACGGTGTACCCATCTGAGATAGTCCCTAACCTACTAAAGTTAAAAACATATTCTGTACCTGACTAGTGTCATGTCAAAACTTCAATATGGATGGTAAAGTGGTTAGCTGGGTCCCAGATTAAATACACAGCAAAAAGTGAGAAGCAGGTAATTGTTCAGCCTCAGTATCAGGAGGGCTGCACCCCCAACTTGCATTAAAGCAAGATAACAGACAAAAGAAAAACAACTGAGCTGTGACAAATGTTCAATAAACATGCAATATTACAAGCATGTGAATTGCAGCCTCAAGACTAGAAAAAAACCAAGGAGAAAATTGTAGAAAGAATACCCTGACTATAAATAAATAAATTGCAAGTGCTTAATAAACAGGGTACTTAGTATATACATTTTTGCACCCCCAACTTGCTTTAATGCCACTTCTACCTCTAAAATAGCTCCCGGCCAGGCATTCCTGATACATCTTAAATTTATTAAAAACCTGCCCAATTGGGATGAAAGTAAAGGGGTGTTCCGTAATGTTCGTGGTTTTGAATCATGGTTGAAGTTTTAAATTGAGTCCACAGAGGATGCCGCCCGATACTTCCGGTCCTTTGTTCCTCCTGAATTTTTGTCCCACTACAAAGTACAAGAAGGAAGAGGGATTCATTATGACCTTACAGATTCTCAGGGGAGGATGAAGTTAGTGATCTCCCAAAAGCCACGAGGGAGAAAGTCTAATCCGCGATTGTTAGAGTCCTTCAAAATTAAGAAAGGGGATGAGCTTAGAGTTGAAGCAAGTAAGTGGGTTGCAGCCTGGTGCGTCGTGTTTGACAAGTCATTGAGTAGTATGGATCAAGGGAATAGAAATGTGATGATGGAACAGTTTGTGAAGAAAGTACCCTTTGACGGGGCTTTCAAGTCAGGGGTTTTGAATAATGCTGAATCTATTGAGGATGTAGTCGAAGCCTTGTTAACCAATGTCAGAACCATGCAGTCCGAGATGAAGGGAGACGAATCTAATGTTTTTGCCTACCGCGCGCCTTGGCCAGCTGCCGAGAATGGGCTGGTCCCAGTTGGCAGAGCCCCCCTTTCGGAACCCCAATAGGGGTCCTCCGGTGTGTTATTTCTGTGGACAGATGAGACATATCAAACGTCAGTGTCCTCATTTGGAGCAGAGGAACATACCTCGGTTACCATTTAACCCCCCCATGTCCCGAGGTATTCCCGGACCCCATCCACAGGGAGTTAGACCTCCTTATCCCCTTGTGGATGATCCCCGGCAGTATCAGCAGTGCAATGGTCTTCAAATGGTTAACCCTGCCACTCAGGGACCTTCCGCCCCCCTAGCTCTTAATTACACAGGCCCAGAGATCAATGCTATTCAGGGTGGAGCCACCCCTCCTCGTTTCTATGCTCCGGCAGTGAAGGAGCTGCAGGAATATGAGGATCGGGCTCTCGCTGATGGTCTCTTTGGGGCAGAGGTGGGGGTTGTGGGGCGAAAGACTCTCATAGACGAGAATGATGGATTTTTTGGGCTTCCCACGGCGGGAGACATGGATTGATGCTGTGAACCCCCTGTTCCCCTCACCTTTCTTGCCCATCTTTCCCTGGGCAGGGATGGACGTCCATATGTCAGAGGGAGAATGGAGTGGGCTATAGTGGGAAGACTTTCTCGTTGATACAGGAGCCTCGGTTTCGGTAACGGGGCACACATTGCAGTCACCCCCTGGACTGCCTGAAACTACCACTTTGGTAGGATTTGAAGGCTCCTGTATTCAAGCAATAAAAAGCTGTCCAGTGAACCTGAGATTTCAGGACTCAGGGGGATCGAAACAAAGGGGTCTTCGATGTACTTTTTGGGTAAATCCACAGTTGTACTCCACCATTCTGGGAACTGATGTACTAGGAGCATTGGGAATTGTTCTTGATTTATGTAACCGAGTTCTGTGGCGTAACAAGAGAGCCACTGTTTGTTCTGTTATTGTGCCTGCGGAAGAAGAGCTGGAGAGTCATGAAGTAGACATTGCCAGCTTGAATCTATGTACTGATGAAATTTTTGGGGAAAATGTTGCAGATGAATTGAAACAGTTGTTCCCAGAATTGTGGACTTCAAATGAAACTGATTGTGGTCTAATGCAAACTCAGGTTAGAATTGATGGTGATAAGCTACCACCTTTCCAGCGACAGTACCGAATTCCTGAAGAAATTCTCCCATACATATGTGGCGCCCTGGACAAGCCAGGGGCCACAGAGCACAACATCCACACACCCCACACTCCCAGCAGGTACACCAAAGCCAGAACACAAAACCCTTGTTGCCTTCCTCCAGGGGCTGATGATCACACCAGGGGGTGGGCCAGGCGGTTGGTCCCGCCCACCGAGGAGTTCACAGTCCTGGAGGCGGGAAAACCAGGCAGATTAGTTTTGGAGAGGAGTGAGGACAGTTGAGAAGTGAAAGTGAGAGAGGAGAAAAGTGACAGCTGAGCAGCCTGAAGTTGGTCCGGGTGTGTGGCCCGGACAGATCAGCAAGGTTGGCAGACGGTGGTGACCATCTGCAGGAGTGGCCGATTGGAGTCTACCGTAAGGACCGTGGATGGGCGGTGGCCCGGCGGTACCGGACTGGTACACAAAGAGGAGCCAGCACCATCTGGCAGGAGCTTTTCGGACCCCGGCAAGGCTAGGAGTCACCGTGAATTTGCCAAATCCGTTAGTGAAGGGGACCTCCTGGGTTTCCAAACAGTCAAGTCCCGACAGAAGGCAACCGTCCAACCGAGTGAGAGAGACACCGCCACCGTCAAGGCAACCGTTTCTCAGGGCCAGTGCCTGCGGGCAAAAGGGGCTCCTCCGGCCCATATCCAAGCCGGGGAGCGGGTTACCGGTGGGAACCAATTAGAACCATACAGACATCTTAGGTGCAGGGAAAGGCAGTCACCACCAACCTGCCAGGAGCAATGACACTGCAGCCGTCTGTGGGACCCGTCCATCCAGCCGTGTGTTTTACCGAGACTGTGTCTTCATCATTGGGCTGAGTGAGTACCACCGTGCCGTGCGGCACAGCGCTGCCCCTGCGACCCTGCACCTCGCCAGGCCCCGTAGCCCGCCTGCAATCCATCCCTACCCCATCACCGGGGCCCCGGGACAACCAACCCCCTACCCACGGAGGGGAGAACTAACAACCAAGCTGCTCCCAGTCACCGCTTCCGGGATCCCCGTCTAGAGCAGCGGTGGTGTCACCAAAATCACCACAACCGTGGGTGGCGTCACGGACAATATCCATAATCAAAACCCCCACAACCAATCACCCCCTTTTCACTCATGGGCGAGGAGCGCCGCTCGAGTCCCCGGGATCCGGCCCACCGCTCGAGCCACCACCGAGCAGCATCAGCGGCCGCAGCAGCAGCGGCAGCCAGACCCGAGCAGTGGGAGAGCGCAGCGTCCCCTCCTCCGCTCGCGACAACTTGACATCACGAACAGGATCCTACCGTTCTACCGATTGGTGGAAGTGCGCCTTGTGTGACCGCCGGAGGTGTCCGGCCGGAAAATTTGAAAAACCGCCATCTTGGGCATGAAGAGTTCCCGCTCGAGCGTCTCCTAGAGTAGTGGAGGTGCGAAGGCCTAAACCCCGCCCCGATAGAGGAGGAGCCGGAAAGAGGCTAAGGGGGACGGAAACAAGATGTCTGCGCCCGACGGAGCTGCTGGAGGAGCGGCAGTCGCAGCTGCAGTGGCACCCGTGGATGGGGATGGGCCTGCCTAGGTCCCGGCTGCGCTGGCGGGGGGTGCCGCGGTCCCAGCTCTCGCTCAGGTGATGCCGTTCTCCTTGCCCTATGTGCCCGGAGCTACCTGGCTGCCGCAGTACGACGGGAAACCTGATGCATTACAGGTCTTCCGGAAGAAGCTTAGCCCTTAGAATTGTACCCCCTGACTGATAAGCAACGTGCAGCGGTGGTGCTGGGGCAGCTAACCGGAGCGGCTGAGCAGGAGGCGGGGACCTGGGCCGAGGGGGACCGGTCCTCTGTAGCCACCATCTTTGAAAAACTACAGACTGCCTTTGAGACCCGTACCGAAGCCGAGCTGAGGATGCAGTTTTACCAATGTCGGCAACGGCCTGTGGACAGTATTCGGGACTACGCTTTACGTCTGCAAACCGCCCTCCGCACACTGAAGCGGGTAGACACTATCAATGAGGCGGACAGCAACAAAATGTTAGTAGAGCAATTTGTGCAGGAGATGAGGTCCTCCGAGGATCGCAAACAACTCCGGCTGTGGGCCCTAGAACACCCTGATGTGGACTTTGCTGTGTTAAAGGAACGGGCCATTAAAGCTCTGCAACCCCCAGCTTCGGAAGTCTTGGAACCAGCCCCATGGCCAGTTGAGACGGCTCCCGTCGTGGTGGCCCCTGCCCTACCAGCATCTCCAGTACCTACAGCTCCAAGCTGCACGATGGAAGAACTGGCTGCCCAGGTCCGCCGCATGGATGGAGACCTCGCCAAGATCCTCGCCGCACTCCAGCCTCAGACCAAATCCCAGCCTCCGGCAAAGATACAGCTCGCCCACCGTCCTGAGGACGTCCCCTGGATGCAGCGGAGAAGAACCAATGACTCACGGTATGGACCCCCGATTTGTTACAGGTGCAGCAAACCCGGCCACTACTCCCGACGGTGTCCGTTAAACGAGCAACCCCTGGGGCCACGGGCCAATCCTCAGGAGTAGAACCCCATGGCCCCCCAGACTGGCGGGACTGATACATCGGGGCCCGACCCATCATCCCCGTGGCTGTGGACGGCATACCGGTGATGGCTCTCCTGGACACTGGATCACAGGTAAACACCATACCATACACATTGTATCAACGGTATTGGGGGACGGACAAGCTGGCTCCCCCGGATGCCAGTATAACACTGATTGCTGCTGATGGACTCCCATTGACCCAAGTGGGATACAAACAAGTGGCCATGACCGTGGGGTGAGCTGAACTGCAACACCAGGGTATGATTGTGATAATGAATGAACACAGTGATCATAACCCGAAGATAGTGCTAGGAACCAATGTGATGGAGCACTGTATGAGTGATGTGCTAACCCTACTGCAGCAGCTGGCCGCCACGGCGGCGGGGAGCCAACAGAGAGCTGTGCAGTGTGAGATCCGAGCCTTGATGTACCGTCAGCATGTGAACTCGACAGGAGGAGAGATTGGTGGGGTGAGAGAGATGGATGTTGCCCCGTTGATTGTGCCCCCTAGGAGTGAGATGATGATTTGGTGTAGGGCAGCAGTAGGGCCTCAGGGGCGTGACTACCCTGCCATGATAGAGCCCATGCCCTCCGAGCACTGGCTCACAGTAATGGCAGCCCCAGGGGTGGTAGATGTAAAGAAGGGGAGAGTGCCTGTGTATGCTACACTTGCCAAGTTGCTCACTCTGGATCCCCACACCATCTGCGAGGCAGTTCCCCCAACCTCACCACCGACTGCCAGCACTCACCCGCCCCAAGGGGAGTCAGATGAGTGGCACCGACAGTTACACGTAGGCACTGACGATACCCCTACACATCACAAAGAAGGGATATACCGGGTGGTACGGGAGTATGAGCAAGTTTTTAGCAAACATTCCCTAGACTTTGGGCAGATCAAATGGGTCCAACACCATATCTCAACCGGTGAACATCCCCCTATCAAAGAGAGGTACAGGCCTATTCCCCCTGCACACTACCAATGTGCCAAGGACATGTTGAATAACATGAGGGAGGCAGAGGTTATCAGGGACAGCTGTAGTCCCTGGGCCGCCCCGTTGGTACTGGTTAAGAAGAAGGACGGCACCATGCGGATGTGTGTGGATTACCGGAAGATTAACCAGATAACGCATAAAGATGCTTACCCACTGCCCCGTATTGAAGAGTCCCTGGGCCGCACTGAGAACCGCGAACTACTTCTCTACCCTTGACCTTACCAGCGGGTACTGGCAAGTAGCTGTGGCACCCGAGGACCGGGAGAAAACTGCCTTCACCACCCCAATGGGGCTCTGTGAATTCAATAGTATGCCGTTCGGGCTGTGCAACGCCCCTGGAACCTTCCAACGGCTGATGGAATGCTGTCTGGGGCATCTAAATTTCGAGACCGTCCTGTTATACCTGGATGATATGATTGTGTACTCCCAGACGTATGAAGCCCACCTGGAGCACCTGGCCGAGGTGTTCGCGTCCCTTGCCAAATACGGGATGAAGTTGAAGCCCTCCAAGTGTCACCTGCTGAAACCCAGAGTGCAGTACCTAGGGCACATGGTGGGTGCAGAAGGTGTCGCCCCCGACCCCGAGAAGATCACTGACATCCAAGACTGGCCGAGGCCAACCACAGTGAGGGAAGTAAGGCAGTTTCTGGGTCTGGTGGGGTACTACCGTCGCTTCATCAAGGGGTACACGAAGATGGCTGCCCCCATGCAAGACCTCCTCGTGGGACAGACCAAAGGTGGTAGACCCCTCGGAGCCCCACTTATGTGGGAAGAGAGGCATGAGGGATCCTTCCGCCAGCTGAAAGCGGCCTTGACCGGAGAGGAGATCCTAGCGTATCCCGATTACAGCCACCCGTTCATCCTCTACACCGATGCCAGCAATGTGGGCTTGGGGGCAGTCTTGTCCCAGGTCCAAGACGGGAAAGAAAAAGTGATTGCTTATGCTAGCCGAAAACTCCGACCGACTGAAAGGAATCCTGAGAACTACAGCTCTTTCAAGCTCGAGCTCCTGGCGCTGGTGTGGACTATCACCGAGCGGTTTCGCCATTACCTGGCCGCAGCAAAGTTCACCGCTTTCACGGATAACAATCCGCTGACCCACCTGGACACGGCCAAATTGGGCGCGTTGGAACAGCGGTGGGTGGCCAGGCTAGCCAACTACGATTTCACCATCAAATACAGGGCCGGTCGTGCCAATGTTAATACTGATGCACTCTCTCGGATGCCCCACCTGTCGGAAGAAGGGTGCGAGGATGACGACCTCGAAGAGATCGAGTTGCCTGCATTTCACCAGCCACCAGCTGAGAAGGTGCATGTCTACCAACAACGGGTGAATCTGGACCCGCTGCCCAGTCAGGAGTGGCAGGAAGCTCAAAACCAGGCGCCCGCTGTCCGCCTAGTCAAGATCCTGGTGGAGCAAGGTGCTGCTGGAATAGACCCTGCCGCCCCAGCTGAGGCCCAACGCCTGTGGCGAGAACGGACCCGGTTGTATCTACACCAGGGGAAGTTGAACCGTGAGCTGATTAACCCGAAGACTCATGAGAAAATCCGCCAGTTGGTGATTCCCCAAGTTAATGTGCCCACTGTTCTACAAGCGTACCATGATGGTGCTGGACACTTCGGATGGAAGAAGCTGGAAATGCTGTTGAGAGAGCGGTTCTATTGGAGCGGGATGCGGGAGTCTGTAGAGGCCTGGTGCCGAGAATGCGGCCCTTGCACACTGAGAAGGAAGGACGAGGCCAGCCAGAAGGCGCCCCTACACCCGATCGTTACACATCAACCGCTGGAGCTGGTCGCCCTGGACCATGTAAAGCTCACCCCCAGCCGAAGTGGGTACACATACGCTCTAACCATAGTAGACCACTATTCAAGGTTCATGGTGGTTGTCCCAGTCAAAGACCTAACTGGCCATACCGCTGCTAGAGCGTTCCAGGCTTATTTCTGTCGACCACATGGATACCCTGAGAAGGTGCTTACTGACCAAAGCCCGGCCTTTGAAGCGGAGGTGTTCCATGAGTTCTGTCAGTTGTACGGCTGCAAGAAGATCCGGACCACGCCTTACCATGCCCAGACCAACGGCATGTGTGAGAAGATGAATCACTTGGTCCTGGGCCTCCTCAAGACGTTGCCGCTAGAAGAGCGGAACCTGTGGCCGGAGAAGCTACCTGACTTGGTCGATATGTATAATAATATTCCTTCCAGCTCGACGAAGTGCACCCCAGCATACCTGATGAGGGCTCGCCCCGGCCGGCTACCGGTGGATCTGGACATGGGATTGGAAGCCCCAGAGGCACTCCCTTCAACAGCTCAATGGGAAACTCGACGGAGGGTGCAATACCGACAGATTCAGGAATATGTTGAGAAGAACTTGAGTCGAAGTCGGGAACAGCAAGAGCAGCGCTTCAACCAAAGGGCGACTGCTGCCCCTTTCCAGCCTGGAGATGTAGTGCTGAAGCGGAAAAGGAGGACCCACAAGCTGGATGATCAATGGGAACGAACCCCATACGTCATACAGCACACCGGCTGGGAAGATGGGAAGGCCTACCAGATCAGTCGTGACCAAGGGGACACCTTGGCCACGGTTTCCCGGGACCATCTAAAGAAGTGCCCACCAGCATTGAGAGCAGCGGCTGAAGTTCTGGTTCCTCCACCAGCGGAGAAGGCAAAAGAGGTAATCTACACAGTGATGGGTGACTTTCCAGCGGACTGGCCTACACACAACGGCGCGGTGATTCTTCCAGTAATACTGTTCCCACAACCCGTGGATGAAGAAGTGATGGAGGCGGTCAACCGTGAGCCAGTGCCAGTGCCCAGGGATGAACCTGTGCCCAACTCCCCTATGCCTCCGCCTGCCCCACACGGTAACAGGGAAGAGGAACTGATTGTTCCCTCTCCCCCGCTGCCTGTCACCACTGACACTGGACCCCGGAGGTCCACTCGTCCCAACCTAGGTAGACCCCCACTTAGGTACAGGGAAACTACTCTTTAAAGGGGAGAGATTATATGTGTGTGTTTTAAAGTTTGAAAATGATAAGTGAATGAAGTAGAAGAAAGTTACCTGATTGTCAACTGTGATTTGGAACCGGTCGTAGCCGGCAGCGGGTCCCCGTTGGGACCCCCTTCACCACTTTACATAAGAAACTACTTATGAACAGGCCTGAGAACTTGCAGGGCAACCACAAACTAGTGGCATGTAAATAAAAATGTTTGTTACAGCTCCCACCGTTACCGCCTCCGGAGAGGCAGATTGGAGGAAGGGCCCGCAGTGGAGTAGGCTGGGGCCGAGCCACCACCGGAACCGGTGGCAATCCTCTGGGGGTTTCAGGGGTTCCCCATGGACGTGGGTCCCCTGAAAAGGACAGAACCCGCTGAGGCAACTTGTGCAGGACTGGGGTCAAGGGGTGCTGCCTGTTTGCTTAGGGGCAGCATCAGGGCCAGGTTGCTTGGGTGGGAGAGAGCGGAAGCTGTAACCGTTTGCAACCGTTAGTAACGTTTAAGTAAGAGTACCTCCCGATGTGGGAAGATGTTATTATACTTGTATATCTGTTACCGTTTTTTATCTTTTTCAGTTGGTGAAAATAAAACCGGTGATGGACGGGCAGCCCGCGGACGGTCTGCATTTAACTAAGGGGGAATGTGGCGCCCTGGACAAGCCAAGGGCCACAGAGCACAACATCCACACACCCCACACTCCCAGCAGGCACACCAAAGCCAGAACACAAAACCCTTGTTGCCTTCCTTCAGGGGCTGATGATCACACCAGGGGGTGGGTCAGGCGGTTGGTCCCGCCTACCAAGGAGTTCACAGTCCTGGAGGCGGGAAAACCAGGCAGATTAGTTTTGGAGAGGAGTGAAGACAGTTGAGAAGTGAAAGTGAGAGAGGAGAAAAGTGACAGCTGAGCAGCCTGAAGTTGTTCCGGGTGTGTCGCCCGGACAGATCAGCAAGGTTGGCAGACGGTGGTGACCGTCTGCAGGAGTGGCCGATTGGAGTTTACCGTAAGGACCGTGGACGGGCGGTGGCCCGGCGGTACCGGACCGGTACACAAAGAGGAGCCAGCACCATCTGGCAGGGGCTTTTCGGACCCCGGCAAGGCTAAGAGTCGCCGTGAATTTGCCAAATCCATTAGTGAAGGGGACCTCCTGGGTTTCCAAACAGTCAAGTCCCGACAGAAGGCAACCGTCCAACCGAGTGAGAGAGACACCGCCACCGCCAAGGCAACCGTTTCTCAGGGCCAGCACCTGCGAGCAAAAGGGGCTCCTCTGGCCCATATCCAAGCCGGGGAGCGGGTTACCGGTGGGAACCCATTGGAACCGTAAAGACATCTTAGGTGCAGGGAAAGGCAGTCACCACCAACCTGCCGGGAGCAACGACACCGCAGCAGTCTGTGGGACCCGTCCATCCAGCCGTGTGTTTTACCGAGACTTGTGTCTTCATCATTGGGCTGAGTGAGTACCACCGTGCCGTGCGGCACAGCGCTGCCCCTGCGACCCTGCACCTCGCCAGGCCCCGTAGCCCGCCTGCCATCCATCCCTACCCCATCACCGGGGCCCCGGGACAACCAATCCCCTACCCACGGAGGGGAGAACTAACAACCAAGCTGCTCCCAGTCACCGCTCCCGGGATCCCCATGTAGAGCAGTGGTGGTGTCACCAAAATCACCACAACCGTGGGTGGCGTCACGGACAATATCCATAATCAAAACCCCCACAACCAATCACCCCCTTTTCACTCATGGGCGAGGAGCGCCGCTCGAGTCCCCGGGATCCGGCCCACCGCTTGAGCCACCACTGAGCAGTAGCAGCGGCCGCAGCAGCAGCGGCAGCCGGACCCGAGCAGTGGGAGAGCGCAGCGTCCCCTCCTCCGCCCGAGACACATACCGGTGGCAGTTTCTGGGTTGGAAAAACAGGGCGTGGTCGTGCATGGAAACTCCCCGTGCAACAGCCCCATCCTGCCTGTCAAAAAGACAGATGGTAGCTTTCGCATGGTTGTGGACCTGAGACTTGTAAATAAGTACACTCCGTTAGCTGCTCACTTTGTTGCATCTGTCCCTGAAGTCATGTCGCAGCTGAGGAATGAATGTAAAGTGTTTTCATGTCTTGACATTGCAAACGTATTTTTCTCTTTACCCATTGTTAATTTTTCCAGAGAATTTATTGTGGATTTTGCTTGCCTTGCTAAACCACTATATGAGCTCCTAAAATGTATTGAGAATGATTATGTCCAAATCATTATCGAAGTCCTTCAGGCCTTTGACGGGTTAAAGCGGGCTCTCACTGCAGCCATGGCATTAATCAACCCTGATCCATCCCAGCTCTTTTACAGCCAACCCTGCACAGGGGATGTATCCATCTCATCTGTGCTTTTTCAAAAATGGCCCAAAGAAAGTTCTTAAATTGCAAGTCATTTAGATACCTTGGGTTTTCCCTCTCGGTTGTTAACGCCCGTGGAAAAGGGCTTCACTTTGTGCATGACGCATGTACTGACTGTACACTGGATGATGAATCAAGTAAGACACATAGTCGGATTTGCCCCTTTGATTTTAGCAGCCATTCTGCTGGCCATCCGTGCTGTGGCTTCCAAATCCACAGGAATTTCTCCTTTTGAATTATTGACAGGAAGACAGATGCCTGTTCATTTGCCAAGTGACATTGTATCTCCTTGCCCAGAACAAGCCATAGTACAGAGGGATCAGTGGCAACAAAACCAACAACAGATTTAGCACCTTTAGCAGTATTCTGCTAAAAGTATTTTTTGGCTAAAAGTTGTGTCGATCCTAGTGAAAAATCCTTTCAATCCAAATTTGTTACAGAAGCTCAGATCATAGTTAAAAACTTCAGGTAGAACTCAGAGAAGCAAATTGGGAGTGTTCATTTTTTTATCACTCAAGTGATCAACCCCACAGTTTTAGGAGTAGATACGTTTAGCAAGCCAACAGACAAAGGTGTTAAAATTATTCACATTGATCTATGTAAACTTCTTAATATTGGTAAGAACTGATACCTCACTTTTATTTTTCCCGCAGGTCCCTAACCATGGATCCGCCAGAGTATCTGGAGGTAAAGTTTCACACTATACAGTGGGACTCTGATAGTGTGAGAGGGGGAGAAGATCTGGAGATTCCAGAATTCGGGGAGGAGGAAGAAAAGCAGGAAACATGGATCATAAGATTTAAGGACTGTTACAGGACTCATTACCTTGGGACTCCTACTTTGATTACTTTGGATTCCTACTTTGATTACTTTGGACTCCTAGTTTGATTATTTTTTTGGTGTTTTTTGTGTTTTTGTTAGGGATGTGGGCCCTCCAATCTGATCTCATGAAAAAACTGGCTTACAGGTGTATGAGTCAATGAGGTCCCTGGATAATCCTGTCTATGGCAATTCAACCTTGCATATGTCAGCTCTGTAAGTTGTACTCTGGACAGAGTACAAAAGGGGGAGTTGTTAGGGAATAGTCAGCCATAATATGCGGAGCAGCCATGTTGTATCTAACAGCCATCTTGGGCAGACTTGAGCAAACTAACTTTGCCGCTAATGAGATGCATTGGCTAGAGTTCTCCCCCCAGAGAGGAGAAAGAGATGTCATCAGTGTTATTAGCAAGTATAGGAAAAAGTCTAAAAAGGTTAAATCGAATAGAAGAATACAATTGCGTCAGTTGATAGATGGTGATGTGTAGTCATGAATAGCAGGTATATTGAATTGATAAAGAAACAAAGTTGTCAATAGAGTTGTCAGTGTTTGAAGAGTTATGTGAAGTAGAGGCGCCTTCAGGGATCAGAGAGGCCAGCCATGACAACATTATTGAATTAATTAAAAGTACCATGGAGGCCCATAGGGATCTGATAAGTTTCTACCGCAATGCTCGTAAATAATGTCATGATGTATCATTATATTCTTTGTTTACTAATGTGTACGCCTTTCTCTGCAGTATGAGCTTTCCTTTGTCTAACATGTATAAAAGCCCCCACGTGCCTATCGGGAGACACTTCTTCTTCATCTGTTGCTAATTCTGCTGTTCTGCAAGACACCTGCATGTGTCATCCTGCCGCTAACCTGTCTTATCTGCTCTGTTGCTATCTCGGAATAAACTTCAGTCTTTGCTTGGAACGGATTGTCTACAACGTCTTCTTAGCTCTCGAGGTCTACAAGAACTTTTTCTTTCAGTATCTAATGATATATCGCCAGGGTTACGGATTCCGTGATGCACATCCAGCATCGTTAGCGCCGTTGTTGCGTGTGACACCAATGAGCGGCCGTTAACAATGGAAAATACTCACCAAATCGTCCATCGTTGACACGTCGTTTATTTTCAAAAAATCGTTGATTGTTGAGGACACAGGTTGTTCATCGTTCCCGAGGCGGCACAAATCGCTATGTGTGACACCTTGGGAAAGACGAATTACAGCTTACCTGCGGCCGCCGGCAATGAGGAAGGGAGGAGGTGGGCGGGATGTTACGGCCGCTCATCTCCGCTCCTCCGCTTCTATTGGCCGGCCGCTTAGTGACACCGCTGTGACGCTGCACGAACCGCCCCCTTAGAAAGGAGGTGATTCGCCGGCCACAGCGACGTCACTAGGCAGTTAAGTGCATGTGACAGCTCCTAACGATATTGTGCACCACGGGCAGCGATTTGTCCATGACGCACAAACGACGGGGGCGGGTACGCTCGCTAGCGATATTGCTAGCGATATCGCTGCGTGAAAGGTCCCCTCTAGAGAATCCACCTCTCTAGGTCAGCCCATAACAAAGCATCTGTTTAAGTCATGTTACACTTTTTTCACCTGTGTGCTCCGGTTTCTGATTCACATACTCTTGAGCAACTTAAAATAATTTACATGTTCAAAATGTCATTATTGCTTTGGTGACTCTGGAGGTTAAAGTGCAACCCTTACTGTATTTTGCCTTTATCACACCATGTATCGCTATACCAAACTGGATGCTATTGGAACTTATGATGAGGATAATTTTTGTTTTATAGAAGCACGCTATTGATTACCAATACATAGTACATGCAAGTGTGATGCCCTGGCAAAATCAGGTAGTCACAGTTAGGCCCCCGCACTACACCTTTCCCTCATTAGGAAACACTCAGCCAACTATTAAATCCTATGGGGAGATAAGGTATGCACACCAGTGACTATGTAAGGGGAATACATGGAATAGCAGAAACTGCTGTGTGAATACTGACTTGAAAAATCCAATAGCTATGTGTAAAAGTGAAAATGTGAAAAATGGAATCTGCATTACTGCCATGAACATATGAATCAAGAGAAATTTAGCTACTGAATTGATCAATGCAATGGAGCCCCAACACTACGCCAAAGTATTTCTCTACGTTGGGGTCCCTAGCTTGTGTGTGTCCTCTCATGCAGTTAAAAAACTTACCGTGTATGGGAAGCTGAGACCCAGGCTATTTATGCGTATTGTATGGATTGGCAATAGGTGTGGTGGGGAGGGTTCACAAACGAAAAACTACTAACAATAACGAATAACGTTTGGAACACCATTCTAAGTCTGAACTGGGTGCAAAAACCTAAAAAAAATCACTATGGGGAGATAAGGTATGCACACCAGTGACTATGTAAGGGGAATACATGGAATAGCAGAAACTGCTGTGTGAATACTGACTTGAAAAATCCAATAGCTATGTGTAAAAGTGAAAATGTGAAAAATGGAATCTGCATTACTGCCATGAACATATGAATCAAGAGAAATTTAGCTACTGAATTGATCAATTTCTCTTGATTCATATGTTCATGGCAGTAATGCAGATTCCATTTTTCACATTTTCACTTTTACACATAGCTATTGGATTTTTTAAGTCAGTATTCACACAGCAGTTTCTGCTATTCCATGTATTCCCCTTACATAGTCACTGGTGTGCATACCTTATCTCCCCATAGTGATGTTTTTTTAGGTTTTTTGCACCCAGTTCAGACTTAGAATGATGTTCCAAACGTTATTTGTTATTGTTAGTAGTTTTTCGTTTGTGAACCCTCCCTGTTACACGTCGTGGCTCTCTTGTTGCAAGGAATGAGGTGGTCCCCCATTCCTTGTCGGCCACGAGCCCTACTGCTCAGCAGCACCAAAGGTCTGGGAGACTGCAGGAGTTGCCTTCTCAGAGACACAGCAGAAGGGTGACACCTAGTGGTTCTCCCCTTGCAGGGAATGGAGCGGTCTCCCATCCCTTGCCTGCCACGAGCTCTCCTGCTCAGCATCATGGAGGCTCTGGGAAGTTGCGCAGTGTGCAAAGAATAGATGCTCAGGGAAGCAGCAAGACTTCCCATGTCTCTGCACATTGTGAAACCGGGGATCCCGCCTTTATGACCCAGAGGCAGGAGGATGAGCATGTGCTCCACGTGACGTCTTCTGATTCGCTCACTGATATCACACGGCCCCATGACGAGGCTGGTGATGTGCTGAATCCTGACTGGCTGGGCCAGGACGTCACGAACCCTGATTGAGTCACGCCCGTCTCGCGCCCGCCCTTGGGTGGAGCTACACCTCCTTAAAAGCTCCCCCTGCCATCATGGCGGTGCGCGACCGTCCTTCTATGTTTGGATGTCTGGCAGCGTGCTGCCACGCCACTGTACAGACGTCATTGTCTTTCGTGGGCTTTGCCCTTGCTGCTCAGGCAGCAACTGGTTTGCAGGCCGTGTTCCTGCCTTGCTGCTCCGGCAGTATCTCCTTCAACAGGCCGTGTTCCTGTCCCAGGTGAGCTCCTCGAGTCTCCACCGGACTCACCTGGTTATTGAAAGCACACGTGCGTGGGCACCTCTGTGCTACCCTCGTGCCATATCCTGTGACTCCCGCTGGCACATGTGCGTAGGCACCTCTGTGCGTCCCCGTGCAACAGGTACACCGTACGAGAAGCCCCGAGCCATACAACCCTCACGGGTTAGGGCGGACCGGTGTACATAGATCGTCTGTGACGTTCCAGACGATCACTAGTAGCAACCCGCTCACTCTTTCCTGACCATAGCAGCGGTCCCTTACACCGCACAGTGGACCTTGACCGGCGGAAGCTGTCCATTTCCCATCTTGGCACGCTTCCCCGGGTCCCCCTCGTAACACCTCCCCACCACACCTATTGCCAAGCCATACAATACGCATAAATAGCCTGGGTCTCAGCTTCCCATACACGGTAAGTTTTTTAACTGCATGAGAGGACACACACAAGCTAGGGACCCCAACGTAGAGAAATACTTTGGCGTAGTGTTGGGGCTCTATTGCATTGATCAATTCAGTAGCTAAATTTCTCTTGATTCATATGTTCATGGCAGTAATGCAGATTCCATTTTTCACATTTTCACTTTTACACATAGCTATTGGATTTTTCAAGTCAGTATTCACACAGCAGTTTCTGCTATTCCATGTATTCCCCTTACATAGTCACTGGTGTGCATACCTTATCTCCCCATAGTGATGTTTTTTTAGGTTTTTTTGCACCCAGTTCAGACTTAGAATGGTGTTCCAAACGTTATTCGTTATTATAACTATTAAATCCTAGTCCCCCCCCTTAGGGACAGTTAGGCCATGTGCCCACGGGAGCTTTTTGCTGCGGAGTTTGCCGCGGAAAATCTGTGGATTTTTCTGGATTTTCCAGATAAATCTGCAGGTTCCAGCATGTACAGGCACTCCCCATGTTACCCTATGGGACATGGGGAGTGTCTGTGTCCACGCTGCGGAAAGTGCGGCTGCGGAATCTCCTGCGGAGATCCCTCAGCCACACCTAACTGCATGTCAATTATTCATGCAGATTTACTTGCGGAGATCCCGGCCCTCCGCTATGGAGATAGAGGCCGGGATGTCCGCAGATAAATCGTGTGAAAGTCCGCATGTTTCCTGCAGCTATTCTGCTGGAAACTCGCAGCTAAAAATAGCTGCGGATGCCGGCGGGCAGCTGCGGGAAACATGCGGCCGTACCTGCGGATACATCCGCAGGTACGAACGCCCGTGGGCACATGGCCTTAGACAGATCAGTGGGCGTGGCCAGGCGGTTGGTGCACACCCACCCAGGGGTTTAGACAGCCCGGGGGTGGGAAAGTAGTCAGATCTGTCTTAGAGTTCAGTAGTGGAGGTCAGGCCTGTGTGTCAGGCCTGAAGCAAACTGACAGGTACCAGGGTAGGAGCCCTGGTGCCACTGGCTAGGAGGCAGACGATGGTCTCCATTAGCAGGAGATGGGAAGATGGCTCGGTGGAACCGAGGTGGACTGGGCCAGGGTTGGAGCCCGCTGGTACCGACACGGGGAACCGACCCAGAAACCGTAGCACAAAGGGGGGTACTCGGACCCTGAACCATAGCACAAAGGGGGGTACTCAGACCCTGAAGCCAGGAACCAGAACCTACTAGAACTGGTTAATTAACCGTTTGAGGCAAGGACTAGAGGTCCTGTCCCACCCAAAGTCCCTAATAGAAGACAACAGCCCACCGATTAGGGATAAGAGGTCACAGCCAAGGCCCATAGATCCCACTTGCCAGCGTCTGTGGGCACGGCTCCTTAGGCCACATCCAGCCAGGAGCGTACTTCTACGTTTCATACAAGGAAGTCTTTTCTACTAAAAAGGTGCAGGACAAGGATAGAGACCACCAGCCGGGTGGGGGAACCCGAACACCACCACCTTGGTTTACCAGAGACTTGCGTGTTTTACTACTAACAGTGAGTACACCAACACTCCTCCCTGCGGCCGCCATCTCCCCTGCACCAGAGCCACCAGGTCCCGGGGCCATCATCCCTGCCCACGGAGGGATTAACAACTTGCTGCACAACATCTCCCCCGGGTGCCCCATAACAGCAGCGGTGGTGTCCCACCTCACCACACACCGTGGGTGGCGTCACAAACCTATTACGGCCTAGCCCGTACATCTACGGCCCACAATTTATTCAGCGTGTCCGCGAGACCCCCGGGTCCGGAGAACCTCGAGCCGCCACCCGTGAAGGTCCGGATCCGAGCAGTGGCGGCTGCTGGCACGGGGGCGGCACACAAGGAATAGGTGTATATGACAGGTGTATACACCCAACATCACCTGTCATAGACTAAATAAAGTGGTGTGTTGCATGATGCTGAAATGCCATCAGTGGATCATTCGGTGGGAAGTTTTCTACACTCTGTTATTCACATTGGCCACTAAATAGTGAAGAAAAAATACTGAGGTCTGTACATTATATGTTCTTTAAATGATCTGATGAGTTATGGTAATGAAATTTAACAGTCTTCGCTTCATGATAACAAATAGAAGTCTTGAAAAATGGAAAAAAATGTAATTGTACTGGGATAGTCTTGCTGAAAATTGTGATATACTTACATTGCACCATTGTTAGGACACATTTAAAGGAACACTAGACTTAAAAAATGAAAAAACAAAAAAAACAATCCCAGGGATGTCTTTTAATATTCCTCTTGTCCTATATCTTATTTTATCTGATACTGCAATTTAAACTTAGAAATATACATAAATAAATATATTTCTACAAATGTGCCTGAGGTGGGCAAACAATGCCCTCTCCTACCCACACTCCTGTGACTGGCTGTAACTGGCTGCTGAAGGTGCCTCCCCCCACTGCTCTGAGTGCAATAGGACAGTTTGGAAAGCCCAGCCCTAAAGTTGTTTATCAGCCTAAAAAGGAAGAGATCAGCAGGAAATTTTGACAAAACAAGTTTATCTTGTGTTTAGTTTTATTAATAATTTCCAGGTTTAGTTTTCCTTTAAGGCACCTAAGGTTTGCAGACCCTATGTCATATAAACAGAAGGTATTTTTATTGCAGAAAATGATCTTTAAGTATTTTACTAACTTAATTAAATGCATGATCAATCTGAAAAAAAATGTATATCCTTTTCATACACATCAGTATAAAAGTAGTACACTATATCATAGCCGCCATCATTACAAACATGACTTGTGCATGGGGCCCGCATCAGAAGGGGGTCCGGCTGGGCCCCGGGTAGTTATTTAGCTTTATTAAGCCCCAAGCCCCCCTCTTCACCGGGCCTAAGCTACGGTACCTAACTAACTTGCATGTGAAACCTTTCTATGGAATCATATGCAAATTAGCCATGTGGTGGAAGCAAGGTCAGTTGAGAAAAGCAAGGTGCCGGTGCATCATCCTGCAGCTCAGCATGCATGCAGTCATCACTCTGCGACCTCATCACACTGCTGCAGGCAACACGAAGGTGACGAGGACACAGCGTCCAGCAGGGAAAGGTTAGCGCTTCGTGAGCTGAAGATCGCCGGGATGGTGAGGGGCCCCGCCAAGCCCAGCCCCTACCTTGCTTCAGCTGAATGTGCGTCAGAGGGCGCACATCCAGCTGATATGTATCGCGGCTGAGAGAAGACCCCGCAAAACATAACAGGAAGGGGACAAAACCAAGGATGGGGACATATATACCATAATGTACACAGAAGGGAGAAATATTTACACCAGGAGAGGCCCAGGAAAAGGACATATATACAAGTTGGGGTATGTATATGTCGCGGGCGGAGGGGACGCCGCTGCTGCGCGCTCGCTAACGCTCGGGTCCGGCGCTGCTGCGGCTGCTGCTCGGTGGCTCGAGCGGTGGGCCGGATCCGGGGACTCGAGCGGCACTCCTCGCCCCCGTGGGTGAAAAGGGGTGGTTGGTTTGGGGGATTTAGTCCGTGACGCCACCCATGGGTTGTGGTGAAGATGGGCACCACTGCTGCTGGTGACGGGGATCCCGGGAGCGATGGTAGGGAGCAGCTGGGATGTTGTTTTCCCCCTCCGTGGGTAGGGGTCGGTAGTCCCGGGGCCCGATGGTGAGACGGGGAGGCAGGATTGGTGAGGTGCAGGGTGGCAGGGGCAGCGCGGCGCGGTGTCGGATGGCACGGGAGTACTCACTCAGCCAGACATCCACAAAGTCCTCGGTAAACCAAACGGCTGGATGGATGGGTCCCGCAGCTGGCTGCTGTGTCTCTCTCCCCGGACAGGTGATGGCGGCTGTCTTTCCCTGCACCTTAGTGTACTTGTTTGACTACGATGGATCCCCAACGGTAGTCCGCTCCCCGGTGTATGGGTACCGGAGAAGCCTGTTTGCCCGCAGGCACTGGCCCTTGGGTCTCTAGCCTTAGGCGGTAGCTGTTTACCCTCACGGTGTGGGCGGTTGCCTTCTAACGGGTCTTTGGCTGTTAGGAAACCCCTGGGGTTCCTGTCACACTCGGATTTGACTATTGATGGAGGCTCCAATCCTAGTCGGGGTCCGATGGCCCTGCCTGTGTGTGTTGGCTTCACTTCGCAACCCGGTCGGTACCGGTGGGCCAACACCCAACCCCGGTCCTACGGTTCCACGTCGATTCACCACTCCTGCAGATGGCCTCCACCGTCTGCCAACCTTGCTGTCAGTGCCTGGGCCACAAACCCAGACACTCTTCACTTTACTCTCACTTCCACCTCCTGGACTAAACTGTCACTTTTCCCGCCTCCAGGCCTGTGAACTCCTCGATGGGTGGGGCCAACCGCTTGGCTCCGCCCCACCTGGTGTGGACATCAGACCCTGGAGGGAGGCCACAAGGGTTTTGTGTTTGGCAAATGTTACTGTCTAGTGGGGGTGGGGGTGTTTGTGTGTTACTTGTGACGACCTGGCTAGTCCAGGGCGCCACATTCCCCCTTGGTGAAATGCAGACCGTCCGCGGGCTGCCCATCCATCACTGGTTTTATTTTTCAAAACTGTAAAAACATAAATAACATGTATGGTGCACATTGGTACTAATGACAAAGTTAGAGGCAGGTGGAAGGTCCTTAAAAATGATTACAGGGAACTAGGAGAGAAGCTGAAGTCCAGGACCTCCAAGGTGGTGTTTTCAGAAATACTACCGGTGCCACGAGCATCACTAGAAAGACAGTGGGAGATTAGGGAGATAAATACGTGGCTTAGAAATTGGTGCAGGAAGGAAGGGTTCGGGTTCATGGAGAACTGGGCTGACTTCTCAGTCGGCTACAGGCTCTGCGGTAGGGACGGGCTGCACCTCAATGGGGAAGGTGCAGCTGTGCTGGGGGAGAAAATGGTCAGACGGATGGAGGAGCTTTTAAACTAGGATCTGGGGGGAGGGAGGGTAGTGGAGCAAAAAAGGGGATAGATAGAGCAGATAGAGACAGTGAGATGGTAGGGGTCAATGAAGGATTGGGGGGGATGGGACATGCAAGGAACGTAGGGAGGCTAGAAGTAATAAAGGTGTTAATAGTATTAAATGTCTACTGGCAAATGCAAGAAGTCTTGCAAACAAAATGAATGAATTGGAGACTGTTATGTCAACCATGGATTATGATGTGGTGGGCATTATGGAAACCTGGCTGGATGATAGCCATGACTGGGTGACAAACATACAGGGTTATAGTACATTTAGGAGCGACAGGAAAGACAAAAAAGGTGGTGGGGTGTGTATATTTATCAAATCTAACCTAAAACCTGTGTTGAATGATGACATTGGGGGAAACTGCAACAATGTAGAGTCAGTATGGGTAAATGTACATGGAGAGGGGAATAATGGAAAAATGCTAATTGGAGTTTGCTATAAGTCTCCTAACATACCTGAACAAATAGAGGGTGAAATGCTGGAACAAATTGAAAAGGCAGCTAATAATAATAATCTGGTTCTTATTATGGGGGATTTCAACTATCCAGACATACAGTGGGACATAGAATCTTCTGGTTGTGCTAAAAGCTTTAAATTCTTATCTACCATTCAAGACCATTTCCTCTCTCAGATGGTAGATGAACCGACGAGGGGAGATAATTTGCTAGATTTGGTCCCGTCAAATAGACCGGAGGCAATTTCAGATCTACAGGTCCGGGAGCACTTGGGCAGCAGCGATCATAATATGGTAAGCTTCAACGTAATATTCAATAGAACATTTCAAAGGGGAAATGCTAAAACCTGGAATTTTAGGAAAGCTGATTTCAACAAATTAAGGGAAGAGCTTAAATGTGTAGATTGGGACAAAGTCATGGTAACTGGGGATACTGAACATAAATGGGGAAAGTTTAAGGATATACTGCTAGAGTCCTGTAAAAAACTTATACCCTCTGGTAATAAAACGTCCCGAAATAAAAAGAAACCACTATGGATAAATAAGACTGTACAAAGTGTAATAAAACGAAAACAAAGGGCGTTTAAAATCTTGAAGGCTGAGAATACAGAAATAGCATTTCAGGAGTATAAAGATATCAATAGGCAATGCAAAAAAAGAAATCAAACAAGCAAAACTAGCTATTGAAACAAAAATCGCCAATGACATCAAAATAAATCCCAAAATCTTTTATAAATACATTAATGCCAAAAGGAAAACAAAGGATAGTATTGGCCCCTTAAAATATAATAACAAGTTAGTTATAGAGGACAAACAAAAGACTGAGATATTAAATAGGCATTTCTCATCTGTGTTCACCAAGGAACTGACTGTACCAGGCATCATTCAACAAGTGAAAAATCAAAGTTCACCACCCGATATAATTAATTTAACACAAGATGAAGTACGCCTACGTCTGAGTAAATTAAACATTGACAAATCCCCAGGACCAGATGGCATTCATCCATGAATATTGAGGGCATTGAGCTCCGTAATTGACAGACCGCTGTATCTCATCTTTTTAGACTTGCTTGTAACAGGGTTGGTGCCTCAGGATTGGAGGATTGCTGATGTGGTACCGATATTTAAGAAAGGTAAGTGGGTAGATCCAGGCAACTACCGTCCAGTAAGCCTGACATCAGTAGTATGCAAAGCTTTTGAGGGCATTTTAAGGTATGGCATGCAAAAATATGTTGCAGAAAATATAATAACTGACAGACAGCATGGATTCATGAAAGATAAATCGTGTCTAACCAACCTGTTGGGGTTCTATGAGGGGGTAAGTGCAAACCTTGATATTGGTAATGCAGCTGATGTGATTTATTTGGACTTTGCAAAGGCATTTGATACTGAACCACATAATAGCCTTATACTAAAGCTCCAGAAGCAAGGACTAGGGGAAACTATATGCAACTGGGTAAGGAATTGGCTAAAAGAAAGGAAACATCCCGCCCACCTCCTTTCTCTCGTATATCCTACAGAAGCCGCAGTGACGCCGGTAGTAGATGTTCCTCACTCCTGCGGCTTCACACACAGCGATGTGTGCTGCCGCAGAAACGAGGAACAACATCGGACCGTCGCGTCAGTGTAATCATGGACTACGCCGACGCTGCACCGATGATACGATTACGACGCTTTTGCGTTCGTTAATCGTATCATCGAGCCTTTACACACTACGATGTCGCATGCGATGCCGGAAGTACGTCATTTTCAATTTGACCCCACCGACATCGCACCTGCGATGTCGTAGTGTGCAAAGCCCGCCAAAGAGTAGTCATAAATGGAACATTCTCTAAATGGGCCATAGTCAGCAGTGGGGTGCCGCAGGGATCTGTGCTAGGACCAATTCTTTTTAATCTCTTTATTAATGACCTTGTGGATGGGATTGATAGTAAAGTGTCAGTCTTTGCTGATGACACCAAACTATGTAGGATATTAAAAACTGACCTTGATAGTATAATATTACAAAAAGATCTGGATAAGATGTCAGAATGGGCAGATACTTGGCAAATGAGATTTAATGTTGATAAATGTAAAGTAATGCACCTAGGATGGAGTAATCCTATAACTACGTATACATTAAATGGAAGTAAACTCGGGACTACAGAACAGGAGAAGGACTTGGGTATTTCTTCCAAAGACAATACTAAGAACCAGGGAGCATTCACTGCGAGTGGAAGAAAAGCGATTCCGACAGCTAAATAGGAAAGGGTTCTTTACAGTTAGAGCAGTCAGACTGTGGAATGCCCTACCACAAGAGGTAGTAATGGCAGATACTATAACAGCTTTCAAAAAAGGGCTGGATGATTTCCTCAGTACACAAAACATTGTTGGTTATAAATGACTTTGTGACCAAATGTAGAACTGGTGGAAGAAGTTTGAACTAGATGGACCTAGGTCTTTTTTCAACCTTAGTAACTATGTAACTATGTAAACATATAAAACATAGGCATTTTTGTCAGATCACTTGAATGTTACACATAAAAACATTTTTAATAATGACGGACAGACGGATGTATTCCGCTCTCCCACCCAAGCAACCTAGCCTTGATGCTGCCCCTACGAAGTGGGCAGCACCCCTTGACCCCAGTCCAGGTTCAGGCTGCCCGAGCAGGAACGGGTATGGTAACTCGCACCTGGCTGTCACTTCAGGGGACCCCACGTCCAGAGGAGACCCCTGACCCCCGGAAGATGGCCACCGGTCCTGGTGGTGGCCAGGCCCCAGCCTGCTCTGCTGCGGGCCCTTCCTCCAATCTGCCTCTCCATAGGCGGCAACGGTTTCCATCCCACAAAACTATTCACAAGCCCACCAGTTCGTGGGTGGCATGTCAGTTCTCGGCTATGTCCATGAGCAGTTCCTCATACGGATGGTAAAAACACACAGAGTCCCTCCGGGGACAACTTGCCGGCAACGGCCGGAATAATCACACAGATAATCAGATGAAGCTTCGGTTTTGATTCATTTGCATTCGAACTGCTGAGGGTCCCAACGGGGACAACTTGCTTGCAACGGAGGGCCGCTGCCTATTCCACCTCTTCCTCTGAGGTGATCTCGCCCTCCACAGTCAATATTGCAAACATCCGATGACAGGCCTGGTGGGAGAGGGCCGCCCGATATCTGTTCCCTCCACCACGCGGAACATAGAAAGCCACTGGTGCATTGCCATTGGGAAGACTCTCACCCGCTTCCTCGGACTCCAAGACTGGTCCTGTGTCAGCCCCCGAGCCGCTGTCATCTGACTTTAGGGCGCTACTGGTGGGACCTGGCAGGTTGGTAACGGTTTCCAGCTGAGCCCAGACTCGCGGCTCCTCAGTGGCAAGTGACTCGTCATCGGCCGGTGTACGGAGGCCTGCCATCGGTTCTCCTAAGTGAACCGCTCCAGCTATTGATTGGCTGGCTTCCTCTCGGGCCTCCGGGCCCTGGCGGGGCAGCACGGACTCCGCCACCTCCATCAGGGACGGCGGCCTGAGCGGGGCTGTACGGGTGGCTGGCACAAGCGATGGATCGGGCTCTGCTGGGGCCAGGGGTAGACCGAGTCCTTCAGACGCAGCGGCCGGTCCCTCAAGGACACAAGGGCGTGGGTCACTCACCAGCTCCTCTAGCATGGCCTCTATTTCATGCACCCGCACGACCGCAGCTAGCTCCTCCATCTCAGCGATCCAGCATGTCCCGCACTTGGGCCCGGTTACGACAGCATAGTAGCATTACTTGGGTTTTCAGCCACGCCGCCATCCTGGGGGCAGGCTCCGGAAACTCAGGCCTCTCAGGTGGTGCGGACATGTTGCAAGCTGCTTCCAGGAACTGGTTATGTTGCAGAGTCCTGGCGTCCCCGCTTTTATAGCCCTCAACTACATTAGGCAGACACACACCCGTCCCCCCTTGGTTCTTTTCAGCACTTCCGCTTGTCGGGGGCGGGGCTTTGCTTTCGCGCCTTCCCTGCTCGGAGAAGACGCTCGAGCGGGAGATTTTCACGCCAAAGATGGCGGCACTTCAAATTTTTCAGCCAGAAGCTGCAGGCGGGGATCACAAGGCGCACTTCTACTGGTAGGTTGATTGGTCCAATCCTGTTCGTGAGGCCAAGTTGTCGTGGGCAGAAGGGATGCCGCTGCTGCGCACTCGCTAATGCTCGGGTCCGGCACTGCTGTAGCTGCTGCTCGGTGGCTCCAGCAGTGGGCCGGATCCGGGGACTCAAGCGGCGCTCCTCGCCTGTGAGTGAAAAGGGGTGGTTGGTTTGGGGGATTTAGTCCGTGATGCCACCCACGAGTTGTGGTGAAGATGGGCACCACCGCTGCTGGTGATGGGGATCCCGGGAGCGATGGTAGGGAGCAGCTGGGATGTTGTTTTCCCCCTCCGTGGGTAGGGGTCAGTGGTCCCGGGGCCCAATGGTGAGACGGGGAGGCAGGGTTGGTGAGGTGCAGGGTTGCAGGGGCAGTGCGGCGCGGTGCCGGATGGCACGGGAGTACTCACTCAGCCAGAGATGCACAAAGTCCTCGGTAAACCAAATGGCTGGATGGACAGGTCCCGCAGCTGGCTGTTGTGTCTCTCTCCCCAGACAGGTGATGGCGGCTGTCTTTCCCTGCACCTTAGTGTACTTGTTTGACTACGATGGATCCCCAACAGTAGTCCGCTCCCCAGTATATGGGTGCCGGAGGAGCCCGTTTGCCCACAGGCGCTGGCCCTTGGGTCTCTAGCCTTAGGCGGTAGCTGTTTACCCTCACGGTGTGGGCGGTTGCCTTCTAACAGGTCTTTGGCTGTTAGGAAACCCCTGGGGTTCCTGTCACACTCGGATTTGACTATTGACGGCGGCTCCAATCCTAGTCGGGGTCCGATGGCCCTGCCTGTGTGTGCTAGCTTCACTTCGCTCCCCGGTCGGTACCGGCGGCCCAACGCCCGACCCCGGTCCTATGGTTCCGCGTTGATTCACCACTCCTGCAGACGGCCACCACCGTCTGCCAACCTTGCTGTCAGTGCCTGAGCCACAAACCCAGACACTCTTCACTTTACTCCTCTCACTTCCACCTCCTGGACTAAACTGTCACTTTTCCCGCCTCCAGGCCTGTGAACTCCTCGGTGGGTGGGGCCAACCGCTTGGCTCCGCCCCACCTGGTGTGGACATCAGACCCTGGAGGGAGGCAACAAGGGTTTTGTGTTTGGCTAATGTTACTGTCTAGTGGGGGTGGGGGTGTTTGTGTGTTACCTGTGACGACCTGGCTAGTCCAGGGCTCCACATATATACCAGGAAGGGGACAAAAAACAGGATGGGGACATATATACAGTACCAGAATGTGCCCAGAAGGGGTGTAGATATACACCAGAAGGGGCCCAGGATGAGAACATATATGCTGGGAAGGGGATAGACAAACCTGGATGGAGACATATATGCTGAGAGGAGGACACACACACGTAATCAAAATTGTTGGTACTCTTCGTTTAATGAAATAAAAACCCACAATGGTCAAATAAATAACTTGAATCTGACAAAAGTAATAATAAATAAAAAATCTATGAAAATGAAAAAATGAATGTCAAACATTGGTTTTCAATCATGCTTCCATAGAATTTAAAAAAAAATAAAACTCATTAAACAGGCCTACAGTAATAAGTAACTGCCATGTCATAAACAATATCAGTCCTATCCCCAACAATAGGAAATGGTAGACCCAAAACTATGAGTAATCCCATACTTGTAGTGTGTCACCTTGGAGAGCCAATCAGTGAAGGTTGCTCCATCATCAAAGCATTACCTTGGGTGTCCTGTCCTATAACAGATTCCACACATAGCAAGTGAAGTGAACTTTACTATAGCCGCTCTGAGAGGTCCCGAACCTGACGACAGTTCATGAGGAGAATAAACCTCCTCTCATAAGCAAAAATACAAATGTATTCTATGCTTTGAACTACAATGATATACCCATTTCATTGCTGCTATACACAAGCCTCCAATTGCACTAAAATCACAGGTGCTCCAACACCGCCACCCAGACACCAACTTTATTGGGGCTCCCCCTGGGGTCATTTACCATCTCCATAAATGCAACCTCACCCCATTGATGTAAGGATGGGGACAGGCTGTAACGTTCCCCCGAAGACACCAATTATATTTATGAATGTGAATTGTGACATGTAATGTTTAAATGAGTTTGCTGCACATAGGTTAAGATAGAGTTAATGTTTGCCTGACTAATTTTGCGCATTGCCATGTGAGAAAGCTGTGTTCTGCCCAGCAACAAATAATGAGAAGGGACTGTTAGAGTTAACAGTTGGGACTAGCCCATAGTGAGAGGAGATAGGGTGCAGGAAAGGAGACTGTTTTTCCTGTTAGAACAAGTAAAATATATCTTTGTACCGTGTTAGCCAGTAGAGATAAAAAAAATTGTTTAAAAGAACAGAGAGTCCTCAGTGGTTGATACCTTTTAATGGCTAACTGAAAAGATGGTAATAATTGCAAGCTTTTTTTTACTGCACTATTCTAAGTCCTGTTGTGTATAAATACGTGACTCTTCAGATTTTGTGTTATACCATGCCTGATGAAGAGACCTGAGTAGTCTCGAAAGCTTGCAATTATTACCATCTTTTCAGTTAGCCATTAAAAGGTATCAACCACTGAGGACTCTCTGTTCTTTTAAACAATTTTTTTTTTCCTGTTAGAAGTCAGTTAAGTGGAAACAAGGACATCTTTTGGGTTTGTGTGTTGTGTACCAGGGAGAATGATCTGAAAAGAACCATAAGTGGCAACAGAAATTTACCATACAAATAAGTGGGTGATACCTGCTAGAGAGAGGCTTGTTAGGGAAGTGAGTACAGGGTTGGCTAGTTGTGAGGGACCTGAGGAAAGAAAAGGATCTGCCCAGCAGTTGACACAAGAAGAGAGTAGTGGCTCTATGAAGGCCCGTGTGAGGGATAACAGCCAGTAAGCTGAGTGCAGAGTTCACAGTGAAACACATTGACTCATGTGGCACTGTATCAGGAAGATGGAAGCTCACCTTATTGGTTCTACCTGTATACTGGTCACAAGTTAAGTGCATTTGCCAGAAACTGTGAAGAAAGCAGAGTGAAGGCAAATAGCTGTAACGTACATGACTGAGGTAGTGATAGACCCAGGAAAGGGTTAATGAGTAAGGGTTGGGTTTTTACCTAAGCAAGGTGGTGGGGGAGAGTGAGCAGGAGGAAAAGATGGGGGCAGGGGTCATATAAGGTCATATAAAGAAAGGGTCCCACGTGAGAGGTCTTCTCTTTGTTCTGGACTACATGCGATTTGCCCGTGATGGACAACCGACGGGGGCGGGTACGCTCGCTAGCGATATCGGTACCGATATCGCAGCGTGTAAAGTACCCTTTACTTCTGAAATGGGTAATAGGATTCGCAGTAGGAGTATAAGTCCCTCTGTAACTCCTAAGAAACAAGCAAAGCGCAGCTCGGCCTCTGATCCATCTTACAGGCCGGGAAGAATAGTACTGTATCAGAAGAACAAGGTACAGAGAAAAGAGACAGACCATTGAAACAGGGAGACACCAAGGAGTCCAAGGAGAAAGTCCAGCTCTACTGATGTGCCAGTCAGAGAAGCAGTCAAACTAACTTGACGACAGCCCACGACATGCTACAGAATACAGTAACATCCACTAACAGAAGCCGTGGGAGGAAAAGACATCAGCAAAGTGTCATTGTAGTTATGTCTGTGGAAGATGAGATGTCTGTGAGAAATACTAGTATGGCCACTTCAGAAGAGCAGGATGAATTGTTAGACCTTCCTCAACAATCTTCACAGCATTTCAGAGGACAGCACATGGCCTCCCCAAGAAAGAGAACCACCACGGAGGGATGGGCTTAGGAGAAACATCGCTTCCGAATCCGGGTTTCTATTACACCACTGGCAAGAATCCAGAAAGACAACAGCTCAAAACTTTTTTAAGCGGACAAAGACCTCATCGACCGGCTCGGAATCTGAGTCGGGCAATAAATCTTCAGCTACAAGACTCAGCAGAGAATACAGAAAATCAGAATGACTATGACACAGATAATGACTCCCTACTAGAGGGCAGCAGTTCGCAGCACTTCAATAATGGAGGGACTGTACAGACTACACCAGCAAGGATTTACTATACGGCTGGTCAGACTATGGTGCACTCTGGTATTGGTGAGAACACTTTTTCTTGTCCTGTATCTAGTTTAACAACACCTGTAATAAGTCCAGTGGGCTCAGTTGTGGGTACAATTCCAGGCAATGTAGGGTGGGATCTTAATTTAGTATTACAACAATTGTGTCAGGGGTTAAGGAGGCTTTAAGTCAGTCCAGCTTACCCATAACTTCTTCTCCTATTGCTGGATGGTGTGGAAATAGTTTCCGGACATCGGAGGGGGTCAGTCACTCATGTGCTGATCCAGAGACACAGGAGGAAGCAGTAATTTCAGAAGTGGTTACATTATCTGATGCAGCAAGAGGAGAATTATATGTATGTTTCGAAGGTCCTCTAGAAATTAATTTGAAACAGTAGGTTACGGAGAAGATTTGGGCTGACAAATATGTGGAATATTTTAATTATTGCCCCTAGAAAAATATAACTTGGACAGATTAAGGTTTGATGAAAGTAAAAGAGAGGAACAAGAAAGAAGACGGTACCGCCTAATCCCTCGAACATTTGCCAATTGGTTACATGCCTTTGACATATTTGCAAATGTAATAGGTAGTGATGAGCGAGTACTAAAAAGCTCGGGTGCTCGAAGCTCGGGCCGAGCCTCCCAAGATACTCGTGTACTCGGGCCGAGCAACGAGCCCAATGTTATCCTATGGGAGACCCGAGTATTTTTGTGAAATGACCCCCCGGCAGCATGGAGAAACCCTAAAAATGTCACAAAAGTCTCAGAAGAGTGCTCAAATGACATGGCAACAGCATGGGGAAGACCCCTTGAAGCATTTATCACTGAAAAGTCACAGCTGTGAACAATTTTGTCCGCGTTTTACGCCATTTTTACGGACTCACCAGAAAACCTTCCAAAATGACCCCAAAATGATTTTTCATGGCGGAAATGTTAAGGGCACATACCCAATAGTGAGATAGAGCTGGTGTATGTTACTTTTTGAGATTAATACATGAAAGATTTTATGTGAAAACATTGTGTGGCACTCCGATGTCCCTGAGAAGAGACGTACATGAAGGCCTCTTGAGTCTAATGTGCCCATTTTGAGGAAGTGAGTCTTTGTAGTATTTTCCTTTGCCAGGGCAGTCCAAAATTGTGAGGTTCACCAATGCCCCTGCATACAGACGTGCATGAGGGCCTGTAAACCTGAAGTGCCCATTGGAAGGAAGTGGGTCTATTGTAGTATAGCCCTTAGGCAGGGCAGCCAAAAATTGGGAGGCTCCACGTTGTCCCTGGGTAGAGACGTGCATGAGGGCCTTTAAACCTGAAGTGCCCATTGTAAGGAAGTGGGTCTATTTCAGTATAGCCCTTTGCCAGGGCAGCCAAAAATTGGGAGGCTCCACATTGTCCCTGGATAGAGACGTGCATGATGGCCTGTAAACCTGAAGTGCCCATTGTAAGGAAGTGGGTCTATTTCAGTATAGCCCTTTGCCAGGGCAGCCAAAAATTGGGAGGCTCCACATTGTCCCTGGATAGAGACGTGCATGATGGCCTTTAAACCTGAAGTGCCCATTGTAAGGAAGTGGGTCTATTTCAGTATAGCCCTTTGCCAGGGCAGCCAAAAATTGGGAGGCTCCACATTGTCCCTGGATAGAGACGTGCATGATGGCCTTTAAACCTGAAGTGCCCATTGTAAGGAAGTGGGTCTATTTCAGTATAGCCCTTTGCCAGGGCAGCCAAAAATTGGGAGGCTCCACATTGTCCCTGGATAGAGACGTGCATGATGGCCTGTAAACCTGAAGTGCCCATTGTAAGGAAGTGGGTCTATTTCAGTATAGCCCTTTGCCAGGGCAGCCAAAAATTGGGAGGCTCCACATTGTCCCTGGATAGAGACGTGCATGATGGCCTTTAAACCTGAAGTGCCCATTGTAAGGAAGTGGGTCTATTTCAGTATAGCCCTTTGCCAGGGCAGCCAAAAATTGGGAGGCTCCACATTGTCCCTGGATAGAGACGTGCATGATGGCCTTTAAACCTGATGTGCCCATTGTAAGGAAGTGGGTCTATTTCAGTATAGCCCTTTGCCAGGGCAGCCAAAAATTGGGAGGCTCCACATTGTCCCTGGATAGAGACGTGCATGATGGCCTGTAAACCTGAAGTGCCCATTGTAAGGAAGTGGGTCTATTTCAGTATAGCCCTTTGCCAGGGCAGCCAAAAATTGGGAGGCTCCACATTGTCCCTGGATAGAGACGTGCATGAGGGCCTCAAAACATTAAGTGTCCATTTTAAGGAAGTGGGTGTATTATAGTATAGCCCTTAGGCAGGGCAGCCAAAAATTGGGAGGCTCCACGTTGTCCCTGGGTAGAGACGTGCATGATGGCCTGTAAACCTGAAGTGCCCATTGTAAGGAAGTGGGTCTATTTCAGTATAGCCCTTTGCCAGGGCAGCCAAAAATTGGGAGGCTCCACATTGTCCCTGGGTAGAGACGTGCATGAGGGCCTCAAAACATTAAGTGTCCATTTTAAGGAAGTGGGTGTATTATAGTATAGCCCTTAGGCAGGGCAGCCAAAAATTGGGAGGCTCCACATTGTCCCTGGATAGAGACGTGCATGATGGCCTGTAAACCTGAAGTGCCCATTGTAAGGAAGTGGGTCTATTTCAGTATAGCCCTTTGCCAGGGCAGCCAAAAATTGGGAGGCTCCACATTGTCCCTGGGTAGAGACGTGCATGAGGGCCTCAAAACATTAAGTGTCCATTTTAAGGAAGTGGGTGTATTATAGTATAGCCCTTAGGCAGGGCAGCCAAAAATTGGGAGGCTCCACGTTGTCCCTGGGTAGAGACGTGCATGATGGCCTGTAAACCTGAAGTGCCCATTGTAAGGAAGTGGGTCTATTTCAGTATAGCCCTTTGCCAGGGCAGCCAAAAGTTGGGAGGCTCCACATTGTCCCTGGGTAGAGACGTGCATGAGGGCCTCAAAACATTAAGTGTCCATTTTAAGGAAGTGGGTGTATTATAGTATAGCCCTTAGGCAGGGCAGCCAAAAATTGGGAGGCTCCACGTTGTCCCTGGGTAGAGACGTGCATGAGGGCCTCAAAACCTTAAGTGTCCATTTTAAGGAAGTGGGTGTATTATAGTATAGCCCTTAGGCAGGGCAGCCAAAAATTGGGAGGCTCCACGTTGTCCCTGGGTAGAAACGTGCATGAGGGCCTCAAAACATTGTTCCCATTGCAAAGGAGCGGGTCTCCTGTCGTTGTAATGTCCATTCTGCAAAGAATGGGCGAAAAAATTTACCACTGGGGGTATACCTGAAACAAAGGCCTAAGTATTGCAATTTGTAACGGTCATCATCATGGTGGCGCATGAGGAGAAGGAGGAGGAGTCCAGCGATTATCCAAAGTCCAGAAGTGTGTACCCATGGGTGAGTGGAGGTACATGGCAAACTTTAAATTCCGCTCTCATTTGCTGGTGGTGTGGTGAAGTCTGGCCCAATCCAACCCTTGTTCATCTTGATCAGAGTCAGCCTGTCAGCATTTTCAGTTGACAGGCGGGTGCGTTTATCTGTAATGATTCCACCTGCGGCACTAAAAACACGCTCTGACAAAACGCTAGCAGCAGGGCAGGCCAGGACTTCCAAGGCGTAGAGAGCCAATTCATGCCACGTGTCCAGCTTGGATACCCAATAATTGTAAGGCACAGAGGAATGTCGGAGTACTGTTGGTCGATCTGCAAGGTACTCCTTCAGCATCTGGGCAAACTTAGGATTTCTTGTGGCACTACCCCGCACCTCAGGGGCTGTGGTACGTGAGGGGCTGAGAAAACTGTCCCACATCTTAAAGACTGTTCCCCTACCTCTGGCGGATTGGACTTGTGCCTCTCTCGGCTGTACGCCTCGGTTGTCCACTGATTCATGACCTATGCCGCTAGCGTTTTGTGAGGGGAATGCTTTGCCTACTTCCGTGAGTATGGCCTTCCGAAACTGCTGCATTTTGGTTGACCTCTCCTCCACGGGAATAAGAGACAAAAAGTTCTCCTTGTAGCGTGGGTCTAACAGTGTTACCAACCAGTAATGATTGTCGGCCAAGATGTTCTTAACGCGAGGGTCACGAGACAGGCAGCTTACCATAAAGTCAGCCATGTGCGCCAGACTCTTAACAGCCAGGACTTCAGTAGCCTGACCAACAAGATGACTGAACATGCTGTCCTCCTCCTCCTCCTCCTCCTCCTCATCTACCCTGTCCTCTGGCCAGCCACGCTGAACCGAGGATATGACTGGTGTGCATGTCATATCCTCAATTTGGCCGGAGAGTTGCTCCATGTCTTCATCCTCCTCCTCGTCATAGTCCTCCACTGCACGTTGTGATGAGACGAGGCTGGGCTGTGTGTTATCACCCACACCCACTACTGTTTCTTGCTGCAACTCATCGCGCTCCGCCTGCAATGCATCATGTTTGTTTTTCAGCAGAGACCGTTTTAGAAGGCAGAGTAGCGGTATGGTGACGCTAATAATGGCGTCATCACCACTCACCATCTTGGTGGAGTCCTCAAAGTTTTGGAGGATGGTACATAGGTCTGACATCCATCTCCACTCCTCAGGTGTTATGTGTGGAGTTTGACCCATTTCCCGACGGCTTAGGTGATGCAGGTACTCAACAACTGCCCTCTTCTGCTCACATATCCTGACCAACATGTGCAGAGTTGAATTCCAACACGTGGGGACATCACACACCAGTCTGTGAGCCGGAAGATGCAAACGGCGCTGAAAGCCGGCAAGGCCGGCTGAAGCAGTAGGTGACTTTCGAAAATGTGCAGACAGGCGGCGAACTTTTACCAGTAGATCAGACAGCTCTGGGTATGACTTTATAAACCGCTGAACCACGAGGTTGAGCACATGGGCCACGCATGGAACATGTGTCAGCTGGCCTCGCCTCAAAGCCGCCACCAGGTTCCGGCCATTGTCACACACGACCTTTCCTGGCTTTAGGTTCAGAGGTGTGAGCCAGTGATCTGCCTGCTGTTTCAGAGCTGTCCACAGCTCTTCTGCATTGTGGGGTTTGTCACCTATGCAGATTAGCTTCAGCACAGCCTGTTGCCGCTTCGCCGAGGCAGTGCTGCAGTGCTTCCAGCTTGTGACTGGTGTGGAGGGCACAGTGGATGAGGATGCGCAGGAGGAGGAGGAGGCTGAAGAGCATGACATTCCGGAGCTGTAGAGTGTGGGTGAAACACTGACTGAGGTAGGGCCTGCAAACCTTGGTGTGGGAAGGACGTGTTCCGTCCCTCGCTCAGACTGGGTCCCAGCTTCCACAATATTAACCCAGTGTGCCGTCAACGAGATGTAGCGGCCTTGCCCACAAGCACTTGTCCACGTGTCTGTGGTTAGGTGGACCTTGGGTGAAACAGCGTTGTTCAGGGCACGTGTGATGTTTTGTGACACGTGGTTATGCAACGCGGGGACGGCACACCGGGAGAAATAGTGGCGGCTGGGGACCGAGTAACGTGGGACAGCTGCCGCCATCAGGTCACGGAATGCTTCAGTCTCCACCAGCCTAAAAGGCAACATTTCCAGCGCAAGCAGTCGCGAAATGTTAGCATTTAGAACTGTGGCATGTGGGGTGTTGGCAGTGTATTTGCGCCTGCGTTCAAAGGTTTGCTGAATGGATAACTGAACGCTGCGCTGGGACAAGGACGTGCTTGATGATGGTGTTCTTTCTGCGTAGGCAACTGCAGGTGCAGGAGTGGAGGAGGCTTGTTCGCAGGCAGCATGGACAGAGGATTGGCTCGCATGCACAACCAGCGAAGACGTAGCAGTGACATCAGCAAGCACTGCTCCTCGACTCTGTTGTACTTCCCACAAAGTCGGGTGCTTGGCTGACATGTGCCTGATCATGCTGGTGGTGGTCAGGCTGCTAGTTTTGGTACCCCTGCTGATGCTGGCACGGCAGGTGTTGCAAATGGCCTTTTTTGAATCATCTGGATCCAACTTAAAAAACTGCCAGACTCGGGAAGACCTAACATTTGTACAGGCACCTTGTGTCGTCGTGTTGTTCCGGGGAACGGTTGCCTGACTTCTGCCTGGGGCCACCACCCTGCTTCTTACTGCCTGTTGTGATGCTACGCCTCCCTCCCCCTGTGCACTGCTGTCCTCGCTCTGCATATCCTCCTGCCAGGTTGGGTCAGTTACTGGATCATCCACCACGTCGTCTTCCTCTTCCGCACCCTGCTCTTCCTCCTGACTTGTTGACAATTGTGTCTCATCATCGTCCACCACTTGTTGAGACACGTTGCCAACTTCGTGAGAACGTGGCTGCTCAAATATTTGGCCATCTGTACAGACGATCTCCTCATGACCCACTTCAATATGAGCTGGCGAGAGGCCAGAATGTGTGAATGGAAACGTGAACAGCTCTTCCGAGTGTCCAAGTGTGGGATCATTAATGTCCAAGGAGGACGTGTACTCAGCCTGGTGGTAGGAAGGAGGATCAGGTTCAGAAATGTGCGGTGCAGTATCACGGCTACTGACACTTGACCGTGTGGAAGACAGAGTGTTTGTGGTGGTGCCAATCTGACTGGAAGCATTATCTGCTATCCAACTAACAACCTGTTGACACTGGTCTTGGTTCAAGAGCGGTGTACTGCTGCGGTCCCCAAGAATTTGGGACAGGACGTGCGAGCGACTAGATGTGGCCCTTTGTTGTGGCGAAATTAGAGCTTGCCCACGACCTCGGCCTCTGCCTGCACCACCATCACGTCCACTTCCTTGTTCCTTGCCAATGCCCTTGCGCATTTTGCAATGCTGTGCACTGCTGACGTGTATATTCACTACTTGTGCGTTATATCAAAGTGTGTGGAAATTGCACACAAGTGCACCTGTACGCTGCCACCAACAGGCACACACGTGCGGTTTTAAAAACCAAGCACGGACGCAATAATAACCTAACAGGTTTTTTTGGGGAGCGACAATTACAGACAAGTCAGACACTATCTGGACTGTTTTACACTGTGTACACCAGCCCCAGATATGATGAAGGCTGGTATACGGTCACCACTACCCTGCCTGCCTGCCTGCCTGTATACTGGTACAATTGTCCTGACAAGGACTCTTTTGGTCACTAGCCTGTATTCAGACCTGGCTATACCCTGCCTGTATATAGCAACAATAGTCCTGAGAAGGACTCTGCTACTGTACTCCGACCTGGCTATACCCTGCCTGCCTGTATACAACTAGAATAGTCCTGAGAAGGACTTTTGGTCACACTGTTTGCAGCCCTGCAACTGAAAAAGCTATAAAGGGCCGCAAAGCTTTCCCTGAATCAGCGACACTCTCCCTACACTGACTGTCTGAATAGCTGTGAGCAGAGCACAGCGCGCCGGCCGATATAAAGGCTCGGTCACGCTGTGCAGGCCGGCCAATCACTGCAATTCCACAACTAACAGGGCTGTGGCATTGCAGTGGTCTGCCAGCCAATCCCTGCATGAGGGCTGGCTCTCAAAAGAGCGCCAACATGCAGAAATGAAGACCACGAGTACAGCACGAGTATCGCGAGATTACTCGGTCCCCGCCGAGCAGCCCGAGTACAGCGATACTCGTGCGAGTACCGAGTAGTGACAAGCATGCTCGCTCATCACTAGTAATAGGCCAAAAAACTCCTGATCATTGTTCTGCTTTATTTTGTTACATGGAATCTATCGGGGAGGCGCACTGTGTGCATGGAGGTATAGCATGGCTGCACTATGATGAGCAGTTTCGCCAACAAAAGGCTTGTCGCCAAGGGATTCGGTGGGATCACAAAGATTGGTTTAGGGATGCGTCTTATGACAGTGCCACATGGGGTTAATCAGCCCTTTCAGAGCTATTCTGACAGATCACCAGCAATCGGATTGTCGGCAGCAAACAGAAAAGGTTGCTGCTGGCAGTTCAATGATAGCCAGTGCAGGTTCGGAGACGCATGCAGGTACAAACATTAATGTACCTTCTGTAGTGGAAACCACAGTCTATCAAAATGCTTCAAACGAAATAAAACCCCAACAGCAGAGATTAACCAAAAAGGGGGAATCACTAATTAGACTCAGGGAGATGGTGGGTTATCTAAGCAGATACACAGACAGAAAAATAGCGCAATTGTTGCGGGAGGGTTTTTCAGAAGGTTTTAAGATCCCATCTACTTCAGGCCCATCAACCTGCTCTCGTAACCTTGTTTCAGCTTATACATATTCTCACATTGTCTCCACAAAACTAAACAAAGAAATAGACATGGGCCGCATGGCAGGTCCATTCCCCAAAATGCCAATAGAAAACTTAAGGGTTTCTCCACTGGGAGTGGTCCCAGAGAAAGAACCCAATAAGTTTAGGCTGATCCATCATCTGTCCTTCCCTTATGGAAGCTCAGTTAATGATGGAATCGATCACGAACTTTGCACAATCTCGTATACTTCATTTGATACAACGATTGCATGGGTTTAGAAATACGGGAGAGGAGCTTTGATGGCAAAAACAGACATTGAAGGTGCTTTTAGACTCTTACCAGTACATCCAGAAAGCTTTCATCTTTTAGGTTGCCAATGGCAGGGAATATTTTATGTAGACTTGTGTTTACCGATGGGCTGCTCCATCTCATGCTCCTTGTTTGAAACATTTAGCACATTTTAGAAGTGGCTAGTAAAGAAGGAAGCAGGCGTGCGTTCTGTCCTGCATTATTTAGATGATTTCTATGCATTGGTCCACCAAAGTCATTTGTTTGTGCTTCATTATTGACAACGATTCAGTCGGTTTTTAAGCATTGTGGAGTACCATTAGCATCAGATAAAACAGAAGGCCCGTCTACACTTATTAAGTTTTTAGAAATATTGATTTACAGTGAGACCATGGAGTGCAGATTACCGGATGACAAGGTTAGTGATCTGCTGGAGGCAGTCAGAGAAGCTAGATCTCACCGTAAGATCAGATTAACGGATCTACAATCGTTGTTAGGAAAAATGAACTTTGCATCTCGCATTATTCCAATGGGTAGAGTTTTTTTATAGGTGTCTTGTACCACCCCGCGGGCTCAGCTGCAACCGCTGAGCTGCTCGGATCCATGCTTGTATGGTGGGTGGTGGCTCGAGCTCCTCACGGACCCGGGTGTCACGTCACTCTGCAAGGGGTTTGACGCTACACGCAGGGACTTGACGGGGAGCTCCACGGCCGGGGCCGTGGTGGTTTGGTTTGGGATGTGAGTCCGTGACGCCACCCACGGGTTGTGGTGAATAGATGGACACCGCCGCTGCCGTTAACTAGGCCTCCCGGGGACAGTGTTCCGCAGCTTGGTGTTGACCCCTGCGTGGGTAGGAGAGTGATGGTCCCAGGGGCCCGAGGGAGGTGCAGAGGCGTGGGAGCGGGTGCGGGCGTATGCTGATGCGGTGCGGCGCGGTGCGCAGCCCGAAGACACTGGTGTACTCACTATGACACAATACACTTGAGTCTCTGGTAAACTAAACGGGATGATGAACGGGGCCCACAGCCGGCTGCAGCTTCTCCCTGAACGGGTTGGTGGTTTCCGCCTTTCTCCTGCACCTTGTTATATGAATGTTTGACTCCTATGCCTAAGCAACGATAGTCCGCTCCCCGGCTTGCTGGTTGTCGGAAGAGCCCTGTTTGCCCTCAGACGCTGGCCCCTTGGGTCTCTATGCCTTGGCGGTGGCTTTACCCTGTATGGTTGGGCTGTTGTCTTCTAACGGGTCTAGTGTGGGATAGGTCCTTAAGTCCAGTCCTCAATCAGTTGATTTGACTCGGCCCTGTCAGTTCGGGGCTTTGTAATGGGTCTGAGTACCCCTCCTTGTGCTCTGGTTTCCAATTGGTTCCCCGGTTCGGTACCGGCGGGCCACCGCCCGACCCTGGTCCCTACGGTTCCACCGGCTGTAATCCCAGCTCCTGCAGGGGGCCACCACTCTCTGCCTCCTTGCCAAAGGTGACTGGGCTCCGACTCAGCTACCTGAGTAGACTATCGGCAGGCCTGGTCACAGGTCTGCCCTTGAACTCGACCTCCCTCCTTCACTGTCAAGACTACTCTCCAGACTCCACTGTTTTTCCCACCTCCAGGCCTGTGAACTCCTCGGTGGGCGGAGTCAACCACCTGGCTCTGCCCCCCTGGTGTGGACATCAAACCTGGAGGGTGGTGACAAGGGTTGCTTAGTTGGCTGCTGTCACCTATTCAGGGAGGGGTGTGTGTGTGTGTGTGACGACCTGGGACGACCTGATTAGTCCAGGGCGTCACACGTCTAGCTGCAGCTACCTCAGGCATAACCTTTCCACATCACTTTGTAAGGCTGGCTAGAACATTAAACGATGATCTGGCGGTATGGGAACAGTTCTTAATGGAGTTTAATGAGAGGTCGTTGTGGATCAGACCACCGGTTTCAAATTTTGACCTAGACATCCACATTGATGTATGACATCCTGGCAAAACCAGGTTGTCACAGGGACTGTGCAAATCTTCCAGGTGCAGGACTCCATCCTCCTTGGCCTTCCAACACAACCCACACACAGGTACAAACACCAGCCACAAAAGCCTAGTCATCCCCCCAGGACAATAGGGACACACCAGTGGGCAGGGCCAGGCAGATGGTGACGCCCACCTAGGGGTTCTGAGGTGTCAGGTGAGGGAACACGTCAGTGAAAGCTGAGACACATTCTAGTCTGGACAGTGAAAGAGTGAGGAATGAAGTAACAGGGTGGTCAGGGGTCGGAGCCCCTGGACCACGGGACTGCTGACTAGGTGGGAGACGGCAGAGCAGGGCCACAGGAGATGGAGATCCGGTCGCGGGAGACCTTAAGTGGACCAGGGCAGGGTTGTAGCGGGAATCCATTCCGGAGGCCATGGACAGTCGGGGTGCCTGGAACCTAGGGGTGGAGAGCTTCAAGCCCCTTCTCAATTAACCAGCAGGAGATAAGATTCCATGTCTTGTCCCACCAGTAAACCCAGAGAGCGAGGTGGAAGCCCAATGTGGGGGATAGGGCATCTGCAAGTGCCTGCAAAAATCCCAAGGGTCAGATCTTGCTGGCCACAGCTCCCACAGCAAAGACACCGGGAGCAGACTTACCCCGTTTCATGAGGACTAGTCAACATGTGCCGCCCCTGCGACAGCCGACGGGCTGCTCGGATCCGGATCTGCAGTGGCTCGAGGGGTCTCTGGACACGAGGCAGGGACGTGTGGCCGCTCGAAATAAAAAAGGGGAAGAAATGTATTTACAAAAGGGGGGGATTGGGTGGATTGGATAGTGTTCGTGATGCCACCCACGGGTCATGGTAAAGCGGGATACCACCGCTGCTGCGTTTAGGAGAAAGAGAGAGCGCCCGGGAGCGATGGGATGGCAACTGGCAATGTTAACCCCTCCGTGGGTAGGGAAAGGTGTCCCGGGGCTCGGTGATGGTAGGCTGGGGACCCGTTGGAAGCAAAGGGGCAAAACGTACACACACAGTCCAGAGATGCTGACACTGACACCGGGTAAACCAAAGTCTTGAACGCCCTGCAGCTTTAGTTCGAACACGCTGAGTCCGTGCCCTTTTGGCATTGCTGGTTGGTCTGAAGCCTTGTCCCTTGGCACTGTGTTTAGTCTTGGTGGATCCCTTTTGCCCAAAACTACTCAGGTCCCGCTCACCTGCATGGCTAGCAGGGTGAGCTTTCTCTCAGGGTTCATGCTTGGGATTTTCTGGACGGTTTTGGGAAGTCCTATCCCTCTCGTTGTGCTAGTATCCCGATTTTGGAGCGGGTGGAGAGCAGTTCATGAAGATTCCGTCCTCGTCTGGTGAATTACTGGACTGCATATAGCTACTTCCCAGCCTAGGGTCTGCGTACCCTGTCATGCCCTGGCCCCTGCCCGGTTGTAGCACAAGGCTGCCGAACTGCCCTCCATGGCAGTACCGTGCCCTTTGCCACTACCCCCTGTGACCGGGGTTCCAGCTCCTTCCAGGCCAGGCCAACGTCTGGCACCTGGGAGGGGTACAGGAGCCCAGCTCCACAGCATCACCTTTTCCTGTCACTGCTCACTGACACTCTCTGACTACTACTGACACTTCTGGCCCTCCTTCTACCATCCCTCTATCTGGATGGCCCTATTCCCCTCAGGCTGCCCAATGGGTCTTTGGTAGGTATGGTGCAGAGTGTTCCTCAGGATTTGTGTATACCTGTTCTTAGCAACACCAAAGGGACAGGACCCATAACCAAGGAGGAGCGGGTACCATACAGAAGGGCAGATTGCACTGCACCCTTGTGACGACCTGATAGGCCAGGGCGTCACAAACACACAAGACAAAACACTGAAGTGCAGGAGGAAGGGACCCTGTCCTGTCAACCGGCGTGCGAGACCCGTGCACACCCCTCTGGAGGCTTTCCGTATCCGCCACTTGGTTTACTACTTGAACACTGTGTGGTTTATTGCTAAACAGTGAGTACACTGGTGTCATCCGGTCCAGCCTGCAGACGGCGCCCCAGCACTGCACACCACCTACACCTGGGCCCCGGCCGGGAAAACGCCTCACCTACCCGTGGTGGGGATACCACCTTGCTGCCCCACTCCATCAGCCCCGGGCGCCCCCATACAAGGGCAACGGCGGTGTCACCAAGAATCACCGCAACACATGGGTGGCGTCACTGAAACTATTTCCCTGTAAATACCCCCCTTTATTACGTTGTTGGCGGCGGGCTGCTGCACGAGCCCTGGATCCGGCTGCCACTCGAGCCACAGCCACGATCCCGGATCAGAGCGCCTCGGGTAGTCTCCCCCTGCCGTGGTCAGTCACCCCTGCCCGCAACAGATGCAGCAGGGTCAACATTTTTTGGTGCATATTGTTCTGGACAGTGGTATGCAGATAGGTGGCCAGAGAGTTGGAGGAGCAATGGGTTAACACAAAACTTAGTCCTCTTTGAATTGTTCCCCATAGTGGTTTCTTGTGAGATTTGGTACACTATTTTCCAAAACAGAAAAGTGAGATTTTATTGTGATAACTTGGCAGTTGTACAGTCATGGCCAAAAGTTTTGAGAATGCTACAAATATTAATTTTTACAAAGTCTACTGGTTAAGTTTTACTAATGGTAATTTGCATATACTCCAGAATGTCATAAAGAGTGATCAGCTTAACAGCAATTACTTGCAAAGTCAATATTGCCTAAGAAAATGAACTTTAACCGCCAAAACACATTTCAACATCATTGCATTCCTGCCTTAAAAGGAGCAGCTAACATTGTTTTAGTGATTGTTCCATTAACACAGGTGTGGGTGTTGATGAGGACAGGGCTGGCGATCAATCAGTCATGATTAAGTAAGAATTACACCACTGGACACTTTAAAAGGAGGCTGGTGCTTGGTATCATTGTTTCTCTTCAGTTAACCATGGTTATCTCTAAAGAAACACGTGCAGCCATCATTGCTCTGCACAAAAATAGCCTAACAGGGAAGAGTATCGCAGCTACACAGATTGCACCTCAGTCAACAATCTATTGCATCATCAAGAACTTCAAGGAGAGAGCTTCCATTGTTGCCAAAAAGGCTCCAGGGTGCCCAAGAAGGACCAGCAAACGCCAGGACCGTATCTTAAAACTGTTTCAGCTGCGGGATCGGACTACCAGCAGTGCCGAGCTAGCTCAGCAATAGCAACAGGCTGGTGTGAGTGCTTCTGCACGCACTGTGAGGCGGAGACTGCTTGAGCAAGGCCTGGTTTCAAGGAGGAAAGCAAAGAAGCCACTTCTCTCCAGAAAAAACATCAGGGACCGACTGATATTCTGCAAAAGGTACAGAGAGTGGACTGCTGAGGACTGGGGTAAAGTCATTTTCTCAGATGAATCCCCTTTTCGATTATTTGTGACATCTGGAAAACAGCTTATTAGGAGAAGAAGAGGTGAGCGCTACCACCAGTCTTGTCTCATGCCAACTGTTAAGCATCCTGAAACGATTCATGTGTGGGGTTGCTTCTCAGCCAAGGGAATCGGCTCACTCACAGTCTTGCCTAAAAACACAGCCGTGAATAAAGAATGGTACCAGAATGTCCTCCAAGAACAACTTCTCCCAACTGTCCAAGAGCAGTTTGGCGCCCAACAATGCCTTTTCCAGCATGATGGAGCACCTTGCCATAAAGCAAAGGTGATCACTAAATGGCTCATGGAACAAAACATAGAGATTTTGGGTCCATGGCCTTGAAACTCCCCAGATCTTAATCCCATTGAGAACTTGTGGGCAATCATCAAGAGACGGGTGGACAAACAAAAAACAACAAATTCTGGCAAAATGCAAGCATTGCTTATGCAAGAACGGACAGCTATCAGTCAGGATTTGATCCAGAAGTTCATTGAGAGCATGCCAGGGAGAATGGCAGAGGTCCTGAAGAAGAAGGGTCAACACTGCAAATATTGACTTGCTGCATTAACTCATTCTAACTGTCAATATAACCTTTTGGTACTCATAATATGATTGCAATTATATTTCTGTATGTGATGTAAACATCAGACAAACACAATTAAAAACCAGAGGGCAACAGATCATGTGAAAATTGGTGTCATTCTCAAAACTTTTGGCCATGACTGTAGAAGTCATCAACAAACAATTAGCATCTTCCCTGCCTGTTGTGGCGTTGCTACATCACCTAGTACTGCATTGTTTAAAGTCAAATTGTCATATTACAACTGTACATGTCCCTGATGTCTGTAATTCTGTGGATGATGCTCTGTCTCGTTTTCAGTGGCACAGATTCCGTTCATTAGACCCGATGGCAGAGGTACAAGGCAAGAAGTGTCTGGATTTTCTGTGGTCACTGTCAGTGACACCGCATACGGTCTCATAGAACGGTCTGTAGGTGTAAGCACAAGGCAGAGGTACTAGTCAGCATGATGGAAGGAATTGGAAGATTTGTCTCATCTATCAGGTCATGATGCCATGTTACACGACAATGTTTCCTTGTTATTATTTTACATCAGCAGGGCATTTGTGGACGGTATTTCATTGTCCAGTATTAATATTAAAATGTCAGGATTAGCATTTTGGTTAAAGTTGCATGACTTCACTGATTACACAAAGCATTTTTTAGTTAAGCAGGCCCTAAAGGGTTACAGGAAAAGTTGTAAAAAGACCAGATATTTCTTTCCAGTTATTACAGCAGATACTGTGTGTACTAACCCGAGTCTGTAGCAGTCATTTTGAAGTGTTAGGGGTACTTTACACGCTGCGACATCGCTACCGATATATTGTCGGGGTCACATCGTTAGTGATGCACATCCGGCGTCGGTAGCGACATTGCAGCGTGTGACACAAATGAGCGATGATCAACGAACACAAAAACGTGAAAAATCGTTGCTATTGACACATCGTTCATTTCCTTAATATCGCTGCTGCCACCGGTACAATATTGTTCGTCGTTCTTGCGGCACCACACACCGCTATGTGTGACACCGCAGGAGCGACGAACATCTCCTTACCTGCATCCAGCGGCAATGCGGAAGGAAGAAGGTGGGCTTTTACGTCCCACTCATCTTTGGCCCTCCGTTTCTATTGGCCGGCCGCTTAGTGACGCCGCAGTGACGTTTCTACGACGCCAAATGCCCCTCCCCCTTGAGGGAGAGATTGTTCGGCGGTCATAGCGACGTCGCTGTCAAGATATGTGCGTGTAACGCTGCCGTAGTGATAATGTTTGCTACGGCAGCGATCACACAATGTCGCACTGGCGATGAAGGCGATTGCTATTGCACGTAACATTGCTATCAATTGCTAGCGATGTCGCAGCGTGTAAAGTACCCCTTACTCTTTAGTTGTGCATTCACACTGGCCTTTTTTGGAGCTTTTAGAATCAGTGAGTTAGTGTCGAGTAGCTCCATCAGAAGTGGGGGTCTACAAGCCGAGGACATGCATCAGTACACGGACAGATTGGAATGTTTTCTGGCCAAGTCAAAAACTGATCAACAGGTTAGAGGAAAATGGACCACATTGTTTCCTTTAAGCGTTTCCAAGGCCTGCCCAGTCATCAGTTTTAGAAACTATAGTGGGCTTTACACGGTACGATATTGTTAATGAATTATCGTCGGGGTCACGGTGTTTGTGACGCACATCCGGCTTCATTAACAATATCGCAGTGTGTGAAACTTATCAGCGACCTTAAACGATCGCAAAAGCGGTCAAAATTGTTTGCCGCGGAGAGGTCGTTCTGAAACAAAAAATGGTTTTCTGCTTATTAGCGATGTTGTTCCTCGTTACTGCGGCAGCACACATCGCTATGTGTGACACCGCAGGAGCGACGAACATCCCCTTACCTGCCTCCACCGGCAATGCGGAAGACAGGAGGTGGGCGGGATATTACGTCCCGCTCATCTCCGCCCCTCCGCCCCTCCGCTTCTATTGGACGCCTGCCGTGTGACGTCGCTGTGACGCCGCACGAACCGCCCCCTTAGAAAGCAGGCAGATCTCCGGCCAGAGCGACGTCGCAGGGCAGGTAAGTCCGTGTGACGGAGTTAAGCGAGGTTGTGTGCCACGGGCAGCGATTTGCCCGTGTCGCACAACCAACGGGGGCGGGTACGATTGCTTGCGATCTTGCTAGCGAGATTGCAGCGTGTAAAGCCCGCTTATGTCTCAAGAAGGCCAAATATCCAAGGTTCACTACTAATTCATGAGGATTGTAAGTCATTGTCAGCATTTCAGTTCACAGCAGTAGTCAAGAAATGCCTGGTAATATTGGGAAAGTCTCCAAATTTATTCACTTCACACTCATTTAGAATAGGAGCAGAGACAGAAGCTGCTAGATGGGGCTGAGGGCCTGACATAGTTAAAAAAATTGGGAGATGGGAATCGAACAGATCTACAGAGCTACATTAGAATGCATTTATTATAAATGGCGTACATGTATTTATATATGTGTATAGTTTGGTAATCATATAGTAGTTGTGTCTTAATTAAGGTAATTGTGTGGTAATTGTGTTTTTGTTTTTTGTTTTAGCTGAACAGCAATGCCTAGTTTGGATCATGGGACAATAATTTGTTTTTTGGGGGCTTTGCGCGCAGCACTAAGGCCTAATGGCAGACAGTTGGGGTTCCCCAGTTCCTTGGCACAGGTGTGATGGATAGGAAAAAGGGGAATGAAGTGTTATCAGCTGTTAAAAGAAATACAGTATCTTGTAGAGTTATGCCGCCCCCCGGATGTCTTACTTATCCATTTAGGTGGTAATGACTTAGCAATAGGAACGTCAAGACGTTTGATTAGGGACATAAAGCTCGTTATGTTGAATTTATGGAGGTCTTACCCAGAAACAGTGGTGTTTTGGTCTGATATATTAGCTAGACAAATGTGGAAAACAGCGAGATCAGCAGCCCGTATCAATAATATAAGGATAAAGGTTAAAAAAAAAATAACATTTGTGCTGGAAAATGGAGGGGTGGCCATACGTCACCAGGTTCTGGAAAATACTAAGGACAATTTTTGGAGAGATGATAATGTACTGCCCCCGTAGCAGCCGCTCGGATCCGGAGCCGTGGTGGCTCGAGGGGTCTCCGGACCCGGGGGTTCCGCGCAGACACTCGAATTAAAAAGGAGTGGGGGAGTATGTACACGGGATTAGGAAAGTTTGTGACTCCACCCACGGCGCGTGGTAAGTTGAGGTACCACTGCTGCTGTTGGGGACGCCCGGTGGCGGTGGTATAGCAGCAAGGTGTTTTAACCCCTCCGTGGGTAAGGGTTTTTTGCTCCGGGAGCCCGGTGATGGTGGTGTAGGGGTGCCGTTGGGGAGTAGGAGAAGGGTTTGCAGTGTACTCATTCAGTCCAGAAATAACCACACCGACAGCTTGACAACAAAAGTTCTGAGCACCACTGCAGCTGGGAGGGAGCATGCTTGGGTCCGTGCCCTTGGTGTCGTGGTTAGTCTGTGGCCTCTCCTTGTCACCTGTGTTTCCTTCTTTTGGACCCTCAAGCCTGAAACTTCTCGGATCCTGATCACTCGTATGGCTAAAGAAGTAAGCTTGCTCTCAGGGTTCACGCTTAGGATTTCTTTGGACTGCATTGGAAAAGTCCTATCCCATCGGTGCGCTAGTACCACGATTTAGGAGCGGGTTGGGGGATGACGCTTGAAGTCTTCACCCCCGTCGGGTCAATTGCCGGGACGCGTGAAGCTACTTCCCGGCCTAGGGTCCATGTACCCCGTCATGCCCTGGCCCCTGCCCGGTGATTGATCAAGGCCGCCGGCCACCCTCCTCGGCAGTCCATGCCCCCTGACACTATCGCCTGCGACCGGGGTTCCAGCTCCTACCAGGCCCAGACCAACGTCTGCCACCTAGTACTCAGGAGCCCTGCTCCTCCTGTGACCTCTCCTCTCAAGAGTCACTTCCTTCCACCTCCTCCTCTTTTGCTCAACTGTCACTTTACTCACTTTCCCCTACCAATGACCCCATGTGGGCGGCCCTATTCCCTTAAGTCCCCCCAATGGTGTGTCTGGTGGGTACAGTGCAAAGTGTTCCTATTGTTCTGATTGTCTCAGCTGTTTGCAACACCAAAGGACCAAGACCTGTAACCAAGGAGTATGGATACTGTGCTGAAGGGCAGATTGCACAATGCCCTGTGATGACCTTATAGGCCAGGGCGTCACAATAAGGTTCATCTTAATGACATTGGCATTGATATATGGATGTTGGGAATACAAGAAGGAGTAGAGCAAGCTATTAAGTTGTGGAGGAACTCACTCTTGTAAGGTGTCACAAGTAGAGTTGAGCGCAGTTCTCGGTTCGAGGTTCTCCAGTTCGCGGCTCGAGTGATTTCGGGGGCTGTTCTAGATCGAACTAGAACTCGAGCTTTTTTGCTAAAGTTCGATAGTTCTAGATACGTTCGAGAACGGTTCTAGCAGCAAAAAAACAGCTAATTCCTAGCTGGCTTTCCGCTGTAATAGTGTAAATCACTCTGTGACTCACACTATTATGACATTTCAGTGTATAGTGTGCGGGAACAGCGCATTCAGATCACTGCTGTATGTATAATGGCGATCGCCATTTTTTTTTTTTTCCTTGTTTTCCTTCCCTAAGCGCGCGCGTGTAGTGGGGCGGGCAAGCATGTCAGCCAATCCCAGACACACACACAGCTAAGTGGACTTTTAGCCAGAGAAGCAACGGCATGTGTGACAGGATGTCCATGTCACATGTCCCTGCATTATAAAACCGGACATTTTCCTCCAGCACGCCATTATCTGCCTTCTGTGTCCTTGGTGTCAGACATCACTGGCGCAGCTACTATCGCCGATACTGCTGTATACGCTCCATACACAGCGCTGGACAGCATAGGGATAGCACTTTCTATAAGTCCTTTTAAGGGCTCATACCAGCAGGGTCAGAGCCATAGGTGACAGGTCCGTGAAAACAGAGTTTAACAGCTACACAAGATGACAGCATCTGTGTAGCTAAGGTCAGGGATTTCCTCGCTGCATTTCCCCATTAGGAGGGATAGAAAGGCAGGCTTCCTTTCCTCTACCCAGAGACCCACAACCCTGCCACTGTACCCTCCTGCCCTTTGCACACTCCAACTCATTGTTACTAAGCCATTTTACTAGCAAACACTGAGTGAACTTAGTGGCATCCTAAACGTGGCTATTGGACTTCTGTATAGTCCCACTAGTGCAAAGATATTTGCAGCACATCTGCCTGCATTGCACACTCCAACTCATTATAACTAAGCCATTATACTAGCAAACACTGAGTGAACTTAGTGGCATCCTAAACGTGGCTATTGGACTTCTGTATAATCCCACTAGTGCAAAGATATTTGCAGCACGTCTGCCTGCATTGCACACTCCAACTCATTATAACTAAGCCATTATACTAGCAAACACTGAGTGAACTTAGTGGCATCCTAAACGTGGCTATTGGACTTCTGTATAGTCCCAGTAGTGCAAAGATATTTGCAACACGTCTGCCTGCATTGCACACTCAAACTCATTATAACTAAGCCATTATACTAGCAAACACTGAGTGAACTTAGTGGTATCCTAAACGTGGCTATTGGACTTCTGTATAGTCCCAGTAGTGCACAGATATTTGCAGGACGTCTGGCTGCATTGCACACTCAAACTCATTATAACTAAGCCATTATACTAGCAAACACTGAGTAAACTTAGTGGCATCCTAAACGTGGCTATTGGACTTCTGTATAGTCCCAGTAGTGCAAAGATATTTGCAGCACGTCTGCCTGCATTGCACACTCAAACTCATTATAACTAAGCCATTATACTAGTAAACACTGAGAGAACCTAGTGGCATCCCAAACGTGGCTATTGGACTTCTGTATAGTCCCAGTAGCGTACAGATATTTGCAGCACGTCTGGCTGCATTGCACACTCAAACTCATTATAACTAAGCCATTATACTAGCAAACACTGAGTGAACTTAGTGGCATTCTAAACGTGGCTATTGGACTTCTGTATAATCCCAGTAGTGCAAAGATATTTGAAGCACGTCTGCCTGCATTGCACACTCAAACTCATTATAACTAAGCCATTATACTAGCAAACACTGAGTGAACCTAGTGGCATCCTAAATGTGGCTATTGGACTTCTGTATAGTCCCAGTAGTGCACAGATATTTGCAGCACGTCTGGCTGCATTGCACACTCAAACTCCTTATAACTAAGCCATTATACTAGCAATTTATGCTGCCAGTTTAAGGGCCGTAGTTGCATTGTCAGGGATATTTATTCTTTATTATTCTGCTGTTAATAAAGCTAGACCACCGCTGCAATCTACACCACCTCTCAATTTTTACTACCACATTTTCAGTGCACAATCTTGTTGCAATCAACATGAGTGGCAAAATGACAGATGCTGGTGGAAAGGGGAAGAGGCGTGGTGGAAAAGGAAAAAAAGGGTTTGTCCGTGGGGAAGGTGGCAAAGCTCCATTATCATCTGCTGAAGATAGACCATCTACCAGCAAAATTAAGATGTCTACTACTTACCGTGGACAATCCGATGTGCTCCCTTTTTTACGGACACGAACAACAGGAACAAAGGTAGATGATGGCCAAAAAAGGAAAATGCTTGAATGGATTTCACGTGGTCCAACAAGTGCCCTCTCAGCCACTTCAAGTACCGCATCCAAAAAACACCAGTCCTCTGAGTTGTCATCCCAATCAAACTTGTTTTCTCCCAGCTCTGAAGTCTCCATCAGCCCTGCACAGTATGGTGGAACTGAGATGGCTGAGTCTGCAGAGCTGTTCAGTCACACTATAGCCTGGGAATCAGAGGTCTGCTCCCAAGCTACAGTGAGTACAGACCAGGAAATGGTCTGCAGTGATGCCCAGAACCTTTGTGACTCTGATTCAGGCCGTGAGGACCAAGTTTCTGAGCATAATGTTGACCCTTTGTCATAAACTGTAACACCTGTGGTTACAGGCAATGAGGAACATACTGATGACGATGAGATTCAGATACCAGATTGGGATGACAACTTAAATATTCGGTCAGGGCAAGAAGAGGCTCGGTCTGAGCAAACACAACAATTGATGATGAAGTTCTAGATCCCACCTACTGTCAACCCACAGTCAGGCACTCGAGGAGGTCACTAGAGGCAGTGGAGGAGGATGCAACCGACGACTAAGTTACCTTGCGCCTTCCTGGACAGAGTCGGAGCACTGGTAGCACGTCTACAACTGCATCATCAGCCACCACTCTGCCTCTGAGCACTAGTCGGGGGGGCTCAGCAGGTCGCATGCTCTCTAAGCCTTGCCTAGCCTGGTCCTTTTTTGACATAGAAAAAGATCGCCCAAATTATGTGATGTGTAAAATTTGTCGTGATTCTGTTAGTAGAGGTCAAAACCTCAGCAGTTTGACAACTTCTTCCATGAATCGTCACATGAATAAATATCATACGTCCCAGTGGGAAGTTCACCGTGCTGCAATGCGGCCTAGCGGAGCGAACCATCCACGGCCTGCCCCTTCCAGTGCATTCGCGCGCTCTTCATCTTCTAGGACTGTGGGGACAGCTGTCACACCTGGTGTTCCACGCACAACTTCCACCACTGTAACCGCAACAGGCAGTTTGCTTAGTAGGTCGTCAGTTGGTTTGGAAGGGGAAACAAGTGAGTGTGTACAGCTCTCTCAGACATCGATAGCACCAACGTTGGATGAAGGCAACATCATGTCTCCAACCTCTACTCAAAATATTATATTTTGCAAAGTGTGCACAGTACCAACATTCCAACCTGTATTTTGAAAAATGAGATTTTTGGCAAAAAATTGCAATTTTTCGAGCTACCTCGCCACATCACGGCAAACATCATGTCTCCGCCTGCACTTTCCTCACAAACCTGCATTTTTCCAGGGACACCCTACTCAACACCGTCTACACACAGCAGCCAGATCTCTGTCCCTCAGATGTGGTCAAATAAAAGGCCACTTCCTGCGACCCATGACAAAGCTAAGAGGTTGACTCTATCCCTCTGTAAGCTCTTGGCTACCGAAATGCTGCCTTTCCGCCTAGTGGACACACAGGATTTTAGAGACCTTATGTCTGTCGCTGTGCCCCAGTACCAGATGCCTAGTCGCCACTACTTCTCTAAGAAAGGTGTGCCCGCGCTACACCAGCATGTCGCACACAACATCACCGCTTCCTTGAGAAACTCTGTGTGTGAATGGGTGCATTTCACCACCGATACTTGGACCAGTAAGCATGGACAGGGACGTTACATGTCGCTGATTGGGCACTGGGTAACTATGGTGATAGATGGTGAAGTGTCTGCTGCACAAGTCTTGCCGTCCCCATGACTTGTGTGTCAATCCTCTGTCTGTCCAAGTTCCGCCACTGCTTCTGCCTCCTCCACCTCATCTGTGTCCTCCACCGCCGCCCCAAGCCTGCCTGGTCAGGCCACCAGCGTTCTCAGTGCGCAGAAGGAATCACGCACCCCTCATTACTATGCTGGCAGCAGAGCGCAACGGCATCACGCGGTCTTTAGCTTGACATGTCTTGGTAATAGGAGTCACACAGCTGAGGAGTTGTGGTCAGCTCTGCGGTCTGAGTTTAATAAATGGTTGTCTCCACTCAACCTGCAGCCTGGTAAGGCCATGTGCGACAATGCTGCAAACCTGGATGCGGCCCTTCGCCTGGGCAAGGTGACACACGTGCCTTGTATGGCTCACGTGTTGAACCTTGTTGTCCAGCAATTTTTAACACACTATCCCGGCCTAGATGGCCTTCTGACCAGGGCACCAAAATTGTCTGCTCACTTCCTCCGTTCAACCGCCACAGCTGAGCGACTTGCATCGCTCCAGAAGTCTTTCGGCCTGCCAGTTCATCGCCTGAAATGCGATGTGGCGACACGCTGGAATTCGACTCTCCACATGTTACAGCGACTGTGGCAGCACCGCTGAGCCCTGGTGCAATATGTCATGACGTATAGCCTGGGCCAACGAGATGCAGAGGTGGGGCAGATCACCCTGATGGAGTGGTCTCAGATCAAGGACCTATGCACCCTTCTGCACAGTTTCGACATGGCGACGAATATGTTTAGCGCTGACAATGCCATTATCAGCATGACAATTCCAGTCATTTACATGCTGGAGCACACGCTAAACACTATTCGGAGTCAGGGTGTGGGACAACAGGAAGGGGAGCAACTACAGGAGGATTCATATGCGCAAGGGACAACAACATCACCAAGGTCCAGACGTTCATCATCACCAACGCAGCAGGCATGGGACCATGGGGGACAGGGATCAACAAGGGCGCATAGTAGCAAGCGAAATGTTGAGGAACGTGCGGGAGAACATGAAGAAATGGAGGACGAACTGTCCATGGACATGGAAAACTCTGCGAATGAGGGAGACCTTGGTCAAATTTCAGTTGAAAGAGGTTGGGGGGAGATGTCAGAGGAAGAAAGAATGGGTAGCACCTCTATGCCACAAACACAGCGTGGACTTGGTCCGCATGGCTGCGCAGGACACATGAGTGCCTTCTTGTTGCACTACCTCCAACATGACCCTCGTATTGTCAAAATTAGAAGTGATGATGACTACTGCATTGCCACACTATTAGATCCCCGGTAAAAGTCCAAATTTTGTGACATAATTCCAGCCATAGAAAGGGACGCACGTATGCAGGAGTATCAGCAGAAGCTGTTACTCGATCTTAGCTCGGCTTTTCCACCAAACAACCGTGCAGGTGCAGGGAGTGAATCTCCCAGTTGTAACTTGACAAACATGGGACGGTCTCGTCATCTTCAACAGTCTACCCGTACCAGTAGGACTGTATCTGGTGCTGGTAACAGCAATTTTATGGAATCTTTTCATAATTTTTTTAGACCCTCCTTTGCAAGGCCACCAGAGACAACAAGTCTGACACATAGTCAACGGCTGGAGAGGATGATACAGGAGTATCTCCAAATGAACATCGATGCCATGACTTTGCAAATGGAGCCTTGCTCATTTTGGGCTTCAAATCTAGAAAAATGGCCAGAGCTCTCCAGTTACGCCTTGGAGATTTTGTCGTGTCCAGCTGCCAGCGTTGTCTCTGAACGTGTCTTCAGTGCTGCTGGGTGTGTGCTGACAGATAAGCGCACGCGTCTGTCCAGTGACAATGTGGACAGACTAACGTTCATCAAAATGAACAAGTCATGGATCCACCAGGAATTTACTACCCCTGTGTCATCCTGGGGAGAGTAAATGCTTGTGGATTTTGAATGTGCTTGATGCAAATCTAGCTGTGAAGTGTACAACTAGGGCACAAGTGCTGCCACTGAATGGGTGGGTGTGTGTGGGGCACAATTTTTGGAAAAAAGGGAGACTCCGCTTGGAGTAACCCTTGCTTGCTGTGTTTTTTAAAAATGATCCAAGATGAACAGAGCTGGGATCAGGAAAGACTTTGCTACCTACCCCGGTGTCATCCTGGGGACGGGTAAGTATGGCCTATTTTTGAATGTGCTTGATGCAAATCTAGCTGTGAAATGTACAACTGGGGCACAACTGCTGCCACTGAAGGGGTGGGTGTGCGTGGGGCCCAATTTTTGGAAAAAAGAGAAACTCCGCTTGGAGTAACCCTTGCTTGCTGTGTTTTTTAAAAATGATCCAAGATGAACAGAGCTGGGATCAGGAAAGACTTTGCTACCTACCCCGGTGTCATCCTGGGGACGGTTAAGTATGGCCTATTTTTGAATGTGCTTGATGCAAATCTAGCTGTGAAGTGTACAACTGGGGCACAACTGCTGCCACTGAAGGGGTGTCTGTGTGGCCCAATTTTTGGAAAAAAGGGAGACTCCGCTTGGAATCACCTTGCGGTGTTTTACATGATTTTAGAAGGGCATGCCATGCCTATATCTGTGTCTCGTCCTCTTTTTCCTCGTAACGCTGTTTTGTTTTCACATGAGAATTTGTCCTTGTCACTTTCCCATGTGTTTGTGTTGTGTTGTGAGTTGTTTGTCACCTTTTGGACACCTTTGAGGCTGTTTTCTAGGTGTTTTTATGTGTTTGTGATTGCCTGCCATTGTTTCCTATGTAGTTCGAGTTCGGTTCGTCGAACGTTCGACGAACCGAACTCGAACGGGACCTCTGTTCGGCGAACCGACCTCGAACCGAACCGCAAACCGGTTCGCTCATCTCTAGTCACAAGAGCAAGTCTTAGCGGGATGTGGTTGTTTAAACTAACACCCTGTTCTTTTTGGTTGGAGAATTATGTGTTTAATGGGGTTCTAGGGGCGGACTCAGTGGACAGTGGAATATGGGTCCCTGGGAAGGAGCTCAGCGGACACAAGGAAAAATGATCAATCTGATACCCAGATTTCCTCCCTTTGATCTACTGTAGGTGTACGCGGCGGAGAGGGATATGGGGCTGGGACTTATAGCAACCACATCTCTGGCCCGATAATCTTGTTTTTGTTGTTGATGTGTTTTCTTGTAAATTAAAGGGCTGCTGTGGCCAAAATTTTTAATCCATGTTACGCAGTGTGTGGTGTCTTATTTTATTGGGTTACTAGGAGTGCAATTCACTAATCCATAAGTCATGTGATTCTGTATGATATAGAAGTGTCCTTGAAGTGTACTGCATGCTGCCTTGTGTACCTGAGTTTATTGTCTGATTTCTTCAACCTGGAGACAAAGGGGCAGTCCCGAAATTGAAAGTGTCCATAGTAACAACACCACCACACACACATCCATAATCCACAATTTTCGGTAGCATGCTGGGACATGGAAAGAGAGTACCTGGCCCACGGCTACCGCACAAAGCCATGTTACATTGAGAAGTGTTGTGGACACTGTGTTTAGGAGTCCAGCAGCCAACTTCAGTTACTGTGACATTACCGTCTGCTCCAGTGGAACTAGGTCTCCCAGTTGACTCACAAGACTAGCATGGAGTAATGAATTTTACTCGGCTGGGAAAAATCTACTTGAGAGGGCCCTACAATCAAAGTATATTTTTTAATTTTTCTATTTTCCTGTTTCTTTATTGGTATTTAGTATATTTATATAACTTGCACTGGATGTGATTTTTGTCATGTGAGTGTTAACTTTGGTTACATAAAGGTGTTTTGTGTGGTACGTGATCTTATATAAGATGGTGTGGTGCTAACATACTTCCTACTTCTGCAAGTCTTGTATACTAATTGTCACTTGTTTATGTTGTGTTAAAGCCAATAAGGAGCTAATATCTTTATGTTTGTCAAATACTACAGTTAAGATGTAAAGTTGTGGTAAAAAAATATTGAGATTGACACAAAATTTGTTTTTCACAAAGTTTGCTGCTTCAGTTATATGTGGCAATTTGCGTAAGGCCTAAAACACACATCCGTGAAAACCACGTCCGTGTAAAACGGGCCATTTTTCGGGTCCGTTTTCCGTTTTTTAGGTCAGTTTTTATGGTATGTGTGGCCTGCGTATGTATCCCGTATGCTAGCCGTATGTGCGTGTGAAATGTCCGTGTGTGCGTGTGAAACTTAACTGACATGTGTTTGTGTTGTCCGTGTGGAATGTCCGTGTGTGATGCAAAATGTCGTTACTACATGTCAGAAGACAGAGTAGCGGGATGAGAATGAACTCGGGTGAACTTCACCCGACTTCATTGTCATGCCGCGGCTCTTTCTGTGTGCCGTGTACTGATTAGCGGTCACCTGTGAAGGATTCACCGGTGACCGCTAATCCCCCGAGTGACTGAAGTGTCCCCCCCCCGCTTTCATACTCACCGATCCCCGATCACCGGCGCTGCACGGCGTTCACACTGCTCCGGAGGCTTTTTCTAATTTGAAAAAGCCGGCCGCTCATTAAACAATCTCGTATTCCCTGCTTTCCCCGCCCACCGGCGCCTATGATTGGTTGCAGTGAGACACGCCCCCACGCTGAGTGACAGGTGTCTCACTGCACCCAATCACAGCAGCCGGTGGGTGTGTCACTATGGAGTATAGAAATAAATAAATAATTAAAAAAAACGGCGTGCGTTTCCCCCCAAATTTAATACCAGCCAGATAAAGCCATACGGCTGAAGGCTGGTATTCTCAGGATGGGGAGCTCGACGTTAAGGGGAGCCTCCCAGCCTAACAATATCAGTCAGCAGTCGCCCAGAATGGCCGCATACATTAGATGCGACTGTTCTGGGACAGTCCCCTGCTCTTCCCGATTTGCCCGGGTGCGTTGGCAAATCGGGGTAATAAGAAGTTAACGGCAGCCCATAGCTGCTAATAAATCCTAGATTAATCATGTCAGGCGTCTCGCCGAGATACTGATTAATCTGTAAATTACAGTAAATAAACACACACACCTGAAAAATCCTTTATTAGAAATAAAAAACACAAACACATTCCCTGGTTCACCAATTTAATCAGACCCAAAAAGCCCTCCATGTCCGGCGGAATCCAGGATGGTCCAGCGTTGCTTCCAGCTCTGCTGCATGAAGGTGACCGGAGCAGCAGAAGACACCGCCGCTCCTGTCACCTCCACCTAGCGCCAGCACCCTTTCAGAGCGAATTGACCCCGGGTCCGGAGGCGCTTGAGCCACCCACCAACGAGCCCGGATACGAGCGGCTCGGCTGCAGCCGATCGCGGGGCGGTAAATGCGCTCAAGGCCTTAAGGGTACTTTACACGCTGCGATATCAGTATCGATATCGCTAGCGAGCCTACCTGCCCGTCACTTCACAGAGAGAGAGGTTCAATTGCTGCGGAGGCAGTTTCAGTGCACTCAGGAAAATTTAGTAAGTGACAGAATGTCCTAAAGAAAGTGCAACCACAGGATTGGTGCATCACAAGTGTAGAGATTGCTCACAAATGTCAGCAGGCAGGAGTCAATGCATCTGCAAGAACTGAGAGACAAACATTTTTGAAAGCTGACCTGGTGTCAAATAGTACAGAAAAATTAATTTGAAGAAAAACATCAAGGATAGGCATGAGCGAACACGAACTGTAACATTTGAGGTTCGTACCAAACAAAAGGTGACACAGACTTTTACCTGTACATCCAGTTCCTGATCCGTATTTGTCATCTGAATAAAGCTTGTTGAAAGCAGTCGCTACCCTCAGTATATCTCAGAGATTGCAGTGATACATCCAAATTTTCCATCACTGCACCTCTGGATGTAGCATAGGCTCATAGTGAGACATCATGCGGATTACGTAGAACCTGCAGGGATGTATTGGGAGTTAATAAAGGGGTGAAAGATGGTTTGTGTGTTTTTTATTTTAAATAAAGGATTTTTCTGTGTTTATTTTTTTTACTTATAGGTTAATAATGGGGGTGTCTCACAGACACCTCTCCATTACTAACCTAGGGCTTGATGGCAGCTGTGATTTTTGAGAAATCACAGCTGTCATCAATACCATATATTAACCCGATTGCTACTGCACCAGGGAATTTGGGATGAGCAAGGTAAAGTGCCAGAATTGTTGCATCTAATGGATAATAATAATAATCTTTATTTCTATAGTGCCAACATATTCTGCAGCGCTTTACAATTCAGGAGGCTCATATACATATACATAAACATATACAAACAAGCAACAATTATAGAAGATACAATATTTAAAGGGAAAAATGGCAACCCTGCTCGTGAGAGCTTACAATCTACAATGAGATGGGGGAAGGGGAAAGGTACAAGTGCTTATTTACAATGACAATCCAGCCATCTCATGGGGGATAGATAATGGCTTCCTGGACCAGTTGGCCAGAGCCTTGAGATGCATTTGGGTGCCATGGAGTTTGACGTGGGATTATGTTCTGAGAAGTTGTAGAGGGATTAGGTGAAATTAGTTTGGCTAGAAAGTGGGATATGCCGCCCTAGGGAGCGTCTGAAGCTGAGTAAGTTGTGATTTGTCCTATCTTCTTGGGGTAGAGCGTTCCAGAGGTTTGGTGCAGCTCAGAAGAAGTCTTGGATTCGGGAGTGGGAGGTTCGAATTAGTGTGGATGTTAGTCGAAAGTCATTTGCAGAGCGTAGAGAACGGGTGGGATGATAGACAGAGAGGAGGGTGGAGATGTAGGGGGGTGCTGCACTGTGGAGAGCTTTGTGGGTGAGAACAAGCAGTTTGAATTAGATCCTGTGATATATGGGCAGCCAGTGCAAGGACTGGCAAAGAGCAGAGGCATCCGAGTAGCGGTTAGCCAGATAGGTGACCCTGGCTGCTGCATTAAGGATGGACTGTAGAGGGGAGAGTCTAGTTAGGGGGAGACCAATTAATAGAGAGTTACAGTAGTCAAGGCGAGAGTGGCTCAGGGCCACGGTGAGGGTTTTTGTTTTTTCCATTGTGAGAAAGGGGCAGATTCTAGAGATGTTCTTGAGGTGCAAGTGGCAGGTGCATGCAAGAGATTGTATGTGGGAGGTGAAGGAGAGATTGGTGTCAAGTATAACACCCAGGCAGCGGGCCTGCAGCCTAGGACTTATCGTTGTGCCACACACAGAGAGGGAGATGTCAGGTTTAGGAAGGTTGGGAGATGGAGGGAAAAGCAGAAGTTCAGTTTTGGAAAGGTTAAGTTTCAGATAGAGAGCAGACATGACATTGCAAACTGCAGTCAGGCAGTCACTTGTGTTCTGTAGTACAGCGGGGGTGAGCTCAGGGGATGAGGTGTATAGCTGTGTGTCATCAGCATAAAGATGGTACTGAAAGCCAAATCTGCTGATGGTCGTTCCAATTGGGGCAGTGTACAGGGAGAAAAGAAGAGGGCCAAGGACTGAAGCTTGAGAGACCCCAACAGTGAGAGGAAGAGGAGAAGATGTGGAGCCAGCAAATGATACGCTGAATGAGCGGCCAGAAAGATAGGAAGAGAACCAGGAAAGAACATCGTTTAGGCCGATAGAATGGAGCATAGAGAGAAGGAGATGGTGGTCAACAGTGTCGAAGGCAGCAGAAAGGTCAAGAAGAATAAGCAGAGAGTCATCACCATTACGTTTTGCTGTCAATAGGTCATTGGTCACTTTGACAAGAGCAGTTTCTGTTGAGTGTAAAGGGCGGAAGCCAGACTGTAAAGGATCTAGAAGAGAGTGAGTGGAAAGGTAGTGGGTGAGACGAGAGTAGACCAGGTGCTCCAAGAGTTTAGAGATGAAGGGGAGATTGGAGACTGGTCTGTAGTTGCTTGTGCAGGATGGATCAAGGGAAGGTTTTTTTAATAATGGAGTAATAATAGAGTGTTTGAGGGAACAGGGGAAGATACCAGAAGAGAGAGAGAGATTGAAGATTTTAGTTAGGTGAGTGGTGACAACCAGAGAGAGTGTCTGGAGTAGGTGTGAGGGAAAGGGATCAGTAGAGCAAGTGGTAGAACGAGAAGAAGAGAGGAGCCTGGAGACTTCCTCCTCTGTGACTGGGTCAAATGTGGAAAGTGAGCTGGATGGGATATGGGGAGGAATGGGATTCACAAAGCTTGGTGGCTGGGAGCTGATCTCTCGGCAGATGTTTTCTATTTTCTCTGTGAAATACGAGGCCAGGTCATCAGCATGAAGGTCTGTGATGGGGGTCTGTGCTTTGGGACTGAGGAGGGAGTGAAAGGTGTCAAAGAGCTTTTTTGGATTGTTGGATAGTGAGGGGATAAGGGTGGTGAAGTAGGTCTGTTTGGCGAGGTGAAGGGAAAAATTGTAGGTCCTTAACATGAACTTGTAGTGGATGAAGTTTTCTGGTGTGCGGGATTTCCTCCATAGGTGCTCGGCACTCCTAGAGCATCGCTGGAGAAATCGAGTTTGTGATGTGAACCAAGGTTGTTTTACTCGGTGTTTGGAGGTTCTGAGGGTGAGGGCTGTTACTTGGTCCAGGGTGCTTCTGAGTGTGTCATTGTAGTGCTTTACAGTCAGATTAGGACAGGAAAGTGAGGAGATAGGGGATAGTGATAAGTGTAGAGAGTCTGTAAGTGTTTGAGAGTCAATGGCCTGTAGGTTTCTGAATGTGTGATAGGTGGGAGTGTGCTGGGGTGGGCGAGGGTTTGTGAGCTTGAAGGAGAGGATGTTGTGGTCAGAGAGGGGAAGAGGTGAGTTGTCAAAGTGAGAGATTGAGCAGAGGCGGAAAAAGACCAGGTCAAGGGTGTTACCATCTTCATGTGTCTCAGAGGATGAGAGCTGTGAGAGGCCAAGGGAGGTGGTGAGAGATAGAAGCTGGGATGCAGATGGGGAGGAGGGGCTGTTCATGGGGGTGTTGAAGGAAGCTTGTTACATACAGACCGTGGATTCCAGAGAGCACAGTTAAAAGAGGGAAGTGAGGGTGTACAGGGAATGTTAAAAATATTATCAGGGTTTCTATGGGAGCTGGGGGAGGGGGTAAAGTTAGCATGGGGTGGACCGGGATTAGGAGAGATATCACCTGATAGAAGTAGGAGTAATGGATGAACTGATTCTGAGGGCTACTATTTTTCATACTAAGCTATGGTAAAACAGGGTTACACCCTGTAGCTGTCTGGAGCTCTTACACATAAAAGCATCTGTAAGAGGCCATTGCTACCCTTTCAATCTCCTGATGAACCCCAATCAACATTTGTTTGGGGGAAACACGTCGAGAAATGGAGTTAATGTAAATATATCGTACCAGCTGGTTGAGGCTAATGTCTGCGAGGACACCAGATAAGTGGTGGTTATAATTTTCTGTGTTAACCCATTGGATCTCTCTGCCTTAAGTGCTCTCTATTTGTTTTATCCTGTTCTTATCATTATTGATTTACATTTGTTATATACATGAAGAGTAGGGAGATATTATCCTCCCTTTAAGTGGTCATTTGGGTATATACTGAATATACTGTATATTGATACATTTTGAGCCCTCAGCTTGTACCTTTTAATGTGTCATTTATATGTTTGTGTTGTTTCCATTTGGTATAGTTTTTTAATGAAGATATAATAAAATTTCTTAAATATTTGAAAATAAGATATATGCTACTAAATACAGTAGCTGTCTGGTTATCAAAAATAGGGCAGGAGTCAATGCCATTTTTTTAAATGATTTATTTATTTCTTTTTAAACTATCTTATCACAAACTGGTCTGCAACAAATCACAGACACCGACACAGTGAGTGGGCGGGGAAGCAGTGAATATTTATGAAGCCTAATGAGCAGGCCCAGAAGAGAGTCTAACTGCAGCGTTATCTTCCGGGAAACATGATATGTATAAGCGGGGACGTAACTAAAGCGGTCGCAGAGATCGCCATTGCAAACGGGCCCGGTGCCGCCGCCGCCGCTGACACTGGGCAGGGGGGACCCCGTCCCCAGTCTCCCATCATCGCACATAGCAATGATAAATCAAAGAGCGGCCCGCGCCTGTGCCTGCGTGGTAAAAGTCACTCCTGTGTGACTGCTGTGCTAAGAGCACAGAGCGCAGGATGGGAAGACGCTGACCGGGGACCGAAGCAGTGGGGGAATGCGGAGAGAGGTGAGGATGTAGCAGTGGTAAAACAAGGAGAGGTGAGGACAGAGCAGCAGGGGAAGGAGGAGAGAGGTGAGTACTTGTTGGTTTTTTTATTTTTTTTATTTTTATAAATCAGTGAGTACACGGTGGCCAGAGGCCTGGGGTGCTGCATGATACATGGAGGCCTGGGCGGCTGGCTGCATAATACATGGAGGCCTGGGGTGGCTGGCTGCATGATACATGGAGGCCTGGGGGGCTGGTTGCATGATACATGGAGGCCTGGGGGCCTGGCTGCATGATACATGGAGGCCTGGGGGGCTGGCTGCATAATACGTGAAGACTTGGGGGGGGCTGGCTGCATGATACATGGAGGTCTATGGGCCTGCATTATACATGGAGGTTTATGGATCTGAATAATAAACATGAAGGACACCTTTTACATGGACTATATGGGTGCATTATCCATGCATTGAGGTCTATGGGGCTGCATTATGCATGGAAGTCTATGGGGCTGGTTTATTGGGGCTGCATTATACATGGAGTTCTATGGGGATGCATTATACAACATAAAGTACACCTTATACATGGACTATAGGGATGTAATATACAAGGAGGAGTATGGGGCTGCATAATATAAAATGAAGGACACCTTATACATGGAATATAGGGGTGCATTATACATGGATGAGTATGCGGCTGCATAATACAATATGAAGGTTTATTGGGCTGCATTATAATACATATAGGGCTATGGGGGCTACATTTTAATATATGGAGGACTATGCAGGCTACCTTATACATGGACTATGGGGGTGCATTATAAAACATGGAGCAATATGTGGTGCCATAATATATGTGGTGCATAATATATGGAGAACTATGGGGTGAATTATAATACATGGAGAACTATGGATTTCAGATCATGGGAAACTTGGGTGCTGTGGGTAAGAGCCAAGGGTCAGACTCATTATCCCGTACCTCGAGTGTTGGTGTGATTATCCATACCATAAGTGTTGGTGTACGTGGAGGGGGGGGCTGGTCAAACTTTTCATCAGGGCCCATCAAACTCTAGTTATGCCACTGTGTATAACTGTCCTGCTCTTACCCCCATTTTGCTTCCTTTTGTAGCCCCTTAGCTCTTACTATGACTCTTTTACAGCACAGAACTTCACGTTCTCATTGACTTGTAAATTAATGGGTCAGGTTCAGTTCCTAAACCAAACTTTTTTTTCAGTCCATGTAGATATCAACAGGTCTGCTCCTTTCTAATCAAGGACAGACTGATATTCTGCAGAAATTGCAAGGATTGGACAACAGGAGGATTTGGGAAAACTGAATCACTTTAGTCACAATTTTTGCCTAAGAACACTTAGGCGGGCTTTGCACGTTGCGACATCGCAAGCCGATGCTGCGATGTCGTACGCGATAGTCCCCGCCCCTGTCGCAGGTACGATATCTTGTGATAGTGTCGCGGGTGGAGGAGGGGACGCTGCACTCTCCCACTGCTCGGGTCCGGCCGCTGCTGCTGCGGCTGCTGCTGCTCGGTGGTGGCTTGAGCGGTGGGCCGGATCCCGGGGACTCGAGTGGCGCTCCTCGCCCATGAGTGAAAAGGGTGGGGATTGGATTGTGGGGATTTGGTTATTGTCCGTGACGCCACCCACGGTTGTGGTGATATTGGTGACACCACCACTGCTCTGGACGGGGATCCCGGGAGCGATGACTGGGAGCAGCCTGGTTGTTAGTTCTCCCCTCCGTGGGTAGGGGGGTTGGTTGTCCCGGGGCCCGATGATGGGGTAGGGATGGATGGCAGGGGGGTTACGGGGCCTGGCGAGGTGCAGGGTCGCGGGGGCAGCGCTGTGCTGCACGGCACGGTGGTACTCACTCAGCCAGTAACACACACGGAGTCTCTGATGAAACACACGGCTGGATGGACGGGTCCCACAGACGGCTGCAGTGTTTTTCCCCTGACCCCAGGTTGGTACTGTAAGTCCTTTCCTGCACCTTCCGTACGCTCCTCCTGCGCTCCGGTTTCCAGCTGGCTCCCCGGTTCGGTACCGGTGGGCCACTGCCCAGCCCCGGCTACCTACGGTTCCACCAGACTGTCTTCCCGGCTCTCGCAGATGGCCACTACCATCTGCCTGACTGCTGCACGAGGACCCTAGGCTCCAACCTAGGCCCCAGTCTGCGTCTGCCTCTCTGAAGACCTCCTCTCTCTTCCTCTGCCTGGACTTGTCTGAACTTGTTTCCTGCCTCAGGCCAGCTAAACTCCTCGGTGGGCGTGCCCATCTGCCTGACTCCGCCCACCTGGTTTGTCTGTCTGAACCCGAGGAAGAAATCAGGTCTCACTGGGGATGACTGCTGTGAACTGCTGAGGGTGGGTGTGTGTGTGATGTTACCTGTGGCCCCTGGCTTGTCCAGGGCGCCACAATAGCTGGCGTAGCGATAATTATCGCTACGCCAGCTTCACATGCACTCACCTGCCCTGCGACCGTCGCTCTGGCCGGCGATTCGCCTCCTTCCTAAGGGGGCGGGTCATGCGGCGTCACAGCGACGTCACACAGCAGGCGGCCATTGGCGGCGGAGGCGTGGAGATGAGCAGGATGTAAACATCCCGCCTACCTCCTTCCTTTCGTATAGCCGCTGGCGGCAGGTAAGGAGATGTTCCTCGTTCCTGTGGCTTCACACACAGCGATGTGTGCTGCCGCAGGATCGAGGAACTACATCCAGTAATTATGGAAATGTCGGAGCCTGCACCGATGATACGATAATGACGCTTTTGCGCTCGTTCATCGTATCATCTAGGATTTACACACTACGACATCGCAAGTGACGCCGGATGTGCCCTTAGGCTATGTTCACACAGGGCATCTTTTACTGCATTTTTGGTGCATTTTTGAGGTCACAAAGATGCACCTATATGCATGCATTTCCTTCCCCCAGCATAGTCTATGAGATTTCTATTTTTCTGTCCATACTGGGTATCTTGTTTTGTCTGCATCTTGGCTGTGTTTTTGAAGACGCAGCATGTCAATTTCCTTTGCGTTTTTGCAACGTTTTTGAGTCCTTCCAGTAAATAGATTTAACTTAAGAAACGCATTGGGCAAATTGACTATTTAAAAACAATGTTTTACCTCACAGAAAAAATCAGCAGCGATCCCATGCTCTCCTGAGGGACTTACAGGTCAAACTTTGAACTCTGTATAATTAATTGTTTTCAAACTAATTATAACCTTTAGATTATGAACTTAAATGATGGACAAGCAACATTCAAAGTGGAGTCTGTCTTGAGATCATTATTGACTGTATGATATGATGTGAAAATAATTTTTGTTGGCAAAGTGTGCCTGCACATGCGTGCGATTTATAGATTTATAGCTCCGTGTGGATGGTGTAGAAAGTGTCATCCACATCAATCAAGGCAGAAGGATGCAATTGTGAGAAGCACTAGGCAAAGACCAGCAATATCCATCAGATCGGATAGCGCCAATTAGCAAATGGCATGGGAGAATTATTACAGATATTTTTTGTATATGAAAGAGAAGTTGGAGCTTATATATAAATTGTTGGACTGTGGTAGAAAAAGGAATGAAAGCTTTAGTTTATGTTGGGAAAACATGCTGACAGGTTCCTTTAAAAAATTCCAAGATTAGGTATAATAGGCATTATAGGTATAATAATATAAACGTTTTAACAAACTAAAGTCTGTAAATCACTTTCATGAGCATCTTTTCTGATCACACCAACCATTGCTTAAAGGGAATCTGTCTGAGGGCAACATAAAGTAGGGTCTGAGACAATGATTTCAGCAGTGTGTCACTTATTATCCCCTTCACACACCCCCACCCCCCGAAAATGTTTTGTTTTCGGTTTTTCCTCCCCTTCTTCCAAGAGCCATAACTTTCAGTCAATATTGACATATGAGGGCTTATTTTTTGTGGGACATGTTGAACTTTTGAATGAAACCATTAGTTTTACTGTATAGTGTACTGGAAAATGTGAAAAAAGTGCAGTGAAATTGCAAAAAAAAGTGCAATTGCACGATTCTTTTTGTTTGTTTTTTATTACAACGTTCACTATGTGGTAAAACTGACATGTCAGTGTGATGCCTCAGGTGGATATGAGCTTGTAGACACCAAACATGTATACATGAGGCTTAAGTCGCCACAGGGTACTGCACCTCGGCTGAGGTGCGGTACTCATTCCAGATACAGAGGAGGTCATTGCCAGTACCACCCCAATCCACATAACACACATTCAGTTCCCTCCCAGTGGGATGCTGCAGACCCAAAGCCAAAAGAGAGTAAGAAGCAAATGCGGAAATGTAAATAGTTTATTTAACAGTATGCTGATAGCGCTTTGATAAGTGTGTGGTTGAAATGGACATCTGAGCCACTGAACTAGGTGTGGCCAGGACTACATATACATATACATATAGTCAGCACCAGTTGTGCTCTCTACCAGAATTAATATGACCACAGGACTCCAAAACGTGTTGCATGTGCAGAAGTAACGAAGAGTGGTCTGCAACGCTCTGAGGTACACCCAGAGCCTACATTGGGGGTTTAAGGCAGGTCGCCCATATTGCTTGTCTTCTAATTTGTGCACTTGGTCAGAGTGATGCAAGGTGCAAAAAGCCAAAGTTTTATTGTATTTTATGATACTAAGAGTTTTCTCTGTTTTAATGTAGAATATGTAAGAGTTTGTAACGTTCAAGAAACCACGCTTCCCATAAAGTGAAGAAATGTTAATGTTTTACAGCATAACAAAATTTTGTAGTCATAACTACTGTGTTGTTCTCTTTACAGCCCGCAGACATATTGGGATTTGCTGTGGGGGAGTGTGGCGCCCCTGAGTCTTTAGTCGCCACAGGGCACTGCACCTCGGCTAAGGTGCGGTACTCATCCTGGGTACAGAGGAGATCATTGCCGGTACTACCAAAATCCACATAACACACAGTGAGTGCTCTTCCACTGGGACTGGGTTAGGGCAGGGTGCTGGGGGGTGGCCATTACAGAGTAGTGGACATCCTGCCCACTAGTTCAGCTACCCGGGGGGTGGAGCTAGACACTGGGGAGTAAGGCGACATACACACAGAGAGACAGTTTGAGAGAGCCAAGGAACAAGTGCGGAGTGGAGAGAAGATGGTCGCTGGGAAGACAGCTGCGTCATAGCTCCCTAAGGACCGAGCACAGAAAACAGGGTGCGGAGCTCTAGGCTGTGTGGGTACTGCAAGTCCCACCAGCAGAATCCGCAGGGCAGGAGATTGCAAGTCTCCTGGCCCACACAAAGTGCCCGGGACCCAGCAGCATACTAGAGCCAGGAGGCGTGATACAAGAGCGGCACCAGTAAAGGCCTCGCGCTGCCTGCCATATGGGTAAGAACCGGAGCGAATACAAAGCAGAGGGTCTCAGCGTAGCTTCAAGCCGCAGGGATCCACAATCACAGCGCAAGTAGGAAGGACACACTGAAAGAAACACGGGCTCTGACCTCTGAACTATCCGGGATCGGCTGGAGCCCATGACAGCAAGACCCGACATTCCAGAGGCGGTGGTACTTCAGTGAGTAAAGAACTTTGACTGCAACCCTGTGTCGTCCAATCCTTCCCGCGCCCTACCCTCGCCTTAGCTGCACAGCAGCAGGAGAATACTACTCTCATCATCCCCGGGGCCTGAGCTCTGCCTATGGAGAGCTGTACCATCTGAGCTGCGCTACCATCTGCCCCGCAGGGCACTTCTTGCAGTGTCGGCTCCTATATTAGCCACAAACTGCAGGTGGCGTCATGAATACAAACTCTACTCCCCTGTAAATAACCTCTCCATCCTTATTGACACCGCCAGGTTCACGGAACCAAGCCAGGCAGCTGTGACATCCCAACCCAAATACACTAACCTGGTGACGAGTAATCCTCCAGACTCCCATGGGTGTGTCATTAACTTTTAGCTAAGGGTTGAAAAAAAAATGTAGACGTTTGCCAAAAAAAAGAATAATGCTTTTGTCACCATTTTCCGAGACCCATAGTGTTCTTATTTTATGGGATCAGGGTCTCAGTGATGGCTTATTTCTTGCATCTTTAGCTGATATTTTTAATTATACCATTTTCATGTAGATGCAACAATTTGATCGCCTGTTATTGCATTTTAATTCAATGTTGTGGCGACCAAAAAACGTAATTTTATCGCTATGCCGTGTACTGATCAGATTAATTAATTTTATATTTTGATAAATTGGGCATTTCTGAACTCAGCAATACCAAATATGTGTATTTTTTCATTTTATTTTATTTTATTGTTTTATTCTCAATGGTGCGAAAGGTGATTTGAAATTTTAGAATTTTTAATTTTTTTCATATTTTTTTACTTAGTTTATTGATTTTACTAGTCACCCTATGGGACTTTATCACTGCACAGTCCGATCGCTTGTGCTAATCAGGGTGATGCTGCAGCATTGCTCTGATCAGCAACAATGTAATGTTCCTGTGAGTGCTGGCGCTTTTCTGCCTCTAACAGGAAGTGAGTCATGCTAGCATCAGGGGTCATCAACTGACCCTGCGCTACCCTGGCAACACCATGGTGCCCAGTGAACTCGTCACGTGGGCCTCCGATGACAGCAGGGAACAGCGCGATTCCCGCCACGGCCTTTAAATCCTGCTTTCAGATTTTGACAAGGCAATCTAAGTGGTTAGTAGATGCGGGTGGATCTCTTAGCCAGTAGCCACACATGTCTGCTAATTGGATCAGTAGACATGTGTGGGGATTACTGCCTCTGCAGCCTGTGGCAAACGGGGATAGGCGACCTTGGACGTATAGATGTCCAAGGTCGTAAAGGAGTTCAGCTGTGTGCTTTAGTTTGAAGGTAATCAGTATTATATCAGCAGATTATCACTACTGGACTAGCTGCCTGTGTGCCTCCTAGTCCACTCCCACACCCCCAGCACTGATTAGCAGCCTACTGTCAATATACAATCTCCATAGAAAGTTAGTATTCAGTGGTGTGGATGTAGCAGCTCTCTGAGCTCTGCTACATCTACAGCAGAGAAAACTATCACAACTGCTTCACCCATTAAACTAAGTTATACATTGTTGGAATCAGAGTCTCTTTTCCTACTTGATGCTGCTCTCAGATGACCTGATGACTAGAGTTGAGCGCGGTTCGTGGTTCGTGGTTCTCCAGTTCTAGGCTCGAGTGATTTTGGGGCATGTTCTAGATCGAACTAGAACTCGAGCTTTTTGCAAAAGCTCGATAGTTCTAGAAACGTTCGAGAACGGTTCTAGCAGCCAAAAAACAGCTAAATCATAGCTTGGTTTCTGCTGTAATAGTGTAAGTCACTCTGTGAATCAAACTATTATCACATTTCAGTGTATAGTGTGCGTGAACAGCGCCTTCAGATCACTGCTGTTTCTATAATGGCGATCGCCATTTTTTTTTTTTTTTTTCTTGTCTTCCTTCCCTAAGCGCGTGCGTCTTGTGGGGCGGGCCAGCATGTCAGCCAATCACAGACACACACACAGCTAAGTGGACTTTGAGCCAGAGAAGCAACGGCATGTGTGATAGGATCTGCATGTCACATGTCCCTGCATTATAAAACCGGACATTTTCTTCACGGACGCCATTATCTGCCTTCTGCGTCTTTGGTGTCAGACATCACTGTCGCAGCTCCGTCTTGAGTCCTATCGCTGATACAGCTGTATGCGCTGCATACACAGCGTTAGACAGCATAGGGAGAGCACTTTATAGCAGTCCTTTTAAGGGCTCAAACCGGCAGGGTCAGAGTTAAGGTGACAGGTCCTGAAAACAGCGCCAGCGTCTGTGCAGCCAAGGTCAGGGATTTCCTCCCTGCATTTCACCATTAGGAGGGAATAGAAAGGCAGGCTTCCATTCCTCTACCCAGAGCACCACAATCCTGCCACTGTACCCTCTTGTCCTCTGCACACTCCAACTCATAACTAAGCCATTATACTAGCAAACACTCAGTGTACCTAGTGGCATCCTATCTGTGGCTATTGGACTTTGCTATAGTCCCACTAGTGCAAAGACATTTGCAGAGCACGTCTGCCTGCATTGCACACTACAACTAAGACTGTGGAGACCCGTATGTCTGAAGCGGTGCCCTCCCCTCTTCCCCCCAGTCCCCAAATGAAAACACAGACGGCCTAGATGGGGTGAAAACAGGTCGGTCACAGTTTATTAAGTTCATAGGTAGAGAAGGGGCCTTCCATGTCATTACGAGCTCGTCGCCGCAACCTTGTCTGCGACCGACCGGCGTGCAGCCAACGAGCTGTTACGACCTTGGCCCCCTCTCCGCCATTTTCCGCTGTGACGTAATTTCAAATACAAGGGTTGCATCTATATTCAGTTACACACAATTATTCTGGTAAGAAAACAATAAAACTAATAAGAGGGTGCTGAGACTATAAGGGAGGGAGGGTGGGACAAAAGCTTCTAGGGGGGCAGCCAGAGGGAAAGAGGAAGTCACTGACCCCGGGCACTGAATTTAACCCTTGTAGGTGTGGCTGGACCCCCCTTTCCCTTGTCATCCCGTTGGTCAGCTGGGCATCCCAATTAGTGGCTCACCTAGGGAATGGTGGAAAGAGGGGATATGGGCACGACCCTTGCTTCCTTTAGGATTGGTCAGTTGGGCTCCACAGTCAGAGACACATTCCTTAAGCAGTATCGTGCCTGCCAGACTGTGGAGACCCGTATGTCTGAAGCGGTGCCCTCCCCTCTTCCCCCCAGTCCCCAAATGAAAACACAGACGGCCTAGATGGGGTGAAAACAGGTCGGTCACAGTTTATTAAGTTCATAGGTAGAGAAGGGGCCTTCCATGTCATTACGAGCTCGTCGCCGCAACCTTGTCTGCGACCGACCGGCGTGCAGCCAACGAGCTGTTACGACCTTGGCCCCCTCTCCGCCATTTTCCGCCACGGAGGATCATGTGTACCGCCTACACAGGACTCCGACCCCACCCATCACCTTCAGGGCCTGATCCACTCCGTCCTGTATCCCGGACAACAAAATGTCTTGACCGATGTCCGTAAGGTGCACTCCGTCTGCCCTCAACAGTGCAGAGTTATCGCCTTCCAACTGGTGGTGACGCACCACGAAACCGCATCTTTCTCTCATGAATTTTGCCATTCTCGCATTGATCTTTCTCCTTGACCGCTCTATGCCATTTGCATTTTTTGCTCCGTGCCATACCGCTCGTGGTACTATCTCTGACCACACCCATACTATATCCGGGAAGAGGTAGGTCAAACGTTCGATGTCCGTCTTCATCACTGTTAGTAGTTCGACCCTACTGCGTTTCACCAAATCATTGCCACCAGCATGGATCACCACTACCAACGGCCCCGTGGCCGCCCTGGAGATGTCCACCATCTCCGGGAAAACTTGTTGCCATCTTAGCCCTCTGATGCCTCTCCAATTGACCTCAACGTTTCTGAAGCCAAGGTTCTTTCCTCCTGGTCGAATCATGGCTCTTTTTTCTGCCCAGTAAATATAAGAGTGACCAACTACCCAGACTGCCGGTCTGCAGTCGCCTGTAATAGATAAACGTGTTATTTCAGCAAATCCGGTCTTATATATCTGGCAAAGCAAGCGGACTTCCATCGACCCATTCTCTGCACTTCAGCCTCCGTTACTCCTGCCCTAGCTGCCTCAGTGGCTGCCCCGATTCGGAAGGAATGGGTCCCGTATTCCTTCGGATTCTCCCCAGCTTTCGCTAAGCCCTGCTTAAACATTGCTTGAAATTGATACTTGGTAAGCGGGGACCCGTCCGTATGGGACAGAAAAATCTGCTTGCGTGTCTGATCAGCGCGTAGTGTTTGACTGTTTTTTAGTGGGCACACTGGGCCATCAGCTGAGTTAACCAGGACCCACGTGCCCCTCCCAGTGGGGTCGCATTTGGATTTACGCACGCGAATGCGCAGGGCGTTGCTGCATATGACTACATCCTCGTTGAGTAACCCGCCTTCAGATGCTGTTTTTGAGCGTGGTAACAATTCACCAATGCGCAGCGCGCCGAAAAAAACGATAGCGAAGGCTGCTGATATGAGGGACGCCTCGTATGGAGACTTGCATATTGAGGGGGATATTGCAATCATGTCGTGTAGTAATTTCAATGACATGGGGCGACGACATTCCTGACTCGGTTGAAGCCTTTTCCAGCCTTTAATGGCTTGCTTAATGACAAAGAACTTCGTCACATCCACCCACCCTGCTAATTGAAAAAAGAAGGCTATCCCCGATAAATGCCGTTGTGCCGACGTGCCCGACGCCCCTTGTTCTTTGAGCCGAAGCAAAAATTCCGTCGTCACTTCGCTTCTTGCGCGGTCGCAGTTATGAACGGGCCTACCCTGGATTAGTGAACACCACTCCTCCCAAGCCTTACCATAGACCTGCCAGGTAGCCGGTGTAACGGAGGCACGGATTAGAGGCATTAGTGATTGGCTACGGTGTCCCATAGCGATGGAGGACCCGGGATACCCTCTGGATGCGCCATTGGGAGATGGTCTGTGAAGGCCTGCCAATCGGAACATAAAAGAGAGTTAACAAGGTTATCGTCTATGTCTGCCGTTATTTGAGCTCGGCACCAGATGTTGTGTCTCAGGCACAGAAGGGCGAGCCTGCGTAGCAGAGCCAGTAAGGGCAGCGACGCAGACGACATGTGATTTAAGCTCTTCGCCGTTATCAGATCTTTTGTTGGAAATTGAATGTTTGAGTTTTCCAGCTGATGACCCCATAACTCTACGGACAATACTATTGTGAATATTTCTAGCAGGGCTGGATCACTCCCCCAGCTTGATGTGGCCCACAGATCCGGCCAGCTGCCAGTACACCACTGGTTCTTGTAGATTGCCGCAAAGCTCTTTTTATTACGTCCTCCTACAGTGAGCCCTAGGTCTGTGCTTGACGTCTCTTTAGCCATGACGCAGGTATGGCCATTGAAGGATTGAAGGAAAGTCTTCCAGACTAGTAAGTCTGCCTTCAGGGAGCGAGTGAGCCTGATTCTATGGCCTGGTTGGGAGATGCCCTTTGTTGCTAGTGATAATCTCCAAGAGAAGGCCCTGCCGACCGGCATTACGCGGCTGGCGAATGTCAGCAGACCCAGCAAGGACTGCATCTGTTGGAGGGTGACCTTTTTCGCCTCGCAGAAACCCTCCAGCATATGCAGTGTTTTCTGAATTTTTTCTGCTGGCAGGCGAAAAACCATTGCGTTAGTGTCTATCTCGATGCCGAGGAAAGGTAAGACGTTACAGGGGCCGACTGTTTTTTCGGGTGATAGCGGGACACCGAAGCGCTGAGCTATAAATTTAAATTTTGTGAGGAGGAGGGAGCAGAGTTTAGAGTTTACGGGGCCGACGAATAAAAAATCGTCGAGGTAATGGATCAGGGAATTGCTGCCTGTTTCGTAACGAACTACCCAGTCCCGGAACGAACTGAACAGCTCAAAGTAGTGACATGAGATGGAACATCCCATTGGCAGACACATATCGTAATAATAGTGTTCGTTCACCTTGCAGCCTAGCAGGTGGAAGCAGTCGGGATGCACGGGTAATAGGCGGAACGCCGCCTCTATGTCAGATTTAGCTAGCAGGGCACCGGGCCCCGCTGCACGGACTAATTCTACTGCTTTGTCAAAGGACGCGTATGTTACCGATGCTTCCTCTGGGGGGATTCCGTCGTTAACCGATGCGCCTTTTGGGTGGGACAGATGATGGATTAGACGATACTTCCCGGGTTCCTTTTTTGGGATAATGCCTAGCGGGGATATCCTGATATTTTGGAAAGGGATTGATTCAAAGGGGCCCGCCATTCGGCCTAGGTTTACTTCATTTTGAATTTTTTGTTTCAAGATGTCGGGGAATTCGCGAGCGGATTTTAGGTTATGTGCCAGGGTTGGTGTTCTATTAGGTTTGAAGGGGATAATAAAACCGTGTGTAAAGCCGGAGTGCAATTGCCTTGCAGCTTCTTTATTAGGGTAGAGGTTTAACCAGGGGGCCATTGCGGTTACGCTCACCGGGGTTCTGCCTTGTAGGCACCCTGATTGCTGGACGGGTACACCTTGCTGCTGGGTGTCCTCCTCCACAAGCAGAGCAGTCGTGTCTGTATCTGCACGACGCGTGGAAACGGCAATTTCCCTCATTAAATTGCCAGCAGGGCCCGTTTTTTCGCACGACCACTGAGTGTTGGGCTGCGGGGTAGCTAGTGGTCGTAGATGAAAAGGGGGGCTGCTTCTGTGACAGCATCAGTCGTAACCATACGTCTGTTGCTTTAACTCCCCAGCCTAGGCTGGGTTGCAGGGCCAGCCGCCTGCGGAACTCCTCGTCATACCGCCGCCAGGCTGACCCGCCATGGGCCTTGTATGAGTTATATATCAGATCCTGATATATATAGAGCTCGGAGCAGCGTTCCGGATGCTTCTGGCCCATAATACAGCCTAAGACTGCGAAAGCCTGTAGCCAATTATTCATCGTTTGCGCTATTTTCGGTCTAGTTCTGTCGTATGAACGGTCGTTTGTCCTCCTTTCTTTATCTATAGTCAGTTGGTCGGGGGATAATAAGGACCATATGTCAATATAGTCATTGTTCCAGATTTTGTCTCTTGTCTCCTGATCTATGTGCGCACCTAGGGGGCTAATTCCGCAGAAGAATGCGTCCTTGTGAAGGCTCACTAGCTGAGGTGTCGCTTTATCTTCTGGTGTAGCGCGAGAGCGCGTCAGCTGTTGAATTAATGCCTTAATGGTTGACGCTAGCTCGTTCCCCATTGCGTTATGCCCGATATCATGTACAGTGTCGTGTGCATTGGCTTCGGAGAACTCACCGCTGTGTGATGCAGGAAGAGCGACTCCAGGTGATGGAGGGACTCCGACTCCCACTCTATTGACGGACGGAGGAGCGACTCCAGGTGATGGAGGGACTCCGGCTACCGCTGGGATGATGGCTAGAGGAGCGACTCCAGGTGATGGAGGGACTCCGGCTACCGCTGGGATGATGGCTAGAGGAGCGACTCCAGGTGGTGGAGGGACTCCGGCTCCCGCTAGGATGATGGCTGGAGGAGCGACTCCGGGTGGTGGAGGGACTCCGGCTCCCGCTGGGATGATGGCTAGAGGAGCGACTCCGGGTGCTGGAGGGACTCCGGCTCCCGCTGGGATGATGGCTGGAGGAGCGACTCCGGGTGGTGGAGGGACTCCGGCTCCCGCTTGATTGACGGACAGATGAGCGACTCCGGGTGCTGGAGGGACTCCGGCTCCCGCTGGGATGATGGCTAGAGGAGCGACTCCGGGTGGTGGAGGGACTCCGGCTCCCGCTGGGATGATGGCTAGAGGAGCGACTCCAGGTGATGGAGGGACCCCGGCTCCCGCTGGGATGATGGCTAGAGGAGCGACTCCGGGTGCTGGAGGGACTCCTGCTTGGATGATGATCTGGTAAATTTCGCCGGGCGCCCTGGGAGATGACCGGTCTCCCTGGCTGACAGCCATGGATGCGGCTCGTGACCGCTGGCGTCGGTCGAGAGGCCTGGCTAGTCTAGTGGGACTCTCGGATTTGTCGGACCATTGTGATGATGATGATGGGGAACGCCATCTAGAGGACTGCGATCTGTGGCGGCTCCTATGGGAGCTGCGTCTCCGATGGTAATGTGGGGATCGCCTTCTAGAGGGATGTGGGGAATGGCGTCGGGACTTGTCGGAGGAGGTTGGGGAGGACCTGCCGCGCCTATGCCTACGCCTGCTGTGACTATGGGTGCGCTGGGGGGCAACCGAGGGGACATTATAACGTGTATTAATCATTTCGCAGGGCGGGTTGTGTGCAGTAACTAAGTGGTTTCCGCTGGTTAATATTGGGGTGTGCACTGAATGTGGAGAGTTAGTGGGGATTACGTGGTTACTGGTGGGCTGAGCATTGCTGGGGGGCAGGAGTATAGGGGGCATTGTATGTCTGGTAAGGGCTGTGTGAGGGGGGGCTGTTAGTGGGGATGCTGTGTGTGTGTCTGTGGTGCTTGGTGCACTGTGTGTAACGTTATAGCCCTGCTGCAGGGAGCTCTGTTCGGTCAGGAGAGACCGAGCAGAGGAACCCGCAGCTGTGGACATTACACTGGTGATCTCCGCTTCCTGTGTAGGCATCACACTGGAGCCTGCTGGAGGGGCGGAGCCTGTAGGAGGGGAGGTGCTCGCCTGCTGGCATTGCAACAGGGGAGTGGGCGGTGCCCGGGAATGACGCTGCATGGTGGGCGGAGCCAGGACGCTCGGCCTGGAAGAGGAGGCGGTGACTTGTCTCCTGGCTCTGGATCTCTGGAGGGGGCGGGGCGCTTGCACGTGGGGCACAGCTTGTGCTGTCCGGCGCCGGTGATGCAGGGGTTCACCGGTGACCCGGAGGCGCTGTGGGGGGCAAGAGCATCGCTGGGAGCGTCGGTCTCCCTGGGCCGGCAGCTCCCTGGGCTTGGTTTGGGCTGAGAGCTGCGTGTGCAGGGGGCTAGTGACCGGCTGGAAGGACGTAGGATATGTGGCTGGGATCCCGGGGGAGCTAGTGCTGGAGTGTGGGGCTGCGGGGGAGGCTAGCGAGCACTCGGGCTGATCTATGGGGAGGTCCGGAGGGGCTGCAATGGGGGCCAGTGAGACTGAGGCCTGGGCATACTGATCTATGGGGAGGTCCGGAGGGGCTGCGGTGGACGGAGTCCCAGGGATGGATAGTATTCCCTGAGAAGCCAGAGAGGGCGCAGGGAGGGGAGCGCTGAGGCCAGAAATAAGGACTTGTAGCCAGTGCTCACCTTCCTGTGCCGCTCTCTGCCGCAGGGCCTCCATCAGGGGGTCAGCCATGACAATAGCCTCCATGGGGTCCTCAGGAACAAAAGCTTCTAGGGGGGCAGCCAGAGGGAAAGAGGAAGTCACTGACCCCGGGCACTGAATTTAACCCTTGTAGGTGTGGCTGGACCCCCCTTTCCCTTGTCATCCCGTTGGTCAGCTGGGCATCCCAATTAGTGGCTCACCTAGGGAATGGTGGAAAGAGGGGATATGGGCACGACCCTTGCTTCCTTTAGGATTGGTCAGTTGGGCTCCACAGTCAGAGACACGTTCCTTAAGCAGTATCGTGCCTGCCATTATAACTAAGCCATTATACTAGCAAACACTCAGTGTACCTAGTGGCATCCTATACGTGGCTATTGGACTTTGCTATAGTCCCACTAGTGCCAAGACATTTGCAGAGCGCATCTGCCTGCGTTGCACACTCCAACTAATTATAACTAAGCCATTATACTAGCAAACACTCAGTGTACCTAGTGGCATCCTATACGTGGCTATTGGACTTTGCTATAGTCCCACTAGTGCCAAGACATTTGCAGAGCGCATCTGCCTGCGTTGCACACTCCAACTAATTATAACTAAGCCATTATACTAGCAAACACTTAGTGTACCTAGTGGCATCCTATACGTGGCTATTGGACTTTGCTTTAGTCCCACTAGTGCCAAGACATTTGCAGAACGCATCTGCCTGCGTTGCACACTCCAACTAATTATAACTAAGCCATTATACTAGCACACACTCAGTGTACCTAGTGGCATCCTATACGTGGCTATTGGACTTTGCTATAGTCCCACTAGTGCCAAGACATTTGCAGAGCGCATCTGCCTGCGTTGCACACTCCAACTAATTATAACTAAGCCATTATACTAGCACACACTCAGTGTACCTAGTGGCATCCTATACGTGGCTATTGGACTTTGCTATAGTCCCACTAGTGCCAAGACATTTGCAGAGCGCATCTGCCTGCGTTGCACACTCCAACTAATTATAACTAAGCCATTATACTAGCACACACTCAGTGTACCTAGTGGCATCCTATACGTGGCTATTGGACTTTGCTATAGTCCCACTAGTGCCAAGACATTTGCAGAGCGCATCTGCCTGCGTTGCACACTCCAACTAATTATAACTAAGCCATTATACTAGCACACACTCAGTGTACCTAGTGGCATCCTATACGTGGCTATTGGACTTTGCTATAGTCCCACTAGTGCCAAGACATTTGCAGAGCGCATCTGCCTGCGTTGCACACTCCAACTAATTATAACTAAGCCATTATACTAGCACACACTCAGTGTACCTAGTGGCATCCTATACGTGGCTATTGGACTTTGCTATAGTCCCACTAGTGCCAAGACATTTGCAGAGCGCATCTGCCTGCGTTGCACACTCCAACTAATTATAACTAAGCCATTATACTAGCAAACACTTAGTGTACCTAGTGGCATCCTATACGTGGCTATTGGACTTTGCTATAGTCCCACTAGTGCCAAGACATTTGCAGAGCGCATCTGCCTGCGTTGCACACTCCAACTAATTATAACTAAGCCATTATACTAGCAAACACTCAGTGTACCTAGTGGCATCCTATACGTGGCTATTGGACTTTGCTATAGTCCCACTAGTGCCAAGACATTTGCAGAGCGCATCTGCCTGCGTTGCACACTCCAACTAATTATAACTAAGCCATTATACTAGCAAACACTTAGTGTACCTAGTGGCATCCTATACGTGGCTATTGGACTTTGCTTTAGTCCCACTAGTGCCAAGACATTTGCAGAACGCATCTGCCTGCGTTGCACACTCCAACTAATTATAACTAAGCCATTATACTAGCACACACTCAGTGTACCTAGTGGCATCCTATACGTGGCTATTGGACTTTGCTATAGTCCCACTAGTGCCAAGACATTTGCAGAGCGCATCTGCCTGCGTTGCACACTCCAACTAATTATAACTAAGCCATTATACTAGCACACACTCAGTGTACCTAGTGGCATCCTATACGTGGCTATTGGACTTTGCTATAGTCCCACTAGTGCCAAGACATTTGCAGAGCGCATCTGCCTGCGTTGCACACTCCAACTAATTATAACTAAGCCATTATACTAGCAAACACTTAGTGTACCTAGTGGCATCCTATACGTGGCTATTGGACTTTGCTATAGTCCCACTAGTGCCAAGACATTTGCAGAGCGCATCTGCCTGCGTTGCACACTCCAACTAATTATAACTAAGCCATTATACTAGCAAACACTCAGTGTACCTAGTGGCATCCTATACGTGGCTATTGGACTTTGCTATAGTCCCACTAGTGCCAAGACATTTGCAGAGCGCATCTGCCTGCGTTGCACACTCCAACTAATTATAACTAAGCCATTATACTAGCACACACTCAGTGTACCTAGTGGCATCCTATACGCGGCTATTGGACTTTGCTATAGTCCCACTAGTGCCAAGACATTTGCAGAGCGCATCTGCCTGCGTTGCACACTCCAACTAATTATAACTAAGCCATTATACTAGCACACACTCAGTGTACCTAGTGGCATCCTATACGTGGCTATTGGACTTTGCTATAGTCCCACTAGTGCCAAGACATTTGCAGAGCGCATCTGCCTGCGTTGCACACTCCAACTAATTATAACTAAGCCATTATACTAGCAAACACTTAGTGTACCTAGTGGCATCCTATACGTGGCTATTGGACTTTGCTTTAGTCCCACTAGTGCCAAGACATTTGCAGAACGCATCTGCCTGCGTTGCACACTCCAACTAATTATAACTAAGCCATTATACTAGCACACACTCAGTGTACCTAGTGGCATCCTATACGTGGCTATTGGACTTTGCTTTAGTCCCACTAGTGCCAAGACATTTGCAGAACGCATCTGCCTGCGTTGCACACTCCAACTAATTATAACTAAGCCATTATACTAGCACACACTCAGTGTACCTAGTGGCATCCTATACGTGGCTATTGGACTTTGCTATAGTCCCACTAGTGCCAAGACATTTGCAGAGCGCATCTGCCTGCGTTGCACACTCCAACTAATTATAACTAAGCCATTATACTAGCACACACTCAGTGTACCTAGTGGCATCCTATACGTGGCTATTGGACTTTGCTATAGTCCCACTAGTGCCAAGACATTTGCAGAGCGCATCTGCCTGCGTTGCACACTCCAACTAATTATAACTAAGCCATTATACTAGCACACACTCAGTGTACCTAGTGGCATCCTATACGTGGCTATTGGACTTTGCTATAGTCCCACTAGTGCCAAGACATTTGCAGAGCGCATCTGCCTGCGTTGCACACTCCAACTAATTATAACTAAGCCATTATACTAGCACACACTCAGTGTACCTAGTGGCATCCTATACGTGGCTATTGGACTTTGCTATAGTCCCACTAGTGCCAAGACATTTGCAGAGCGCATCTGCCTGCGTTGCACACTCCAACTAATTATAACTAAGCCATTATACTAGCAAACACTTAGTGTACCTAGTGGCATCCTATACGTGGCTATTGGACTTTGCTTTAGTCCCACTAGTGCCAAGACATTTGCAGAACGCATTTGCCTGCGTTGCACACTCCAACTAATTATAACTAAGCCATTATACTAGCACACACTCAGTGTACCTAGTGGCATCCTATACGTGGCTATTGGACTTTGCTTTAGTCACACTAGTGCCAAGACATTTGCAGAGCGCATCTGCCTGCGTTGCACACTCCAACTAATTATAACTAAGCCATTATACTAGCACACACTCAGTGTACCTAGTGGCATCCTATACGTGGCTATTGGACTTTGCTATAGTCCCACTAGTGCCAAGACATTTGCAGAGCGCATCTGCCTGCGTTGCACACTCCAACTAATTATAACTAAGCCATTATACTAGCACACACTCAGTGTACCTAGTGGCATCCTATACGTGGCTATTGGACTTTGCTATAGTCCCACTAGTGCCAAGACATTTGCAGAGCGCATCTGCCTGCGTTGCACACTCCAACTAATTATAACTAAGCCATTATACTAGCACACACTCAGTGTACCTAGTGGCATCCTATACGTGGCTATTGGACTTTGCTATAGTCCCACTAGTGCCAAGACATTTGCAGAGCGCATCTGCCTGCGTTGCACGCTCCAACTCATTATAACTAAGCCATTATACTAGCAATTTTTGCTGCCAGTTTAAGGGCCGTAGTTGCATTGTCAGGGATATTTATTCTTTATTATTCTGCTGTTAATAAAGCTAGACCACCACTGCAATCTTCACCACCTCTCAATTTTTACTACCACATTTTCAGTCCACAATCTTGTCGCAATCAACATGAGTGGCAAAATGACAGATGCTGGTGGAAAGGGGAAGAGGCGTGGTGGAAAAGGCAAAAAAGGTTTTGTCAGTGGGGAAGGTGGCAAAGCTCCATTATCATCTGCTGCAGATAGACCATCTACTAGCAAAAGTAAGATGTCTACTACTTATTGTGGACAATCCGATGTGCTCCCTTTTTTACGGACACGAACAAGAGGAACAAAGGTAGATGATGGGCAAAAAAGGAAAATGCTTGAATGGATCTCAAGTGGTCCAACAAGTGCCCTCTCAGCCACTTCAAGTACCGCATCCAAAAAACACCAGTCCTCTGAGTTGTCATCCCAATCACACTTGATTTCTCCCAGCTCTGAAGTCTCCATCAGCCCTGCACAGTATGGTGGAACTGAGATGGCTGAGTCTGCAGAGCTGTTCAGTCACACTATAGCCTGGGAATCAGAGGTCTGCTCCCAAGCTACAGTGAGTACAGAACAGGAAATGGTCTGCAGTGATGCCCAGAACCTTTGTGACTCTGATTCAGGCCGTGAGGACCAAGTTTCTGAGCATAATGTTGACCCTTTGTCACAAACTGTAACACCTGTGGTTATAGACAATGAGGAACATACTGATGAAGATGAGACGCAGATACCCGATTGGGATGACAACTTAAATATTCGGTCAGGGCAAGAAGAGGCTCGGTCTGAGGGGGAGGGGAGTGCAAACACAACAATTGATGATGACGTTCTAGATCCCACCTACTGTCAACCCCCAGTCAGGCACTCGAGGAGGTCAACAGAGGCGGTGGAGGAGGATGCAACCGACGACGAAGTTACCTTGCGCCTTCCTGGACAGAGTCGGAGCACTGGTAGCACGTCTACAACTGCATCCTCAGCCACCACTCTGCCTATGAGCATTATTCGGGGTGGATCAACAGGTCGCATGGCCTCTAAGCCTTGCCTAGCCTGGTCCTTTTTTCACATCGAAAAAGATCGCCCAACTCATGTGATATGTAACATTTGTCATGATTCTGTTAGTAGAGGTCAAAACCTCAGCAGTTTGACAACTTCTTCCATGAATCGTCACATGACTAAATATCATAAGTCCCGGTGGGAAGCTCACCGTGCTGCAATGCGGCCTAGCGGAGCGAACCATCCACCGCCCGCCCCTTCCAGTGCATCCGCGCGCTCTTCATCTTCTAGGACTGTGGGGACAGCTGTCACACCTGTTTTTCCACGCAAAACTTCCACCACTGTAACCGCAACAGGCAGTTTGCTTGTAAGGTCGTCAGTTGGTTTGGAAGGGGAAACAAGTGAGTGTGTACAGCTCTCTCAGACATCGATAGCACCAACGTTGGATGAAGGCAACATCATGTCTCCGCCTGCACTTTCCTCACAAACCTGCATTTTTCCAGGGACACCCTACTCAACACCGTCTACACACAGCAGCCAGATCTCTGTCCCTCAGATGTGGTCAAATAAAAGGCCACTTCCTCCGACCCATGACAAAGCTAAGAGGTTGACTCTATCCCTCTGTAAGCTGTTGGCTACCGAAATGCTGCCTTTCCGCCTAGTGGACACACAGGATTTTAGAGACCTTATGTCTGTCGCTGTGCCCCAGTACCAGATGCCTAGTCGCCACTACTTCTCTAAGAAAGGTGTGCCCGCGCTACACCAGCATGTCGCACACAACATCACCGCTTCCTTGAGAAACTCTGTGTGTGAACGGGTGCATTTCACCACCGATACTTGGACCAGTAAGCATGGACAGGGACGTTACATGTCGCTGACTGGGCACTGGGTAACTATGGTGATAGATGGTGAAGGGTCTGCTGCACAAGTCTTGCCGTCCCCACGACTTGTGTGTCAATCCTCTGTCTGTCCAAGTTCCGCCACTGCTTCTGCATCCTCCACCTCATCTGGGTCCTCCACCTCCGCCCCAAGCCTGCCTGGTCAGGCCACCAGCGTTCTCACTGCGCAGAAGGAATCACGCACCCCTCATTACTATGCTGGCAGCAGAGCGCAACGGCATCAGGCGGTCTTTAGCTTGACATGTCTTGGTAATAAGAGTCACACAGCTGAGGAGTTGTGGTCAGCTCTGCGGTCCGAGTTTAATAAATGGTTGTCTCCACTCAACCTGCAGCCTGGTAAGGCCGTGTGCGACAATGCTGCAAACCTGGGTGCGGCCCTTCGCCTGGGCAAGGTGACACACGTACCTTGTATGGCTCACGTGTTGAACCTTGTCGTGCAGCAATTTTTAACACACTATCCCGGCCTAGATGGCCTTCTGAACAGGGCACGAAAACTGTCTGCTCACTTCCGCCGTTCAAGCGCCGCAGCTGAGCGACTTGCATTGCTCCAGAAGTCTTTCGGCCTGCCGGTTCATCGCCTGAAATGCGATGTGGCGACACGCTGGAATTCAACTCTCCACATGTTACAGCGACTGTGGCAGCACCGCAGAGCCCTGGTGCAATACGTCATGACGTATAGCCTGGGCCAACAAGATGCAGAGGTGGGGCAGATCACCCTGATGGAGTGGTCTCAGATCAAGGACCTATGCACCCTTCTGCACAGTTTCGACATGGCGACGAATATGTTTAGCGCTGACAATGCCATTATCAGCATGACGATTCCAGTCATTTACATGCTGGAGCACACGCTAAACACTATTCGGAGTCAGGGGGTGGGACAACATGAAGGGGAGGAACTACAGGAGGATTCATATGCGCAAGGGACAACAACATCACCAAGGTCCAGACGTTCATCATCACCAACGCAGCAGGCATGGGACCAAGGGGGACAGGGATCGACAAGGGCGCATAGTAGCAGGCGAAATGTTGAGCAAGGTGCAGGAGAACATGAAGAAATGGAGGACGAACTGTCCATGGACATGGAAGACTCAGCGGATGAGGGAGACCTTGGTCAAATTTCAGTTGAAAGAGGTTGGGGTCAGATGTCAGAGGAAGAAAGAACGGGTAGCACCTCTATGCCACAAACACAGCGTGGACTTGGTCCGCATGGCTGCGCAAGACACATGAGTGCCTTTTTGTTGCACTACCTCCAACATGACAGTCGTATTGTCAAAATTAGAAGTGATGATGACTACTGGATTGCCACACTATTAGATCCCCGGTACAAGTCCAAATTTTGTGACATAATTCCAGCCATAGAAAGGGACGCACGTATGCAGGAGTATCAGCAGAAGCTGTTACTAGATCTTAGCTCGGCTTTTCCACCAAACAACCATGCAGGTGCAGGGAGTGAATCTCCCAGTTGTAACTTGACAAACATGGGACGGTCTCGTCATCTTCAACAGTCTACCCGTACCAGTAGGACCGTATCTGGTGCCGGTAACAGCAATTTTATGGAATCTTTTCATAATTTTTTTAGACCCTCTTTTGCAAGGCCACCAGAGACAACAAGTCTGACACATAGTCAACGGCTGGAGAGGATGATACAGGAGTATCTCCAAATGAACATCGATGCCATGACTGTGCAACTGGAGCCTTGCTCCTTTTGGGCTTCAAACCTAGAAAAATGGCCAGAGCTCGCAACTTACGCCTTGGAGATTTTGTCGTGTCCAGCTGCCAGCGTTGTCTCTGAACGTGTATTCAGTGCTGCTGGGTGTGTGCTGACAGATAAGCGCACGCGTCTGTCCAGTGACAATGTGGACAGACTGACGTTCATCAAAATGAACAAGTCATGGATCCAGAAGGAATTTACTACCCCTGTGTCATCCTGGGGAGAGTAAATGCTTGTTGATTTGGAATGTGCTTGATGCAAATCAAAACATCCTGTTTGCAACTAGGGCACAAGTGCTGCCACTGAATGGGTGGGTGTGTGGGGCCCAATTTTTGGAAAAAAAGGGAGACTCCGCTTGGAGTAACCCTTGCTTACATTGTTTTTAAAAGAAGCCAAGATGAACAGAGCTGGGATCAGGAAAGACTTTGCTACCTACCCTGGTGTCATCCTGGGGACGGTTAATTATGGCGTATTTTTGAATGTGCTTGATGCAAATCTAGCTGTGAAGTGTACAACTGGGGCACAACTGCTGCCACTGAATGGGTGGGTGTGTGGGGCCCAATTTTTGGAAAAAAGGGAGACTCCGCTTGGAGTAACCCTTGCTTGCTGTGTTTTTAAAAGAAGCCAAGATGAACAGAGCTGGGATCAGGAAAGACTTTGCTACCTACCCCGGTGTCATCCTGGGGACGGATAAGAATGACGTATTTTTGAATGTGCTTGATGCAAATCTAGCTGTGAAGTGTACAACTGGGGCACAACTGCTGCCACTGAATGGGTGGGTGTGTGGGGCCCAATTTTTGGAAAAAAAGGGAGACTCCGCTTGGAGTAACCCTTGCTTGCTGTGTTTTAAAAGAAGCCAAGATGAACAGAGCTGGGATCAGGAAAGACTTTGCTACCTACCCCGTTGTCATCCTGGGGACGGATAAGAATGACGTATTTTTGAATGTGCTTGATGCAAATCTAGCTGTGAAGTGTACAACTGGGGCACAACTGCTGCCACTGAATGGGTGGGTGTGTGGGGCCCAATTTTTGGAAAAAAAGGGAGACTCCGCTTGGAGTAACCCTTGCTTACATTGTTTTTAAAAGAAGCCAAGATGAACAGAGCTGGGATCAGGAAAGACTTTGCTACCTACCCCGGTGTCATCCTGGGGACGGATAAGAATGGCGTATTTTTGAATGTGCTTGATGCAAATCTAGCTGTGAAGTGTACAACTGGGGCACAACTGCTGCCACTGAATGGGTGGGTGTGTGGGGCCCAATTTTTGGAAAAAAAGGGAGACTCCGCTTGGAGTAACCCTTGCTTGCTGTGTTTTTAAAAGAAGCCAAGATGAACAGAGCTGGGATCAGGAAAGACTTTGCTACCTACCCCGGTGTCATCCTGGGGACGGATAAGAATGGCGTATTTTTGAATGTGCTTGATGCAAATGTAGCTGTGAAGTGTACAACTAGGGCACAACTGCTGCCACTGAAGGGGTGGGTGTGTGTGGGGCCCAATTTTTGGAAAAAAGGGAGACTCCGCTTGGAGTAACCCTTGCTTACATTGTTTTTAAAAGAAGCCAAGATGAACAAGTCATGGGTCAGCAAAGACTTTGCTACCTACCCCGGTGTCATCCTGGGGATGGATAAGAATGGCGTATTTTTGAATGTGCTTGATGCAAATGTAGCTGTGAAGTGTACAACTGGGGCACAACTGCTGCCACTGAATGGGTGGGTGTGTGGGGCCCAATTTTTGGAAAAAAAGGGAGACTCCGCTTGGAGTAACCCTTGCTTGCTGTGTTTTTAAAAGAAGCCAAGATGAACAGAGCTGGGATCAGGAAAGACTTTGCTACCTACCCCGGTGTCATCCTGGGGACGGATAAGAATGACGTATTTTTGAATGTGCTTGATGCAAATCTAGCTGTGAAGTGTACAACTGGGGCACAACTGCTGCCACTGAATGGGTGGGTGTGTGTGGGGCCCAATTTTTGGAAAAAAGGGAGACTCCGCTTGGAGTAACCCTTGCTTACATTGTTTTTAAAAGAAGCCAAGATGAACAAGTCATGGGTCAGCAAAGACTTTGCTACCTACCCCGGTGTCATCCTGGGGATGGATAAGAATGGCGTATTTTTGAATGTGCTTGATGCAAATCTAGCTGTGAAGTGTACAACTGGGGCACAACTGCTGCCACTGAATGGGTGGGTGTGTGGGGCCCAATTTTTGGAAAAAAAGGGAGACTCCGCTTGGAGTAACCCTTGCTTGCTGTGTTTTTAAAAGAAGCCAAGATGAACAGAGCTGGGATCAGGAAAGACTTTGCTACCTACCCCGGTGTCATCCTGGGGACGGATAAGAATGACGTATTTTTGAATGTGCTTGATGCAAATCTAGCTGTGAAGTGTACAACTGGGGCACAACTGCTGCCACTGAATGGGTGGGTGTGTGGGGCCCAATTTTTGGAAAAAAAGGGAGACTCCGCTTGGAGTAACCCTTGCTTGCTGTGTTTTTAAAAGAAGCCAAGATGAACAGAGCTGGGATCAGGAAAGACTTTGCTACCTACCCCGGTGTCATCCTGGGGACGGATAAGAATGACGTATTTTTGAATGTGCTTGATGCAAATCTAGCTGTGAAGTGTACAACTGGGGCACAACTGCTGCCACTGAATGGGTGGGTGTGTGGGGCCCAATTTTTGGAAAAAAAGGGAGACTCCGCTTGGAGTAACCCTTGCTTGCTGTGTTTTTAAAAGAAGCCAAGATGAACAGAGCTGGGATCAGGAAAGACTTTGCTACCTACCCCGGTGTCATCCTGGGGACGGATAAGAATGGCGTATTTTTGAATGTGCTTGATGCAAATGTAGCTGTGAAGTGTACAACTAGGGCACAACTGCTGCCACTGAAGGGGTGGGTGTGTGTGGGGCCCAATTTTTGGAAAAAAGGGAGACTCCGCTTGGAGTAACCCTTGCTTACATTGTTTTTAAAAGAAGCCAAGATGAACAAGTCATGGGTCAGCAAAGACTTTGCTACCTACCCCGGTGTCATCCTGGGGATGGATAAGAATGGCGTATTTTTGAATGTGCTTGATGCAAATCTAGCTGTGAAGTGTACAACTGGGGCACAACTGCTGCCACTGAATGGGTGGGTGTGTGGGGCCCAATTTTTGGAAAAAAAGGGAGACTCCGCTTGGAGTAACCCTTGCTTGCTGTGTTTTTAAAAGAAGCCAAGATGAACAGAGCTGGGATCAGGAAAGACTTTGCTACCTACCCCGGTGTCATCCTGGGGACGGATAAGAATGACGTATTTTTGAATGTGCTTGATGCAAATCTAGCTGTGAAGTGTACAACTGGGGCACAACTGCTGCCACTGAATGGGTGGGTGTGTGGGGCCCAATTTTTGGAAAAAAAGGGAGACTCCGCTTGGAGTAACCCTTGCTTGCTGTGTTTTTAAAAGAAGCCAAGATGAACAGAGCTGGGATCAGGAAAGACTTTGCTACCTACCCCGGTGTCATCCTGGGGACGGATAAGAATGACGTATTTTTGAATGTGCTTGATGCAAATCTAGCTGTGAAGTGTACAACTGGGGCACAACTGCTGCCACTGAATGGGTAGGTGTGTGGGGCCCAATTTTTGGAAAAAAAGGGAGACTCCGCTTGGAGTAACCCTTGCTTGCTGTGTTTTTAAAAGAAGCCAAGATGAACAGAGCTGGGATCAGGAAAGACTTTGCTACCTACCCCGGTGTCATCCTGGGGACGGATAAGAATGACGTATTTTTGAATGTGCTTGATGCAAATCTAGCTGTGAAGTGTACAACTGGGGCACAACTGCTGCCACTGAATGGGTGGGTGTGTGGGGCCCAATTTTTGGAAAAAAAGGGAGACTCCGCTTGGAGTAACCCTTGCTTGCTGTGTTTTTAAAAGAAGCCAAGATGAACAGAGCTGGGATCAGGAAAGACTTTGCTACCTACCCCGGTGTCATCCTGGGGACGGATAAGAATGGCGTATTTTTGAATGTGCTTGATGCAAATGTAGCTGTGAAGTGTACAACTAGGGCACAACTGCTGCCACTGAAGGGGTGGGTGTGTGTGGGGCCCAATTTTTGGAAAAAAGGGAGACTCCGCTTGGAGTAACCCTTGCTTACATTGTTTTTAAAAGAAGCCAAGATGAACAGAGCTGGGATCAGGAAAGACTTTGCTACCTACCCCGGTGTCATCCTGGGGACGGATAAGAATGGCGTATTTTTGAATGTGCTTGATGCAAATGTAGCTGTGAAGTGTACAACTAGGGCACAACTGCTGCCACTGAAGGGGTGGGTGTGTGTGGGGCCCAATTTTTGGAAAAAAGGGAGACTCCGCTTGGAGTAACCCTTGCTTACATTGTTTTTAAAAGAAGCCAAGATGAACAAGTCATGGGTCAGCAAAGACTTTGCTACCTACCCCGGTGTCATCCTGGGGATGGATAAGAATGGCGTATTTTTGAATGTGCTTGATGCAAATGTAGCTGTGAAGTGTACAACTAGGGCACAACTGCTGCCACTGAAGGGGTGGGTGTGTGTGGGGCCCAATTTTTGGAAAAAAGGGAGACTCCGCTTGGAGTAACCCTTGCTTACATTGTTTTTAAAAGAAGCCAAGATGAACAGAGCTGGGATCAGGAAAGACTTTGCTACCTACCCCGGTGTCATCCTGGGGACGGATAAGAATGGCGTATTTTTGAATGTGCTTGATGCAAATGTAGCTGTGAAGTGTACAACTAGGGCACAACTGCTGCCACTGAAGGGGTGGGTGTGTGTGGGGCCCAATTTTTGGAAAAAAGGGAGACTCCGCTTGGAGTAACCCTTGCTTACATTGTTTTTAAAAGAAGCCAAGATGAACAGAGCTGGGATCAGGAAAGACTTTGCTACCTACCCCGGTGTCATCCTGGGGACGGATAAGAATGGCGTATTTTTGAATGTGCTTGATGCAAATGTAGCTGTGAAGTGTAAAACTAGGGCACAACTGCTGCCACTGAAGGGGTGGGTGTGTGTGGGGCCCAATTTTTGGAAAAAAGGGAGACTCCGCTTGGAGTAACCCTTGATTGCTGTGTTTTTTATAAATGATCCAAGCTGCACAGAGCTGGGATCAGGAAAGACTTAGCTACCTACCCTGGTGTCATCCTGGGGACGGTTAATTATGGCGTATTTTTGAATGTGCTTGATGCAAATCTAGCTGTGAAGTGTGCAACTGGGGCACAAGTGCTACCACTGAAGGGGTGGGTGTGTGTGTGGCCCAATTTTTGGAAAAAAGGGAGACTCCGCTTGGAGTCACCTTGCGGTGTTTTACATGATTTTAGAAGGGCGTGCCATGCCTATATCTGTGTGTCCTCCTCTTTTTCCTTGTCCAGCTGTTTTGTTTTCGCATGAGTATATGTCCTTGTCACTTTCCAATGTGTTTGAGTTGTTTGTCACCTTTAGGACACCTTTGAGGGTGTTTTCTAGGTGTTTTTCTGTGTTTGTGATTGCCTGCCATTGTTTCCTATGCAGTTCGAGTTCGGTTCGTCGAACGTTCGACGAACCGAACTCGAACGGGAGGTCCGTTCGGCGAACCAACCTCGAGCCGAACCGCGACCGGTTCGCTCATCTCTACTGATGACTGATCCCAGAAGCTTTTAAGTTGCGGTGACCTCTGCACCTACAGTTGAAAATAAAGATAACATTTTACTGCATTTTTTTACCAATTGGGAAGTTGTCATTTACAACTATGTGCAATTAACACGGATAGTTGATGATTTGCTTTTATGTCATAGTGCAAGCATTGGTGGAACAAATACACCCAAGCATATACATTTAGGGAGTTGTCCATTTATTTACAATTTTGATGTTAACACTTTTTTTGTGCTGAGGGCCATGAAGACAAAAAGCAATATAGAAACAAGGGTTTTGTACTGTACTGTTGTCCCTTTAAATTCGGTGCTAAGAATGAAACTACCAACAATTTGATAATGATGGACTATTCGATGGATTAACCATGAATTCTGTAATCTGAGAAGACACCTTTAAATATGTTGTAATAATGGTTGATTTGTCTGTCATGCTTAGACATTATTACATAGTTATATATATGTGCCGCCGAGCTGCTCGGATCCGGATCCGCGGTGGCTCGAGGGGCGTCCGGACCCGGGGGTCGTGCGGCCACTCAAATAAAAGGGGTATTTACAGGGGATGGTGTATTTACAGTTTGTGACGCCACCCGTGGTGTGTCGTAAAGGTGGAGTACGCGGCACATGTGAATTGAGAGAGACTACTGACGCAGAGTGTCCGGAATGGGCATTTTTTTCTTGTGAAGACGGCCACAATGATCATGATAGGATGGCTATTTAAGCTGGCAGATTTCCATGAGCACGGGCTCCCCTGATGATTTCTATGCGGGGATGAAATGCTTAGGGAGTGACCGGAGGCCTGCTGCTAACATTTTTTGAGAGATAAACATGAAGGAGGTTTATCAGTGAATATCCTGTCCATGAGAATTTCGAAGCCCGCAAGTCTTTGGTGAGACCGTTCCAACTATTATAACCATATTATTTAAAGAAATGGTATATGTTTAATGGCGGTCGTTTACACCAGTTATCTACACATTAGATAATATTGGAGGTGCAGAGTGGAGGGCGGTTCGCTGTACATGTGACCTCTAATATAGTACTGAGGTAACATAATAGTGACCCAGCCTAGATAGTGTTTTGTGCGCTGTACCCAAACCAGGGTCCATTTAAGCTTGGTGACCACTGCTTTGGGTATTCTCATTTTGTACTCACGTTTTTATGAGGTTTACTCGTTTTAAATGAGCACCATTAAAAGTTATATTTTATGTTTAGTGTGCGGATGCACAATGTCCACACATCTTGCTATTTAAGGTGGAGTACCACCGCTGCAGCTGGGAGTACCCGGTGGCGATGGAGTGGGCAGCCAGGTGTTTAACCCCTCCACAGGTAGGGGGTATGCCCCAGGACTCGGTGATGGTGACGGGACATGCCATTGGGGAGGTAGGGGTCATTTGCGTACTCACTCAGTCCATAAAGCTAACACCGACAACTTAGTAAACCAAAGTTCTGGACACTGCTGCCGCTGAGGGTTAACACGTTGGGGTCCCGTTTCTCCTGGTGTTGCCTGATGATCTGTGACCTTTCCCTTGGCACCTTGTTCTCTTCTGGTTGGCCCCTATAGCTAACTGAGGGAGCTTTCTCTCAGGTATCAGGCTTGGGATTTCCTGGGCCGTTTTAGTGGAAAGTCCTATCCCCCTCGTTGCGCTAGTACCCCAATTTTGGAGCAGGTGGAGAGCGGATCTTGAAGTTTCTGTTCTCGTCGGGTGAATTGTCAGGTTGCCTGAAGCTACTCCCTGACCTAGGGTCCACATACCCCGTCGTGCCCTGGTCCCAGCCCAGTGATGATAGAAGGCCGCCGGCTGTCCTCCACGACAATACCGTGGCCCTTGTCGCGATCCCCTGTGACTGGGGTTCCAGCTCCTACCAGACCCAGACCAACGTCTGCTACCTAGTAGTTCCAAGGAGCCCGGCTCCTGACCTCCTCTCTCTTTCACCTCCAACACTACTCTGGCATTTTTCCTGACACTCCTGACCTCCCTTTACCAACCCCCCAAGTGGGCGACCCTATTCTACTCAGGTCGTCCACTGATGTGTCTGCAGAGTGTTCCTAGGATTTTGATTAGCTGGTTTTGGCATCACCATTGGTTAGGGACCCCTAACCAAGGAGGAGGTGGATATTGCACAGGAGGGAAAATTGCACAATACCCTGTGACGACCTCATAGGCCAAGGCGTCACATATAGATTTTTTTCTATCCTTCAGTCATCTCAATGTCCTGTGTATATTTCTAACATGCCTGGTACTGTTATGATCTATTGATCACAGGCAAATTCCACAACAACATGTAGCTTGATGAAGGAAAGTCAGTATTCTCGTAAAAATATCTTTCAATTCAAAAATACAATTATTTTTGGGTCATTATGAACTAGATAGGCATAATTTCATTGGAAAAATGGCATCATCAGTGTCATTTCCTAGCAGAATTAACAAGGAAATCATAAAGGAAATATGTTAACTTCTTGTTAATACAATAGACTTTCCACTATTAGATGGTTTACTATAAAATGTGACGGATGTTACACATATATAACGGATGTTTCCTTACAAAAGGAAAAAAAAAGATTGAGCTGCGTTCTTCAAGGAAACATTATACAATATTTGGTTGTACACCACAGTAACACAGCAAAACATGGGCAATAACAATGCAAATAAGTGTCACTCCAATATCAGGCCAAATAATAAATGAATTTTACATGAATTTAACACACTTTTTGGGAATAATTTTTTCTTTTTTTAATCCAGTATATAAAAATATCTTGGAAAAAACATTTTATATCAACCAGACCTCCAAAATACCATGTGCACTATGGTCACAGATTGTGCAAGAGATGTGCAGAAAAGATGTGCCCTAAAATAGATTTTTCTTTTAATACTAATGCTTTACATATAGTACTGCTGCTGCGCTTATCAGTAACTTCTATTCCCCTGTCCTTTTCTTGTCCTGTTAGACCTATTTTCATTTCATTTAATGTGTATATGTCATTTAATGGACATATGCGGCATAATTATTACTGTTACCCAAGAGAACTCATCTCTATATCTAAACACTAAAAAATTATTCTCATGATCCATTCTCTACTGGAATACTACAACTCTCTACGGATTGGTTTCCTCTTACTAAACTCTCCCCTCTCCAATCAGTCATAAATACAGCAGCCAGGCTCATATGTCTATCCAACTGCTACACTAATGCTGCCATCACATGCCAGTCTTTGAACTCGTTGCCCATCTGTTATCCAACATATACACTTATCACTCGTACACACAAAGTTTTTCACAGATCTGCAGTAGGAGACCTTACATCTCCTCCCTCATCTCTGTCTACCACCCTACCTGCTCTCACCGCTCTGTTAATCACCTAAGACTAACATCTTCTGTAATCTGAACCTTCCACTTCAATCTCCAAGAATTTGCTCATTGCTGCACCAGTTTTTTAGAATGTACTAACTCAGACAATCCAGTTAATTCCCAGTATCCACAGTTTGAAGTGTGCTAAGAAGAATCATTTCTTTAAATTGGCCTATCACTTCACAATACTAAACTTACTAACCATTCCCTTTTCTCTCCTCTGCTGCCGCGGGAGCCCACGATAACCGGAGGCAGGCAACCGAGGACGTACCAGTACTTCTGTGGTCATAAAGAGGTTAAAAAGGATATTAAGAAGTTAGAGTCAGTTCAAAGGCAGGCAACTAGATTATTGTAATTAATGGAAGGCCTCAAATATGATGAGAGGTTGAAAAAGTTGGGTTTGTTTAGCTTAAAAAAAAGACGTCTCAGAGGAGATCTCATTTACATGTATAAATGCATGTGAGGTCAATATAAAGAACTGGCACATGACTTATTACTTCCAAAGACAATACTAAGGACCAGGGGGCATACACTGCGAATGGAAGAAAAGCGATTCAGGCAGCTAAATGGGAAAGGGTTCTTTACAGTTAGAGCAGTCAGACTGTGGAATGCCCTACTACAAGAGATAATGACTCGCCTGCTCCAGGGCCTTAGGTGACTTGGTGTCAGGTCGGACTAGTCCGGGGTAGTCAGCGGTTGCGGGGCATGACTCCGTGACCCTGGTGGAGTCAATTAATATGGCGGTATAGAGGAGATGGTAATAAAGTTTGTATAAGATTCGTGACGCCACCTGTGGATTGCGGCTTTGGAGCCACGGCTGCTGGACACAACTCCCGGGGATGGTGTTGTGGAAGCTAGATGTTTCTGCTCCCCACAAGGGGAGCAGGTACCCTGGGGCAACCATTTGTAAAGTCTATGATGGATGTTGATAAGATGCAGGACAAAACAGACGACACAGGGCTGCAGTTGAGATGTTTTACTCACTGTTAGTCTCACAGTTGCGCTGACCGGTTACCCGTGGTATGCCGGGATTCACTGTTCCGTGCCTCCGTCGATCCAGAGCAGGTCAAAGGTCAGTACCAGTGCACCCCTCAATGTGCCTTCCCTGGCCGTCTCACTAGCGCAATCTTTCACTGGAGCGTCCTGCGCCTCCGCCACCGAGCCATGTCCAAGGGTGGCTGACCTCGGTCCTCTTTATTGCCCTCCCTTGCAGGTGATGGGTGGCAGATTGTGGCCTCGGGTGCCTACAGCAATCTCTCGAGCCGTCGGATTACTAAAGAAAATATTTTTCTTTCTTTAGCCTGGGGACCGTCCCCGTTGTTGGGACCAGATTCCTCCACCCCGGTGTGCTTTGTGGAACAAGTCCATGGAGGCCTCCCGCACATCCGTGGCACTCTGGAACTCTTTTCCTCAGTGTCACCTGGACCTAGCAGGGCCCCAGGGTCTTCACCACAAAAACCCCTTTTCCTCACTCCTTTCTCTCAGACTTCCTGTCACAGACCCTCTCACTGACTCCTGTCCACTGTCACTTCTCTGACAGACTGCCTGGTTCAAACTTGAACTAACCGATTTCCCTAACTACTCCACTGATTCCTCCTACACTCCCCTCTGCCAGGCTCCACCCCTCTAGGACAGTGACTGGGACTTAAGGCTCCATAACCAGGTATACTGGTTGCTACTTTGAGCTTTAATGGAGTACCTGCCTTAAACCCTGACCCAGTGTGTGACCTAACAATTGGTGTGTGCAGGTTTTGTCTGTGAACCAGTAGATGACCTCCTTCCTACTCAGGATGGGATATTACACCTCTGGCTGAGGTGCAGTACCTCTGTGGCGACGAAAGCCTCAGGGGCGCCACAGTAATAATGGCAGATACTATAACAGCTTTTAAAATAGGGCTGGATGATTTCCTCAGTACACATAACGTTATCGGTTTTACATGATTTAGTGTCAAAATATATAATTGGTGAGGGAAGGTTGAACTAGATGGACCTAGGTCTTTTTCAACCTATGAAACTATGTAACTATGTAACACTGTCGCTTATGCAGCAGCAGCTCTCCCTATGCTCGATCTGGATGAAATGCACCTAAGAGGGTGTTGGTGGGTGTTATATAGACCCAACTGGAAAAAGCCCAAATCTATCGCATCGGCAGTGAGGAGAAATGAAGATCTGTCTATGCTTAGTGGTGCTGACAGGAGCAGTGGACATGTGTCAAACTGTTAGCGCTTTCCAATATATCTGTTCTATGTTACCCCTCTGCATTTGTGTGTTGTATGTGTTGCGTCATTAGACCTCTTTCACCCCTGTGCACTGTCTCTTCCTTGTTGTGTGCTGTATGTTGGTATCTGGTGTGTTTCTTTAGCTGTGTTCACTATGTGGTGTCTCCCCTGTGTGCTGTGCGTGTGTTTACACTATATGGTCTCTCGTAAGCTGTTGTGACTATAATTGGAGGTGGTACATTGTTTTGTGCAGTTTGATGTGTGCGATTGTCAATTCCCAAAGTGGACCAAAAAACACAAAGGAAGTGAGAGGATACAATTTATTAACATGTCAAAAATAATGGCATAGCTTCTTACTTTTACATTACAGTAACAGAACAGAAAGACAATAAATAGAAATGTTATTATATTCTTTTTTTTTTGTAAATTCTTTATTTAAGATGTTTCTTAATATTACAGAAATGAAATAGCAACAACAAATAAGCATAAACATGTATTTTTCAGATGAAAGGAAAGAGAAAAGGAAAGGAAAGAGGGAGAGATGGGGACGTGAGGTTGGTATAAAGTAAAGAGAGGACAAGGGGTTGGGAATGTAGAGGGGGTAGGGGAAGGGGAAAAAGGTGAGATTCCCACCTATTTCTAAGAAGGTGTCTGGTTACTAGGATTTATATATATGAAAGTATGAAAAGGCTTTGTTTTCAGAGGTGTGTATGAGCAATGTGTTTGTTTTGCTTAACTGTCTGTTCGGTTTCTGAGCTAATGTGTTATCTTTGGATGAGCAAATTTGTCAAGAGATTTTAGTTAGCTTTTGGTATCTGTCCCATTTGTCCCAAGATTCTAAAAGCTTCGCATTTTTCCTAGTGTAGTGTAATCAGGCTTTTTCATGTATGCTTATAAGATTTGATTCATTGAACCACTCGGTTAGACTCGGTGCATCACCTTCTTTCCAGTGTCTGGCTATTAGAAGTTTTGCTGCATTTATGAGATGAGGTATTATTGAGAGTTTGTTTAGGTGTTCCTTTTGTGGATCTAGATTGAGGATAATAAAGTTTGGGTTGAAAGGGAGTTTGGTCTTGAGAGCATTTTCTATGTGAATTTTAATGGAATCCCAATATTTTACTATTTTTGGGCAATAACATTTTTTTTAATAAAAAACTAGGTCTAATTCCGAACATTTGCAGAGCCACCCCCATTTTACATGTAATCCCGCAAAAATTTAGACTCCTAAAAAACAAAATTAGGACATAAAAAAATCTCTGCAACATAACACTATCAGAGATAATCCATAACCATGAACCATTAACTATACAAGAGCTAAAATCCATCTTTAATCCAATAGATTTAAAAGATAAAGACCTAGCCATCATTAGAAACCTAGTTTCATATCACATCCCAGATATTTCCCCTTCAAACCCATCCCCCCAACAAGAATTTCTACTACATGCTCAAGGGAAGAATAGGCTAATCTCAAAAATATACAAGCTACTATATAACACTTCGGAAAAACCTTCTTACATTAACAGATGGGAAATGGAACTAAACACCACCTTCAACCCTAGTGAAATTCAAATGATCTTTAACAACGCCCACAACCTATCAACCTCATCTAGATATCAATAACTCAACTATAAAATTATCTCACGGTGGTATAAAACCCCAGACATTCTCTACAAAATTGACAACTCCTTGTCGCCACATTGCTGGACATGTAATCAAATGACTGGCACTCCTTCACACATTTGGTATCATGTTATTATATTCTATTTCTATGTATTAGGTATATTGATGTTAATATATTATTTATGTATGCATGGATAAACTATGTATATCTGTATCTATGTCTCCTCGATCTATATATGTTTATATACTGTATCTATCATCTATGTTTATCATATTAAGAAATGATATATCTATGTATTTAGCTGTGATGTAAGACGCACCCTCGTTTTAGAGGAGGAAAATAGGAAAACAAAATGTTAAGTAAAAAATGTGGTCATGACTAGAGATGAGCGATGTTCGAGGTTTGCCAATTTCATGTTCGAGAGATTTTGGGGGGTGTTTAAGTCATTCGACGAACTCGAAGATTTGCTAAACGTTTGGCAGTTCGAGTTACGTTCGAGAACGGTTCGAGCACCAAAAGCGTGGCTTTTCACAGTAAGTATGTGCGCACCTTTCATATCTGCATGCGTCCTGCGTACCCAGCACAATGCCTCTCTCTTTCCTACTCACCGATCCCGGGCGCCTTGCTGCACGGCTGTCACAAATCTCCAGCGGCATTTCATCTTTTGAAAATGGCTGCCGCTTCATTATTCAATTAGTTATTCTGTGCTTTCCCCGCCCACCGGTGCCCATGATTGGTTGCAGTCAGACATGCCCCCACAATGAGTGACAGCTGTCTCACTGCAACCAATCAAAGCCGATGACGGGCGGATCTATATCGTGCAGTAAAATAAATAAATAAAAAAAGGAAAAAAAATGTGGTTCCCCCCATATTTGATAACAGCCAGGATAAAGCCACTAGAGATGAGCGAACCGGTCCCGGTTCGGCTCGAGGTCGGTTGCCGAACGGAGGTCCCGTTCGAGTTCGGCTCGTCGAACGTTCGACGAACCGAACTCGAACTGCATAGGAAACAATGGCAGGCAATCACAAACACAGAAAAACACCTAGAAAACACCCTCAAAGGTGTCCAAAAGGTGACAAACAACTCAAACACATGGGAAAGTGACAAGGACATATACTCATGTGAAAACAAAACAGCTGGACAAGGAAAAAGAGGAGGACACACAGATATATAAGTATATGCAAGGAAACATCGATTCCATTATTGTGCAACTTGAGCCCTGCTCATTTTAGGCTTCCAATCTTGATAAATTGCCTGAGCTCGACACGTACGCCTTGGGGATCTTGTCGTGTCCTGCAGCCAGCGTTCTCTCGGAACCTGTCTTCAGTGCTGCTGGGGGTCTGCTGGCAGATAAGCACACGTGTCTGTCCACTGACAATGTGGACATGGCTCTCAGAGGACTTTTCTTCCCCTGGGTCAGCCAGGGGACGGGAAAGGCACGCGTATTTTTGAGAGTGCTTCATGCAAAGCATCTTTTTCTTTTTCAAAAGGGGGCTCAACCGATGCCAGTCAAGTGGGGTGTGTGTGGCCCAGTTAGTGGAAACGAGGGAGACTGGGGTTGGAGTCCCCTCGCTGTGTTTCTAAAAGAACCAAGATGAACAAGTCATGACTCTCAGAGGACTTTTCTTCCCCTGGGTCAGCCAGGGGACGGGAAAGGCACGCGTATTTTTGAGAGTGCTGCATGCAAAGCATCTTTTTCTTTTTCAAAAGGGGGCTCAACCGATGCCAGGCAAGTGGGGTGTGTGTGGCCCAGTTAGTGGAAACGAGGGAGACTGTGGTTGGAGTCCCCTCGCTGTGTTTCTAAAAGAACCAAGATGAACAAGTCATGGCTCTCAGAGGACTTTTCTTCCCCTGGGTCAGCCAGGGGACGGGAAAGGCACGCGTATTTTTGAGAGTGCTTCATGCAAAGCATCTTTTTCTTTTTCAAAAGGGGGCTCAACCGATGCCAGGCAAGTGGGGTGTGTGTGGCCCAGTTAGTGGAAACGAGGGAGACTGTGGTTGGAGTCCCCTCGCTGTGTTTCTAAAAGAACCAAGATGAACAAGTCATGGCTCTCAGAGGACTTTTCTTCCCCTGGGTCAGCCAAGGGACGGGAAAGGCACGCGTATTTTTGAGAGTGCTTCATGCAAAGCATCTTTTTCTTTTTCAAAAGGGGGCTCAACCGATGCCAGTCAAGTGGGGTGTGTGTGGCCCAGTTAGTGGAAACGAGGGAGACTGTGGTTGGAGTCCCCTCGCTGTGTTTCTAAAAGAACCAAGATGAACAAGTCATGGCTCTCAGAGGACTTTTCTTCCCCTGGGTCAGCCAGGGGACGGGAAAGGCACGCGTATTTTTGAGAGTGCTTCATGCAAAGCATCTTTTTCATCTTGAAAATTGGGTCAACTGATGCCAGTCAAGTGGGGTGTGTGTGGCCCAGTTAGTGGAAACGAGGGAGACTGTGGTTGGAGTCCCCTCGCTGTGTTTCTAAAAGAACCAAGATGAACAAGTCATGGCTCTCAGAGGACTTTTCTTCCCCTGGGTCAGCCAGGGGACGGGAAAGGCACACGTATTTTTGAGAGTGCTTCATGCAAAGCATCTTTTTCATCTTGAAAATTGGGTCAACTGATGCCAGTCAAGTGGGGTGTGTGTGGCCCAGTTAGTGGAAATGAGGGAGACTGTGGTTGGAGTCCCCTCGCTGTGTTTCTAAAAGAACCAAGATGAACAAGTCATGGCTCTCAGAGGACTTTTCTTCCCCTGGGTCAGCCAGGGGACGGGAAAGGCACGCGTATTTTTGAGAGTGCTTCATGCAAAGCATCTTTTTCTTTTTCAAAAGGGGGCTCAACCGATGCCAGGCAAGTGGGGTGTGTGTGGCCCAGTTAGTGGAAACGAGGGAGACTGTGGTTGGAGTCCCCGCGCTGTGTTTTACATGCTTTTAGAAGGGCATGACATGGCTTAGAGGTTGACTTTCAGCATCTGGAAACTGTTGGCTACCAAAATGCTGCCTTTCCAACCTTTTTAACCGAGGATTTTCGAGACCTTATGCCCATCGCAGTGCCCCAAGAGCCGATGCCCAGGCGCCACTCCTTCTCCAACAAAGGCGTGCACGCGCTACACCAGCATGTCGCACTAAACATCACTGATTCCTTGAGAAACTCTGTTTGACAGGGTGCTTTTCACCACAGATAATTGGCCCAGTAAGCATGGACAGGGGCGTTACATGTCGCTGACTGGGCAATGGGTTACTGTGGGGAGAGATGGAGAAGGGTCTGCTGTACAAGTCTTGCCGTCCCCACGAGTTGTTTCAATCCTTCTTCTGTATGTAGAAGTTAATACACTCTTCTGCCTCTTCAACCTCGTGTGGGTCCTCCACCTTGGCGCAAACCCTGTGTGGTCAGGCCACCCTTCCTTGTAACTGCGCACAAGGACTACCACACACCTCCTTACTATGCTGGCAGCAGAGCTCAATGCCATCAGGCGGTCAAAGTTTTACTTTGAAATGTATGGGAAATGTGAGTCACACCGCTGAGAAGTTGTGGACGGTTAGCTCTGGAGACCGAGTTTCATCAATGGTTGTCTCCACTCAACCAGCAGCCAGGGAAGGCCGGGTGCGACAATGATACAAACATGGGTGCGGCCCTTCGCTGTGACAATGTGACACACGTGCCTTGTGTGGTTCACGTGTTGAACCTGGTTGTCCAGCAATTTTTAAAGCACTATCCTGGCCCACATGGCCTTCTGCAGAGAGCACGGTGTAACGCCTTCCTTGATCCACACACTCAGATGGGCTGTAAATGATAGGCTAGAGGGAAGCCACTCACCAAGCAGGACCCCTAGAACCCTGAAACCCTTTAACCCCTATACAGGGATTAGGAATTGCACAGGGCCCAAGGTGAATAATACCTGTGGAAGGCTGCAGTTCCAGAGAATAGTAGTCAGGCAGGGTCAAAACATTAATTGAGGAACAGGAACAGAATGGGACAGCCAGGACTTAATCAGAAAACAAGCAGAGGTGAAATGCGGATCGGCCAACAAGGTACATAAACAGCAAGCAGGAAAAGTAGTCAGGTAACAAGCACACAAAATCATAAAACTGAACTGGGGGTAAAATTAACCAGAGGTTCATAGCTATGTCTGGCAGTGGTCTGCAGACAGGATGGGCATAAAAAAGGGTGTGGTGTCTTCCCATTGGTTGTAGCTGAATGATGGTATTTCATCTGTGAGATACCCACCAGCTACATTCAGCGAGAGATTCTGCATCTGTCAAGGTAATGCAGCCCAGTGGGTGAGCATAACCTGCGTCCACCTGCGCCACTGGCATCGACTCCTCTCCCATCACCAGCACTATTCATGAAAGGAACACGTTGTCACCTGGCGACCGGAGTACAAATTGACGGAGCGGACTCCGTTGGTGACTTAACAGCCGTGTGCGGCAATGATGCAAACCTGGCTGCGGGCCATCGTCAGGGCAATGTGACACACGTGCCTTGTATGGCTCACGTGTTGAACCTAATTCTCCAGCAATTTTTAAAACACCATCACGGCCTACATGGCCTTGTGCAGCGTGCACGCTCGCTATGTGCTCACTTCCATCGTGCGCACACAGCAGCTCAACAACTTTCGTCGCTACAGAAGTCTTTAGGTCTGGTGGTTAAACGCCTGAAATGCGATGTGCCCACACGCAGGAATTTGAATCTGCACATGTTGCAGCGTTTGTGGCAGCACCGCCGAACCCTGCTGCAATACGTTATGACATATAGCCTGGGATAACTTGATCCAGAGGTGGTGCAGATCACGCTGCTGGAGTGGTGTCAGATCAAGGACCTATGCACCCTGCTACACAGTTTACAAATGTCGACGAAGATGTTTAGCACTGGCAATGTCATGCTCAGCGTGACAATTCTGGTCATCTACATGATGGAGCACACTGTAATTATTATTCGGAGTCAGGTGTTGGGACAAGAGGAAGGGCAGGAAGTACAGGAGGAGTCATATGCGGAAGGGATAACAAGATCTACGAGGTCCAGATGGTCAGCGGCACCTATGCGGCAGTCATGGTGAGGGAGAGGGATTAACAAGGGCGCATAGTATCAGCAAAAAGTGTTGAGGAAGGTGCAGGAGCCCATGAAGAAATGGAGGACGAACTGGCGATGGGTATGGAAGACTCAGCAGATGAGTGAGAGCTTGCTCACATTTCGGTTGTGCGAGGTTGTGGGGAGAGGGCAGAGGAAGGAGGCACGATTCTCACCTCTCTGCCACCAACACACCAAGGACTTGGTCCTCCTGGATGCACAAGACACATGAGCGCCTTCTTGCTGCACTACCTACAACATGACCCTCGGATTGTACGAATTCAAAGTAATCCAGAATACTGGGTTGCCACACTGTTAGATCCCCGGTACAAGACAAAATTTGGCAAAATAATTCCTGCCATAGAAATGGACGCACGTATACAGGAGTATCTGCAAAATGTGGTACGCAATCTTAGATCTACTTTTCCACTAAACACCAGTGCTGCACAGAGTGAATCTCAACGCTTTGTCATGGATAGGAGGAAATGGTCTATTACTTGTCCACATCTGAGGGACCGAGGGCTTGCTGCTGTGCTGAGATGGCGTTGAGTACGGTGTCCCTGCAGAGTTGCACTTTTGGTCATATACCAAAATGAGTTGAAAAAGGACAGATGCTGGTGGAAAGGGGAACAGGTGTGTTGGAAAGGGGAAAAAAGTTTTGGTCCGTGGATTTGGTGCTTAATCAACAGTAACATTTGCTGAAGAAACACCATCTGTTACAGTGGGACTGGCAGATTTGGATAAAGTGGTATATACTATGTTACCGCTATATAACGAAAATTAATAAGAAAAGAAAGAGAAAGGTATATATCCCCATCAGCAGTCAGTGTCCACCGTGCTCCCAGTTGGAAAAGGAGAGGTTGGCAACTGGAAGGTTTGGTGGAGGATACAGAGCTGTGTGGCTATGAAACTAATAGTAGCCTGAACCGAGTTAGACGCCATTCGGATCTGGAGACTGTGAGCCCTGTTAGCGTCACAGGGTCCACATGCCCACCCAGCCCAGGAACTCCCTGTTAACAACACAGGGGCCATTGAGTACGCTGACCGTGTGCGTAGGGGCACACCTGTGGACAGCAGGCGCATCAGCAGCAGCAGGCCTGTTAATGCCACTGGGCTGCACAAGCAGGACTGGTAGGACAGGAGCTGGTCTTAACCGTTCTGCATTACCAACTGTGGTGGTGGCCTGCATCGACACCCTATCCTTGCCTACCTCTGGCCTAAAGCCGCAATGGGTTCAACACATGGAGGTGTGCTCTTTCGGAGCATAATAGAAGACTGCGCACCTCCTTGTTGGCTCCAGCACCTTTTATAACCTGGGTCCGCCCCAAACCAGGGTGAACCACAATGCACCTCCTGGAGACAAAAGTAGAGTGACACGTCATGAGTGGCATAACTAGCGTCCTATTTGGAACCGCAACTTCAATGATGACCTCATGGCTGCCATGACCCAAACACCTCACCAGTCATCGTCTGACCATCAATAATGCGGTGACAAGTCATAGTGGTGGGCCTCTGCAAGCCATTTGGGAGGACACCTGATGCCCTGTGGTCTATATGGGACCCCCACATCAGGGGCAGGGCCAAAGAGTTCATTACCGGACCTAGTCTCTGATGCAGTAAGTGCCTGAGCATGCTCAGTAGCATGAAATACAGTCTCTGAAAAAGACTATCAGCTTTAGCATGGTGTCTAGGCACAAAACAGGACTTAGACCCGGCACGGAATGCAAGCACCTGTGCAAAGAGGCTTTTGACACTTAGTGTGGGAGCATGCGCTGTATCCCGAAATGAAGACTTAGCGTCAGGAATAGCACAGTCAGGCTGAGCATACTCACTAGGCGAAACACTGTAATTAGGCTGCAGCTGGGGTAAATCGGCACACGCATGCGCACTAGCTGCCTCTCCACACTTAGACGTGGAGGGGAAATTGCTCTTGGAGATGCTGTCTATGAACAGAAGGAAAAGCTAAAGGAAGCCTGACTTTCTATCCCTCCGAATTATCAAATGCAGCAATGAATTCCATGAGTTTGCTATAACATTAGCGTAGCAAAATGTGCATGAGGGTGTCATGTAGAGGTGCTATAAATAGCTTGGTACCAGTGGGGCACTAATGGAATACAACAGCCAGTTCTATGATGCCACTAAATGGCAGTATTTTTTGCTACCATTATAGCTTATTAAAAACAGAGCAGGAGGGTGTCCTGCACAGGTGCTGCACATAGATTTGCACCAGTGGGGCACTAATGGAGTACAACAGCCAATTCTTGTATGCCACTAGGTACACTGACTGTTTGCTAGTATAATGGCTTAGTTAAAAAGAGTTTGAGTGTGCAATGCAGGCAGAGGTGCTGCAAATATCTTTACAATAGTGTGAATAGACAAAAGTACAATAGCCACGTTTAGGATGCCACTAGGTACACTGACTGTTTGCTAGTATAATGGCTTAGATAAAAAAAGTTTGAGTGTGCAATGCAGGCAGAGGTGCTGCAAATATCTTTACAATAGTGTGAATAGACAAAAGTACAATAGCCACGTTTAGGATGCCACAAGGTACACTGACTATTTGCTAGTATAATGGCTTAGTTAAAAAAAGTTTGAGTGTGCAATGCAGGCAGAGGTGCTGCAAATATCTTTGCACTAGTGTGACTAGACAAAAGTACAATAGCCACGTTTAGGATGCCACTAGGTACACTGACTGTTTGCTAGTATAATGGCTTAGTTAAAAAAAGTTTGAGTGTGCAATGCAGGCAGAGGTGCTGCAAATATCTTTACAATAGTGTGAATAGACAAAAGTATAATAGCTACGTTTAGGATGCCACTAGGTACACTGACTGTTTGCTAGTATAATGGCTTAGTTAAAAAGAGTTTGAGTGTGCAATGCAGGCAGAGGTGCTGCAAATATCTTTACAATAGTGTGAATAGACAAAAGTACAATAGCCACGTTTAGGATGCCACTAGGTACACTGACTGTTTGCTAGTATAATGGCTTATTTAACAAAAGTTTGAGTGTGCAATGCAGGCAGAGGTGCTGCAAATATCTCTACAATAGTGTGAATAGACAAAAGTACAATAGCCACGTTTAGGATGCCACTAGGTACACTGACTGTTTGCTAGTATAATGGCTTAGTTAAAAAAAGTTTGAGTGTGCAATGCAGGCAGAGGTGCTGCAAATATCTTTACAATAGTGTGAATAGACAAAAGTACAATAGCCACGTTTAGGATGCCACTAGGTACACTGACTGTTTGCTAGTATAATGGCTTAGTTAAAAAAAGTTTAATTGTGCAATGCAGGCAGAGGTGCTGCAAATATCTTTACAATAGTGTGAATAGACAAAAGTACAATAGCCACATTTAGGATGCCACTAGGTACACTGACTGTTTGCTAGTATAATGGCTTAGTTAAAAAAAAGTTTGAGTGTGCAATGCAGGCAGAGGTGCTGCAAATATCTTTACAATAGTGTGAATAGACAAAAGTACAATAGCCACGTTTAGGATGCCACTAGGTACACTGACTGTTTGCTAGTATAATGGCTTAGTTAAAAAAAGTTTGAGTGTGCAATGCAGGCAGAGGTGCTGCAAATATCTTTGCACTAGTGTGACTAGACAAAAGTACAATAGCCACGTTTAGGATGCCACTAGGTACACTGACTGTTTGCTAGTATAATGGCTTAGTTAAAAAGAGTTTGAGTGTGCAATGCAGGCAGAGGTGCTGCAAATATCTTTGCAATAGTGTGACTAGACAAAAGTACAATAGCCACGTTTAGGATGCCACTAGGTACACTGACTGTTTGCTAGCATAATGGCTTAGTTAAAAAGAGTTGGAGTGTGCAGAGGACAGGAGGGTACAGTGCAAGGATTGTGGGGCTCTGGGTAGAGGAATGGAAGCCTGCCTTTCTATTCCCTCCTAATGGTGAAATGCAGCGACGAAATCCCTGACCTTGGCTACACAGACGCTGTCTCTGTTTTCAGGACCTATCACCTATGGCTCTGACCCTACCGGTTTGAGCCCTTAAAAGGACTGATAGAAAGTGCTCTCCCTAAGCTGTCTAACGCTGTGTATGGAGCGCATACAGCTGTATCGGCGATAGGACTCAGGACGGAGCTGCGACAGTGATGTCTGACACCAAAGACGCAGAAGAGATAATGGCGTCCTGGAGGAAAATGTCCGGTTTTATAATGCAGGGACATGTGACATGGACATCCTATCACACATGCCGTTGCTTCTCTGGCTAAAAGTCCACTTAGCTGTGTGTGTGTCTGGGATTGGCTGACATGCTGGCCCGCCCCACAAGACGCGCGCGCTTAGGGAAGGAAGACAAGGAAAAAAAAAAAAAAATGGCGATCGCCATTATAGAAACAGCAGTGATCTGAAGGCGCTGTTCCCGCACACTATACACTGAAATGTCATAATAATGTGATTCACAGAGTGACTTACACTATTACAGCGGAAACCAAGCTAGGAATTAGCTGTTTTTTTGCTGCTAGAACCGTTCTCGAACGTTTCTAGAACTATCGAGCTTTTGCAAAAAGCTCGAGTTCTAGTTCAATCTAGAACAGGCCCCAAAATCACTCGAGCCTAGAACTGGAGAACCTCGAACCGCGAACCGCGCTCAACTCTAAAAGCCACATGGCTGGAGGCTGGTATTGTCAGGATGATGAGCACCACATTATGGGGAGCCCACCAGCCTAACAATATCAGCAGGCAGCCACCCAGAATTGCCACATCCATTAGATCAGCTCATCCCGAATTGCCCTGGTGCGGTGGCAATCGGGGTAATAAGGAGTTAATCATGCCAGGTGTCTCCCCGAGACACCTTCCATAATTAAACCGTAAGGGAAAGTAAAGAAACACACACAACGAAAAATCCTTTATTTGGAATAAAAGACAAAAAATCACCTCATTTACCTTTTTATTAATCTCCAAACAACAATCCAGGTCCGAAGTAATGCACACGACACTGTCAGCTTTGCTACATGAAGATGACAGGGAGTGATCTGTGTCCTCTCCACGTAGCACCTGAAGTGAGCCGCGCTGTCACCAGACTTCACTCTGCAATGTAGACGTCAAGATTACCAAATTACCAAAACCAGCTCTTGCTTAAGAAGCATTAGTTCACGAGTTCAAGTCCCGGCTGTCCCAGTAAAAAAATGTAATTTATTTTTAATTTTAAATTATAATTATTTATTTATAATTATAATTTAATTTAATTATGCACTGAGGGGAGGAGGCGGACATCATCTGTGAGCCGCGGGACACACCTCTAAAATCGGAGCAGTTCACGGAATGAGGCTGCATTGCTCTCTCCTTTCTCTCTCTCTCTCTCTCTCTTTCTGTCTTTCTCTTTCTCTCTCTCTTTTTCTCTTTCTCTCTCTCTCTTTTTTTCTCTCTCTCTTTCTCTCTCTTTCTCTCTCTCTCTATCCCTGTCTCCTCTCTCTCTCTTTTTCTCTCTTTCTCTCTCTCTCTCTCTCTCTCTTTATCTCTCTTTTTCTCAGTCTCTCTTTTCCCCTTTCTCTCTCTCTCTTCCCTCTCTCCCTCTCTCTCTCTCCCACTCTCTCACCCTTGCTCTCTCTTTTTCTCTCTCTCTCTTTCTCTCTCTCTCTCTCTCTTTCTCTCTCTCACTCCTCTCTCTTCTCTCTCTCTCTCTTTTCTCTTCCCTCTCTCTTTTCTCTCTCTGACAGAATCAGCTGATGCTATAAGTCGAGCGGTGAGGCCGGCTTTTTACCGCCTAGCCGGCTAAACTAAACTGAGCTAAACTGCTGTCGGACAGGAGTCTGCACAGAAGTGTGTAGTTTTTTGGGTTTTTTTTGCACTGATGCATCAGCTGATTGTATAAAAGCTGTTTATACAATCATCTGCTGTGTCATGTGATTCAGGCCCTTGAACCTGACACATCATCTGATCGCGTTGCCTTCCAGCAAACTAATCAGATGATATTGGATCCAGATTGGATGGCACGGGACCCTTGATCAAGGACTACTGCGGAGGGGGTTCTTTATTTCAATAAAGATGGAGTCACTAATTGTGTTGTGTTTTTCTGTGTGTTGTGTTTTTTTTATCTGTACTAGAAATTCATGGTGGCCATGTCTAATATTGGCGTGACACCATGATTTTCGGGCTTAGGGCCAGTTGATAATATACAGCTAGCCCTAACCCCATTATTACTCAGCGAGTTACCCGTCGACAGGGCAGCTGGAAGAGTTGGATACAGTGCCAGAAGATGGTGTTTCTATGAAAGCCATTTTCTGGGGCGGCTGCGGACTGCAATTCGCAGCAGGGGTGCCCAGAAAGCTTGGGCACCCCAAGCTGAGGATTCCAATACCCAGCTGCCTAGTTGTACCTGGCTTGGCACAAAAATTGGGCGAAGCCCACGTCATTTTTTTTTAAATTATTTCCTGAAGTTCATGAAATAATTAAAAACCAAAAAGGGCTTCCCTATATTTTTGGTTCCCAGCCAGGTACAAATAGGCAGCTGGGGGTTGGGGGCAGCCTGTAGCTGCCTGCTGTACCTGGCTAGCATACAAAAACATGGCGAAGCTGCAGAACTACAAGGCTCAGCATACTCCATCCAGGACTGTATGCAGGAGTTTTTTGCCCCCCCCCAAAGTGACGTGGGCTTCGCCATATTTTTTGTATGCTAGCCAGGTACAGCAGGCAGGTACGGCTGCCCCCAAACCCAGCTGCCTATTTGTACCTGGCTGGGAACTAAAAAAATAGGGAAGCCCTTTTTTTAATTATTTCATGAATTTCATGAAATAATTAACAAAAAATCAACATAGGCTTCGCCCCATTTTTGTGTCCAGCCAGGTACAACTAGGCAGCTGTGGATTGGAATCTGCAGCACAGGTTGGCCCGAGCTTTCTGGGCGCCTCTGCTGCGAATTGCAGTTTGCAGCCCCAGAAAATGGCGCTTTCATAGAAGTGCCATCATCTGGCGCTGTATCCAACTCTTCCAGCAGCCCTGAAGCTGGGTGGCTTGCTGGGTAATAATGAGTTAATACTAGCTTTGTTTTACTAGCTAGTATTAAGCCAGAGATTCTTAATGTCAGGCAAGTTTGACCCGGGCATTAAGAATCTCCAATAAAGGGTTAAAAAAAAGACACCACAGAGAGAAAAAATACTTTAATAGAAATAAATACACAGACACACTTAGAGACTCCATGTTTATTACTCCCTGTGAGCCCTCCACGATCCTGCTCTTCTGTCTTCTTTCTCCTTTAACCCATGCATCTCTGCTACATCAGATGGCACTGCATGGGAGGAAGACACTGCTGCTCCCCGTGCAGTCTAGTCACTCAGTGAGTGAGCAGAGGCTGCGGGCTGTAAGCAGTGACCTCACCGCTGATAGGCAGGTTACCATAGCAATGGTGCTTCGATCACGTGATTCCCGGTGCCGTAATTCACCGGCTGTGGCATCTAGTCCTTGCATGTGGGCTGACTCTGTAAAGAGCACTCACATTCAGGAACGGGGAAGCCGACCATGTGCCAGAGCATTTCGCCGGTACACGGAGATGCTGGAACGATCACCGCGTATCGGAGAGATGCACTGACAGGACCTAGCATGACATCTAGCCATGTGACCAGTCTGTAGCCAATGAGATAATAGACACGTGACTGGTCACATGCTATTTTGACATCACAATAGGTCCTATCATCAGTGCTGGTTACCGGGAGGACGCAGTGATTATTGGAAGGAAAAGCGGTGGGAAACAGAGTGCAGGATGCGTCGCGGAGATCGGTAAGTGTTGTGGCAATGTTTATTAACTGTATGTGTACATGTATAATGTGTTTTTATGTGTTTGTGTTTGCCTCCCATTGTTTTCAATGGGGTTCGAGTGGTTCGTCGAATGGTTCATCGAACGTTCGTCGAACGGAGCCTCTGTTTGACGAACCGAACCGAACTCGAATGCTAGGTGGGTGGCTCATCTCTAGTCATGACACACTATTATGGGGCGATCTGCTGCTGACACTGTTATTGGGGTAATGTCCCCAAATTCTCTACTAAGGTACCCCATCCTGGTAATGATCCTCCTGCCTTGTATATGATCCCCATCCTTGTACATATGTCCCTCATCCTGGTATAGCCCCCATCCTGATAAATACCCCCATCTTGATAAATACCCCTATTGTGATATAGCCTCCATCCTGTTATATACCCCCATCCTGATATATACCCCCATCCTGATAAATACCCCATCCTCCTCATATACCCCATCCTGCTATATACCCCCATCCTGATAAATACCCCTATCCTGCTATATACCCCATCCTGCTGTATACCACCATCTTGCTGTATACCCCCATCCTGCTATATACCCCCATCCTGATATATACCCCATCCTGCTCATATACCCCCATCCTGCTATATACCCCCATCCTGCTATATACCCCCATCCTGCTCATATGCCCTCATCCTGCTATATACCTCCATCCTGCTCATAATATACCCCCATCTTGGTATATACACCCCCATCCTGCTCATAATATACCCCCATCCTGGTATATTCCCTCATCCTGCTATATACCCCCATCCTGCTCATTATATACCCCCATCCTGGTATATTCCCTCATCCTGCTATATGGCTTGTATCCTATGGCACAGAAAAAAATAGATGTTTATACTCACCTTTCCTCACTCCAGCTCGTCCTCTTGTCTGTGTCAGCAGCAGCGTCGCTGACCTGTGTGGAGCCGGTCACCATTCCCTGCAGCATCGCCATGTCCTCCTGTCTGCCGGCCTGCTGATGTGTGTGGAGACTAGCGGTGAGCACAGCGATGATGTCATCCCTGTGCTCATCATTCTCTACACGGATCAGCAGGCCGGCAGACAGGAGGACTTCGCGATGCTGCAGGGAACGTGGAGTACACAGTACTTATTCACTGCCCCCGCGCTGATGATGATGCGCGGAGGGCAGTGAATATAGCCGCACATGATCACTCCAGGCAGTAGTTGCCAGGGGTGATCACGCAGGCTGGCTGTTTACAATGTGTGCACCGCCTGCCCATCATCCCGCCCACCTGTCAGCGCCGGCTTCAGCGCTGAGAGATGATGGACGGAAGGATACATATGAAATTAGCGGGCTCACGTGGTCACGGCAGGTGCTGCTACAGCCTGCTCTTGCCGCCGATGACTCATTCCCCACAGCCCTACATTCAGACTATAAGACACACCCACCACTTTTCCCCAAAATTTTGGGGGGAAAAAGTGCGTCTTATATTCCAGAAAATACGGTATGTCCTAATAATATATAATAATTTAAAGTAAATAATATGTATCAGATATCTAGGTATAATCTAATATATAAAGCTGAGTGTATGTACAGTTGGGTCCAGAAATATTTGGACAGTGACACAATTTTCGCGAGTTGGGCTCTGCATGCCACCACATTGGATTTGAAATGAAATCTCGACAACAGAATTCAAGTGCAGATTATAACGTTTAATTTGAAGGTTTGAACAAAAATATCTGATAGAAATTGTAGGAATTGTGCACATTTCTTTACAATCACTGCACATTTTGGGAGGTCAAAAGTAATTGGACAAATAAACCAAACCCAAAAAAAAATTTTTATTTTCAATATTTTGTTGCGAATCCTTTGGAGGCAATCACTGCCTTAAGTCTGGAACCCATGGACATCACCAAACGCTGGGTTTCCTCCTTCTTAATGCTTTGCCAGGCCTTTACAGCCGCAGCCTTCAGGTCTTGCTTGTTTGTGGGTCTTTCCGTCTTAAGTCTGGATTTGAGCAAGGGAAATGCATGCTCAATTGGGTTAAGATCTGGTGATTGACTTGGCCATTGCAGAATGTTCCACTTTTTTGCACTCATGAACTCCTGGGTAGCTTTGGCTGTATGCTTGGGGTCATTGTCCATCTGTACTATGAAGCGCCGTCCGATCAACTTTGCGGCATTTGGCTGAATCTGGGCTGAAAGTATATCCCGGTACACTTCAGAATTCATCCGGCTACTCTTGTCTGCTGTTATGTTATCAATAAACACAAGTGACCCAGTGCCATTGAAAGCCATGCATGCCCATGCCATCACGTTGCCTCCACCATGTTTTACAGAGGATGTGGTGTGCCTTGGATCATGTGCCGTTCCCTTTCTTCTCCAAACTTTTTTCTTCCCATCATTCTGGTACAGGTTGATCTTGGTCTCATCTGTCCATAGAATACTTTTCCAGAACTGAGCTGGCTTCATGAGGTGTTTTTCAGCAAATTTAACTCTGGCCTGTCTATTTTTGGAATTGATGAATGGTTTGCATCTAGATGTGAACCCTTTGTATTTACTTTCATGGAGTCTTCTCTTTACTGTTGACTTAGAGACAGATACACCTACTTCACTGAGAGTGTTCTGGACTTCAGTTGATGTTGTGAACGGGTTCTTCTCCACCAAAGAAAGTATGCGGCGATCATCCACCACTGTTGTCATCCGTGGACGCCCAGGCGTTTGAGTTCCCAAGCTCACCAGTCAATTCCTTTTTTCTCAGAATGTACCCGACTGTTGATTTTGCTACTCCAAGCATGTCTGCTATCTCTCTGATGGTTTTTTTCTTTTTTTGCAGCCTCAGGATGTTCTGCTTCACCTCAATTGAGAGTTCCTTAGACCGCATGTTGTCTAGTCACAGCAACAGCTTCCAAATGCAAAACCACACACCTGTAATCAACCCCAGACCTTTTAACTACTTCATTGATTACAGGTTAACGAGGGAGACGCCTTCAGAGTTAATTGCAGCCCTTAGAGTCCCTTGTCCAATTACTTTTGGTCCCTTGAAAAAGAGGAGGCTATGCATTACAGAGCTATGATTCCTAAACCCTTTCTCCGATTTGGATGTGAAAACTCTCATATTGCAGCTGGGAGTGTGCACTTTCAGCCCATATTATATATATTATTGTATTTCTGAACATGTTTTTGTAAACAGCTAAAATAACAAAACTTGTGTCACTGTCCAAATATTTCTGGACCTAACTGTATGTATGTATGTATGTATGTCCGCTAAAGGAATCCGCACCGACACATTTACAATCACGAAATTTTGCACAGACACTCCATGTGACTCGGGGAACGTCATAGACTATGTTTGGGTGCGAAAAATTAACCCCGCGCTTTGCAGTTACTCTCCACAAATCCTGCCTACATTAAACTGAATGGAGGTGGGAGCTATAGACTATTAATAACAACTGTCAGTGGTTGCTATAGGAACAAAATAAACTGTTAGTATATGAAGCTTATGTGTTAAGTAATATGATGTCTGTGGGGAGACGGATAGAGAGAGACAGAAAGAGACAGACAGAGAGATACAGACAGGGAAAGAGACAGAGAGATAGAGACAGACAGACACAGATGTGAAAAGAGACAGATAAAGACAGACGGGCAAATAGACAGACCTGGAAAGAGACAGCCGGGCAAAGAAACAGACCTGGAACAAGACAGTCCTGGAAAGAGACAGCCCTGGAAAGAGACAGACGGGCAAAGAGACAGACCTGTAAAGAGACAGACCTGGAAAGAGACAGACGGGCAAAGAGACAGACCTGTAAAGAGACAGACCTGGAAAGAGACAGACGGGTAAAGAGACAGACCTGGAAAGAGACAGACGGGCAAAGAGACAGACAGGCAAGTCCAGTGCCGTGGTGCATGCTGGAATAGGGTTACAGAAACTGGCGATTATGTATTTAGATAGAACATCCCCCCAACATCCCTGCTTGCTGTCAATGAATAGAAACATTCCCCAACATCTCTGCTTGTTTTCAATGATTAAAAACATTCCCCACCATCTCTGCTTGCTGTCAGTGAGCGGAAACATTCCCCACCATCTCTGCTTTCTGTCAGTGAATAGAAACATTCCCCACCATCTCTGCTTGCTGTCAGTGAGTGAAAACATTTCCAACCATCTCTGCTTGCTGTCAGTGAGTGGAAACATTCCCCACCATCTCTGCTTGCTGTCAGTGAGCGGAAACATTCCCCACCATCTCAGCTTGCTGTCAGTGAGCGGAAACATTCCCCAACATCTCTGCTTGCTGCCAATGAATAGAAACATTACCAACATCTCTGCTTGCTGTCACACATCAGAACACCTACTCACACATCAGAACTCACACATCAAAATGCACACTCACACATCAGAACACACACTCACGAAATCGCACATACCGGTACAATCGCGCACACACACTCAACACATCCAGTGATACCACGTGCTTCCGGTAATGTGATCATCCCGCAGGTCCTGGAAGCTCATTTTGCAGTACAGTGCACAGTGTCGCAGGTCCTTACGCTACCGAGAAGCAAGCGATAGCACTGAATGTGGTGAGTGTGTGGATGCGATCTGTAGTGTGATTGTGTGTGTATGTGTGTCTGCTACTGCGCGTGTGTGGGAAGCTGCGGTGACATGTATGTCACTTGCACAGGCGCAGTTCGAACTGTGCCTGCACAACAGACATTTCCGCGGTGCATGCTGGAATAGGGTTACAGAAACTGGCGATTATGTATGTAGAGGACGCGATCAAGCCAGCCAATCACAGTAATGCCAGTAGCAAAGATGGCTATGGCATAACTGTGATTAGCAAGCAATACCAGTATGGTTAGTTGCTGAAAATCAGGTGCCAAACATGTTGGAAGGAGACTCGATTCTCGCAAGATAAGGAGAATACTGCACTATTTGTGTGAGTAATGAATAGTGCCGAGTTTATTTGCTCATTAATACTATAATGTACATCATCAATTTGTCATGTGGCTTTTCTCTTTGTATGAAAGAAAACTATTGGTGTGTGGAATCAGTGATATGCCGTGTAGCTATTGGGGATGGATGCTGATGAACTGCTCTGTATAGCATAGATCGGACAATCGCACCTTCAAGTGCCCTAAGAGTACTAGTAAATAGAATAAAAAGTAAAAAAGGTTTTTAAAAATATGAAAACATTTAAAAAATCACTCTTATTTTGACCCTTGAATATTTGGTATTGATGAGTTTAGAAATGTCTGATCTATAAAAATATAAAATAAAATAACTAGATGAGTAAACAGCATAGCAAAAAAAAAATAACTTCAAAATTACGTTTTTTAGATGCCTCAAAATTCTAATAAAATACAATAGGAGGAGATCAAAACAGTATACCTATCCAAAAATGGTATTAGCAAAAAGTTCAGCTCAAGGTGCAAAAATTAAGACATCATTTTGCCCAAAATCCCAAAAAATAAAAATGTTATGGTTCTTGGAAAATGGCCAAAAACAAATTTTCTTTTTGTAAAACTTCTGAATTTTTTTTCACTATTTAAATGAAAAAAAACCTATACATATTTGGTATCTATGTACTTGTACTGACCTGGAGATCCATACTGCAGGGTCAGTTTTACCATATAATGAACATGGTAAATAATAAAGCTAAAAAAATCTATTGTGTACTTGCACTTTTTTTTGTAATTATCACAGCATTTGGATTTTTTTTCCTGTTTTTCAGTACACTGTATATAGTTACATAGTTACTTAGGTTGAAAAAAGACCTAGGTCCATCTAGTTCAACCTTCCTCCACCAGTTGTACATTTAGTCACTAAGTCATTTATAACCAACAATGTTTTGTGTACTGAGGAAATCATCCAGCCCTTTTTTAAAAGCTGTTATAGTATCTGCCATTACTACCTCTTGTGGTAGGGCATTCCACAGTCTGACCGCTCTAACTGTAAAGAACCCTTTCCTATTTAGGTGTCGGAATCGCTTTTCTTCCACTCGCAGTGAGTGCCCCCTGGTCCTTAGTATTGTTTTCAGAAGAAATAAGTTATGTGCCAGTCCTTTATATTGACCACACATGTATTTATACATATAAATGAGATCTCCTCTGAGACGTCTTTTTTCTAAGCTAAACATATCTAACTTTTTCAATCTGCCATCATATGGGAGGCCTTCCATTCCTTGTAATAGTCTAGTTGCCCGCCTTTGAACTGACTCTAACTTCTGAATGTCCTTTTTAAAATGTGGAGCCCAAAACTGGATCCCGTATTCCAGATGTGGCCTTACAAGTGATTTATAGATGGGTAACAATACGTTGGGATCACGGGATCTAATCTCTCTTTTTATACACCCTAGAATCTTGTTTGCTTTAGCAGCTGCTGCCTGACATTGAGTGCTGCTGCTCAGCTTATTTGTAATGAGAATACCCAAGTCCTTCTCCTGTTCTGTAGTCCCGAGTTTACTTCCATTTAATGTATACGCAGCTATAGGATTACTCCGTCCTAGGTGCATTACTTTACATTTATCAACATTAAATCTCATTTGCCAAGTATCTGCCCATTCTAACATCTTATCCAGATCTTTTTGTAATATTGTACTATCCAGGTCAGTTTTTAATATCCTACATAGTTTGGTGTCATCGGCAAAGACTGACACTGTACTATCAATCCCATCCACAAGGTCATTAATAAAGAGAGTAAAAAGAATCGGTCCAAGCACAGATCCCTGCGGCACCCCACTGCTGACTATAGCCCATTTAGAGAATGTACCATTTATGACTACTCTTTGTTTCCTATCTTTTAGCCAATTCCTTACCCAGTTACATATTGTGTCCCCTAGTCCTTGCTTCTGGAGCTTTAGTATAAGGCTATTATGTGGTACAGTATCAAATGCCTTTGCAAAGTCCAAATAAATCACATCAGCTGCATTACCAATATCCAGGTTTGCACTTACCCCCTCATAGAACCCCAACAGGTTGGTTAGACACGACTTATCTTTCATGAATCCATGCTGTTTGTCAGTTATCATATTATTTTCTGCAATATATTTTTGCATGTCATCCCTTAAAATGCCCTCAAAAACTTTGCATACTACTGATGTCAGGCTTACTGGACGGTAGTTGCCTGGATCTACCCTCTTACCTTTCTTAAATATCGGTACCACATCAGCAATCCTCCAATCCTGAGGCACCAACCCTGTTACAAGTGAGTCTAAAAAGATGAGATACAGCGGTCTGTCGATTACGGAGCTCAATTCCCTCAATATTCGTGGATGAATGCCATCTGGCCCTGGGGATTTGTCAATGTTTAATTTACTCAGACGTAGGCGTACTTCATCTTGTGTTAAATTAATTATATCGGGTGGTGGACTTTGATTTTTCACTTGTTGAATGATCCCTGGTACAGTCAGTTCCTTGGTGAATACAGATGAGAAATGCCTATTTAATATCTCAGTCTTTTGTTTGTCCTCTATAACTAACTTGTTATTATATTTTAAGGGTCCGATACTATCCTTTGTTTTCCTTTTGGCATTAATGTATTTATAAAAGATTTTGGGATTTATTTTAATGTCATTGGCGATTTTTGTTTCAGTAGCTAGTTTTGCTTGTTTGATTTCTTTTTTGCATTGCCTATTGATATCTTTATACTCCTGCAATGCTATTTCTGTATTCTCAGCCTTTAAGATGTTAAACGCCCTTTGTTTTTGTTTTATTATACTTTGTACAGTCTTATTTATCCATAGTGGTTTCTTTTTATTCCTGGACATTTTATTACCAGAGGGTATAAGTTTTTTACAGGACTCTAGCAGTATATCCTTAAACTTACCCCATTTATGTTCGGTATCCCCAGTTACCATGACTCTGTCCCAATCTACACATTTAAGCTCTTCCCTTAATTTGTTGAAATCAGCTTTCCTAAAATTCCAGGTTTTAGCATTCCCCCTTTGAAATGTTCTATTGAATATTATGTCGAAGCTTACCATATTATGATCGCTGGTGCCCAAGTGCTCCCGGACCTGTAGATTTGAAATTGTATCCGGTCTATTTGACAGGACCAGATCTAGCAAATTATCTCCCCTGGTCGGTTCATCTACCATCTGAGAGAGGAAATGGTCTTGAATGGTAGATAAGAACTTACAGCTTTTAGCAGAACCAGAATATTCTATGTCCCACTGTATGTCTGGATAGTTGAAATCCCCCATAATAACCCGATTATTATTATTAGCTGCCTTTTCAATTTGTTCCAGCATTTCACCCTCTATTTGTTCAGGTATGTTAGGAGGCTTATAGCAAACTCCAATTAGCATTTTTCCATTATTCCCCTCCCCATGTACATTTACCCATACTGACTCTACATTGTTGCTGTTCCCCTCAATGTCATCATACAACACAGGTTTTAGGTTAGATTTGATAAATATACACACCCCACCACCTTTTTGGCCTTTCCTGTCCTTCCTAAATGTACTATAACCCTGTATGTTTGTCACCCAGTCATGGCTTTCATCCAGCCAGGTTTCCGTAATGCCCACCACATCATAATCCATGGTTGACATAAGAGTCTCCAATTCATTCATTTTGTTTGCAAGACTTCTTGCATTTGCCAGTAGACATTTAATCCTATTAACACCTGTATTACTCCTAGCCTCCCTACGTTCCTTGTATGTCCCATCCCCCCCTAATCCTTCATTGACCCCTACCGTCTCCCTGTCTCTATCTGCTCTATCTATCCCCTTATTTGCTCCACTACCCTCCCTCCCCCCCGATCCTAGTTTAAAAGCTCCTCCATCCATCTGACCATTTTCTCCCCCAGCACAGCTGCACCTTCCCCATTGAGGTGCAGCCCGTCCCTACCGTAGAGCCTGTAGCCGACTGAGAAGTCGGCCCAGTTCTCCATGAACCCGAACCCTTCCTTCCTGCACCAATTTCTAAGCCACATATTTATCTCCCTAAGCTCCTGCTGTCTTTCTAGTGACGCTCGTGGCACCGGTAGTATTTCTGAAAACACCACCTTGGAGGTCCTGGACTTCAGCTTCTCTCCTAGTTCCCTGTAATCATTTTTAAGGACCTTCCACCTGCCTCTAATTTTGTCATTAGTACCAATGTGCACCATGACCGCTGGGTTTTCCCCAGCCCCACCCAGCAATCTGTCTATCCGATCCACAATATGCCGAACCCGAGCACCCGGCAGACAACACACTGTTCGGCATTCACGGTCTCGGCGACAGATGACCCTGTCTGTCCGCCTAATTATAGAGTCCCCTACCACCAACATCTGTCTGGGCTTTGCTGCACTCCTATTTCCCTCCTTCCTACAGCAGTTGTTTTCCTGGTTGCTAGGAGCAACGTCCTGCTGTAGTGACCCTAGTCCAGGCCCTTCATTCCTAATATCAGCCAAACAGGCATATTTACTAGGTTGTGCCAGGTCAGGACTAGGCTCCCTGACACTTTTCCCCCTACCTCTTCTTCTAACTGTTACCCAGCTACCTACCTCTGGGTCCTGATCTTCCCCACTTCCACCCTCCTCCATATCACTGGCCCCAGCCAGAGAAAGCTCAGTGAGCTCTAAACTCCTCTCCAGGTTTGCAATGCCCCTTAGTGTTGCAAGCTGCTTATTTAGATCAGTTACCTTGGCTTCCAAATACGCAACATGCTTGCATCGAGTGCAGACATATTCACCCTCGAACGGCTGCTCAAGGCATGCATACATCTGACAAGATACACACCTGGTAGCATTGTCTATGGAGCACCTATCAAATGGGGATCAACAGTAAAGTAGAAAAACAAAGAGAAAAAAACGAAAGAAACCCAATGGGAAACGTATAAGGATAAATTCAAACTATGTTCTTGTGTCAAACTATGTAATTGTGTTGAAACTATGCACTTATCTTAAATTCAGCACTTTACTTGAATTCAGCACCTCGCTCGTTCAGCCCCCTCGCTAGTACTGGCTGGTTTATATAGATGTACAATGAGTATCAGAAGCTGCTGGAAGCTTCTAGAAACAGGTGTGACTAATCCTACTAATTAAATCACAAGACTAACCTTTTTTTTTTTTTTTTTTTTTCCCTTTTCACAGAATCACAAACAGACACACAATTCCCTAATGAAATTCAACAATTACAGTTATCACCACTATGTAATTGTGTTGAAACTATGCACTTATCTTAAATTCAGCACTTTACTTGAATTCAGCACCTCGCTCGCTCAGCCCCCTCGCTAGTACTGGCTGGTTTATATAGATGTACAATGAGTATCAGAAGCTGCTGGAAGCTTCTAGAAACAGGTGTGACTAATCCTACTAATTAAATCACAAGACTAACCTTTTTTTTTTTTTTTTTTTTTTTTCCTTTTCACAGAATCACAAACAGACACACAATTCCCTAATGAAATTCAACAATTACAGTTATCACCACTATGTAATTGTGTTGAAACTATGCACTTATCTTAAATTCAGCACTTTACTTGAATTCAGCACCTCGCTCGCTCAGCCCCCTCGCTAGTACTGGCTGGTTTATATAGATGTACAATGAGTATCAGAAGCTGCTGGAAGCTTCTAGAAACAGGTGTGACTAATCCTGCTAATTAAATCACAAGACTAACCTTTTTTTTTTTTTTTTTTTTTTTTCCCTTTTCACAGAATCACAAACAGACACACAATTCCCTAATGAAATTCAACAATTACAGTTATCACCACTATGTAATTGTGTTGAAACTATGCACTTATCTTAAATTCAGCACTTTACTTGAATTCAGCACCTCGCTCGCTCAGCGATAAAATGTACTTTGTCATTCCAAAGTACAAGTAGTTCTGTAAGAAAACAAGCCCTTATATGACTACATTGACTAAAACATAAAAAAAAGTTATGGCTTTTGGAAGAAGGGGAGAAAAAAACAAAAGCGCAAAAACGGAAAATCACAAAGTAGTGAAGGGGTAAAGGCTGTAACTTGGCTACAAGAAAGACAAATGCAGCGAGAAGAGGAAAGGAAAACTTTAGGTTTACTCTAATTGCTGGTCATCTTAACTTTGCATAGAGCAAGAGATGTTGCTATAAAAGGGATGTTCATGCTAAATTTATGTCTGCAGTCACTCTATGTGACTACAGACTTATGAATCCTAACATTACACTCACTGTGCACTGTGAGGATTTGCTGGTTTCAGAGTTCATAAGGGTAGTAAGGTTCTTCAATACAACTAGAAAATGCTCTCCTTTAGTAGCAATGTGGCCAGGAGTATGCCTATTGCATTCTCAAGGCAACATGACTACTGTTATTGGCTCTGAAACCATCAAATTCTCATAGACTTGCATTAACAGCTTGTGACGTAACTTCTGCCCAGTCAGAAGTTGAGGTCACAAGATGACAGAACGGGACCGGAGGTTAAAACCATTACTCCAAATATAAAAAGTATAAACTGGAGTGGTGCTATAAATTGGAGTTGTGTACCTTCTTTAGAGGAGTGTTGTTCACTATGTAGTCAAATGCAAGGGATACTAGAAGACAAAGTAGATATTAATAGGCATCCTTTGCAACTTTACGGTATACTGTCAGATTTCATGATGTTATATGTTTATCATATATGTAGACAGGTTTTCCCTTTGTATAAAACTAACAAAAATATATAAAATTTAAAATTTGGTTTTACTTAAATAGGTTGTCCAGGACTATTTTGTTTTTCTACTATCGGGTGAAAACTTAACAGGCAGGTAGTTGCTATCTACAGGTGCATCTCAATAAATTAGAATATCATCAAAAAGTTAATTTATTTCAGTAATTCAATACAAAAAGGGAAACACATATATTATATAGATTCATTACACATAGAGTGATCTATTTCAAGTGTTTATTTCTGTTAATGTTGATGATTATGGCTTACAGCCACTGAAAACCCAAAAGTCCTTATCTCAGAAAATTGGAATAATTGCCACAAAACACCTGCAAAGGCTTCCAAAGCATTTAAAATGGTCCCCTAGTCTGGTTCAATAAGCTACACAATCATGAGGAAGACTGCTGACTTGACAGATGTTCAGAAGGCAGTCATTGTGTCATGCTCCCCAGCTCCCGTGCCACGCTTCCCAGCTCCACTGCCACGCTTCCCTACTCCCGTGCCACGCTTCCCAGCTCTCCTGCCACGCTATCCCGCTCCCGTGTCACGCTTCCCAGCTCCCGTGCCACGCTTCCCCGGTCCCCCGCTCCACAGCCTCCTTGCCTCCTCTCCCTCACCTGCGTCCCCCAGGCGTCCTGGTCCCCGCTCCTGGCACCCTTCCGTGACTCTGAACCCTCTGCCGGGCACTCCTGCTTCTAATGCACCGCTTCCTCCCCTGGTTTCTGGCACCCGGGCCTCGCGCATGCGTGTTAGGGCGCGCGTGCGCGCTCATTGACCCTTTCTTAAAGGGCCAGCGTCCACTGACAGGATATTACACACATAGGTACAGGGTATAAAGGGGTTTCCTTTCCAAGATGGGAGACCCCTCTCTGACACCATCTCGTGGATCACCAAGTCTGTAGAACTACGTATCAGTGCCCTGCACACCGAGAAAATCACTCTCTACGTCCTCCCGCACATGTCTCATCAAATCCTGCTGGGACTCCCCTGGTTACGGACACTTGAACCGTCGGTCAGCTGGCGTGCTGGCGAAATTACCCGATGGGGCCTCTCTTGCCACAAGAACTGCCTGAGGTCCATACAGCCCATCCGACGACCTCCGGTCCCGGAGTCCCTACCAGGACTGCCTTCGGCCTATTGGTCCTTCACGGACGTTTTTGATAAAAAAGAGTCAGAGGTACTGCCGCCACATCGTCCTTACGACTGTGCCATCGACCTACTGCCAGGAACCACACCACCTCGAGGACGGATATATCCTTTGTCGCCTGCTGAAACAAGGGCCATGTCTGCCTACATCACTGAGAACCTGGCAAGGGGATTCATCCGGAGATCCTCCTCTCCTGCCGGAGCAGGCTTCTTCTTCATTAAAAAGAAAGAGGACGACCTGCGCCCCTCTATTGACTACCGGGGATTGAACCAAATCACCGTAAAGAATAAATACCCCCTGCCGCTCATCCCCGAATTGTTTGATCGGCTTAGAGGAGCTCGTGTGTTCACCAAGTTGGATCTTCATGGTGCCTACAACCTGGTCAGCATCCGCTCTGGGGACGAATGGAAGACCGCATTCAACACTCGCGATGGGCACTACGAGTATTGTGTGATGCCCTTCGGCCTGTGTAACGCACCAGCAGTCTTTCAAGAACTAGTGAATGACGTGTTCCGGGACCTTCTCTACGTCTGTGTGGTGATATAGCTGGATGACATCCTGGTCTTCTCTCCGGACCTCCAGACCCACAGAGAGAACGTGCAGCTGGTACTACAAAGGCTTAGAGAGAATCGCCTGTACGCCAAGTACGAGAAGTGTGTCTTCGAACAGTCGTCTCTACCCTTCCTGGGTTACGTAATCTCCGATACCGGCCTGCAGATGGACCTGGAGAAGGTCTCTTCCATCCTCAATTGGCCCCCTCCTTCCGGACTGAAGGCGATTCAACATTTCCTTGGCTTTGCGAACTATTACCGTCAGTTCATCCCTCACTTCTCTGCCCTGACTGCGCCTCTCTCTGCCTTGACCAAGAAGTGGGCTAATCCGAAGGACTGGTCACCTGCGGCCGACACCGCGTTTGGCTCCCTGAAGCGGGCATTTGCTTCCTCTCCTGTGCTCCACCGTCCTGAGTTAAACTGACAGTTCACCTTGGAGGTGAATGCCTCCTCCTCTGGGGCTGGGGCAGTGCTCATGCAGAAGTCATCCACCGGGAAGATGGTCACTTGCGGATTCTTCTCCAGAGCTTCTCGACACCTGAACGCAACTACACTATCGGTGATCGAGAGATATTAGCATTCAAACCGGCTCTGGAGGAATGGCGCTACCTTCTGGAGGGAGCAGTGTACCCCGTGATCATTTCACGGACCACAAGAACCTGGAATACCTGCGGTCTGCTCAGCGACTGGACCCACGACAAGCCAGGTGGTCCTTGTTCTTTGCCAGGTTCGATTTTCAACTCCATTTTCAGCCCGCGTATAAGAACGTGCGAGCAGATGACTTGTCCAGGTCGTTCGTGCCCTTGGAACAGGAGGAGGAGACATCCCAGCTCATTATCTGCCCAAGTAAAGTCATTCCGGTGGCTCCTGTCACTCTGGCTCAGATACCACCCGAGGAAGACCTATGTCTCTGAAACCGACAGACAAAAAGTCTTGCACTGGGGCCATGCCTCGAAAATAGCCGGCCATGCTGGTCAGAAGAGAACATGGAGTACGATTGTCCGGCACTATTGGTGGCCATCCCTTCGCACAGACGTCGCGTCTTTTGTCTCAGCCTGCTCCTCTGTGCCCAGAACAAGATGCCCAAACACCTGCCATATGGTCGTCTTCTGCCGCTGCCAATTCCCTCCGTCCCGTGGCAACACATTGCAATGGACTTTATTACAGACTTGCCCTTGTCTTTCGGACACACGGTCATATGGGTCGTGGTGGACCGTTTCTCCAAGATGGCTCATTTCATCCCTATGGCTGGACTGCCCTCTGCCCAGGAGCTCGCTGACACCTACATACAGCACATCTTCCGGTTGCATGGCTTTCCCTCACACATTGTGTCTGACAGAGGAACTCAGTTTACCTCGCGCTTCTGGAGGGCTCTCTGCAAACATCTGGGAGTGGCTCTGGACTTTTCTTCGGCCTACCACCCTCAGTCGAATGGCCAAGTGGAACGAGTCAATCAGATGCTGACCTCCTTCTTGCGCCACTACGTTAACATCCATCACGACGATTGGTCCACGCTCCTTCCTTGGGCTGAATTCTCCCATAACCATCACGTCAGTGAGTCCTCCTCCAGCTCTCATATCCATGTCGTTTACTGACTTCAGCATTCCGTCCCATTACCTGTATTCTTTACCTCGGATGTTCCTGCTGCTGATACCGTAGTCCGTGACTTCGCAACAATTTGGGGCTCTGTCAAGACTAGAGATGAGCGAACTGGCCGTGGTTCGGCTTGAGTTCGGTTCGCCGAACGGAGGTCCCGTTCGAGTTCGATTCGGCGAACCGGTTCGGCGAACCACTCGAACCGCATAGGAAACAATAGGAGGCAATCACAAACACATAAAAACACCTAGAAAACACCCTCAAAGGTGTCCAAAAGGTGACAAACAACTCACAACACAACACAAACACATGGGAAAGTGACAAGGACATATACTCATGCGAAAACAAAAGAGCTGGACAAGGAAAAAGAGGAGGAGACACAGATATAGGCATGGCACGCCCTTCTAAAATCATGTAAAACACCGCAATGTGACTCCAAGAGGAGTCTCCCTTTTTTCCAAAAATTGGGCCACACACACACCCATCCCTTCAGTGGCAGCACTTGTGCCCCAGTTGTACACATAACAGCTAGATTTGCATCAAGCACATTCAAAAATACGCCATCCTTAACCGTCCCCAGGATGACACCGGGGTAGGTAGCTAAGTCTTTCCTGATCCCAGCTCTGTTCATCTTGGCTCCTTTTAAAAAACACAGCAAGCAAGGGTTACTCCAAGTGGAGTCTCCCTTTTTTCCAAAAATTGGGCCACACAGACACCCCATCAGTGGCAGCACTTGTGCCCTAGTTGTACACTTCACAGGTAGATTTGCATCAAGCACATTCAAAAATACACCATCCTTAACCATCCCCAGGATGACACCGGGGTAGGTAGGTAGCTAAGTCTTTCCTGATCCCAGCTCTGTTCATCTTGGCTCCTTTTAAAAAACACAGCAAGCAAGGGTTACTCCAAGCGGAGTCTCCCTTTTTTCCAAAAATTGGGCCACACACACACCCACCCCTTCAGTGGCAGCACTTGTGCCCCAGTTGTACACTTCACAGGTAGATTTGCATCAAGCACATTCAAAAATATGCCATACTTAACCGTCCCAAGGATGACACCGGGGTAGGTAGCTATGTCTTTCCTGATCCCAGCTCTGTTCATCTTGGATCATTTTTAAAAACAATGTAAGCAAGGGTTAATCCAAGCGGAGTCTCCCTTTTTTCCAAAAATTGGGCCACACACACACACACACACACCCACCCATTCAGTGGCAGCACTTGTGCCCCAGTTGTACACTTCCCAGGTAGATTTGCATCAAGCACATTCAAAAATACGCCATACTTAACCGTCACCACGATGACACTGGGGTAGTTAGCTAAGTCTTTGCTGAACCATGACTTGTTCATCTTGGCTCCTTTTAAAAAACACAGTAAGCAAGGGTTACTCCAAGCGGAGTCTCCCTTTTTTCCAAAAATTGGGCCACACACACACACACACCCCTTCAGTGGCAGCACTTGTGCCCCAGTTGTACACTTCACAGGTAGATTTGCATCAAGCACATTCAAAAATACGCCATACTTAACTGTCCCCACGATGACACCGGGGTAGGTAGCTAAGTCTTTCCTGATCCCAGCTCTGTTCATCTTGGCTCCTTTTAAAAAACACAGCAAGGGTTACTCCAAGAAGAGAGTCCCTTTATTTCCAAAAATTGGGCCACACAGACACCCACCCCTTCAGTAGCAGCAGTTGTGCCCCAGTTGTACACTTCACAGGTAGATTTGCATCAAGCACATTCCAAATCCACAAGCATTTACTCTCCCCAGGATGACACGGGGGTAGTAAATTCCTTGTGGATCCATGACTTGTTCATTTTGATGAACGTTGGTCTGTCCACATTGTCACTGGACAGATGCGTGCGCTTATCTGTCAGCACACACCCGGCAGCAATGAAGACACGTTCAGAGACAACGCTGGCAGCTGGACACGACAAAATCTCCAAGGCGTAAGTGGAGAGCTCTGGCCATTTTTCAAGATTTGAAGCCCAAAATGAGCAAGGCTCCATTTGCAAAGTAATGGCATCGATGTTCATTTGGAGATACTCCTGTATCATCCTCTCCAGCCGTTGACTGTGTGTCAGACTTGTTGTCTCTGGTGGCCTTGCAAAGGAGGGTCTAAAAAAATTCTGAAAAGATTCAATAAAATTGCTGTTACCAGCACCAGATATGGTGCTACTGGTACGGTTAGACTGTTGAAGATGACGAGACCGTCCCATGTTTGTCAAGTTACAACTGGGAGATTCACTCCCTGCTAGAGATGAGCGAACCGGTCCCGGTTCGGCTCGAGGTCGGCTCGCCGAACGGGGGTCCCGTTCGAGTTCGGTTCGTCGAACGTTCGACGAACCGAACTCGAACTGCATAGGAAACAATGGGAGGCAATCACAAACACATAAAAACACCTAGAAAACACCCTCAAAGGTGTCCAAAAGGTGACAAACAACTCACAACACAACACAAACACATGGGAAAGTGACAAGGACATATACTCATGCGAAAACAAAACAGCTGGACAAGGAAAAAGAGGAGGACACACAGATATAGGCATGGCACGCCCTTCTAAAGTCATGTAAAACACCGCAAGGTGACTCCAAGCGGAGTCTCCCTTTTTTCCAAAAATTGGGCCCCACACACACCCACCCCTTCAGTGGCAGCAGTTGTGCCCCAGTTGTACACTTCACAGCTAGATTTGCATCAAGCACATTCAAAAATACGCCATACTTAACCGTCCCCAGGATGACACCGGGGTAGGTAGCAAAGTCTTTCCTGATCCCAGCTCTGTTCATCTTGGCTTCTTTTAAAAACACATCAAGCAAGGGTTACTCCAAGCGGAGTCTCCCTTTTTTCCAAAAATTGGGCCCCACACACACCCACCCCTTCAGTGGCAGCAGTTGTGCCCCAGTTGTACACTTCACAGCTAGATTTGCATCAAGCACATTCAAAAATACGCCATAGTTAACCGTCCCCAGGATGACACCGGGGTAGGTAAAAGTCTTTGCTGAACCATGACTTGTTCATCTTGGCTCCTTTTCAAAACAATGTAAGCAAGGGTTACTCCAAGCGGAGTCTCCCTTTTTTTCCAAAAATTGGGCCCCACACACACCCACCCCTTCAGTGGCAGCAGTTGTGCCCCAGTTGTACACTTCACAGCTAGATTTGCATCAAGCACATTCAAAAATACGCCATTCTTATCCGTCCCCAGGATGACACCGGGGTAGGTAGCAAAGTCTTTCCTGATCCCAGCTCTGTTCATCTTGGCTTCTTTTAAAAACACATCAAGCAAGGGTTACTCCAAGCGGAGTCTCCCTTTTTTCCAAAAATTGGGCCCCACACACACCCACCCCTTCAGTGGCAGCAGTTGTGCCCCAGTTGTACACTTCACAGCTAGATTTGCATCAAGCACATTCAAAAATACGCCATTCTTATCCGTCCCCAGGATGACACCGGGGTAGGTAGCAAAGTCTTTTCTGATCCCAGCTCTGTTCATCTTGGCTTCTTTTAAAAACACATCAAGCAAGGGTTACTCCAAGCGGAGTCTCCCTTTTTTCCAAAAATTGGGCCCCACACACACCCACCCCTTCAGTGGCAGCAGTTGTGCCCCAGTTGTACACTTCACAGCTAGATTTGCATCAAGCACATTCAAAAATACGCCATTCTTATCCGTCCCCAGGATGACACCGGGGTAGGTAGCAAAGTCTTTCCTGATCCCAGCTCTGTTCATCTTGGCTTCTTTTAAAAACACAGCAAGCAAGGGTTACTCCAAGCGGAGTCTCCCTTTTTTCCAAAAATTGGGCCCCACACACACCCACCCCTTCAGTGGCAGCAGTTGTGCCCCAGTTGTACACTTCACAGATAGATTTGCATCAAGCACATTCAAAAATACGCCATTCTTATCCGTCCCCAGGATGACACCGGGGTAGGTAGCAAAGTCTTTCCTGATCCCAGCTCTGTTCATCTTGGCTTCTTTTAAAAACACATCAAGCAAGGGTTACTCCAAGCGGATTCTCCCTTTTTTCCAAAAATTGGGCCCCACACACACCCACCCCTTCAGTGGCAGCAGTTGTGCCCCAGTTGTACACTTCACAGCTAGATTTGCATCAAGCACATTCAAAAATTCGCCATAGTTAACCGTCCCCAGGATGACACCGGGGTAGGTAAAAGTCTTTGCTGAACCATGACTTGTTCATCTTGGCTCCTTTTAAAAACAATGTAAGCAAGGGTTACTCCAAGCGGAGTCTCCCTTTTTTCCAAAAATTGGGCCCCACACACACCCACCCCTTCAGTGGCAGCAGTTGTGCCCCAGTTGTACACTTCACAGCTAGATTTGCATCAAGCACATTCAAAAATACGCCATTCTTATCCGTCCCCAGGATGACACCGGGGTAGGTAGCAAAGTCTTTCCTGATCCCAGCTCTGTTCATCTTGGCTTCTTTTAAAAACACATCAAGCAAGGGTTACTCCAAGCGGAGTCTCCCTTTTTTCCAAAAATTGGGCCCCACACACACCCACCCCTTCAGTGGCAGCAGTTGTGCCCCAGTTGTACACTTCACAGCTAGATTTGCATCAAGCACATTCAAAAATACGCCATTCTTATCCGTCCCCAGGATGACACCGGGGTAGGTAGCAAATTCTTTCCTGATCCCAGCTCTGTTCATCTTGGCTTCTTTTAAAAACACAGCAAGCAAGGGTTACTCCAAGCGGAGTCTCCCTTTTTTCCAAAAATTGGGCCCCACACACACCCACCCCTTCAGTGGCAGCAGTTGTGCCCCAGTTGTACACTTCACAGCTAGATTTGCAACAAGCACATTCAAAAATGCGCCATTCTTATCCGTCCCCAGGATGACACCGGGGTAGGTAGCAAAGTCTTTCCTGATCCCAGCTCTGTTCATCTTGGCTTCTTTTAAAAACACATCAAGCAAGGGTTACTCCAAGCGGAGTCTCCCTTTTTTTCCAAAAATTGGGCCCCACACACACCCACCCCTTCAGTGGCAGCAGTTGTGCCCCAGTTGTACACTTCACAGCTAGATTTGCATCAAGCACATTCAAAAATACGCCATAGTTAACCGTCCCCAGGATGACACCGGGGTAGGTAAAAGTCTTTGCTGAACCATGACTTGTTCATCTTGGCTCCTTTTAAAAACAATGTAAGCAAGGGTTACTCCAAGCGGAGTCTCCCTTTTTTCCAAAAATTGGGCCCCACACACACCCACCCCTTCAGTGGCAGCAGTTGTGCCCCAGTTGTACACTTCACAGCTAGATTTGCATCAAGCACATTCAAAAATACGCCATTCTTATCCGTCCCCAGGATGACACCGGGGTAGGTAAAAGTCTTTGCTGAACCATGACTTGTTCATCTTGGCTCCTTTTAAAAACAATGTAAGCAAGGGTTACTCCAAGCGGAGTCTCCCTTTTTTCCAAAAATTGGGCCACACAGACACCCCATCAGTGGCAGCACTTGTGCCCTAGTTGCAAACAGGATGTTTTGATTTGCATCAAGCACATTCCAAATCCACAAGCATTTACTCTCCCCAGGATGACACAGGGGTAGTAAATTCCTTCTGGATCCATGACTTGTTCATTTTGATGAACGTCAGTCTGTCCACATTGTCACTGGACAGACGCGTGCGCTTATCTGTCAGCACACACCCAGCAGCACTGAAGACACGTTCAGAGACAACGCTGGCAGCTGGACACGACAAAATCTCCAAGGCGTAACTGGAGAGCTCTGGCCATTTTTCTAGATTTGAAGCCCAAAAGGAGCAAGGCTCCATTTGCAAAGTCATGGCATCGATGTTCATTTGGAGATACTCCTGTATCATCCTCTCCAGCCGTTGACTATGTGTCAGACTTGTTGTCTCTGGTGGCCTTGCAAAAGAGGGTCTAAAAAAATTATGAAAAGATTCCATAAAATTGCTGTTACCAGCACCAGATACGGTCCTACTGGTACGGGTAGACTGTTGAAGATGACGAGACCGTCCCATGTTTGTCAAGTTAAAACTGGGAGATTCCCTCCCTGCACCTGCACGGTTGTTTGGTGGAAAAGCCGAGCTAAGATCGAGTAACAGCTTCTGCTGATGCTCCTGCATACGTGCGTCCCTTTCTATGGCTGGAATTATGTCACAAAATTTGGACTTATACCGGGGATCTAATAGTGTGGCAATCCAGTAGTCATCATCACTTCTAATTTTGACAATACGACTGTCATGTTGGAGGTAGTGCAACAAAAAGGCACTCATGTGTCTTGCGCAGCCATGCGGACCAAGTCCACGCTGTGTTTGTGGCATAGAGGTGCTACCCGTTCTTTCTTCCTCTGACATCTCCCCCCAACCTCTTTCAACTGAAATTTGACCAAGGTCTCCCTCATCCGCTGAGTCTTCCATGTCCATGGACAGTTCGTCCTCCATTTCTTCATGTTCTCCTGCACCTTGCTCAACATTTCGCCTGCTACTATGCGCCCTTGTCGATCCCTGTCCCCCATGGTCCCATGCCTGCTGCGTTGGTGATGATGAACGTCTGGACCTTGGTGATGTTGTTGTCCCTTGCGCATATGAATCCTCCTGTAGTTCCTCCCCTTCATGTTGTCCCACCCCCTGACTCCGAATAGTGTTTAGCGTGTGCTCCAGCATGTAAATGACTGGAATCGTCATGCTGATAATGGCATTGTCAGCGCTAAACATATTCGTCGCCATGTCGAAACTGTGCAGAAGGGTGCATAGGTCCTTGATCTGAGACCACTCCATCAGGGTGATCTGCCCCACCTCTGCATCTCGTTGGCCCAGGCTATACGTCATGACGTATTGCACCAGGGCTCTGCGGTGCTGCCACAGTCGCTGTAACATGTGGAGAGTTGAATTCCAGCGTGTCGCCACATCGCATTTCAGGCGATGAACCGGCAGGCCGAAAGACTTCTGGAGCGATGCAAGTCGCTCAGCTGCGGCGCTTGAACGGCGGAAGTGAGCAGACAGTTTTCGTGCCCTGTTCAGAAGGCCATCTAGGCCGGGATAGTGTGTTAAAAATTGCTGGATGACAAGGTTCAACACGTGAGCCATACAAGGTACGTGTGTCACCTTGCCCAGGCGAAGGGCCGCACCAAGGTTTGCAGCATTGTCGCGCACGGCCTTACCAGGCTGCAGGTTGAGTGGAGACAACCATTTATTAAACTCGGACCGCAGAGCTGACCACAACTCCTCAGCTGTGTGACTCTTATTCCCAAGACATGTCAAGCTAAAGACCGCCTGATGCCGTTGCGCTCTGCTGCCAGCATAGTAATGAGGGGTGCGTGATTCCTTCTGCGCAATGAGAACGCTGGTGGCCTGACCAGGCAGGCTTGGGGCGGAGGTGGAGGAGCCAGATGAGGTGGAGGATGCAGAAGCAGTGGCGGAACTTGGACAGACAGAGGATTGACACACAAGTCGTGGGGACGGCAAGACTTGTGCAGCAGACCCTTCACCATCTATCACCATAGTTACCCAGTGCCCAGTCAGCGACATGTAACGTCCCTGTCCATGCTTACTGGTCCAAGTATCGGTGGTGAAATGCAACCGTTCACACACAGAGTTTCTCAAGGAAGCGGTGATGTTGTGTGCGACATGCTGGTGTAGCGCGGGCACACCTTTCTTAGAGAAGTAGTGGCGACTAGGCATCTGGTACTGGGGCACAGCGACAGACATAAGGTCTCTAAAATCCTGTGTGTCCACTAGGCGGAAAGGCAGCATTTCGGTAGCCAACAGCTTACAGAGGGATAGAGTCAACCTCTTAGCTTTGTCATGGGTCGCAGGAAGTGGCCTTTTATTTGACCACATCTGAGGGACAGAGATCTGGCTGCTGTGTGTAGACGGTGTTGAGTAGGGTGTCCCTGGAAAAATGCAGGTTTGTGAGGAAAGTGCAGGCGGAGACATGATGTTGCCTTCATCCAACGTTGGTCCTATCGATGTCTGAGAGAGCTGTACACACTCACTTGTTTCCCCTTCCAAACCAACTGACGACCTACCAAGCAAACTGCCTGTTGCGGTTACAGTGGTGGAAGTTGTGCGTGGAAAAACAGGTGTGACAGCTGTCCCCACAGTCCTAGAAGATGAAGAGCGCGCGGATGCACTGGAAGGGGCAGGCGGTGGATGGTTCGCTCCGCTAGGCCGCATTGCAGCACGGTGAGCTTCCCACCGGGACCTATGATATTTATTCATGTGACGATTCATGGAAGAAGTTGTCAAACTGCTGAGGTTTTGACCTCTACTAAGAGAATCATGACAAAGTTTACAGATCACATAATTTGGGCGATCTTTTTCTATGTCAAAAAAGGACCAGGCTAGGCAAGGCTTAGAGGCCATGCGACCTGTTGATCCACCCCGAATAATGCTCATAGGCAGAGTGGTGGCTGAGGATGCAGTTGTAGACGTGCTACCAGTGCTCCGACTCTGTCCAGGAAGGCGCAAGGTAACTTCGTCGTCGGTTGCATCCTCCTCCACCGCCTCTGTTGACCTCCTCGAGTGTCTGACTGTGGGTTGACAGTAGGTGGGATCTAGAACTTCATCATCAATTGTTGTGTTTGCACTCCCCTCCCCCTCAGACCGAGCCTCTTCTTGCCCTGACCGAATATTTAAGTTGTCATCCCAATCGGGTATCTGCGTCTCATCTTCATCAGTATGTTCCTCATTGTCTATAACCACAGGTGTTACAGTTTGTGACAAAGGGTCAACATTATGCTCAGAAACTTGGTCCTCACGGCCTGAATCAGAGTCACAAAGGTTCTGGGCATCACTGCAGACCATTTCCTGTTCTGTACTCACTGTAGCTTGGGAGCAGACCTCTGATTCCCAGGCTATAGTGTGACTGAACAGCTCTGCAGACTCAGCCATCTCAGTTCCACCATACTGTGCAGGGCTGATGGAGACTTCAGAGCTGGGAGAAAGCAAGTTTGATTGGGATGACAACTCAGAGGACTGGTGTTTTTTGGATGCGGTACTTGAAGTGGCTGAGAGGGCACTTGTTGGACCACTTGAGATCCATTCAAGCATTTTCCTTTTTTGCCCATCATCTACCTTTGTTCCTGTTGTTCGTGTCCGTAAAAAAGGGAGCACATCGGATTGTCCACGGTAAGTAGTAGACATCTTACTTTTGCTGGTAGATGGTCTATCTTCAGCAGATGATAATGGAGCTTTGCCACCTTCCCCACGGACAAAACCTTTTTTGCCTTTTCCACCACGCCTCTTCCCCTTTCCACCAGCATCTGTCATTTTGCCACTCATGTTGATTGCGACAAGATTGTGGACTGAAAATGTGGTAGTAAAAATTGAGAGGTGGTGTAGATTGCAGTGTTGGTCTAGCTTTATTAACAGCAGAATAATAAAGAATAAATATCCCTGACAATGCAACTACGGCCCTTAAACTGGCAGCAAAAATTGCTAGTATAATGGCTTAGTTATAATGAGTTGGAGTGTGCAATGCAGGCAGACGCGCTCTGCAAATGTCTTTGCACTAGTGGGACTATAGCAAAGTCCAATAGCCACGTATAGGATGCCACTAGGTACACTGAGTGTTTGCTAGTATAATGGCTTAGTTATAATGAGTTGGAGTGTGCAATGCAGGCAGACGCGCTCTGCAAATGTCTTTGCACTAGTGTGACTATAGCAAAGTCCAATAGCCACGTATAGGATGCCACTAGGTACACTGAGTGTTTGCTAGTATAATGGCTTAGTTATAATGAGTTGGAGTGTGCAATGCAGGCAGACGCGCTCTGCAAATGTCTTTGCACTAGTGGGACTATAGCAAAGTCCAATAGCCACGTATAGGATGCCACTAGGTACACTGAGTGTTTGCTAGTATAATGGCTTAGTTATAATGAGTTGGAGTGTGCAATGCAGGCAGACGCGCTCTGCAAATGTCTTTGCACTAGTGGGACTATAGCAAAGTCCAATAGCCACGTATAGGATGCCACTAGGTACACTGAGTGTTTGCTAGTATAATGGCTTAGTTATAATGAGTTGGAGTGTGCAATGCAGGCAGACGCGCTCTGCAAATGTCTTTGCACTAGTGGGACTATAGCAAAGTCCAATAGCCACGTATAGGATGCCACTAGGTACACTGAGTGTTTGCTAGTATAATGGCTTAGTTATAATGAGTTGGAGTGTGCAATGCAGGCAGACGCGCTCTGCAAATGTCTTTGCACTAGTGGGACTATAGCAAAGTCCAATAGCCACGTATAGGATGCCACTAGGTACACTGAGTGTTTGCTAGTATAATGGCTTAGTTATAATGAGTTGGAGTGTGCAATGCAGGCAGACGCGCTCTGCAAATGTCTTTGCACTAGTGTGACTATAGCAAAGTCCAATAGCCACGTATAGGATGCCACTAGGTACACTGAGTGTTTGCTAGTATAATGGCTTAGTTATAATGAGTTGGAGTGTGCAATGCAGGCAGACGCGCTCTTCAAATGTCTTTGCACTAGTGGGACTATAGCAAAGTCCAATAGCCACGTATAGGATGCCACTAGGTACACTGAGTGTTTGCTAGTATAATGGCTTAGTTATAATGAGTTGGAGTGTGCAATGCAGGCAGACGCGCTCTGCAAATGTCTTTGCACTAGTGTGACTATAGCAAAGTCCAATAGCCACGTATAGGATGCCACTAGGTACACTGAGTGTTTGCTAGTATAATGGCTTAGTTATAATGAGTTGGAGTGTGCAATGCAGGCAGACGCGCTCTGCAAATGTCTTTGCACTAGTGGGACTATAGCAAAGTCCAATAGCCACGTATAGGATGCCACTAGGTACACTGAGTGTTTGCTAGTATAATGGCTTAGTTATCATGAGTTGGAGTGTGCAATGCAGGCAGACGCGCTCTGCAAATGTCTTTGCACTAGTGTGACTATAGCAAAGTCCAATAGCCACGTATAGGATGCCACTAGGTACACTGAGTGTTTGCTAGTATAATGGCTTAGTTATAATGAGTTGGAGTGTGCAATGCAGGCAGACGCGCTCTGCAAATGTCTTTGCACTAGTGGGACTATAGCAAAGTCCAATAGCCACGTATAGGATGCCACTAGGTACACTGAGCGTTTGCTAGTATAATGGCTTAGTTATAATGAGTTGGAGTGTGCAATGCAGGCAGACGCGCTCTGCAAATGTCTTTGCACTAGTGGGACTATAGCAAAGTTCAATAGCCACGTATAGGATGCCACTAGGTACACTGAGTGTTTGCTAGTATAATGGCTTAGTTATAATGAGTTGGAGTGTGCAATGCAGGCAGACGCGCTCTGCAAATGTCTTTGCACTAGTGTGACTATAGCAAAGTCCAATAGCCACGTATAGGATGCCACTAGGTACCCTGAGTGTTTGCTAGTATAATGGCTTAGTTATAATGAGTTGGAGTGTGCAATGCAGGCAGACGCGATCTGCAAATGTCTTTGCACTAGTGGGACTATAGCAAAGTCCAATAGCCACGTATAGGATGCCACTAGGTACACTGAGTGTTTGCTAGTATAATGGCTTAGTTATAATGAGTTGGAGTGTGCAATGCAGGCAGACGCGCTCTGCAAATGTCTTTGCACTAGTGTGACTATAGCAAAGTCCAATAGCCACGTATAGGATGCCACTAGGTACACTGAGTGTTTGCTAGTATAATGGCTTAGTTATAATGAGTTGGAGTGTGCAATGCAGGCAGACGCGCTCTGCAAATGTCTGTGCACTAGTGGGACTATAGCAAAGTCCAATAGCCACGTTTAGGATGCCACTAGGTACACTGAGTGTTTGCTAGTATAATGGCTTAGTTATAATGAGTTGGAGTGTGCAGAGGACAAGAGGGTACAGTGGCAGGATTGTGGGGCTCTGGGTAGAGGAATGGAAGCCTGCCTTTCTATTCCCTCCTAATGGTGAAATGCAGGGAGGAAATCCCTGACCTTGGCTACACAGACGCTGTTGCTGTTTTCAGGACCTGTCACCTATGGCTCTCTGACCCTGCCGGTTTGAGCCCTTAAAAGGACTGCTAGAAAGTGCTCTCCCTAAGCTGTCTAACGCTGTGTATGCAGCACATACAGCTGTATCGGCGATAGGACTCAGGAGGACGGAGCTGCGACAGTGATGTCTGACACCAAAGACGCAGAAGGCAGATAATGGCGTCCTGGAGGAAAATGTCCGGTTTTATAATGCAGGGACATGTGACATGGACATCCTATCACACATGCCGTTGCTTCTCTGGCTAAAAGTCCACTTAGCTGTGTGTGTGTCTGGGATTGGCTGACATGCTGGCCCGCCCCACAAGACGCGCGCGCTTAGGGAAGGAAGACAAGAAAAAAAAAAAATGGCGATCGCCATTATAGAAACAGCAGTGATCTGAAGGCGCTGTTCACGCACACTATACACTGAAATGTCATAATAGTGTGATTCACAGAGTGACTTACACTATTACAGCAGAAACCAAGCTAGGATTTAGCTGGTTTTTTGCTGCTAGAACCGTTCTCGAACGTTTCTAGAACTATCGAGCTTTTGCAAAAAGCTCGAGTTCTAGTTCGATCTAGAACATGCCCCAAAATCACTCCAGCCTAGAACTGGAGAACCACGAACCACGAACCGCGCTCAACTCTACTCCCTGCACCTGCATGGTTGTTTGATGGAAAAGCCGAGCTAAGATCGAGTAATAGCTTCTGCTGATACTCCTGCATACGTGCGTCCCTTTCTATGGCTGGAATTATGTCACAAAACTTGGACTTGTACCGGGGATCTAATAGTGTGGCAAGCCAGTAGTCAAAATCACTTCTAATTTTGACAATACGAGGGTCATGTTGGAGGTAGTGCAGCAAGAAAGCACTCATGTGTCTTGCGCAGCCATGCGGACCAAGTCCACGCTGTGTTTGTGGCATAGAGGTGCTAACCGTTCTTTCTTCCTCTGACATCTCCCCCCAACCTCTTTCAACAGAAATTTGACCAAGGTCTCCCTCATCCGCTGAGTCTTCCATGTCCATGGACAGTTCTTCCTCCATTTCTTCATGTTCTCCTGCACCTTCCTCAACATTTCGCCTGCTACCATGCGCCCTTGTTGATCCCTGTCCCCCATGGTCCCATGCCTGCCGCGTTGGTGATGATGAACGTCTGGACCTTGGTGATGTTCTTGTCTCTTGCGCATATGAATCCTCCTGTAGTTCCTCCCCTTCCTGTTGTCCCACCCCCTGACTCCGAATAGTGTTTAGCGTGTGCTCCAGCATGTAAATGACTGGAATTGTCATGCTGATAATAGCGTTGTCACCGCTAAACATATTCATCGCCATGTCGAAACTGTGCAGAAGGGTGCATAGGTCCTTGATCTGAGACCACTCCATCAGGGTGATCTGCCCCACCTCTGCATCTCGTTGGCCCAGGCTATAAGTCATGACGTATTGCACCAGGGCTCGACGGTGATGCCACAGTCGCTGTAACATGTGGATAGTCGAATTCCAGCGTGTCGGCACATCGCATTTCAGGCGATGAACTGGCAGGCCGAAAGACTTCTGGAGCGATGCAAGTCGCTCAGCAGCGGTGGTTGAACGGCGGAAGTGAGCAGACAGTTTTCGTGCCCTGTTCACAAGGCCATTTAGGCCGGGAGAGTGTGTTAAAAATTGCTGGACAACAAGGTTCAAAACGTGAGCCATACAAGGCGCATGTGTCACCTTGCCCAGGCGAAGGGCCGCACTCAGGTTTGCACCATTGTCGCACACGGCCTTACCAGGCTGCAGGTTGAGTGGAGACAACCATTTATTAAACTCAGTCTCCAGAGCTGCCCACAACTCAGCCGCTGTGTGACTCTTATTTCCAAGACATTTGAAGCTAAAGACCGCCTGATGCCGTTGCACTCTGCTGCCAGCATAGTAATGAGGGATGCGTGATTCCTTCTGCGCAGTTAGAACGCTGGTGGCCTGACCAGGCAGGCTTGGGGCAGAGGTGGAGGACCCAGACGAGGTGGAGGAGGCAGAAGCAGTGGCGGAACTTGGACAGACAGAGGATTGACACACAAGTCGTGGGGACGGCAAGACTTGTGCAGCAGACCCTTCACCATCTATCACCATAGTTACTCAGTGCACAGCCAGCGACATGTAACGTCCCTGTCCATGCTTACTGGTCCAAGTATCGGTGGTGAAATGCACCCGATGACACACAGAGTTTCTCAAGGAAGCGGTGATGTTGTGTGCGACATGCTGGTGTAGCGCAGGCACACCTTTCTTAGAGAAGTAGTGGCGACTGGGCATCTGGTACTGGGGCACAGCGACAGACATAAGGTCTCTAAAATCCTGTGTGTCCACCAGGCGGAAAGGCAGCATTTCGGTAGCCAAGAGCTTACAGAGGGATAAAGTCAACCTCTTAGCTTTGTCATGGGTCGCAGGAAATGGCCTTTTATTTGTCCACATCTAAGGGACAGAGATCTGACTGCTGTGTGTAGACGGTGTTGAGTAGGGTGTCCCTGGAAAAATGCAGGTTTGTGAGGAAAGTGCAGGCATAGACATGATGTTGCCTTCATCCAACGTTGGTGCTATCGATGTCTGAGAGAGCTGTACACACGCACTTGTTTCCCCTTCCAAACCAACTGATGACCTACCAAGCAAACTGCCTGTTGCGGTTACAGTGATGGAAGTTGTGCGTGGAAAACCAGGTGTGACAGCTGTCCCCACAGTCCTAGAAGATGAAGAGCTCGCGGATGCACTGGAAGGGGCAGGCGGTGGATTGTTCGCTCCGCTAGGCTGCATTGCAGCACGGTGAGCTTCCCACTGGGACATATGATATTTATTCATGTGACGATTCATGGAAGAAGTTGTCAAACTGCTGAGGTTTTGCCCTCTACTAACAAAATCACGACAAATTTTACAGATCACTTAATTTGGGCGATCTTTTGCTATGTCAAAAAAGGACCAGGCTAGGCAAGGCTTAGAGGGCATGCGACCTGCTGATCCACTCCGACTAGTGCTCAGAGGCAGAGTGGTGGCTGAGGATGCAGTTGTAGATGTGCTACCAGTGCTCCGACTCTGTCCAGGAAGTCGCAATGTAACTTCGTCGTCAGTAGCATCCTCCTCCACCGCCTCTGTTGACCTCCTCGAATGCCTGACTGTGGGTTGACAGTAGGTGGGATCTAGAACTTCATCATCAATTGTTGTGTTTGCACTTCCCTCACCCTCAAACTGAGCCTCTTCTTGCCCTGACAGAATATTTAAGTTGTCATCCCAATCTGGTATCTGCGTCTCATCGTCATCAGTATGTTCCTCATTGTCTATAACAACAGGCGTTACAGTTTGTGAAAAAGGGTCAACGTTATGCTCAGAAACTTGGTCCTCACAGCCTGAATCAGAGTCACAAAGGTTCTGGGCATCACTGCAGACCATTTCCTGATCTGTACTCACTGTAGCTTGAGAGCAGACCTCTGATTCCCAGGCTATAGTGTGACTGAACAGCTCTGCAGACTTAGCCATCTCAGTTCGACCATACTGTGCAGGTTGGATGGAGACTTCAGAGCTGGGAGAAAGCTAGTGTGATTGGGCTGACAACTCAGAGGACTGGTGTTTTTTGGATGCGGTAGTTGAGGTGGCGGAGAGGGCACTTGTTGGACCACTTGAGATCCATTCAAGCATTTTCTTTTTTGGCCATCATCTACCTTTGTTCCAGTTGTTCGTGTCCGTAAAAAAGGGAGCACATCGGATTGTCCACGGTAAGTAGTAGACATCTTACTTTTGCTGGAAGATGGTCTATCTTCAGCAGATGTTAATGGAGCTTTGCCACCTTCCCCACGGACAAACCCTTTTTTTCCTTTTCCAACACGCCTCTTCCCCTTTCCACCAGCATCTGTCATTTTGCTACTCATTTTGATTGCGACAAGATTGTGCACTTAAAATATGGTAGTAAAAATTGAGAGGTGGTGTAGATTGCAGCGGTGGTCTAGCTTTATTAACAGCAGAATAAACAACAATAATTAGCCCTGACAATGCAACTATGGCCCTTAAACTGGCAGCATAGTTTGCTAGTATAATGGCTTAGTAACAATGAGTTTGAGTGTGCAATGCAGAGGTGCTGCAAATAGCTTTGCACTAGTTGGACACTAATGGAAGTCCAACAGCCACTTTTAGGATGCTACTAAGTTTACTCAGTGTTTGCTAGTATAATGGCTTAGTAACAATGAGTTTGAGTGTGCAATGCAGAGGTGCTGCAAATAGATTTGCACTAGTGGGACACTAATGGAAGTCCAACAGCCAATTTTAGGATACCACTAAGTTTACTCAGTGTTTGCTAGTATAATGGCTTAGTAACAATGAGTTTGAGTGTGCAATGCAGAGGTGCTGCAAATAGCTTTTCACTAGTGGGACACTAATGGAAGTCCAACAGCCACTTTTAGGATGCCACTAAGTTTACTCATTGTTTGCTAGTATAATGGCTTAGTAACAATAAGTTTGAGTGTGCAATGCAGAGGTGCTGCAAATAGCTTTGCAATAGTGGGACACTAATGGAAGTCCAACAGCCATTTTTAGGATGCCACAAAGTTTACTAATTGTTTGCTAGTATAATGGCTTAGTAACAATGAGCTTGAGTGTGCAATGCAGAGGTGCTGCAAATAGCTTTGCACTAGTGGGACACTAATGGAAGTCCAACAGCCACTTTTAGGATGCCACTAAGTTTACTCAGTGTTTGCTAGTATAATGGCTAATTAACAATGAGTTTGAGTTTGCAATGCAGAGGTGCTGCAAATAGCTTTGCACTAGTGGGACACTAATGGAAGTCCAACAGCCACTTTTAGGATGCCACTACGTTTACTCAGTGTTTGCTAGTATAATGGCTTAGTAACAATGAGTTTGAGTGTGCAATGCAGAGGTGCTGCAAATAGATTTGCACTAGTGGGACACTAATGGAAGTCCAACTGCCACTTTTAGGATGCCACTAAGTTTACTCAGTGTTTGCTGGTATAATGGCTTAGTAACAATGAGTTTGAATGTGCAATGCAGAGGTGCTGCAAATAGCTTTGCACTAGTTGGACACTAATGGAAGTCCAACAGCCACTTTTAGGATGCCACTAAGTTTACTCAGTGTTTGCTAGTATAATGGCTTAGTAACAATGAGTTTGAGTGTGCAATGCAGAGGTGCTGCAAATAGATTTGCACTAGTGGGACACTAATGGAAGTCCAACAGCCACTTTTAGGATGCCACAAAGTTTACTCAGTGTTTGCTAGTATAATGGCTTAGTAACAATGAGATTGATTGTGCAATGCAGAGGTGCTGCAAATAGCTTTGCACTAGTGGGACACTAATGGAAGTCCAACAGCCACTTTTAGGATGCCACTAAGTTTACTCAGTGTTTGCTAGTATAATGGCTTAGTAACAATGAGTTTGAGTGTGCAATGCAGAGGTGCTGCAAATAGATTTGTGCTAGTGGGACACTAATGGAAGTCCAACAGCCACTTTTAGGATGCCACTAAGTTTACTCAGTGTTTGCTAGTATAATGGCTTAGTAACAATGAGTTTGAGTGTGCAATGCAGAGGTGCTGCAAAGAGATTTGCACTAGTGGGACACTAATGGAAGTCCAACAGCCACTTTTTGGATACCACTAAGTTTACTCATTGTTTGCTAGTATAATGGCTTAGTAACAATGAGTTTGAGTGTGCAATGCAGAGGTGCTGCAAATTGATTTGCACTAGTGGGACACTAATGGAAGTCCAACAGTCACTTTTAGGATGCCACTAAGTTTACTCAGTGTTTGCTAGTATAATGGCTTAGTAACCCTCCCTCCCCCCCGATCGGAGCTTTAAAACTAGGATCGGGGGGGAGGGAGGGTAGTGGAGCAAATAAGGGGATAGATAGAGCAGATAGAGACAGGGAGACGGTAGGGGTCAATGAAGGATTAGGGGGGGATGGGACATACAAGGAAGGTAGGGAGGCTAGGAGTAATAAAGGTGTTAATAGGATTAAATGTCTACTGGCAAATGCAAGGAGTCTTGCAAACAAAATGAATGAATTGGAGACTCTTATGTCAACCATGGATTATGATGTGGTGGCCATTACGGAAACCTGGCTGGATGAAAGCCATGACTGGGTGACAAACATACAGGGTTATAGTACATTTAGGAAGGACAGGAAAGGACAAAAAGGTGGTGGGGTGTGTATATTTATTAAATCTAACCTAAAACCTGTGTTGTATGATGACATTGAGGGGAACAGCAACAATGTAGAGTCAGTATGGGTAAATGTACATGGGGAGGGGGAATAATGGAAAAATGCTAATTGGAGTTTGCTATAAGCCTCCTAACATACCTGAACAAATAGAGGGTGAAATGCTGGAACAAATTGAAAAGGCAGCTAATAATAATAATCGGGTTCTTATTATGGGGGATTTTAACTATCCAGACATTCAGTGGGACATAGAATCTTCTGGTTCTGCTAAAAGCTGTAAGTTCTTATCTACTATTCAAGACCATTTCCTCTCTCAGATGGTAGGTGAACCGACCAGGGGAGATAATTTGCTAGATCTGGTCCTGTCAAATAGACCGGATACAATTTCAGATCTACAGGTCCGGGAGCACTTGGGCACCAGCGATCATAATATGGTAAACTTCAACATAATATTCAATAGAACATTTCAAAGGGGGAATGCTAAAACCTGGAATTTTAGGAAAGCTGATTTTAACAAATTAAGGGAAGAGCTTAAATGTGTAGATTGGGAAAAAGTCATGGTAACTGGGGATACCGAACATAAATGGGGTAAGTTTAAGGATATACTACTAGAGTCCTGTAAAAAACGTATACCCTCTGGTAATAAAATGTCTAGGAATAAAAAGAAACCACTATGGATAAATAAGACTTTACAAAGTATAATAAAACAAAAACAAAGGGCATTTAAAATCTTAAAGGCTGAGAATACAGAAATAGCATTTCAGAAGTATAAAGATATCAATAGGAAATGTAAAAAAGAAATCAAACAAGCAAAATTAGCTACTGAAACAAAAATCGCCAAAGACATTAAAATAAATCCCAAAATCTTTTATAAATACATTAATGCGAAAAGGAAAACAAAGGATAGTATCGGCCCCTTAAAATATAATAACAAGTTAGCTATAGAGGACAAACAAAAGACTGAGATATTAAATAGGCATTTCTCATCTGTATTCACCAAGGAACTGACTGTACCAGGGATCATTCAACAAGTGAAAAATCAAAGTCCACCACCCGATATAATTAATTTAACACAAGATGAAGTACGCCTACGTCTGAGTAAATTAAACATTGACAAATCCCCAGGGCCAGATGGCATTCATCCACGAATATTGAGGGAATTGAGCTCCGTAATCGACAGACCGCTGTATCTCATCTTTTTAGACTCACTTGTAACAGGGTTGGTGCCTCAGGATTGGAGGATTGCTGATGTGGTACCGATATTTAAGAAAGGTAAGAGGGTAGATCCAGGCAACTACCGTCCAGTAAGCCTGACATCAGTAGTATGCAAAGTTTTTGAGGGCATTTTAAGGGATGACATGCAAAAATATATTGCAGAAAATAATATGATAACTGACAAACAGAATGGATTCATGAAAGATAAGTCGTGTCTAACCAACCTGTTGGGGTTCTATGAGGGGGTAAGTTCAAACCTGGATATTGGTAATGCAGCTGATGTGATTTATTTGGACTTTGCAAAGGCATTTGATACTGTACCACATAATAGCCTTATACTAAAGCTCCAGAAGCAAGGACTAGGGGACACAATATGTAACTGGGTAAGGAATTGGCTAAAAGATAGGAAACAAAGAGTAGTCATAAATGGTACATTCTCTAAATGGGCTATAGTCAGCAGTGGGGTGCCGCAGGGATCTGTGCTTGGACCGATTCTTTTTACTCTCTTTATTAATGACCTTGTGGATGGGATTGATAGTAAAGTGTCAGTCTTTGCCGATGACACCAAACTATGTAGGATATTAAAAACTGACCTGGATAGTACAATATTACAAAAAGATCTGGATAAGATGTCAGAATGGGCAGATACTTGGCAAATGAGATTTAATGTTGATAAATGTAAAGTAATGCACCTAGGACGGAGTAATCCTATAGCTGCGTATACATTAAATGGAAGTAAACTCGGGACTACAGAACAGGAGAAGGACTTGGGTATTCTCATTACAAATAAGCTGAGCAGCAGCACTCAATGTCAAGCAGCAGCTGCTAAAGCAAACAAGATTTTAGGGTGTATAAAAAGAGAGATTAGATCCCGTGATCCCAACGTATTGTTACCCCTCTATAAATCACTTGTAAGGCCACATCTGGAATACGGGATCCAGTTTTGGGCTCCACATTTTAAAAAGGACATTCAGAAGTTAGAGTCAGTTCAAAGGCGGGCAACTAGACTATTACAAGGAATGGAAGGCCTCCCATATGATGACAGGTTAAAAAAGTTAGATATGTTTAGCTTAGAAAAAAGACGTCTCAGAGGAGATCTCATTTATATGTATAAATACATGTGTGGTCAATATAAAGGACTGGCACATGACTTATTTCTTCCAAAGACAGTACAAAGGACCAGGGGGCACTCACTGCGAGTGGAAGAAAAGCGATTCCGACAGCTAAATAGGAAAGGGTTCTTTACAGTTAGAGCAGTCAGACTGTGGAATGCCCTACCACAAGAGGTAGTAATGGCAGATACTATAACAGCTTTTAAAAAAGGGCTGGATGATTTCCTCAGTACACACAACATTGTTGGTTATAAATGACTTAGTGACTAAATGTAGAACTGGTGGAGGAAGGTTGAACTAGATGGACCTAGGTCTTTTTTCAACCTAAGTAACTATGTAACTATGTAACAATGAGTTTGAGTGTGCAATGCAGAGGTGCTGCAAATAGATTTGCACTAGTGGGACACTAATGGAAGTCAAACAGCCACTTTTAGGATGCCACAATGTTTACTCAGTGTTTGCTAGTATAATTTGCTTAGTAACAATGAGTTTGAGTGTGCAATGAAGAGGTGCTGCAAATAGCTTTGCACTAGTGGGACACTAATGGAAGTCCAACAGCCACTTTTAGGATGCCACTAAGTTTACTCAGTGTTTGCTAGTATAATGGCTTAGTAACAATGAGTTTGAGTGTGCAATGTAGAGGTGCTGCAAATAGATTTGCACTAGTGGGACACTAATGGAAGTCCAACAGCCACTTTTAGGATGCCACAAAGTTTACTCAGTGTTTGCTAGTATAATGGCTAAGTAACAATGAGTTTGAGTGTGCAATGCAGAGGTGCTGCAAATAGCTTTGCACTAGTGGGACACTAATGGAAGTCCAACAGCCACTTTTAGGATGCCACAAAGTTTACTCAGTGTTTGCTAGTATAATGGCTAAGTAACAATGAGTTTGAGTGTGCAATGCAGAGGTATTGCAAATAGTTTTGCACTAGTGGGACACTAATTGAAGTCCAACAGCCTTTTTTAGGATGCCACTAAGTTTACTCAGTGTTTGCTAGTATAATGGCTTAGTAACAATGAGTTTGAGTGTGCAAAGGGCAGGAGGGTACAGTGGCAGGGTTGTGGGTCTCTGGGTAGAGGAAAGGAAGCCTCACTTTCTATCCCTCCTAATGGGGAAATGCAGCGAGGAAATCCCTGACCTTAGCTACACAGACGCTGTTATCTTGTGTAGCTGTTAAAATCTGTTTTCACTGACCTGACTGTCATCTATGGCTCTGAGCCTGCTGGTATTAGCCCTTACAAGGGCTAATAGAAACTTCTATCCCTATTCTGTATAGCGCTGTGTGTAGAGCGTACACAGCAGTATCGGAGACAGGAGCTACGCCAGCGGTGACTGACACCCAGACGCAGAAGGCAGATAATGGCGTCCAGACGGGGAGATGCCCGTATTTATAATGCAGGGACATGTGACATGGACATCCTATCACACATGCCGTTACTTCTCTGGCTAAAAGTCCACTTAGCTGTGTATGTGTCTGGGATTGGCTGACATGCTGGCCCGCCCCACTACACGCGCGCGCTTAGGGAAGGAAGACAAGGAAAAAAAAAAAAATTACGATCGTCATTATCCCAGCAGCAGTGATCTGAATGCGCTGTTCCCGCACACTATACGCTGAAATTCCATAATAGTGTGAGTCACAGAGGGACTTACACTATTACAGCGGAAAGCCAGCTAGTAATTAGCTTGTCTTTTTGCTGCTAGAACCGTTCTCGAACGTAACTAGAACTATCGAGCTTTAGCAAAAAGCTCGAGTTCTAGTTCGATTTAGAACAGCCCCCAAAATCCCTCGAACCGCGAACTGGAGAACAATGAACCACGAACCGCGCTCAACTCTAGTCAAGACGTCCCTTGAACGCGCTTCCCTGCGGATGAAGAGACACGCGGACAAGAGTCGTCTGGATCCTCCGTGTTTCTCTCCAGGAGATCTGGTCTGGCTTGCTTCCAAATATGTCCGATTGAAGCTACCGTCGTACAAGCTGGGTCCTCGCTACATCGGGCCGTTTAAAGTCCTCGGCAAGATCAATGAGGTCTCCTACAAGCTGCAGCTCCCGGCCACAATGAGGATACCCAACTCCTTCCATGTCTCCCTGCTTAAGCCGGTTGTCCTTGGTCCCTTCTCCGCTGCTGCCCGTTCTGATCCTCCCCCTATTGCTGACGATGACATCTATGCGGTAAGGGATATCGTGGCCATGAAGACCCTGCGGGGTCGGCAGTTCTTCCTGGTGGACTGGGCAGGGTATGGTCCTGAGGATAGGTCCTGGGAACCCCGGGAGAATGTGGGTACTCCCCTGATATGTGCCTTCCTGTCCCGGTTGCGGGGAGGGGGGCGTGGGGGAGGGGTTACTGTCACGCTCCCCAGCTCCCGTGCCACGCTTCCCAGCTCCCTGCCACGCCTCCCCACTCCCGTGTCACGCTTCCCAGCTCCCGTGCCACGCTTACCCACTCCCGTGCCACGCTCCCCGGTCCCCCGCTCCACAGCCTCCTTGCCTCCTCTCCCTCCCCTGTGTCCCCCAGGCGTCCTGGTCCCCGCTCCCGGCACCCTTCCGCGACTCTGAACCCTCTGCCGGGCACTCCTGCTTCTAATGCACCACTTCCTCCCCTGGTTTCTGGCACCCGGGCCTCGCGCATGCGCGTTAGGGCGCGCACGCGGTCATTGACCCTTTCTTAAAGGGCCAGCGTCCACTGACAGGATATTACACACATAGGTACAGGGTATAAAGGGGTTTCCTTTCCAAGTGGGCGGGGCCTGTTCTTCGTGTTTAGTAAGCTAGGACTCAGGTCCCCCTGTGCCTTGTCCCGTACTTACCTATCTGTCTTGTAGAGCCGCTCCTGTCTCGCCAACCGGTCCTGACGGTTCCAGAACTCCGGACGGTGACTGCCCGCCATCTCATCAGTCCCTACCGTCTCCGATCCTTGGATCCGTGTGGTGACCGACCTCCTCGCTCAGCTGGTTCCGGATTCTGCCTGACATCATCCCGGCCTCCGAACCTGAGCCTCGTCACCCAGACTACCTTCAGAGACTCTGTGGTCCCAGGGACTTCTTCACTCCACTCCTCTGAACGGACTGTCCTGCTACCCATAGTGCTCCGGCTACTGGGCACCTTGCCCTCGGTGGGGTGCTCAGTCCAGTGGATCCACCTCCTGGGCCTAACACATTGACACACTCCCCAAGGAGGGTAAGCCACAGAAGGTCATTGCTAAAGAAGCTGGCTATTCACAGCATGCTGTATCCAAGCATAATAATGGAAGGTTAAGTGGAAGGAAAAAATGTGGTAGAATAAGGTGCACAAGCAACCGGGATAACCACAGCCTTGATAGGATTGTTAAGAACAGGCCATTCAAAAATTTGGGGGGAGATTCACAAGTAGTGGACTGCTGCTGGAGTTAGTGCTCAACAGCCACTACACACAGACGTATCCAGGACATGGGCTACAAGTGTGTAATTCCTTGTGTCAAGCCACTCATGACCAATAGACAACACCAGAAGCGTCTTACCTGGGCCAAGGAGAAAAAAACTGGACTGTTGCTTAGTGGTCAAAGGTGTTGTTTTCAGATGAAAGTAAATTTTGCATTTCATTTGAAAATCAAGGTCCCAGAGTCTGGAGGAACAGTGGAGAGGCCACAATCCAAGCTGCTTGAGGTCTAGTGTGAAGTTTCCACAATCAGTGATGGTTTGGGGAGCCATGTCATCTGCTGGTGTAGAGACCAAAGTCAGTGCAGCTGTCTACCAGGAAATTATAGACCACTTAATGCTTCCCTCTGCCGACAAGCTTTTTGGAGATGAAAATTTTATTTTCCAGCAGGACTTGGCACCTGTCCACACTGCCAAAAGTACCAATACCTAGTTTAATAACCACAGTATCACTGTGCTTGATTGGCCAGCAAACTGGCCTGACCTAAACCCCAAAGAGAATCTATGGGGCATTGTCAAGAGGAAGATGAGAGACACCAGATCCAACAATGCAGATGAGTTGAAGGCTGCTATCAAAGCAACCTGGGCTTCCATAACACCTCAGCAGTGCCACAGGCTGATCGCCTCCATGCCATGCCGCATTGATGCAGTAATTTATGAAGAAGGAACCTCCACCAAGTAAGGAGCCCCATCCAACATTTCTGAGTGTAAAATCATTTTTTCAGTCGGTCTTATATAATATTCTAATTTTCTGAGATAATGACTTTTGGGTTTTCATTGCCTGTAAGCTACAGTATAATCATCAACATTAACAGAATTAAACATTTGAAATAGATCACTCTGTGTGTACTGACTCTATATAATATATATGCGTTTTGCTTTTTGTATTGAGTTACTGAAATAAATTAACTTTTTGATGATATTCTAATTTATTGAGATGCACTTGTATGTGCCAGTTATGCCCTGCACCGATCTCTGCTGGCACAGAGTAATAATAGGCTGCCCCTGCCAGTGATTAAGCTGCTTTACATTAACATTTCCTCTTCCAGACTGCTCTGTCAATGAGGCCAGACTGCCCACATCATGCTGATTGATAACTGCCTCCCCACAGTTAGGCAGCCAGGAGTCCCTTTATGAGAATGATGTTGGCAGTCATGCCACATCATCAGACCAGCTGCTGTTCATTCGATCTGACCTGTGCAGAAGTCATTAAACCCTTAGCAGGAGTTAGTAACTACCTGTCTGTTAGTTTTTAGGTAGATAATTAAAAACAGTAGTTCCGGATAAACTATTTAATGAACACCACTGTAACTATGTAGTTAGTTTTAATCTACACAGTCCTTAACAATGGGTTCAAGCAAACAGTTCAATTTAACTTTCAAGATACAAAAAGAAACTTGCTAAAGCTAGAAGTCAGTTAGCAGTCGTAAATTTGAAATCTAATAAAGGAAAATATGACTATAGTGCAAAGTGTTCCTTTGAAGGTGAAATAATGCTTATCAAATTGCCCACAATAAACAGTCAACTATTTCATTTTTGTAGAAGTGATACTGTTTAACAAATTTAGCACACAGGTCATCATTAACCAAAGTATAATTATTAGCAGTGTTACATGAGCCAAAATTAGACTAGTGCCACTTTACTGTCAATAAACAAGTTTTATGGATCTTAATGTTCTCCATTCTGGGGCCCATTGTGTGTTAATTTCCCATCCTGTCCCCTTTCTGTAATAATTTCCCTTGTCCTGGCCCTTTCCTTAAATACTGTCCTCTTTGTTGGGGTCATCAAGTAACAATGTTCCCCCCCATCCTGCCTTCTATAATAATGTAATAATGTCTCCAATCCAAGTCTGCATCCAGTAATAATGTCACATATCATGTAATAAGGTGCATGTTCTGGCCACATTCAGTAATAATTTCCCTCATCCTGGCCCCTTCCTTTTAAAATATCCTCTGAACTGGGGCCCATCCTGTAATAATACCCCTATCCTGGCTCCAATAATGTAATGATGTCCTCAATTCTGTAAAAATGTCCCATTTTTAGGCCCCTCATCTAGTAATAATGTCCCCATTCAAGCTCCCATCTAGTAGTAATTCCACTATTCTGCAATAATGTCTTCAGTCCAGGTTCCCATCAAGTAATATTGTCCTCAATCCTGTAATGATGACCCTCCTCTTGGCCCTCATCCTGTAATAATGTCACCCATCCTGTAATAATGCCCCTCATTCTGGTCCCCTTCTGTTATGTCTGTGTGCATTAGCAAACATTAATCTGGCTTTTTTGTGTTTCTTTTATAATGACTTCTTCCTAGCAGAGTGGCCTTTCGGCCCATGATGATACGGTACTCGTTTCACCAAGTATAATGACACAATGTAATGGAATCCAGCTCACCCACGCCTGACCTCACTGCACCTCAGACACGGATCCGGCCCTGCCCCGGCCGCAGCAATGAGAAATGAAGGAAAGCGATCCAGCTGAGTGACCAGGGGATTTATTCAGTGCAATACAGACATGGCATAGTCGTGGTTAACGCGTTTCTGGCTTAACGCCCTTAATCATAACCGTTATGATTAAGGGCGTTAAGCCAGAAACGCGTTAACCACGACTATGCCATGTCTGTATAGCACTGAATAAATCACCTGGTCACTCAGCTGGATCGCTTTCCTTCATTTCTCATAATGACACAATGTTACCAGCTTCTGCCCGCATCTTCACAAGGTCTTTTACTTTTGTTCTTGAGTTGATATGCATATGTCTGACCAAAGCACGTTCATCTCTAGTATACAGAATCCATCTCCTTCCTGAGCAGTATGATGGCTGAAAATTACCATCTTGTTTATACTTGCATATTATTGTTTGTACAGATGAACGAGGCACCTTCAGGTATCTGGAAATTGCACCCAAGGATGAACCAGACTTGTGCAAGTCCACAATTCTCTTTCTGAGATCTTGGCTGATTTTTTTCTGAATTTCCCATGATGCTACACAAAGAAGCAGTGTGTTTCAGGTGTGCATTAATATACATTCACAGGTGAGTAATTAACTCAGATGTTGCCAATGAACCTGTCAGACGATTCCAAAGACCTGACATCATCATATGGGCTGTCCCATACTGCATACAGGCATAGTACTCTTACTGTATGGATTTTGCAGAAAATAAACAAAATGCCTTAAAACATTCTCTCTCTCTCTTTCTATCTCCCTCATTATTCGGGCATTTGGCAAATATAAATAATTTTGGTAGTCCTATTGACTTAAAGCGGAAATGGTTTATTCTGATTTTATGTCAGATAGTGAGAAAAACATGCAGATGCGTATTTTTCAATTGTGTATATAAACTTCTGGTTTCAACTCTATCTACTTTATTCCGTCAGCAATCTTCAAGTGTCCTGTTATTTTGTCAGGATGTTAGAAGTAGAGATAAGAAAACTTGTTCAATAAAGTTTGTCAATTTCCAAATTCGGTATGAGCCTTGGCCAGTTCGGCTCGGAGAACTTAACAGTACCATGATACTGTTATGGGCTCTAATCTCACATCAACTCACGCTAATATCTACATGGCAGCCATGGAGAATAATCCTCATCTATTGGGTGCACATCTTGTACTGACTGAGATTGATATTGAAGCACACAGCTAAAGTACCAAAGAAGTGGCTTCAGAAGAACTCTATGACCATTCTTGACTGGCCTAGCCAGAGCCCTGACCTAAACCCAATTGAGCATCTTTGGAGAGACCTAAAAACGTCTGTCCACCAACGTTCACCATCTAATCTGACGGAACTGGAGAGTATCTGCAAGGAAGAATGCCAGAGGATCCCCAAATCCAGGTGTGAAAAACTTGTTGTATCATTCCCATGAAGACTCATGGCTGTACTAGCTTAAAAGTGTGCTTCTACTCAATAGTGAGCAAAGGGTCTGACTACTTATGACCATGTGATATTTCAGTTTTTCTTGTTTAATAAATTTGCAAAAATGTCTACATTTCTCTTTTTTTCTGTCAAGATGGAGTGCAGTATGTACATTAATGAGAAAAAAAAATGAACTTTTTTTGAATTTACCAAATGGTTGAAATGAAAAAAAAAGAGTGAAAAATTTAAAGGGGTCTGAATACTTTCCGTACGCACTGTAAATACAGGGCAATCCTGGAGGAAAACCTGTTTGACTATACACTGTGTGCAGAATTATTAGGCAAGTTGTATTTTAGAGGATTTTTTTTTATTAATAACTATGTTCTCAATCAACCCAAAAGACTCATAAATATCAAAGCTTAATATTTTTGAAAGTTGGAGTGTTTTTTTTTTTAGATTTGGCTATCTTAGGAGGATATCTGTTTGTGCAGGTACCTATTACTGTGCATAATTATTAGGCAACTTAATAAAAACCAAATATATTCCCATCTCACTTGTTTATTTTCACCAGGTAAACCAATATAACTGCACAAAATTTAGAAGTAAACATTCCTGACATGCAAAAACAAAACCCAAAAAAATTAGTTACCAATATAGCCACCTTTCTTTATGATGACACTCAACAGCCTACCATCCATAGATTCTGTCAGTTGCTTGATCTGTTTACAATCAGCATTGCATGCAGCAGCCACCACAGCCTCCCAGACACTGTTCCGAGAGGTGTACTGTTATCCTTCCCTGTAGATCTTACATTTTATGAGGGACCACAGGTTCTCTATGGGGTTCAGATCAGGTGAACAAGGGGGCCATGTCATTATTTTTTCATCTTTTAGACCTTTACTGGCCAGCCACGCTGTGGAATAGTTGGATGCATGTTATGGAACATTGTCCTGCATAAAAATCATTTTTTCCTTGAACAATACCGACTTCTTCCTGTACCACTGCTTAAAGAAGTTGTATTCCAGAAACTGGCAGTAGGTCTGGGAGTTGAGTTTCACTCCATCCTCAACCCGAAAAGGTCCCACAAGTTCATCTTTGATGATACCAGCCCATACCAGTACCCCACCTCCACCTTGCTGGCATCTGAGTCGGAGTGGAGCTCTCTGCCCTTTACTTATCCAGCCTCTGGCCGATCCATCTGGCCCATCAAAAGTCATTCTCATTTCATTAGTCCATAAAACCTTTGAAAAATCAGTCTTAAGATATTTCTTGGCCCAGTCTTGACGCTTTATCTTATGTTTCTGTGGCGCCCTGGACAAGCCAGGGGCCACAGGTAACAACACACACACACCCCCACCCCCAGCAGTTTCACAGCAGACATCCCCAGTGAAACTTGATTCCTTTCCTCGGGCTCAGACTGACACACCAGGTGGGCGGAGTCAGGAAATGGAGACGCCCACCCAGGAGTTAGCTGGCCTGAAGCAGGAAACAAGCCCAGTCAAGTTCAGGCGGAGGAGGAGAAAAGAGGTCTGCAGAGAGGCAGACGCAGACTGGGGCCTAGGATTGGAGCCTAGGGCCCTCGTGCAGCAGAGAGACAGGCAGACGGTAGTGGCCGTCTGCAGGGAGCCGGGGAGACAGTTGGTGGAACCGTAGGTAGCCGGGGCTGGGTGGTGGCCCACCGGTACTGAATCGGGGAGCCAGCTGGAAGCCGGAGTGCAGGAGGAGTGTACAGAAGGTGCAGGAAAGGACTTACACCACCAAACTGGGACAGGGGAAAACACTGCAGCGTCTGTGGGACCCGTCCATCCAGCCGAGTGTTTTACTAAGAACTGTGTCCTGATTTCTGGCTGAGTGAGTACCACCGTGCCGTGCGGCACAGCGCTGCCCCTGCGACCCTGCATCTCACCAGGCCCCGCACCCGGCCTGCCATCCATCCCTACCCCATCACCGGGCCCCGGGACAACCAACCCCCTACCCACGGAGGGGAGAAATAACAACAAAGCTGCTCCCTGTCACCGCTCCCGGGATCCCCATACAGAGCAGCGGTGGTGTCCACACAATCACCACAACCGTGGGTGGCGTCACGGACAATCTCCCTTACCAAATCCCCTTTTACTGTGGAGCCTGGGATCACAGACCGGGTCACGCTACTGTGATACCCACAGAAGTGACCCCGTGGCCCGGATCAGAGTACCCCCTGGTCCCCGGGCGACTCATTTGGCGTCACGAACAGGATCCTACCGCTCTGCCGTTTGGTAGAGGTGCGCCTTGTTACCGCCGGAGGTGTCCGGCCGAAAGTTTTGCAAAGCCGCCATCTTGGGCGCGAAAAATTTCCCGCTCGAGCGTCTTCCCCGAGCAGGAAAGGCGCGAAAGTGGAGCCCCGCCCCCTGAAGAAGGAAGTGCTAAAAAGAAGCTAAGGGGGACGGGATGGCGTCCGGCTGCATGTGAACCGCGGCTGTGGAAGCAGGAACGCCAGGACTCTGCCAGTGTTTGGTTCCTGGAACACCGCTGCACGAGATGTCCCGTCCGTCCGGCACCGCTGAAACCTCAGTGCCCACGGCCAACGCCCCGACTGACCCGTTACCCCTGTCACCGGTAGCGGAGTTCGCAGCGTCTGTGAGGGAGGGCCCAGGCCTTACCATCGTCACCGCCCTGCCACCGGTCCCGGCTTCCATCCCAGCCGCACCGCCAATGACGACGGCCCTGGCAGTCCGCTCGGCCGCAACGGAGATGACGACGGCTCCGGCAGTCCGCCCGGCCGTAACGGCAGCGAAGCACCCATCCCGTTAACTATCTGGGCAGCCTGGTTCTGGACTGGGGTCAAGGGGTGCTGCCCTTTTCTTAGGGGCAGCATCAGGGCCAGGTCGTTTGGGTGGGTGACTAAAGGACCCGTTCCACTGTTATTATTAAAAGTGTTTGATTACTGTTGCAACGTTAAAGTAATGTGCATCCCGTTGTGGGAAGATTGAAAATGCTTGTTTAATGTTTTAATCTTTTGCAGTTTAAAAAAGAAAAATAAAACCGGTGATGGACGGGCAGCCCGAGGACGGTCTGCATTTTGCTAAGGGGGAATGTGGCGCCCTGGACAAGCCAGGGGCCACAGGTAACAACACACACACACCCCCACCCCCAGCAGTTTCACAGCAGACATCCCCAGTGAAACTTGATTCCTTTCCTCGGGCTCAGACTGACACACCAGGTGGGCGGAGTCAGGAGATGGAGACGCCCACCCAGGAGTTAGCTGGCCTGAGGCAGGAAACAAGCCCAGTCAAGTTCAGGCGGAGGAGGAGAGAAGAGGTCTGCAGAGAGGCAGACGCAGACTGGGGCCTAGGATTGGAGCCTAGGGCCCTCGTGCAGCAGAGAGACAGGCAGACGGTAGTGGCCGTCTGCAGGGAGCCGGGGAGACAGTTGGTGGAACCGTAGGTAGCCGGGGCTTGGCGGTGGCCCACCGGTACTGAATCGGGGAGCCAGCTGGAAGCCGGAGCGCAGGAGGAGTGTACGGAAGGTGCAGGAAAGGACTTACACCACCAAACTGGGTCAGGGGAAAACACCACAGCGTCTGTGGGACCCGTCCATCCAGCCGAGTGTTTTACTAAGAACTGTGTCCTGATTTCTGGCTGAGTGAGTACCACCGTGCCGTGCGGCACAGCGCTGCCCCTGCGACCCTGCATCTCACCAGGCCCCGCACCCGGCCTGCCATCCATCCCTACCCCATCACCGGGCCCCGGGACAACCAACCCCCTACCCACGGAGGGGAGAAATAACAACAAAGCTGCTCCCTGTCACCGCTCCCGGGATCCCCATACAGAGCAGCGGTGGTGTCCACACAATCACCACAACCGTGGGTGGCGTCACGGACAATCTCCCTTACCAAATCCCCTTTTACTGTGGAGCCTGGGATCACAGACAGGGTCACGCTACCGTGATACCCACAGAAGTGACCCCGTGGCCCAGATCTGAGTACCCCCTGGTCCCCGGGCGACTCATTTCTTGTTCAAAAGTGGTCATTTTTCAGCCTTCCTTACCTTGGCCATGTCCTTGAGTATGACACACCTTGTGCTTTTTAATACTCCAGTAACGTTGCAGCTCTGAAATATAACTGGTGGCAAATGGCATCTTGGCAGCTTCACGATTGATTTTCCTCAATTCATGGGCAGTTATTTTGCGCCTTTTTTAACCAACACGCTTCTTGCGACCCTGTTGGCTATTGCCATGAAACGCTTGATTGTTCGGTAATCACGCTTCAAAAGTTTGGCAATTTCAAGACTGCTGCATCCCTCTGCAAGACATCTCACAATTTTGGACTTTTCAGAGCCCGTCAAATCTCGTTTTTGACCCATTTTGCCAAAGGAAAGGAAGTTGCCTAATAATTAAGCACACCTTATATAGGGTGTTGATGTCATTACACCACACCCCTCCTCATTACAGAGATGCACATTACCTGATTTACTTAATTGTTAGTTGGCTCTCAAGCCTATATACAGTAGCTTAGAGTAGGACAACATGTATAAAAGATACCATGTGATCAAAATACTCATTTGCCTAATAATTCTACACACAGTGTATGTGCATGCTGCATTTTTTCTGCTCACAAACTGCAACCAAAACTGCACCTTGTCATAGAGAGCCTAGAAATGTCAAAAAAGGCTTGTAATGTAGGTGCGCTTTTGGTTCGTTTTTGTTAATGCGTTTTTTAAAGGAAAAACAAGATATGATAGGATAGGATAATTAATATATAGCTAGAATAGATGGATAGATAGAAAAATAGATAGAAAGAATAGATATATAGATACAGTATATAAATAGATAGTTGATAGATAGATAGATAGATAGATAGATAGATAGATAGAACATATAGAATAGATAGATATAAATAATAGATAATAAGAAAGAACAGATAGAATACAACCCCTGGCAAAAGTTATGGAATCACCTGGCTCTGAGGATGTTCATTCAGTTGCTTATTTTTGTTTAAAAAAACAGATCACAGACATGGCACAAAACTAAAGTCATTTCAAATGGCAATTTTCTGGCTTTAAGAAACACTAAAAAGAAATCATGAAAACATAATGTGCTAGCCAGTAACGGTTACTTTTCAAGACCAAACAGGGGGAAAAATTATGGAAACACTCAATTATGAGGAACAAATTATGGAATCACCCTGTAAATTTTCATTCCCAAAACTAAGGGGTACTTTACACGTTGCGACATCGCTACTGTGATATCTTCGTGGTCAAATCGAAAGTGACGCACATCCGGCGCCAGTAACGACGTCGCTACGTGTAAAGCCTAGATGCACCGATAAACGATCGCAAAAGCGTCGAAAATCGGTGATCTGTGTAGTGTCGGTCATTTCCATAATTTCGCTGCAGCGACAGGTACGATGTTGTTCCTCGTTCCTGCAGCAGCACACATTGCTGTGTATGAAGCCACAGGAGCGAGGAACATCTCCTACCTGTGTCCAGAAGCTATGCGGAAGGAAGGAAGTGGGCGGGATGTTTACGTCCCACTCATCTCCACCCCTCCTTAGGAAGGAGGTGGGTCGCCGGCCAGAGGAACATCGCAGGGCAGGTAAGTGCATGTGAAGCTGCCGTAGCGATAATGTTCGCTACAGCAGCTATCACAAGTTATCGCATGTGTGACGGGGGTGGGGACTATCGCGCTCGGCATCGCTATCATCGGCTAGCGATGTCACAGCGTGCAAAGTACCCCTTACACCTACATCAAATAAGATCTGCTTGTTAGTCTGCATCTAAAAAGGAGTGGTCACACCTTGGAGAGCTGTTGCACCAAGTGGACTGACATGAATCATGGCTCCAACACGAGAGATGTTAATTGAAACAAAGGAGATTATCAACCTCTTTAAATAGGGTAAATCATCACGCAATGTTGCAAAAGATGTTGGTTGTTCACAGTCAGCGGTGTCTAAAATCTGGACCAAATACAAACAACGTTGTTAAAGGCAAACATACTGGTAGCCCAAGGAAGACATCAAAGCGTCAAGACAGGAAACTTAAAGCAATATGTCTCCAAAATAAGAAATACACAACAAAGCAAAGAAGGAACAAATGGGATGAAACTGGAGTCAATTTTTGTGACTGAATGTAAGACACTTCCTAAAGGAAATGGGATTTACATACACAAAAGCTAAACAATAAAAAGATGACTGCCTGAAGAGAAAATCTAAATTTCCACAGTCATTGAGGATATGGGGCTGCATGTCAGGTAAAGGCACTGGGGAGATGGCTGTCATTACACTTCAATAAATGGCCAAGTTTACATTGAAATTGTGGACACTTTTCTTATCCCATCAATGGAAAGGATGTTTGGGGATGATTAAATAATTTATAAAGATGATAATGCATCCTGCCATAGAGCAAAAACTGTGAAAACATTCCTTGAAAGAAGACATATAAGGTCAATGACATTTCGAACATCTTTGGTGGAAGTTGAAGAAAATGGTCCATGACAAGGCTCCAACCTGCAATGCTGATCTGGCAACAGCAATCAGGAAAGTTGGAGCCAGATTGATGAACAGTACTGTTTGTCACTCATTAAGTCCATGCCTCAGAGACTGCAAGCTGTTATAAAAGCCAGAGGTGGTGCAACAAAATACTAGTGATGAATTGGAGTGTTCTTTTGTTTGTTTTCATGATTCCATAATTTTTTCCTCATAATTGAGTGATTCCATATTTTTTTCCCCCTGTTTGGTCTTGAAAAGTAACTGTTACTGGCTAGCACATTATCTTTTCAGGATTTTTTTTTAGTGTTTCTTAAAGCCAGATGTGGAGCTCAGTGGGTGCTCTCGTCCACTAAAACCCGCCGCCTTTAGAAAGACAGCGTGGCTCAGGGCTCATCCCAACTGAACGCCGGCCTCCTTAATCGTGGGCGTAACACTACTCAGACAACACAGGGTGAGGGAACCACAATAATTAGACTTTATTGGATCCCCAAACAATTAACGGCACATGACACATAACCAGCAAAACACACAAATGTAACAGGCAACAGAGTCTCACCCTTCCGCTGGCTCACCAGGGATTTAGAATGTCCATGCCTCACAGGTTCCAAGCTGTCTGAGGTCTGCAAAGTCTGTAACAGGTGACTGAACTGTCCCAACCTGAGTGTCCTCCTTAGGTAGTCCTGGTTTGATGTTAAAATCCTGGCAGCCGGAGTCGAAATCCCTAGGCTGTGGATATGGTCTCCAACCGGGACCGGAATCCCTAGATTGAAGCCATAAGATATCCTGATCCTCTAGTCAGCTCCAAAGAGCTTAGACTGGATCCATCAGCATCCATCAACTTTCATCAACCCTGGGGGCTTAAAGACGTCCCTTTTATAGCCATAACCTTCCCTTAGGATACTGCGTCCTCATCGATTGGTTGGACAAGATTGCTTCTCCCATTGGATGAATTTCAAGCTGCATGGATAATGTTCATTTAAATGATGTGCATAGAAAGACTCAGTATATCTACATGGAGTTGGCAAGTAACAGACTCAACAATGGCTACTAAGGTAATCACATTATCAATACACAACTACAATACAATGGTTACTGGAAAAGTCTGGAGAACAATACGTCTAGCTTTCAGTGGCCAACACAATTACATTGAGTCAACAAGAGTCTTGTAAAAACAATGAGGGACTTCTCCCCCATCTATAGACAATCTATCATGCTGTCTGGCTGGATTTTAAGAAACTTTAACCCATGAGAGTCCATGTCGTCACATTCCTCCCCCTTCTTAATATTAGCCAGACATGATAGGCTTCCGATCATCCTTCTCCTCTTGACAGGAAAGCCCATCCGTATTTCCATGGTTCTTGCCTTGTTTATGGGAGATGGAAAAATTGTAAGATTGTAATGCCAGACTCCACCTGAGCAAGCGTCCGTTGTCCCCGTCAGTGCGATTTAGCCAACTCAATGGATTGTGGTCAGTGAGGACTGTGAACTCATTGCCATAGAAGTAGGGCTGCAAGTTTTTCAGAGCCCAGACTATGGCCAGGCATTCTTTTTTTATGGTGGCGTAAGCCTTCTCTCGGTCCAACAGTTTCCGGGAGAGGTACGCTATCAGATGTTCCTCACCGATGTCCCCCACTTGGCTAAGTACAGCTCCTAGTCCTGTGTCCGATGCGTCTGTTTGGACGATGAACCTGCGACGGAAGTCAGGAGCAGTCAAGACTGGGCTCTGGGCCAGTCGGTCTTTCAATTGGAAGAACGCAGTTTCACATTCTGGGGTCCAGATAAGGTTACGGGCATATCTTTTGGTGGTGAGGTCAGTGAGCGGTTTTGCTATGGTACTGTAATTGGGGATAAACTTTCGATAATAGTTTGCAGTTCCTAGAAACGCGCGGACCTGTTTTTGATTGACCGGGCGTGGCCACTGGGTAATGTCTTCTACTTTTGTAGGTTCGGGACGAATGCACCCACTTCCCACCCGATGTCCCAGGTATAGCACTTTGGCCATCCCCATTTGGCATTTGTCAGGTCGGATGGTGAGCTGGGCTTTGGCTACCCTCTGCAGCACCTGGGACACATGCTGAAGATGCTCTTCCCAAGTGTCGCTGAAGATAGCGATGTCATCCAAATAGGCCTGGGCATACCCCTGACATCCCTCTAGTAAATGGTCTACCATCCTCTGGAAGGTGGCTGGGGCATTTTTCCTCCCAAAAGGCATGCTGATAAACTCAAATAGGCCAAAAGGGGTTATGAAGGCTGATTTCTCTTGAGCGTCTTTTGTGAGTGGGATCTGCCAGTATCCCTTGCTCAAATCGAGAGTAGATATTAACCGAGACCCCCCTAACCTATCTAGTAGTTCATCCACCTGGGGCATGGGGTAAGCATCTGTAATCGTGACCTCATTCAGCCGTCTATAGTCCACACAGAAACGAGTACTCTTGTCCTTTTTTGGCACCAACACCACACTGGCAGCCCATGGGCTATGGGAGGGGACTATGACTCCCATATTTAACATGTCATCCACCTCGGCCTTCATCATTGCCAACACAGGAGGGGTCACCCGGTAGGCGGGTTGTCTTAGTGGGGTGGCTGCCCCTGTATTGACATGATGCTGGACCAGGGGTGTTCTACCAGGCTGACTTGTGAACAGGGTTTCATATGTTCCGAGTATGTCTGATATCTGTCGCTTCTGTGATGGACAAAGCTGCTCCCCTAGTGATACATCTTTTACCCCCATTTCCCTTTTGGAGTCCACTAATAGGTCTGGGATCTGGTCCAACTCTGGATCATCTAACTCTGGACAGCAAACTGCTAAATTGGTGACTTCTCGTTCCTCATAAGCTTTTAGCCTGTTGATGTGGTAGGTACGCTCATGTTAAAGCCGGGCTTTTGTTTCCTCTCAGGCAGCAGGGACGGACCGGCCGGTTGTGAGAGCACGCTTAAAACACCAAGACAGACAAGAGTCTATAGTGAGTCAAATAGCTCTGCCCCTTTATTGAATCTGAAGGTTTCTTATACCTTTCAAGCTGATTACGCAATATGAGACATGTGATATAGTTACATAGCTTTAGATAGATACCAAATATAGTCATTTTGGGATATAAGCATGATATCATCACATAAGGAAAGGATTAATATTTCAAGGCCAAAGAGATATGTAACCAAAAGCGTTTCAAGGGATGTAATCAATCAAACCTTGTCAAACAAGCTGAATATGTCAAGATGACCGTATAAACAATTCTAGGGCCTTAATGATAATCATAGCAAATAGCAGATGTGGAATAGAACATCAATTACTCATTCCAAGATTGCATAACGGATTGCATAACTGATTGCATAACTGATCAAATGCCCATATGTGCAAGAATATAATGAACTACAAAATGGCTTCTCTAACAATTCCCCTCTTTTGATTAATTATGTTCTATCTCATCTGTCCCTTCCTATAGGGTAGACCGCAGAGACTTGTCCTACTTCACAATACACTAGGCTTTCCCTACGCGCATCATGGGGACCTGCCATTCAAACGTGCTCTGTGGGATCGGCCTACATGTCCCTATTCCCATCCTATCTACTATTCATAGAGGGGAAATATACCTAAGGCTATATGTAGTATAATATCATATATATGTATGTTCTACCAGTTTATTCATTATATAAATGTGATATATGTTTGTATAGTCCTTGTAGTGTGTTTATATATCACACACTTTATGGTGTAACTTTATGGTGTATAGTATTAAAGTTCTTTTCATGCTGATGTTCTTGCATCTTGTGGTCAAACGATTCCATAGGACTTCCACAGTAGGCACAGTCGGTTAAGTCTGCCAGGGTATCTTTGTCACATATCATACATCTGCATCTCTTTGTGGTTGCTATGGTCATCATTACGTGAGTTTGGAGGGATTCAGTATCAATAGCTTCTCTCTTTTGGGATTTGTATGTTCCTGAAAAACAGCTACAATTAGCTCCTAGAATTTTCTTTACAAGCATTACAAATAATTTTACCAATACTGCAATTACTAATATTATAAACGCTCCTTGAATGACATAATGTATTATCCCTGTGATCCATCCACCCACACCTTTGAATAGATTCAGTGGATTTAACCAGGAAAGCCATTCAGGGAAGGGTAGTTCACTCAATGCATTGGCTTCCTTAAATCCCTTTTTAAGTCTTTCTGCTCGGTCTATATCATGTGTAACCTGCATCAGTCCTTCAGGGTTTATGAAGTGACAACATGAAGGTCTCACCACTTGACAGAAACCTCCACTAGAAGCAGTGAGATAATCAAGTACCATAGAATGTTGATTGGTAATGATGATGAGCTGTTTTGTGTAGGCTGATTCTATATTTATAGCATCAAATAATAGATCAGTCACATTATCAAAAATATCTCCTAGTTCTTGAATCATTTGGGCATTTCTCATGTTCCCCAACATTACTCCTAATGGACCTGTCAGTACCATTCCTGCCTGCATGTACCATGGTGTACTAAACAAATGCTTCTGTGTCTGTTTGCTAGATTTTGTGTCAGTATCACGTTTTGCAAGCATGTGTTGAGGAATGTTTTTGTATGGGAAATCATCCTCACTCCATACCCATGTTGCAGGTTCCAATCTAGCCAATGTACAGGTTCCCTCCGCTCCCTTTGGAATCCATCTATAAGCTTTTTCCCCACAAACAATGTAAATACCTTTTGGAAGTTCAAACTGATATTCACTTAGTAACGCCATTACTACTGATACAAATCGCAAGGTCTCATCATACAAACACCAAGAATCTTCTAAGTCAGTGGTAACTACTCTATAAAATTGAAAGGGCACACAGTATGGTTCTTTATCATTAGCTATTGACATATCTGCTGCTTCATCACCCAACTGCCCTTCTTCAACTTCTTCACTCATGTGTATTGCACTGCGATTTGCACAGGTATCAGTGTCACCATGTTCGAATCTATAGGCTCTGGTCCAGTTTGTTTCATGTATGTATCTTTGTAGGGATATACAAGGAGGTCTGGTACAATACGGATTTTGGTTTGGGGCATAACTTCTTATTCCAAAACTAACTTTTAACATTTGATTGGGTATGGGGGTTACAATACAAGACATGATATTAATATATATTCATGATACATTACAAATTTATTGTCCCACTGTTTGTTCCTAAGAGGAGAACAACATATAGAAAGAGAAGCAGTACACAATACTTCCCTAATGCCATTTCTTTAATCTTTGTGAACCCTCCTGCAATGGGATGTATGGACTTTTACTGAGGTTGGTGTACTAAGTTGGACTTGGTGTAGATCCAAGTTTCCCCCACACGCCTCCAGACCGTCACCCAGTCCCCCAAACTTCAGAGAATGTGTGCCAGATTGGAAGGATCTGGAATGAAACTGAAATCAACTGTTTATTACATGGTATTACATATTTTATATATACAATTTCTATCATGTACTTTTCTAGCAATAACATCTCATTTTCTGCACTGGATTGCCTCTGACCAAATCTGGGAAAAAAAAAAAAAATCTACAGAACACGCACAAACTTGCATAACACTTGCTCATAGTATATCACTATAATTTATCTGCGGTCTCTGAGATGGGAAGAGCCAATGCAGGGTATATTTCTATGAACTATACAGTTTTCCTTCTTACATTATTTTGGGCATGTGTCTTACAAGTCTGGGTAAATCTGGACTAAATTCTGGTGTCACCCATACCTTGTCTCTTAAGACACACATTAATATCCGTTTTTCACAGAGAATTCCTTATTAATCTATTGGTTACCTGGACCATCAATAAGAAGAGAGCTTATGGCAGAGAAATATTACCGCCCTGCATCCACAGACCTCAGTCAGCTGGGCTTCCTGCGTCTCTATCTCCACTCCTCGTTGAATTTCTTGTACCTGTAGGGATTTAAGAACACAAGAAGTGGCAGACGTCACAGACGTGACAGGAGCCACCAAGGTGGTCTGTACAGGGAAAGATGGAAAACTCTCAACTCTAGGCCCGGTTATTGTTTCTTTGTTAACTACACCTGTGTAAGCATCTTTTTTTGCTCCATCACTGTCAGCTCAGGTCTAGACTTTATCTTCATTGTACCTGGCTTATTTAATAACAGGAGAGCAACAACAGGAGAACCTTCATTCGGGCTCATACGTATTCTACAGTTTTTCATTTCAGTTGACACTCAGTAAGGATCTATCGCTTATATTTTTTTACTATCTTACCCAGTTCTGCTTTTCCCATTTCAGAGAGGGCCTTATCATCACTGCCTTCTGTACTAATATGGGTAAGAAGGGAGTGGTTTAAATTTTAATTATTTTGTGCTGTGTAAGCCGTAGCATTTCCAGTGCAGAAGCGACCAATCATCTGTAAAAACAAAGCTAAAAATATGTCATCATATCATTCTTATAACATTACCTCCAACCAGTTAATAGTCTTCAGCATTTATACTTTATATGGATATGGTCAAAAATACTGAACAAAACAATTATATTTTCATTTTTCTGCTTAATAGACATGTTTCATAGTGGCTATTACAAGGGAAGCGCTACTATACTACTAGAGTATATAATAGATAACCTCCTTTCCCCCCTTTTGTATATTTATTCACTCAAAATTTTTGCTGGACAAATATACAATATACAAACAATTCAAAGGTTGTGGGTTTTCGATACAAACAATTGTCTCTAAACTTCATTTATCATCTGTGTCGAATAACAAAGTAGCTGGATTGAATATTATGAGTAGAGCTACCTTACACTTTGCTAGTCAGTTCATTTAATAATTATTTTGTCAACACTTGAAATAGTAATTACTATACTGAGTATAGTGCCTTGTATTTCTAAGGTGTATTTCTAAGGTGTATTACCAAATTAACATTAACATACTTCCTTTGCACGGGTAACCACCACTAGAACATATATATATATATATATATATATATATATATATATATATATATATATATATATATATTTATACATACATATCCCACTAGATGGTGTTTTTCCCTAAATTATAACAAAACAAATAAAATGAGATATCTTCCAGTGCCGGTGTAGAGGGAATTATGAATCCACAGAGAATGTCACTTCTTCAGCATCTCAAAACCCTCTTTTGCTTTTAGAGTTTTGCTGACAGGATTTTGTTAACATTACATGCTGTCAGCACATGAAATAGTTGGCTGCATTTTTTTTTCCTGACACTGAAGGAATGACATTCCCCAACTCACAACTCACCAATTACTCCAATCCTGTTCTTTTAGATAATTTTCTACCTGTTTTGTGATGGCTTCCATTCTGCTTTCTGCTCAGGGGATATTATTTTATACACAAACATACAGGTACCTTAATTTTGATGATGGTTCTCATCCAGCTTGCTTTCATCTATTTAAATCAAAGACATCATTACAACAAGCATAGATTCCGGCATTGGTCCTGTAACAGTGATTCCAAATTTTTATAATGAACTATTCCAGCATTTCTTGTTTATCAATTACTATCTATATTTTTGCTAGTGGGAAGGGTTACCTGTGCAGTGGCCGAAGGGCCATCTACAGGTTTGACCCTAATTATTTGCTTTCTTTGGGGGCTGCCTATTTCCCAGTCCCAGTCTGTTGTTTTTATGATTGTAACCTAGGTCTGTTCTATTAAGTACTCCCTTTCTCTGTACCTCCCCTTGCCCTTTTCTTCTTATCTTGTGACAGTCTCGTTTATAGTGCCCCCTCTTTCCACATCCAAAACACAATCCCTTTTCTTTATACACATCAAAATCTGGCATCTTATCCATTCTACGCTCAGTCTGTAATCCTTCCACTGATCTTTTTACCGCATTATCAAATGCTCTTGAGTGTATGTTTACCATTACAGGGGTTTGTTCCTGAGCTTTCTTTTTCATCATCTGATCTTCTATAGCTCTTATCATGTGCAATGATTGTTCAAGTGGTACATATGAATAATCTACACATGTTCTTACTACTTCTTTTCTAAGATCTCTCCTTAACCCCTCCTTGAACATACCCTTAACCCCTTCACGACCATGGACGGATCTTTCCGTCATGGATCGTGTCCCGGTAATCCCCGCCCCCTGCCGCGGGCAGGCGGCGTGGATCGGCACACATATCAGCTGTTTTCAACAGCTGACATGTGTGCCTACATGTTCCGAGTGGAATCGCATTCCACCCGGAACATTAACCCCTTAGATCTCGCTGCCAAAGTCTGGCAGCGAGATCTATATGCGCGCGGCCATCTTTTTTTCTTACCGCCGCCCCCTCCGGACGTCACGTGAGTGATCACGTGACGTTCGGGGGTTGCCATCGTAGCACAGGGTCATGTGATGACGCCTGGTGCTAAGAAGTTTCACTTTCATTCTTCCTCGGCACGGAGCAGAGGAAGAAAGAAAGTGACTGAATCTGCTGATTACAGCGGTATAGCTGTGATCAGCAGATAGCGATCAGCAATCGGATTGCTGATCGCTATAGCCCCCTAGGGGGACTAGTAAAATAAAATAAAAAAAGTAAAAAAAAAGTTTTAAAAAATTAAAAAAAAACCAAAAAACCTAAAAGTTCAAATCACCCCCCTTTCCCCCCATTGAAAATTAAAGGGTTAAAAAATAAATAAATATACACATATTTGGTATCGCCGCGTTCAGAAATGCCCGATCTATCAAAATATAAAATCAATTAATCTGATTGGTAAACGGCGTAGTGGCAAAAAAATTCCAAACGCCAAAATTACGTTTTTTGGTCGCCGCAAGTTTTACGCAAAATGCAATAACAGGCGATCAAAACGTAGCATCTGCGCAAAAATGCTACCATTAGAAACATCAGCTCGAGACGCAAAAAATAAGCCGTCACTGAGCCATAGATCCCAAAAAATAAGAACGCTACGTGTTTTGGAAAATGGCGCAAAACGTGCGCCACTTTTATTGGACAAACTTGTGAATTTTTTTTAACCCCTTAGATACAAGTAAACCTATACATGTTTGGTGTCTACAAACTCGCACCGACCTCAGGTATCATACCCACACATCAGTTTTACCATATAGTGAACACCGTGAATAAAACATCCCAAAAACTATTGTGCCATCACACTTTTTTTGCAATTTTTCCACACTTGGAATTTTTTTGCTGCTTTCCAGTACACCATATGGTAAAACTTATGGTTTCATTTAAAAGTACAACTTGTCCCGCAAAAAACAAGCCCTCATATGGCAAGATTGACGGAAAAATAAAAAAGTTACGGCTCTCGGAAGAAGGGGAGCAAAAAACAAAAACGCAAAAACGGAAAGTGCCCCGGGGCTGAAGGGGTTAAAGAGCAGTACTTCTTTAAAGTGCTTTAAGTCATAACCATGATCCATAAAAAGGGAAACACATCGAGCATGATATTCGTCTACATTTTCATCCTGCCCTTGATACATGTCTGAACACAATCTATCAATCATATTTTCCTCTGATACCTTAAGTCTATCCTTATCGTCATGGTCATTTATAAAAGGATGATGGCGTTCAGAAGTCCGGAGCCACGCTGCCACTTGAGCATGGTATCCGTGCTTCTGAATCCATTGGTAATTCTCTCGGCCGAACTGCTGCCACCGGCAAAAATCTAAACAACCTGTCTTAGGCATCCCCGCCTTCTTCAGTATTTTAGCACTATTCTTAACTGCTTTCTCTCCATTCTCCATTCTGACCAAGTCAATCATTCTGAATCTTTGATCCATACTGTTTGACTTAGTAGAATGTCTGGTAAGACTGGTTCCCATAGTGTGGTAGTTCAAAGGTAGCGACCCTCCACCTCACACTATCTGCTGATCTGCCCAAAGGGTAGCGATCCCTTGGCTAGCAGTTCAAGCGGTTGACTTATGTCCGCTAGCTACTAATTCCTTTCCGCTAGCTACAAATTCCCTTCCTGAATCTAGTATTTTACCTACTAGCAGTCAACGGTGAACCCCTATCTTTCAAGGTAATCAAACCAGCTTTTTATTTCTTTTCCTATTATACCATTGTCTAAGCTAGCAAAGACACACAAACAAATACAACACAACTCCAATTGCAATAGCTATATATTCCTCATTCATCAGAATCATCTGATGCTGACACTTCTATTCCTGAATCCACCCATGGTACAGGTTGTGCATCTATTCTGATCTTATTCCCTGATCTTATGCTGGGGACACAAAATCCTGCTCGTTTTCGTGGTCTTGGTCTGCCACAGGCAGCACAATATTCACGCCAATCAGGATTTTGTTCTCCGCACACACAAGTCCATCCTCCTGGTCCCGTTACTAGGGCTGAATCCACCCAGAGAGTGTAATCCAGTGGATCCCCTCTCATTCCCAGTCCAACAACTCTCTATATATCTTCCATTGCAACTTTACCTTCATATCACACAATGTTACTAAGCAAAGACAATGTTCACCAATCCTAACAAATCATATGCAGCTCAAACCATACCTCTAAACATCAGAGATGTAAAACAACTGTTAACAATATATACTAGACTAGATCTTCTGTTTTTGCCCATCTGGAAATAAATGACATACTTCTAACTCAGTTAATACACGGCATTCCAATTCTATGAGCTCTGTTCAGCGAGTGCGGGTCATAAGGTCACAACGCTGCAGTCTCTGTTCTCCCCCCTCACTTTGCACTGTAAGTCTCTGACTATACAGGGGAAAGTGACAGAATACTATCACCTAAAAACAACAAAAAAAAAAAAACCCACTTCAATTATAATATATCCGATTGAAAAGGTAATAAGAAGAAGTAGCCAAGTATTATATGATTAGTTAGTGGGTTAGTATTGTGAAATAGATGAAGAAAGAAGACAGAGGAGGAAAGGAAAAACTTATAGCAGCATTACTTACAAAAAAAGTACAACTTTGTTTTCAGCATATAGGACAAGACAAACAAACAATGAACATACAGGCTACCTGAGGATTTGCGAGTTTCCTGTTTATATCCCCCGGAGACTGACTCGTGCCCTCTACCCCCTCTTGAAGATAAAATACTTTGAGATCGAAAAGATCAACTTACCTAGGTTTGATATTAGTATTTTCTGTTCAAGCGAGGAAGAACGCTGTGTTCAGTCCTAGACGGATAGAAAGGGGAAAGTCTTGATCCCAGTCATGGGGCTCGCTGGGTGCCTCCAAACTGTTAAAGCCGGGCTTTTGTTTCCTCTCAGGCAGCAGGGACGGACCGGCCGGTTGTGAGAGCACGCTTAAAACACCAAGACAGACAAGAGTCTATAGTGAGTCAAATAGCTCTGCCCCTTTATTGAATCTGAAGGTTTCTTATACCTTTCAAGCTGATTACGCAATATGAGACATGTGATATAGTTACATAACTTTAGATAGATACCAAATATAGTCATTTTGGGATATAAGCATGATATCATCACATAAGGAAAGGATTAATATTTCAAGGCCAAAGAGATATGTAACCAAAAGCGTTTCAAGGGATGTAATCAATCAAACCTTGTCAAACAAGCTGAATATGTCAAGATGACCGTATAAACAATTCTAGGGCCTTAATGATAATCATAGAAAATAGCAGATGTGGAATAGAACATCAATTACTCATTCCAAGATTGCATAACGGATTGCATAACTGATTGCATAACTGATCAAATGCCCATATGTGCAAGAATATAATGAACTACAAAATGGCTTCTCTAACACTCACGAACACCTGCTCGATCCCGGGCCACGGTGTAGTCAGTATTGCCACATTTCTTGGTAATGGTGAATGGACCCGCCCACATGGCTTGCAGCTTGTTTTTCCGCACCGGTACTAGTACTAGGACCTTCTGTCCACAGGCAAATTCTCGGGGCCGGGCAGTGCGGTCGTAACATCGTTTTTGCCTTTCCTGAGCCACTTCTAAATTCCCATGGGCTAATGCCATGAGGTGCCTCATCCTTTCCCTAAACTTTTTAACATAGTCCAGTATGGGAACCTCTTTTGTGGGGAATGTGCCCTCCCAACTCTCTCGTACCAGCTCTAGGGGCCCTCGTACTTTTCGGCCGTACAGCAATTCAAAGGGAGAGAACCCAGTGGAGTCCTGCGGCACCTCCCGGTAAGCAAAAAGGAGCTGCTGCAAGTTTTTCTCCCAGTCCCCCCCCTCGGACTCCACATATCGGCTAATGAGCTGTTTGAGCGTTTTGTTGAAGCGCTCACACAATCCATTTGTTTCAGGATAGTAGGGGGTTGTGCGCATGGGGTGGACTCCATGTTTTTCCCACAGGGTGTGAATCAGTTCACTTTGGAACTGTGCCCCCTGGTCAGTCAATACTTCCTGTGGAAACCCTACCCGGCTAAAGATGTCCAGTAGAGCTTGAGCCACGTGCTCTGCATCTATGGAGGTTAAGGCAATGGCTTCTGGGTAACGGGTGGCAAAGTCTACCAGGGTGAGGATGAATCTTTTTCCACGGTGGCTGGGGATGGCTAAGGGGCCTACTATATCAATGGCAACTCTCTGGAACGGTTCTCCTATCAAGGGCATAGGTTGAAGTGGGGCACGGCATGGGGCTCCCCCCATACGCTGACACACTAGGCAAGAGGCTCTGTATTTTTGCACTTCTTGAGTGACCCTTGGCCAGAAAAAACTACACAGCAGGCGGGCCCGAGTCTTTTTGGTCCCCATGTGCCCAGCCGCAGGAACATCATGAGCTAAACGCAATAGTTGGGGTCGGTATTGCTGGGGTACCACAAGCTGATGTACACGGGTCCAGGGTTTTTCTGGGCAGGATGCGGGCTTCTCCTGATATAAGAGGCCTTTTTCCCATCTATATACCTCCCACCGATTTCCTCCCCCAGGTTGGGCGGCTGAACTACGGATAAGCTCTAGGGTGGGGTCTGACAGTTGAGCTTCCCTGAACTCCTTACGATCTATCTCCCCCCAATCAATGGCCACAGTTGGGTCTGATGTACTCACATTTGTTGGCTCTGATGAGGAGGCTGAAGATTGAGGAGTTGGGTTCTCCTCTGATGGGCTGGAAGAAAGACCTGCACCAGGATGGTGTTTGGCTTGGCTGCGGGTGATGGCGGTGACAAACTGGCTGGATAGTCCTTGTCCTAGGTCATTTCCCAAAATTACAGGGGTGGGGAGGCCGTCCATGAGCCCCACTTCAACCTCTCCTTGGTCAGTTCCCCAGTCCAACTGCACTCGTGCCAGAAGGATGTTCGAGCGCTGGCCCCCAGCAAGGGTGATGGTCACTTGGCGGCCAGGTAAATGATGTTCTGTGGGAACAATATCTGGGCTGACCAGGGTGATGGAAGATCCCGAGTCTCGAAGTCCCTGAGCCTGTATATCACCGACCTTGACCGTCTGGATGTGGGGATGGAGGTTAGCTGGTGTACGGTATCCGGCCTGCCGTAGGGTGTGGACTGGATAAAAAACTTCCTCAGCTATTGGTGTTTCTCGGGAGTAGCATTCCTCAGGTCTCGTTGGTTCATCTCGGCATATGCTGACTGGTAGACGGGCTCCAGGCATGGGGCCCCGGTTTTGTAGACACTCTTTGGCCATGTGTCCAAGGCGCCCACACGTATAACAGCGCCGTGGGTTAGACAAGTCACCCACCCTGTTGGTAAACCTTTGTCTTGTTGGGGCTTCTGTGGGGTAATGAGTTAGTCCAGCTCATGAGTCTGGGGGTCGCTTTGATCCATGGTTGAGGGACCTCCTCAGATCGGTGGGCCTATTGGGCCTCCAGCTGGGTCGGTTGGCTGTAAATTCGTCAGCCAATCGCGCTGCTTGCTCTAGGGTGTCGGGCTTCCTGTCAGCTACCCATTCTCGGATTTCTGGGTCCATCTGCTCCAGCAGCTGTTCAAGCACTATCACATTCCGGAGGGCAGCAGCGGAGTGGGCAGCCCGACCATCGAGCCAGCGATTACAGTGTCGTCGGAGTTGACTGCCAAATTCGACGTACGAGACACCCTGGCGAGACATAGTCCGGAACTTAGTGCGATGTCTCTCGGGTGTTATGGTAAAAAGGGCCAACAAAGTGTCCTTAATAATTCCGTAGTCCAAGCAGTCCTGAGGCCCAAGTGATCGGACAGCCTCCTGGGCCCGGACCGGCAAGCTTGTCCACAGGTATTTGGACCACTCATCTGTGAGCACCTGGTGCATACGCATTAGCATCTCAAAGTTTTGCAAGTGTTCATCTATCTCAGTGCTGGAATCATTAAACACTGGCACATCCCTGTAGCGAAGATGACTTCCTTGGTGGTGGTCTATCCTGGAGGTAGGTGCTGATGGTGAGGGAATTGGAAATCCAAACACAAATTGCAGAACACCAGCCCTCTCTTCCCTTGAAGCTTCAGGCCCCAATGCAGTAAACAATTCCTTGACTCGGGCTGCTTGGGTTTGGTTTGTTTCCAGACTGTCACTGGATCTAGGATGAGATACAGGGTTTACCTCCTCTGATACCACAACGGCAGTGTCCTCATCATCCTCTGCATCATTCTGGGCATCCCAACAGACTAATTTCCGGATCAAGTCTGACCGAGTGTCAGTGTTCCTGTAGTCAATCTTTCGCATCTGGCACAGATCCTGTAGCATCCATTTACTGCTGCGGTCGTACCTCCTCTCTGGTCCTTGTCCCATGGCTGAGCTGGTGGGGTTGGACATGGCAGCGTCCGAAACCTGAATGCCTCCCCTATGGCCTGCTGGGTATGCTTATGTGCCTCCCTGGTTGTTGAGCCCTGGACAGTGTCCGAAAACACCAGTCCACTGCAGCTCCCCTGGGTAAACCAGGCTGAGTAGTATCCCACTGCTGCCACCAAATGTGGAGACACGGGGCTCAGTGGGTGCTCTCGTCCACTAAAACCCGCCGCCTTTAGAAAGACAGCGTGGCTCAGGGCTCATCCCAACTGAACGCCGGCCTCCTTAACCGTGGGCGTAACACTACTCAGACAACACAGGGTGAGGGAACCACAATAATTAGACTTTATTGGATCCCCAAACAATTAACGGAACATAACACATAACCAGGAAAACACACAAATGTAACAGGCAACAGAGTCTCACCCTTCCGCTGGCTCACCAGGGATTTAGAATGTTCATGCCTCACAGGTTCCAAGCTGTCTGAGGTCTGCAAAGTCTGTAACAGGTGACTGAACTGTCCCAACCTGAGTGTCCTCCTTAGGTAGTCCTGGTTTGATGTTAAAATCCTGGCAGCCAGAGTCGAAATCCCTAGGCTGTGGATATGGTCTCCAACCGGGACCGGAATCCCTAGATTGAAGCCATAAGATATCCTGATCCTCTAGTCAGCTCCAAAGAGCTTAGACTGGATCCATCAGCATCCATCAACCTTCATCAACCCTGGTGGCTTAAAGAAGTCCCTTTTATAGCCATAACCTACCCTTAGGATACTGCGTCCTCATCGATTGGTTGGACAAGATTGCTTCTCCCATTGGATGAATTTCAAGCTGCATGGATAATGTTCATTTAAATGATGTGCATAGAAAGACTCAGTATATCTACATGGAGTGGGCAAGTCACAGACTCAACAATGGCTACTAAGGTAATCACATTATCAATACACAACTACAATACAATGGTTACTGGAAAAGTCTGGAGAACAATACGTCTAGCTTTCAGTGGCCAACACAATTACATTGAGTCAACAAGAGTCTTGTAAAAACAATGAGGGACTTCTCCCCCATCTGTAGACAATCTATCATGCTGTCTGGCTGGATTTTAAGAAACTTTAACCCATGAGAGTCCATGTCGTCACACCAGACATTTGAAATGACTTTAGTTTTGTACCATGTCTGTGATCTGCTTTTTTTAAAGAAAGGTAAAAAATTTAAAAATCCTTAAAAAACCTTAAAAATCCTCAGAGCCAGGTGATTCCATAATTTTTGCCAGGGGTTGTAGATAGAAATAAATAACAGAATAGCTCAATAGAGGGATAGCTAGCTTGGTCAGTTGTGGGTTTTTTTTGGTAAAACAAGGGCGTGGAGTCCCCCCATTTTTCTAAAACCAGCCAAGGTACAGCAGACAACTGAGGACTGATAATATTAGGGTGGGAAGCGCCATCATTATTTACCCCTTTCCAGCCTAACAATACCAGCCCATAACCGCCCCAGAAGTGGCGCATCCATAAGATGCGTCAATTCTGGCGCTGGACCCAGCTCCTCCTGATTGCCCTGGTGTGGTGGCAATTGGGGTAATAAGGAGTTAATAGTAGCCCACGGCTGCCACTAAGTTCTAGATTACTGATGGCAGTCATCTATGAGACTGCGCCCCATCACTAATCTGTAAGTGAAAGTAAATAAACACAAACACCCTAAAAATCCTTTATTTGGAATAAAATACAAAAATCCCTCTCTTTCACCACTTCATTAACTCCCAAACACCTCTTCAGGTCCAATGTAATCCACACGAGGTCCCACGGCGATTCAGCTCTATTACATGTCTGTCCTGTCACAGCGAGAGTCATAGAATATGACTGACAGCTGTGAGTGTAGACAGAGCCGCGCAATCAGAATGAACTTGGGTGATCCCCTGACGTCATAGCTGTGGGCCTCGCAGTACAGTGCGTGTCACGGCAGTAACGTCACAGGTTTACCGCTGTGAGGTTCAGGCTGTGACTGAGGTGAGTCCTCCACCTGTGGCTCACTTCAGTCGCGGCCTGATTTGTGGTCACAGGTGGAGGACTCCAGCTGTGGCTGTGGCTAACTTGAGTGATGTTACCACTGATAGCATGACTCACTTCAGTTGCTGCATGGAGCACACAGAGGACAGTCTTGTTCTATGGCGCTCTCTGTGAGCGTCAGATGTAGCAGTGCTGCAAGCGTCGTGGGACCTCATGTGGATTATGTCAGACCTGGAGGGGTGTTTTGATTGTTTACAAAGTGGTGAAAGAGGGTGCTTTTTGTATTTTAATTCAAATAAAGGATTTTTTGGATATTTGTGTTTATTTTCTTTCACGTACAGATTAGTAATGGGGGGCGTCTCATAGATGCCTGCCGTGACTAACCTAGGACTTAGTGGAAGCTATGGGCTTCCATTAACTCCTTATTACCCTGATTTCCACCACATCAGGGTAATCAAGAAGAGCCAGGTAAAGTCCCTGGACTGTCGCATCTAATGGATGCGGCAATTCCCGGCGGCTGCTTGCTGATATTTTTAGGTTGGGGGGCTTCCAATAATTTGGTTCTCCCCAGCCTGAGAATACCAGCCCTCAGCTGTGGTGCTTTATCTTGGCTGGGTATCAAAATTGAGGGGGACTGCACTCCATTTTTTTAAAAAAAATAAATAAATATTTATTGTACTGTACGATATAGACCTGCTCACCAGCTGGTGTGATTGGCTGCAGTCAGACAGTTGTCACTGAGCATGGGGCTGCATCTGACTGCAACCAATCACAGACTGGGGAAGCAGTGAATATGTATGAGCCTAATGAGTGTGTGCAGGAAATATGTATGAGCCTAATGAGCGGGTATGGAAGAAGAATGAGAGGGCGGGGGAGCAGTGTGACAGCCACATCGGTGAGTATGAAGCGCTTGGAGAGAGAGAGACAGAGAGAGACTCACACTGTCACCCTAAAATCACTCCAGCATTGATTTTGTCATTCTGGAACTAAGTTTGTGAGCTGCGGTTTTGTTGACTAATTCGAGGGTAAAACGTATGCAAAATGCAAACAATGTGTGACCATGTGTTTTGCCATGCGTGTCATCCCCTCATTGATTTCAATGGGTGACAAAAGTTGACAAAAACACAAGAAGACTGAACATGCTGCTTCTTTTTTGTCACAAAATTTTGTAAAAAAAAAAAAACTGCTGAAAAATAAACTGCAACATGCGCACAGCGAATCTGACTTCTCATAGACTTTTCTGGGAAGTCAAAATTTAGAAAGCTCTGACAACAAATCTGCACCAAAAACGCAACAAAAACTACTTTGTGTCCATATAGCCTTAGGGGCCCTTTGCACACTACGACATCGCAGGTGCGATGTCGGTGGGGTCAATTCAAAAGTGACGCACTTCCGGCGTCGCTCTCGACATTGTAGTGTGTAAATCGTTTTAACGACGATTACCGAGCGCAAAAACGTCGGTATCGTATGATCGGTGTAGTGTCGGTCATTTTCATTATTTTGGCTGCAGCTACGGTACGATGTTGTTCCTCGTTCCTGCGGCAGCACACATCGCTGTGTATGAAGTCGGAGGAGCAAGGAACATCTCCTACCTGCGTCCCGTCTGCAATGCGGAAGGAAAGAGGTAGGCGGAATGTTTATGTCCCGCTCATCTTTGCCCCTCCGCTTCTATTGGCCGCCTGCCGTGTGACATCGGTGTGATGCCACATGACCCGCCCCCTTAGGAAGGAGGCGGGTCGCCGGCCAGAGCGACGTCGCATCGCAGGTAAGTGCATGTGAAGCTGCCGTAGAGATAATATTCACTACGGCAGCTATCACAAGATATCGCAGCTGCGATGGGGGCAGGGACTATTGCGCTCGGCATCGCAGCATCGGCTTGCGATGTCGTAGTGTGCAAAGGGCCCCTTAGAGGCTGCAAAAGACTTGATCTGTGGCAAGACTAGAAAATTATTGTTCACAGTTGGTGTCCATCCAATCTCACTGACTTTGCAAAAGACTTGAGACTGTGGTGTAGGACAAAAACACTAAACATACTGCCAGAGCTACAATGGATGGTTTAGATCAGGGGTCTCAAACTCAGCTGGGTGTATGGGCCGCTTATAGAAAAAACAAATGAGAAGGGCCGCATTCTTGGCAGGACAAAGTGACATTTTTAATGAATCCATGGATTTTTTTCTATATATCTTTGGATCATCTTTTTGAACATTTTTTGTTTGTTTATTAGAACAAACCTGCACTTTTTTGATTAGATAAGTTTATATATAAAAAAGTATTTTTAATGGCACAAAAAAAATGTCATGCTTTATTTTGAATTTTATCTTGTACTATTGTTTTTAAATTAGCAGCATCATATAGTAATCTGCGTGCCCTGTAGTAATGTCCACCATCCTTGTGGTATTGTGCCCAGTGGTATTGTGGCCAATCTTTTAGTATTGTGGCCATCCTTGTTGTATTGTGCCCATCCTTGTGGTATTGTGCCCATCCTTGTGGTATTGTGACCTGTAGTATTGTGCCCATCCTTGTGCCCTGTAGTATTGTGCCCATCCTTGTGCCCTGTAGTATTGTGTCCAGTAGTATTGTGCTCATCCTTGTAATATTGTGCCCAGTAGTATTGTGCCCATCCTTGTAGTATTGTGCCCAGTAGTATTGTGCTCATCCTTGTAGTATTGTGCCCAGTATTATTGTACCCATCATTGTAGTAGTATGCCCAGTAGTATTGTGCCCGTACTTGTAATATTGTGCCCAGTAGTATTGTGCCCATCCTTGTAGTATTGTGCCCAGTAGTATTGTGCCCAGTAGTATTGTGCTCATCCTTGTAGTATTATGCCCAGTAGTATTGTGCCCATCCTTGTAGTATTGTGCCCAGTAGTATTGCATCCATCCTTGTAGTATTGTAGCCTGCAGTATTGTGCCCATCCTTGTCGTATTGTGCTCATCCTTGTGCCCTGCAGTATTGTGTCCTGCAGTACTGTGCTCATCCTTGTGGTATTGTAGCCATCCTTTAGTAATACGAAAGAAAAAAATTCTCCTCACCTTTCCTCCGTTCCCGGTGTGTCCCCAATCAGTGTTGAAGCATTTTGAATGTCGCGTGTGTCTGCTGCGTCCAAAACGCTGTGATGTACAGTACAAGCAGAGTGAATGGGATTTCTCAAAATCACATGCCCACTGTGCTTGTGCGGCCAGCAGTGAAAACTGACCTGCGGTAAGGCTTGCAGAGGCCACAGTTGTGAATTCATGCTGCGGAGTCGCATGTCCTCCCTAGGGAGAACACAATGAAAAGACCGCAGCACCCCGAACACTGATCGCGAGCACGGGCAGCTGCGGTCTCCTAAGGAGGAGAATTACAGCCCCGCAGGTCAGGACCTGCCACATCCAGGACGCACCAGGTCCTGATCATGAGCACGTACCTGCTTGTTGTGGCCCGCAGACCCCATGACGATCGCAGCTCTATGCCCGGGGGTCGGCGCCAGCAGGACTTTACTACAATTGAATAATTTGCAGTGCTGCACAGAGGAGCTGTCTGCATTATACCAATGGCTACCGCTGGCCAATCAGATGCAAGGAGGTGAGGTCATACAGCAACTTCACTTCCTTGCATCTGATTGGCGGGCAGCAGCCATTGATATAGTGCAGACAGTTCCTCTGCGTGGCACCGAAAATGATTCAATTGTTGTAGAGTACTGCTGGCGCCGACCCCGGGCATAGAGCTGCGATTGTCACGGGGTCTGCGGGCCGCAACAAGCAGCCTCAGTGGACCTCTGTTTTAGATCAATGCATATTCATGTGTTTGAATGGATTAGTCAAAGTTCAGACCTAAATCCCATTGATAATCTGTGGCAAGACTTGGAAATTGCTGTTCCCATATGTTTACATATGATCTCACTAAGCTAAAGCTGGCATACAAAGAATGTGCAAAACTTTTAGCCTCCAGATGGGCAAAGTTGTTAGAGACATACCCCAAAAGACTTGGGGTACATCTGTTGTGCAATCGTAGTCAGAAGAGCTGCGTTCAGGTGTGTTGTGATCTTCTCCGTATCTACCACTGTACTAGCGTATTCTTCTGAGCTGACAAGTAGTGACACATAGGGAGAAGGTCACAGACCAGGATCCAGCACTTCCGTCAGCGATCTCACAGCTGATGTACTGTGCTGCTGTCGATCGGGCTGAGCCGGCATGTAGCAGTACATAGCAGAAGTTATCAGTACAAGCCACTTCATCCTGGCTCAGCACTATTATGGATCGCAGAGGGAAGTGCTCTGACATTCAGATTTCAAGTGTGCAGCGTAATGCAACTGTAATGACACATCGCCACATCTGTGTCCACACCCAAGGTCACAGCGGCCACTAGGGATTTGTGTGACATAGTATGCTAGAAGGAAACAGAGGAACACTATAAAGACTATAGCTGCCTCTATGGGCATGATACCACGACTAGTCCACAAAATAGAATATGGAATAACAAAAGATTAAAATTCTGATTCTACGTTAATGTTAATGTGGCGCCTCTGCGGCTTCAGGCGCCACAGGGTACTGCACCTCTTCAGTTTTCATCTCGGATACGGAGAAAGTCATCACCGGTAAACCACTACAATCCACCACAACACACAGTTAGTCATACCTCCCAACCGTCCCGGATACAGCGGGACAGTCCCTCTTCTGAGCCTTTGATCCCGGGTCCCGCCCGTGAGGCTGTTTATCCCGGCTCCACCCACCCACTGTAGCCCCGCCTCGCTGTTTCTCCCTTCTACTATTCATTACAGAGCCGAGCGCGCACCTACTCCTGTGACTGCTGCTGAGGTATGAATCACCCCCTGCAGCAGAGCGACCCCCCTGCAGCAGAGCGACCCCCCCCCTGCAGCAGAGCCCCCCCCCCCCTGCACCAGAGCCGACCCCCCCAGTCCCGGAGCCTGCGTTTGTCTGCAGCTGTTCTCTCTGACTCCCTGTGTGCGGCTTCTCACTGCTGCAGACACGCGGGGAGTCAGGAAGCTGAGGAGACCGTGCAATCAGCACTTATCTCTCCTGCAGATAGCAGTGACAATAACCTATGCAGAGTGACATATGCAGACTTCTATTACCGATCAGTGGTCTCCTGCCTGTGGAGCAGAGCTGCTGGGTCCTAGCTTCCCAACAGGTTCAGCTCTGCTTTATCCTGGCTCCCCTACCAGTTAAAGGGAACCTGTCAGCAGAAATTTCACAATAAAAATAAAAGATTCCCCTCTGCAGCTCCTGGGCTGCTTCTAGAAAGGTTCCTGTTGTTATTGTGCCCCCTTTGAGACCTACAAAAATACTTTATGAAGTCTTACCTTTTTGTATGCAAATGTGTTTTTATGGTCACGGGGGCGGGCTGTCTGGCGTCCATTATTCCCCCTCCTTCCGCTTTACGCAGTCCCCCATTGCTCATTTACATACACAAGGACGCCTTCCTCATGTAACTGTCCTCCCGAAGTTTTGCGCATGTGAACGCTTTTTCAGGTGATTGCGCAGGCACGAGATTATGGGCGGCGCTGTGATTGTCATCAGCAGCGTTAACCAAGTACCCGCCCATAATCTCGTGCCCGCACTTTTCCCTCTGACTCCACCGTTATGCGCAAGTGCTGGCCATATGAACCATGTTACCTATTACTGCTTGCACGAGATTATGGGCGGGTACTTGGATGACTTTGCTGATGACAATCACAGCGCCGCCCATAATCTCGCGCCCATGGTAATAGGTAACGTGGTTCATATGGCCAGTGCTTGCGCATAACGGTGGAGGCAGAGTGAGAAGCGCGGGCACGAGATTATGGGCAGGTTCTTGGATGACGCTGCTGATGACAATCACAGCGCCGCCCATAATCTCGCGCCCATGGTAATAGGTAACGTGGTTCATATGGACAGTGCTTGCGCATAACGGTGGAGGCAGAGTGAGAAGCGCGGGCACGAGATTATGGGCGGGTACTTGGATGACGCTGCTGATGACAATCACAGCGCCGCCCATAATCTCGCGCCTGCGCAATCACCTCAAAAGCGTTCACACTTTGCACAGTGCTTACTCCCGCGAGAGTGGCACTGGGCATGCACAAAACTTCAGGAGGACAGTTACATGAGGAAGGCGTCCTCATGTATGGAAATGAGCAATGGGGGACGGCGTACAACGGCAGGAGGGGGAATAACGGACGCCAGGCAGCCCGCCCCCGTGACCATAAAAACAGATTTGCATACAAAAAGGTAAGACTTCATAAAGTATTATTTTAGGTCTCAAAGGGGGCACAATAACAACAGGAACCTTTCCAGAATTCATCCCAGGAGCTGCAGAGGGGAATCTTTTATTTTTTTTGCTAAATTTCTGGTGACAGGTTCCCTTTAAAGGGAACCTGTCAGGTGCAATCTGCACTCAGAGCCAGGAGCAGTCCTGGGTGCATATTGCTATTCCCTGCCTAACTGTCCCTGTATACACTAGCATAGATAAAGGCATCTATAGAAAAAGTATTTTTAAAGAGCTTATATCTTATGCTAATTAGCGCGGGGACTAGTCCCAAGGGCGTTACTTCACTTGGCTAGTCGGCTCATATAGCGTGTTAGTACTCACACAGGGGCGTAATAACATGCTAACATGCTATGCGAGCCGACTAGCCAAGTGAAGTAACGCCCTTGTGACTAGTCCCCGCGCTCATTAGCATAAGATATAAGATCTTTAAAAATATTTGTTCTTGATCTCTTTATCTATGCTAGTGTATACAGGGACGGTTAGGCAGGGATTAGCAATATACACCCAGAACTGCTCCTGGCTCTGAGTGCATATTGCACCTGACAGGTTCACTTTAAAGGGAACCTGTCACCAGATTTGGGGCCTATAAGCTGCGGCCACCACCAGTGGGATCTTATGTACACATTCTAACATGCTGCATACCTCCCAACCGTCCCGGATACAGCGGGACTTTCACGCTTTACGTTGTTTGTCCCGTTGCCACGGGCGGGACGGCCGGCTCCCGGGCTCCGCCCACCCACTCTCTCTCCGCCTCCCTGCTTTTCCCTCCTACCATCCTAGTAGACGTGGCATAGAGAGGAGCGCTGCCTGTGCTGCTGCTGGTACAGTAAACTAATCTCCCCAGCGCTGATTTCCCTCCCTCCCCCCTCACCCCCGGCCGGAGCCTGTCTGTGCGGTCGGCCGGCCGCCTGTCTGTGCGGTCGGCCCGCCACCTGTCTGTGCGGGCGCCCCCCGCCGCCTGTCTGTGCGGGCGCCCCCCGCCGCCTGTCTGTGCGGGCGCCCCCCTGCCGCCTGTCTGTGCGGGCGCCCCCCTGCCGCCTGTCTGTGCGGGCGCCCCCCTGCCGCCTGTCTGTGCGGGCGCCCCCCTGCCGCCTGTCTGTGCGGGCGCCCCCCTGCCGCCTGTCTGTGCGGGCGCCCCCCCTGCCGCCTGTCTGTGCGGGCGCCCCCCCTGCCGCCTGTCTGTGCGGGCGCCCCCCTGCCGCCTGTCTGTGCGGGCGCCCCCCTGCCGCCTGTCTGTGCGGGCGCCCCCCTGCCGCCTGTCTGTGCGGGCGCCCCCCTGCCGCCTGTCTGTGCGGGCGCCCCCCTGCCGCCTGTCTGTGCGGGCGCCCCCCGCCGCCTGTCTGTGCGGGCGGCCAGCCGCCTCATTGTGCGGGCGGCCGGCCGCCTCTCTCTGCGGGCGGCTGGCCGCCTCTCTGTGCGGGCGGCCCGCCGCCTGTCTGTGAAGGCGGCCGGCCGCCTGTCTGTGAAGGCGACTGGCCGCCTCACTGTGGCTGCCTGCGTGTCCGTGCTGGAGGCCCGCCGGCTGCCTGCGTGTCCGTGCTGGAGGCCCGCCGGCTGCCTGCGTGTCCGTGCTGGAGGCCCGCCGGCTGCCTGCGTGTCCGTGCTGGAGGCCCGCCGGCTGCCTGCGTGTCCGTGCTGGAGGCCCGCCGGCTGCCTGCGTGTCCGTGCTGGAGGCCCGCTGGCTGCCTGCGTGTCCGTGCTGGAGGCCCGCCGGCTGCCTGCGTGTCCGTGCTGGAGGCCCGCCGGCTGCCTGCGTGTTTGTGCTGAATGGGTGTGGATGGGGAGTGGATATGGGCGTGACTGTGAAATGGGTGTGGTTAGGGGGCGTGGCCTAAAAATTTGCCCCCTGTCTGTGCGGGCGCCCCCCTGCCGCCTGTCTGTGCGGGCGCCCCCCTGCCGCCTGTCTGTGCGGGCGCCCCCCTGCCGCCTGTCTGTGCGGGCGCCCCCCTGCCGCCTGTCTGTGCGGGCGCCCCCCGCCGCCTGTCTGTGCGGGCGGCCAGCCGCCTCATTGTGCGGGCGGCCGGCCGCCTCTCTCTGCGGGCGGCTGGCCGCCTCTCTGTGCGGGCGGCCCGCCGCCTGTCTGTGAAGGCGGCCGGCCGCCTGTCTGTGAAGGCGACTGGCCGCCTCACTGTGGCTGCCTGCGTGTCCGTGCTGGAGGCCCGCCGGCTGCCTGCGTGTCCGTGCTGGAGGCCCGCCGGCTGCCTGCGTGTCCGTGCTGGAGGCCCGCCGGCTGCCTGCGTGTCCGTGCTGGAGGCCCGCCGGCTGCCTGCGTGTCCGTGCTGGAGGCCCGCCGGCTGCCTGCGTGTCCGTGCTGGAGGCCCGCTGGCTGCCTGCGTGTCCGTGCTGGAGGCCCGCCGGCTGCCTGCGTGTCCGTGCTGGAGGCCCGCCGGCTGCCTGCGTGTTTGTGCTGAATGGGTGTGGATGGGGAGTGGATATGGGCGTGACTGTGAAATGGGTGTGGTTAGGGGGCGTGGCCTAAAAATTTGCCGCGGCGCGCGTAACTTTGTCCCTCTTTTCCTTCTTTAAAAGTTGGGAGGTATGAGTTAGTTGACCTCTCACTGGGACTGGGCTAGGGTAGAGATTAGAGATGAGCGATGTTCAAATCAAACCGTTCGCCAAATTCAAATTCATGTTGTTTTGGGCGGTGTTCGAGTTGTTCGACGAACTAGAATGATTTGCTTCACGTTCGACAGTTTGAGTTAACGTTCGATAACGGTTCAATCACCAAAAGCGTGGCTTTTCACAGTAAGGCTATGTGCGCAGGTTGTGTATTTGAATGCGTCCTGCGTTCCCAGCACAATCTCTCTCTCTTTCCTACTCACCGATCAGCTGCTCGGCTGTCACAAAGCTCTGGCGGCTTTTCCTCTTTTAAAAAATGTCTGCCGCTCATTATTCAATCTGGTATTCCCTGCTTTCCCCCGCCCACCAGCGCCCATGATAGGTTGCAGTCAGACATGCCCCCACGCTGAGTGACAGCTGTCTCACTGCAACCAATCACAGCCGCCGGCGGGTCTATATCATGTAGTAAAATAAATAAATAAATAATTAAAAAAAACAAACAAACTGCGGTTCCCCCCAATTTTGATACCAGCCAAGATAAAGCCACATGGCTGGAGGCTGGTATTGTCAGGATGGGGAGCTCCACGTTATGGGGAGACCACCACCCTAACAATATCATCCAGCAGCCGCCCGGAATTGCCGCATCCATTAGATGCGACAGTCCCGGGACTCTACCTGACTCATCCCGAATTGCACTGGTGCAGTGGCAATCGGGGTAATAAGGTTAGGTTAATCATGACAGGCGTCTCCCCCGAGATACCTTCCATGATTAACCTGTAAGTGAAAGTAAATAAACACAAACGAAAAATCCTTCATTTGGAATAAAAGACAAAAAAACCCCCCCTCATTTACCACTTTATTAATCCCCAAACACCTCCAGGTCCGAAGTAATCCACACGATGTTTTCAGCTCTGCTACATGAAGCTGACAGGGAGCGCCGTAGAACACGACCACTCTGTGTCAGCTCCACGCAGCAACTGAAGTGAGCCACGCTTTCACCAGAGACTTCACTCAGGTAGTGCCTGCGTGTGTGCGAGGATGATGATGGGGACGGTAGTGCTTGTGTGTACTGTGTTAATGATGATGATGAGTGTGGTAGTGCCGGGGTGTGTGCGGAGATAATGATTAGTGCGGTAGTGATTGTGTGTGCGGTGATGATGATGAGTGCGGTAGTGCTTGTGGGTGCGGTGATGATCATGAACGCGGTACTGCCGGGGTGTGTGCGGAGCTAATGATAAGTGCGGTACTGCCAGGGTGTGTGCAGTGATGTTGATGAGTGCGGTACTGCAGGGGTGTGTGCGCGGATGATCATGAGTGCGGTAGTGCCGATGTGTGTGAGGTGATGATGATGAGTGCGGTAGTGCCAGGGTGTGTACGGGGATGATGATGAGTGCGGTACTGCCGGGGTGTGTGTGGGGATGATGACGAGTGCGGTAGTGCCGGGGTGTGTGCGGTGATAATGATGAGTGCGGTAGTGCCGGGGTGTGTGCGGTGATGATGATGAGTGCAGTAGTGCCGGGGTGTGTGCGGTGATGATGATGAGTGCGGTAGTGTCGGGGTGTGTGCTGTGATGATGATGAGTGCGGTACTGCCGGGGTCTGTGCGGGAATGATGACGAGTGCGGTAGTGTCGGGGTGTGTGCAGGGATGATGATGGGGGCGGTAGTGCCTGCGTATGTCTCTCTCTCTCTCTCTTCAATCTCTTCCTCTCTCTTTCTCTTTCTTCCTCTTTCTCTCCTCTACCCTCTCCTCTCTCTCTCTTTTCTCTCTCTCCACTCTCTCCTCTATCTTCTCTCTCCTCTCTCTCTCTTCTCTCTCTCTTCTGTCTCTCCTCTCTCTCTTCTCTGTCTCTCTCCTCTCTCTCTCCTATCTCTCTCTTCTCTCTCCTCTCTCTCCTCTCTCTCCTCTTTCTATTCTCTCTATCTCTCCTCTCTCTTCTCTCTCTCTATTCTCTCTCACTCCTCCTCTCTCTCTTTTCTGTCTCCCTTCTCTCTCTCTCCTCTCTCTCTCCTCTCTCTTCTCTCTCTCTCCTCTCTGTCCTCTCTCTAATTATCTCTTCTCTCTCCTCACTCTCCTCTCTCTCTTCTTTCTCTCTCTTTCTTTCCTCTCTCTCTTCTCTCAATCTTCTCTCTCT